>NC_077231.1:275932487-276532487 GCF_027887165.1 Monodelphis domestica
CAAATCTGAAAAAGACTTGAGAGATTATCTGATGAAGATAACTCCTTTCCTTTGGTTCTGCTAAATCAATTCAGACCAGCTTCCCTTTTGTGAAATATATATAAATCCAGGAACATCAGACTTTTTCGAAATGACATTGTCAGCCATCTAGGCTCTGTATTGGGATTCCTTCTCTTACATATACTTGCTATGTGGCAGTCCATTCAAATGGTTAGAGCACGGCTTCCTTCTTGACCTTCTTGACACCAAAGCTTTAACAAATACTTTATTTTTTTTTTCTCTTTAAAAAAATTATTGATTTGATTAATGAAGAAAATTTTTCTATGGTTACATGATTCATGCTCTTTCTACCCCCTCCTCCCACCCCCCTCCCGTAACCAACGCGCCATTCCAAAATACTTTCTTAAATAGTCAAACTACTCTACTAGGATACTCTATAACTCCTGTTATGAAAGCAAGTAACTCTCTTTTGCTATCCATTGGCTCCCTCTTCTGGCCGTTCCAGGTATTGCTGCGTAGTGCATGAAATATGCTGGGGGAAAAAAAAAAAACCACCTAGAATCATACAAAGGACCACCTAGAATTGGATGAGTCCACAAAGGTCATTTAGCACAATCCATTATTTTAAAGAAACCAGGACCCAGGGACCTTAAGCAATTAGTCTAAATCTATACAAAAAATATTAGCCCAGGCAGGATTCAAACTCTAATCCAGCGGGTAAGCAAGTGGCACCTCTTTCCCATAATCATCTTCCCCATTTTTTTTTTTAATTTTTCCCATTTTGTTTCCATCCTAATGGAACAAGGAAAGGGAAATTTGTTAGTGAAGACCTTCTCCAGCAAGATGGCCCCCTACAAGTATGTACACACACACACACACACACACACACACCCAACCTAGGATTCATCCTCTACTTCCTTCTTTGAAAAAATCCTTTACATGATTAAATTCCATTTTTATCTCATCTTTCACTATTTGGCTTTTTTTCTAATGAAGTTATAAATGACTATCAAATCTGGACTCATACTGCTAAAGAACTGCAGATTGACCTTCATTAATATTTCTCTCTCCTAGGAGTAGAGTTCTATCTTTCCTCTAAGTTATGGTGACCTTATTTCAGAACAGAATATCTGGGGGAGGTAATATGGGTTTCTGGCCAGAGACAACCCTTGGGGCATTTCCCTGATCCCAAACCCCAAGGCTACCATGGTGGTGAGTGTCTCTAGCCTGTGGTCTTCTCAGCTCCCTCACAGAACTGTTGGGATGCTCACAACCCATTTGTGATGCTTCCAAGAGGATATTATTACTTTGGATATTAGTTTTCATAAATCTGAATTGAATCCCAGGGATTATTTGTATTCCATAAAAATGAAATTTTCTAGTGCAAGAAAGCAAAAATAATACAGGACCATATAGAATCAATACTTTGAAAGTTCTTAGGACTATACAAAGCCATAGCTAGGAATATTTTCTTTTCCTTTTAAAAATTGCTCTTTTTCTTTTCTTTTCTTTTCTTTTCTTTTCTTTTCTTTTCTTTTCTTTTCTTTTCTTTTCTTTTCTTTTCTTTTCTTTTCTTTTCTTTTCTTTTCTTTTCTTTTCTTTTTTTTAGCACGTTCAATTTTTAATAGGTCCCTCTCACCTCCCCTACCCAGATGGACTACTTTTATAACAAAGATTTCCAAAACAAACAAAAAACAGTTCAGCCAAACCACGTTAGACCTGAATATGCCATATTTCACACCCAGACACTCCATCCCCTGCAGTGTCAGTAGCAGGGACGTTTTCTCATCTCTTCTCTGGGACTTGGCTTCATCATTAAAACTCTAGTGCCCTCCATAGGCTCCATCCTAACTTGCATTCACACCTTGAATCACCTAAGGGATGTCCACCCCAGGTTCCAGGTCGTTGATGCATCCTGATTCCTAAAACTATAGCTCATGTGCTGCCATGTCTGTCCCTCTTTAATTGCCAGTTGATATGATTAACTCAAAGCAAAGAAATTTACTGAAATGTAGCATAAACATTAGTAGCAAAATAGTTCTTCAATGAAGCAAAGGCATACATTCTGGATCCAAGGCAAGGCCTTCCCTTTTCTCATGGGAGCCTTCTACTACTCTCCCTGCAAAAAGCATCTTTCCTAGATTCATCACTCTTTTGTAGTCCTCTCTACAGTTTAATTTGGTAGCTGAGCTCACTGGGCATGGCATCTCCTGATGGGTGACTTGTTCTGCAAAATGTCATTGTGTGTCTTTCTTAAATCACCTCTAATTCTCCCCAACTATTTGTTTCCTCAGGTACCAAAATAGTCCTACTTATCTTGCCCCTTTTAAACTCCTTCCAAAAGAATTGTCCTTTCTCCTCGTCAAGACCACCCATCCCTTCTATATGTGCCATGGAGCACACCCCTGCCATTTTCCCCAAAAGATTATCCCTCACTATCACATCAATTCTATTTCCGACTCTTAGCCTCTACTGGCCCTTTGATACTTGCAGAGGCAAATAGTTGGGGAGAAGTGGATATGCTTTAAGTAGGGTCACATAGTAAAAGGGGGAGAGCTGAGATTTTAATCTAAGACCTCTGACTCCAATTCAAGTGTTTATTCCATTATACTACATTATTTTGTTTTATACCTTGGAATGCTAAGGTCCCAAGAACTGAAGATCTTTGGGTAGGGTTATAGAGTTACTAAATGGCCAGATTGGAATTCAGACCTTCCTGATTCCAAATCCAGCCCTTGGTATATTGGGCCAGGTATGTCTTCTATTTTTAAAGCAGCTCTATGCACATGGAGGGCAATAGAAGCTTCTTTACTAGTGCTGTTTTTGTTCATTTGTTTCAGTTGTTTCCAACTCTCCATGACCCCATTCAGAGTGATCTTGGCAAGATACTGGAGTAGTTTGCCATTTCCTTCTCCAGCTCATTTTACAGATGTGAAAACTGAGGCAAAAAGGCTTAAATGACTTGCCCAGAGTTTCATAGTAAGTGTCAGAGGTCAGCTTTGAACTCAGGAAAATGAATCTCCTTGATTCCAGTCCTGGTCCCCTATCCACTCTCAGTGCCACCTACCCGCCTAGTGGTTCCCATTAGGAACTTATGAATTATTCACCTTTCCTCCAGATAACTTAGAGGTCACCTTCAAATCACTCTAAAGTCATTAATACCTCAGTGGTAGGTCCTTTGGCAAGAACTTGAAATTATTCAGCTGGAATTAACGTCCTGCTCATCTCCTTAAGATCTCCAGAGAATCAGAGGATGACTTCCTTCTCACTCTCTCTGTGGGAGTCCCCCTTCATTTCTTAAAGTTCATCAGAAGTATGTGCCATCTATGTCTACTGGTCAAATTTGGGGGGTTTCTCCAGTAGCTGCCACTCAAAAATTTTTAGTTTGGGGACCTGCATTGCAAAGGAGAGAATATCACCTAAATCTGCTGAGCATTGATCCAGAAAGCTAGAGATGCTGCTTCTAGTCAGTTTTAAGAGCAGATAAATATTTTAGACAGAACCTGATTTTTTATAATATAATTTTAATTTGGGGTCCTGTAGCTAAAAACTTTAGAAGATTTCCTTCTACTTTTTTGTTATTTGCCAAATAAACAAATCTCAGTAGGGAAGTCTTTTCTTCAGCCCCCTCCCTCTGAGCTGTAAATAGGATTGTTGTTGTTTTTGGGACAAGCCCTACACTCATTGCACAAGGCAAAAAAAAAAAAAAAAGCTTGCTTCCTGGGGTGTTTATGAACTCTAAGCAGTCTGGTTTCTGAATTCATCATTTGTCTGAAATTGCTGGCTCCAACATTGTGTCTTTGGTCTCTTAGTTGCCAAATCTAATTTATACACACACACACACACACACACACACACACACACACACACACACACACACACACACACATATAATCTTTACCTTCTCTCTTAGAATCAATACTAAGTGTTAGTTCTAAAGCAGAAGAGTGGTAAGGCTGGCTTTGAACCTAGATCCTCTTGGTTCTCAGTCTGGTGCTCTATCCATTGTGCTACCTAGCTGTCCCTCTAATAATGGCTTTTTAAAAATTTTAATCCCACTTGACTGCCTCCCAATTAGTAGTATAAAGACATCATGAGTGATTGAAATCTGCATACCATTTCCAACCTAGGATTCATCCTTCTTTCCTTCTTTCAAAAAGTCCTTTACATGAGAAAATTCCATTTTTATCTCATCTTTCACTCTTTGCTTTTTTTTCCTAATGAAGATATAAATGATTATCAAATCTGGTCTCATAGCCAAGGAAGAAGAAGATTTCAAAGCCTATAAGTAGGGAAGAAGGTCAAAGATTGAGGTTCTAGAAATGGAACATCCAATCTTAGAGTATCTTATTCAAAACCTTAAGCAAAGAATAGGGAGATGAAATGTTTGTGTTTGGTGGACCTAGTTTCTTCTTTCTAGTAGCTTTTATGCCATAGCATTACAAGCATGATTTCTCCCCAGAATGGGATGCAGAAAGTGTTCTTATACTGTACTCTTATTAGGAGAGAATGAAAAGAAGTAACTGAGATCATGCTGTTTTGTCTTTAAAGGAACTCTGTTTTCACACATGGGATATAAGATATGCTCTTGCTATTGCCTGGCTGGCAGAATGGGTTTTGTTCAGCCCTGCCTCTCTAAAGTTCTTGACCGAAAATGTGATGTGTGCTTTAAATAGCACATTCCCCAAGAAAGCTATGCATGCACTCCAAGACTTTGAGTCTTCCTATTTCTGCTGCTAATTTTCCATTTTGCCCAGATATACCCTTATCACAATTGTCAAGGTAGAAGAGACTCTTGTGAACCTACCCAGAGGTAAATTAAATTTCTAGATCTAATCTTATCACCTCCACAGCCCTTCCTGCCCTTCTTCCTCCTTTCCTTGGACTCTAGTCAGAGAAGGGGAAAAGGGAGAAGTGAATAAACATGAATAAGCACCCACCTTGTGCCAGAATCTGTGTTAAGAGCATTATAAATTTTATCATATTTATTCCTCATAGCTGCGCTCGGGAAGTAGGCGTTCTTCTGATCTCCATTCTACAGTGGAGGAAGCTGAGGCAGACCTAGGGTTATTCAACTGGTAAAGGGCTAAGTAAGTGACTCTTACTGAGTCCAGGACTAGCACTTTATTTGCTACATGACCTAGTTGCCTTAGTAAGGCTTTTTTTTTGCTATTGATCTAGTTATATTGATAATATTTATACTAGTTCAAGTATATTTTGTCTTCAGAGCTCTTTTGCATTTCCTCATTAGCCCCAAAGCAACAATACGGAGATGCTTAGCTATGAAGATTGGCAGTAACCCAACCATTATCACCAAGAGGAAGAGAAGAGAGAAATAGTGAATGATAATTCCTCAGCTATCTCTAAAGTGGCAGGCACTGTGGGGCTCAGGATGTTGGCTCCCCTCAAAGAAATAATCAATTCCCTCAAAGACCTTATTATACAGTCAGGAAATAGACATGTAATAATGTGTGCATATGGATATAATTATATAAATTGAAGTAGAGAGAGAGGAAAAGAATGAGTGATGGAACCAGAGAAAAAGAGATATAGAAATGGATGATAAATGCTGATATAGAGAAAAAGATAGATAGAGGTAAAAAGACATAAGAACACTTTCGTGATTCAGTGGTTAGAGTTCTGGGTCTGGAATCAGGAAGAATCATCTTCATGAGTTCAAATCTAGTCTTAGGTACTTTATACCTATAAATCCTGAACAAGCCATTTAACCTTGTTTGCCTCAGTTTCTTTACCTGTAAAATGAGCTGGAGAAGGGAATGGCAAAACACTCTAGTTTCTTTCCCAGGAAAACCCCAAATGGTGCCATGAAGGGTCTGACACAAATGAAAAAATGACTAAACAACAGAGAGACATAGACATAGAAAAGTAGAGATATAGGATACCAATTAATTTGGGGGGGCAAGGCACTTGTAACTGGGGGAATTGGGAAAACTTTATGTAGGAAGTGATTCTGAACTGAGTTTTGAAGGAAATTAGAGCTTGCATGGAGGGATAGGTGGGAAGTCATTGCAAACATGGAAGACAGACTATGGGAAGACTTGCTAATAGCAAATGATGTATTATAAGTGAGGGACAGCAAGTTGGTTAGTTTGACTGGACTACAGAGTTCATGAAGGGATATAATTATCAGAAGTCTGGAAAAGCACATTGGAGCCAGAAGGCTGTTAAATACCATAAAAGACAAGTTTCTCTTTGGTCCTCGAGTCATCAAGGAACCACTTCAGCTTCCTAAGAAGGGGAGTAACAAAAGCTTTCTTCCTTTGGGGGGGTGGGTGTTGGGGGTGCCAGGGAAGGGGACCTGTTTCGGTGTTGGTTCTTAAGCCATTTGGTTCTACCTTATCAAATGCCAGGTGTTTTTTGTAAGATGAAACTTATTTTGTGGTTAGTTTGCATTTTTTAAGTATTAAGTTTGATTTTTTTTTTGTTGGATTATGTAAAGGTGTTATACTCTAACTCTAAAATTTTGTGATTTTCTCTGAAAATGTTTCCCCTACATTCCCTGCATATGCCAGGCTAGACCAGATTTGTTAGAGAAAATGAGGGAACAATCTTACTTTTAGATCCATAAATGGAAGAGACCCTAGAAATCCTCTCGTCTAACCCCCTTATTTAACAGATGAGGAATCTGAGGCCCAAAGAAGTGAAATAATTAGCCATAGGCCACCCAGGTTCATTCTTCAGTTCTCTGACTCCAAGTGTGGCCCTTTCCCCACCAATAATATTATTTTTCATTTTCCACACAATGATTTTGAATGCTTTTTTGGGTGTATCAACTAGAGATTATCAACAGAAAAATTCCTTTTTTATATAAGAATATGCACAATTGTCAGTGACTTTCCTCCTCAAAGGAGGGTGTAGAGAAGCGGTAGAAATAAAGTGTTCGGGATTTGGGATGGGGGATGATAAAAGAATAGGAAGAATCGTTTCTGGAGAAGAAAAAGCTTCACCTGTCATTGTTTCATATTTTAGCTTGATTAATAAGTACAGTAAAGGATGGTGAGCATTCAGCTGTTCATTCTAACCCTTTGAAGCGTTGGGATGCCCAAACAGAGAGGATTTAGGGAAGCGGATATCAGAATTCTTAAGATGCATTGGGCAATGAGGTGTGTAACTTTGGAATGAGGTAGGAAACTCCAGAAGGAAGCCCCTTGGGAAGTCTGCACCTTGAGCGATCATGACAGCCCTTGGTTCATGTCCCAGACTGACTGTTCAGATTTAGCTGTGATTTATAAAGCACGTAAAACATCACTTTTCTTACTTCATTCAAGCATTTCTTAAATTACAAAGACTTACTTTGGGGGAGAAATTCCAGCCAGGTTTTGCTTTCACTCAAGTAAAACATTGTGGCACCAGTAATGGGAAGAGTTCAGGGTATCAGAATACATTGTGTCTAATGTTCTTGGACACTTCAGGATCCTGAGTGCTTTAGAAATATTAACCATTATTCTCCCTGTTTCCTGCTTTTCAACAGGTTCTTGGAACGCCAAATGAGGATACGTGGCCTGGAGTCTATTCCCTGCCACATTTTAAGCCGGGTAAGTTTGTTTAAGCAGCTGCACCCTCTTAAGTGCAGCCCCTGTGATGAGGGGACGCAAATAAACTTTTTCCCGCCAGCTCACATTAAACCTCAAGTAGATTTTTGTATGCTGTGGATCTCACTGAAGTTACAGCAATGGAAAAGTAGGTTGGAGGGCTTCTCAAGTCAATTCTGCATGTGTTTCCCCGAGGATCTCACCCCTGCCTAATATGGCCAGTTTTTAAAACCATTTTTTAATTTTTAATTTTGCATTAGACTATGTGGTTCTATTTTCTGTCTCCATTCTTAATACAACAGAGTCTGGTTTGGTCTGATATCTTTGCACTCCAAAGAAACATCTGTTCCATTTTATAGTCATCACCAATTATTGAACAGAGAGGTTTTACCCAGGCTAGGCACATCTGAAGTCCATTCTAGTCCATGATGAGACTGAGTTCCATACTCACCATCTCTCCTAACATACTCCTACTGCCTCTTACTTCCTCTGGCTTCATGAAAGGTATCCTGGAGAAGATGGCTAAATTGGACTGGTTTTTCCAGAGGAAATTCTTGAGAAATCAAGTCAAAAAACACTTATTTAATACCTACTATGTGCCAGACAAAAGATGGCAGAAAGTAATGCCTGTTCTTGAGGAGGTGCCCAATTTATTGTGGGAGAGAACGTGCAACAACTAAATACCAATACAATATTGGATATATTCCCCAAATTCTTAATGCAATGTTAAATTTCAGTAACTTTTAAATGTCATTTGGCATATTAGCTTTATTAATTTAAAATGGCGCAAAGTTGTTTTTGGAATACCATTAATGCAAGATAAATAAGGGACCATCTCAGAGGGAATATAACAAGATTGAAAAAGCCTAGAAAGACTTTTTTCAGAAAGAAGGTAGATCCACTCTTCTGCCTTAGAGCCAATACACAGTACTGATTCTGAGGTGGGAAGGAAGGAAGGAAGGAAGGAAGGAAGGAAGGAAGGAAGGAAGGAAGGAAGGAAGGAAGGAAGGAAGGAAGGAAGGAAGGAAGGAAGGAAGGAAGGAAGGAAGGAAGGAAGGAAGGAAGGAAGGAAGGAAGGAAGGAAGGAAGGAAGGAAGGAAGGAAGGAGGGAGGGAGGGAGGGAGGGAGGGAGGGAGGGAGGGAGGGAGGGTAAATAGATCTTTGACTTGACTTGAAGAGACTTGAGGGAAGCCTGAGAAGATAGGAAGCAAATTTAAGAGAGCGCTGGGCTTTGTTGGAAGATGAAGTGTCTTGTGAAAAGACCAGCACAGAGGCCAGTGTCATTAAATTATAGGGTATACTTTTGGAAGAATGGGCAAAAAGGGGCCAGATTGTTAAGAGCTTTAAAGGTTTTACAGAGGGATCTGCGGGGTGACTCAAGGGATGGAGAACCAAGCTAGAGAAATGAGATCCTGGGTTCAAATTTGGCCTCAGACACTTAAGCTGTGTGACCCTGGAAAAGTCAATTAACCTCCATTGCCCAGTCCTTATCTCTCTTCTGCCTTGGAACTAATACTTAGTAAAGATTTAAAAGGGGAAAAAAAAAGTTTAACCAAGGATTTTGCCATTGGAGTCAATTAAATAGGTTTTAGGGGAGTGGCATGGTCAGGCCTGTAGTTGAGCAGAATCACTTTAACAACTTTAGCAATAATAATAATAACTTTAATAATAAATAAGTGCTACTTGATAGTATTTAATAACTTTAATAATAATCATCACTCTAGATGAACTGGTGTGGAGAGTGACTTGAAACTGGGAGACTAAATAGAAACTTTTGACAGCTCATCAATCGTTGAGGTGACAGCTAGAGACTGGCAATATCTGAGAGAAAAATTAGTGACCAACTTATTTTAATTAAAGCTTATTTTTTCTAGCTATGGATGAATGTATAATTCTTTTATTATTTTTAAATGCTTTTCTTTATTTTATTCCAGTAACAAATCTGCACATAAATTTTCCATGGTTATATGATTCATGCCCTCTCCCTCTCCTCTTCCCCACCAGAACTGACGAGCAATTCCACTGGATTTTGCATGTATTATCACTCAAAACTTATTTACATATTGTTCATTTTTGTAATAGAGAAATCTTTGAAAACCAAAACCCCAAATCCTCTACCCAAATAAACAAGTGATAAATCAGATGTTTTCTTCTGCTGAATGAGTAGTTTTAAAGATAAACTTCCAAAAATCCGAAACCTATTTGTGGCTATTTGGGATTAATACTCAAAATACTGAAATCTAACTGTGATTTCATCAATTTGAATCTTTCTCCCAGTGATAGATGGCAACTCATCCCTGCCTGCCACTCATGTGCCAAATCCTCCCCAAGTTTGCCACATTTCTGTGCTAGTAACCTTCCTAACTTCTTCCCACCATTGCAAGGGTACCAACAAGGCACCCTAGTGGTCCATCTGGAATCCTTCCCTTCGCTTAGCCCTCCTCTTCCCTGGCTGCCTTTTCCTTGGTGCCATCTTGTGCTTCTATTCTTTGAAGTTCTTCATTGGTTATATATGGCAGACTGCCCAATCCAACCTCCATGGTCCTCTTTGTTTCCTTCTGTGTCACATTTTTTTGGAGCTTTTAAAAAATAGTTGTGTTCCATGTCTCTCACACACAATATTATTATTTGACTATATAAAACTTATTTTAAAGATGTAGCTTTGGGAATATTAAACACTAGAAAAATATTCATAGAAAGGAAATTATTCAAGCTTTTGTATATAGTTCTCACCTCCCAAGATATCTTTAAATAACTGCATTACAGTTCTCGTTCTCTCTCTGTCTCTCTCTCTGTCTCTCTCTGTCTCTCTCTCTGTCTCTCTCTCTCTCTCTCTGTCTCTCTCTCTGTCTCTCCCCCTCTCCGTCAGTGTTTTGCTGCCTCTTTCCTCTCTTTCTCCCTTTTTCTCCCTCTTTCTTTAGACATTAAAACAGAAATATGTGTATATGTACACATATAATGTTACATAAAACACACACACACACACACACACACACACATATATATGATAATCTGTTTTGAGATTTCAACATAAGAACCTTTAAAAAAACATGTAGACCCCGGATAGCTTAAACTTGATAGGAAAAATAAAAATGTAATCCATTTCTTAAAAGCAGTCACAATTTCCTTGGACAGTAGGTGGCAGTCATGAAACTTTCCCTTTTTATGATTACACTCAACTCAGAAGAGTCTCAAGGATTCTGCAGTTGTCTTTTTTTTTTCCAGGAGGCCTGAAAGGGTTGGAATTGGACAGTCAATAAAATACAGTGAAATGAACTGTTTGTAACATGGTTCTTTTGTTGGGATGTTTCTCTTTTTTTCCCCTCTGCAATAAAACATGGATTGTGAAACCCAGACCCACCATAAAATTGCTGAGAACAATTGCAAGGAAGCTCTAAAATTACACAATTCTGTGAAGGGAAAAGAGGCTATGGATAGTTTCTGTAAATGAGCCAAACATGGCCTTTTTCTCCTCATGCCTTTTTTAGGGACCATAGGAATAAATCAGCAATCTAAATGGATGGCTGAATTGGAAGGCTATTTTTATCTTCTTTAACTTTTATTGTTTTCTCACAGTGGATACTACTCAGTGAACCCTTCTTCTCTGCTGCTCCGAAGTGCCCTATTTTTTGTGCTTTGGCTGAAAATTCTAAATGATCTCTGTTTTAAGATAGTTTCAAAGTCCTGCAGATTTAGGGAGATGGGATTAAGAGAGAAACCTTCACTTTCTGATTGACTTGTTCCAAGGACTAATGAGGTACACCATGCCTGAGCAACTTTCTCTACTTTGGAAACTTAAAGTTCAGCATTTTTTAAAAACACGTAATAGTCTAAAGTCCCAAATCTTAGGAGAGAAACAGAATGGAATGTGAAAGGAAAGACTTCTCTGTACAATGAAGTTAGATCAAATTATTCCAGAATTCTGTTCAGCATCATATCCTTTGGAGAAGATGCAAGCCAAATCAGATACAGCTTCGTATGGCGCTAAATCTTTCTTTCATAGTGTTGATATCCAAATATATTAATTGTTCCTTTCAATGTGCTACCACTAGGGATCATGTCAATGGAACTAAGACATGTCCAAGACATTTCTTGTCTGTTCATAGAGCCAAGAAACAGACTTATCTGAATAGATAGGGAAGAAGATTATCAAACCATTAATGTGGTACTATGTATAAATGCACTATTAAATTTTTCTTATGCAGCAGTGATTGAAAATGGTAGAAAGACGTGGTAGGAACGAGTACATTGAAGCATATAATAAATAAGGAACCTTTGTGATAGAGACATGAAGAGAGAGAGGCTTTGCAGGACTTGTGGACCAAGATGTAGGACTGGAGACCTAGCTCTAGATGTCAGTCAAGAGAAGATTCCAACAGAATATTCCCAGGAGGGGCAGTTGGGGGCTTTGGCTGGCCACACTGAGAGGAGAAACTTGGATTTTGGTCTCTGTGTCTCTGACTTGAAGTCACTCACTGTCTCCCTGGAGGTTTGAATCTGACTGAAAGGACGCTGGCGGGGCTGAATTGTTTTTTGGACTTTGTCTCTGGCTCTGAGCAGTTGAAGTTGACACTGAGAAGAGAAACTTGGCTTTTGGGACTTGGTCTCTGTCTTTCTGACTCTGAGCAGTGGAAGCTGATCAGGGGAGAAGCTTTTGAGTTGGTGATCTATAAGAGAGTTGAGCTGGCCAGGAGAAAAGGAGAGATTTTGAACTTTGTTTCTTTCTGTGGTTGAGAGACCTGAGACAGCTGAGGGACCTGGCTGATTTGTGAAGAAGATAAGAAAGAAGATCCTAAAAGCCATTGTCCCCTGTATCCCTAACTGTCACAGAGTCACAGTTTGTGACTGGGATACTTCCTCAAACCTTTCAAAATTATCCCCATATTTTAGGGAAATCCTCATCCCTCTTACCTCAGTTTCCCATCCTGTTATCCCAATAAACCCCTTGACTGAGAAAGCAACTGGAGTATCTTTATGGTTCACTCAGGAGGAAGGGAAGAAGCAAAGGCTTCAAGAAGATTTGGGAGGTGAGGGAGGCAAAAGGGAGAGGTTGGTTAAGAGAGGGAGTGAGAGAGGAAGGAGGTTAGGAAGTAGATTGATCCATCAGCAATCAGTAGGGATCAATAGGTAACCCCAGGGCAGTCCCTTATAAGTAGTCCCCTGTGTACCAGCATTCCTGTATGGTGGCATCCCTCAGCATTTCTCATTTCTACTTCCATTACTAATAAGCAGGTTCAGGTTCCTGTAGCAGCCTCTCTTGTCATAGCCAGCCAGAGAACAACAGTCATTGCTGAAGAAACAGTTCCCCTCCGTTTACCTCTCTATTTCAATCAGTAACAGTTTCTCTTCAGTTTACTTTTTTATTTCACCTTGAAGTATAGGAATGAATACTTTGATCATGGCAGTGTTTGAGGGCAAAGGATATTCTGGTGACATAGTGAGTCAGGGAGAGAGATAAGAGTTGGATTACTCCAGTGCTCTGGTGATATGGTAAAGAAGGCTCAGTGCATTGCATAGTTACTCTGTGGTGAACTAAGCAGGACTTGGGCAGTGGTTGAAGAAGTATATACAAGGAAGGAAGGAAGGAAGGAAGGAAGGAAGGAAGGAAGGAAGGAAGGAAGGAAGGAAGGAAGGAAGGAAGGAAGGAAGGAAGGAAGGAAGGAAGGAAGGAAGGAAGGAAGAAGGGAGGGAAGGAAGGAAGGAAGGAAGGAAGGAAGGAAGGAAGGAAGGAAGGAAGGAAGGAAGGAAGGAAGGAAGGAAGGAAGAAAAGGGAGGGAAGAAGAAAGAGAAAGAAAGGAAGGAAGGGAGGGAAGGGAGGAAGAGAGAGAAAGAAAGAAAGAAAAAAAGAAATAAAGGGAGGGAGGGAGGAGGGAAGGAAGGAAGGAAGGAAGGAAGGAAGAGAGAGAGAGAGAGAGAGAGAGAGAGAGAGAGAGAAAGAACCACATTTTGTGCGTCTTTTCATTGATTGGGATTTTATAAATATTATCTTGGTTGATCCTCAAAACAATTCTGGGAGGGAGCTACTGCCATTATCTTCATTTTACAGATGAGGAAACTGAGACAAGCAAAGATGAAGTAACTTGCCCAGGATCACTGTCACAGTGTCTGAGGCTGGATTTGAGCTGGCTTTATACCAAACTATGAGCTTTCATTTAAATGCTTTTCTATGGTGAAAAAAGAAGAAAAGACCAGAGCCACTGTTTAAAGAGAAAAAATGTGTGGTAGAATTTCTGGGCCAATGCTGATTTCATCATCATCTCTTGATTTCTCTTAGATTTTAAAATGCTTCCTTTTCTTGTTTAATATTTTAAAGATTATCCATATTTTTGTTGAGTGGGGGGGCATTGGTAGAGCTTTGTTTTATTAATGTTTGCTAATGGATTATTTTGATGGGAATGCTCTTATCATTTTGTTATGATCTTGGCCTTAAATTAAGTTAACACTCTAGTCTAACCTGACTTGAATTAATTATCCAAAAAGTCAGTTACTTTTCCTTGGGTATACTTAATACAGCAAAGGCAAAATGCTAATTTTTAAAAGAAGCCTTACTTTCCCAGATTTCTGACCTTCTCTTTTGTTCTAAACTTGGGTAGATTTCTTTAGGGATACCCTGGACACAGAGAATGGAGAGCAAATCTTACCCCAAAAGGAAGTGACTTGGTTCAAGGATATTTCAAAGTATGTGTGTGGATTTAATAAAATTGATATTTCCTGCCTCAAAAATGGATTAGATTACAGTTGAATAGATACATGTCTCTTCAGTCTTCCTATGCTCTGTTCCACTCTCACATTTATTCTAACTCAGTATTCCTTAACTCCAGCTCATTCCCATAGCAACCTTACATCACATGCTGCCCTGGTAGTCCATAGCCCTGCCTTAAAAAATGCACATTAATAAGGCTAACCTGGGAAGTCTAGGTTCTTCCGGATTCTACTATGCCTTCAAATTTAAATCCATCCTAAGAGAAATAGGTATTATTGCCCTCCCCTCCTAATGGAGGAGATCAGTAGTGCTGTTCTGCTTGGAATGGGATTGCTTCCCTACTTCTCTCCCCTCTCTGACTGTGTTTCCTGGTCATTTAAAAATTGGCATTTTATAATCCACTGGAGTCTCATTAGCGTGTTGTCCTCAGGGTGCAGGCCATGGGGACCACCTTGAGGTGAGAGGTTATAATGAGGTCTTTGTAGCATTTGGCTAATTATAGCCACTTGGATGCGTGTCAAGGCAGACCACATCCCACCTTCTATGACAGCCAGTGTCTGTGGTGAGCTTCTATGGCAGAAAGTGTCCTTATTGTCTTTTTCGTCAGCCTTTGCATTTTATTACCAAATCCACGCTCAAATTAGTTTTTTTTTTCTTATGGTAAAATCTATTTTAGTGTGGGAAGACAGGTAGGATGGTAAGATGTGGGGAACTACTGCATCATCAGATGCATACATATATAAACCTGAAAATGGATTAGATAATAAATAATATATATATATACATAAATACATAAAAGCTCATTATCTCCAGTGATATGAACTCAGATCTCTCTGACCCCAGGCCCAGCATTCTGTGGATTATGTTGCCTTTTAGCTGACTCAAGTGGCCTTTTAGGCCACTCTTCATGGGCTCCATCATCTCTGTTCAGAGGCCTCTAATCTATTTAATGAACCTTCTAGATAGCATTCCTACAACCCAGTGGAATTGCTTATTGGCTCTGGGAGGGGGAGGGAAGAGGAGAGGGAAATAAAATGAATCATATAAACATGGAACAATATTTTTAAAATTAAGAAAAATTTAAAAAATAAAGAACCTTCTAGAAAGTATAGAAAAATTGGTTTATTGCCCTCAGTGGATGCATGTCTCTCTCAGAAGGCAGGGCAGTGAGGTCACCACTTTCCTGCATGGTATGGACATGGCTCAGATCATGTCTATGACATAGTAATGCCAATATCCATGGGACCCATTGGATGAGCTCACTGCTGGGCACTGTCTGCTCTTTCCCATCAGTGCTCTTTTCTCCTCCCTCTTATCTCATCTCCCTCCTTCACCCTCTCCTCTTTCACCATAGAATTTTTTTATCTATCGTTTCAAAAATCTTTCTGAACTTGAAAAATAATGAGGTTAAGGCTAAAGATATGACTGCATAATGGTCACAATTATATAAATTATATCAGAGATTATACAAATGAATAATGACCTTTCCCCATCACATTTAGTACTCATCAAACTCCTAGGCAGCAGCATCTTCTGTGGGCTTGCACCAGGCAAGGGGAATGGAGGCTCCATCATCCTCCCAAAGCCTCTTAGCTAGATAAGAGTGGTGGACTCTTCCCCAAATAACCTTTAAGCATAAATCCAAAATAACCTGCCATCTTGCTTTGGCCATCCAAATACTTCCTTAAAGTTTATTTTTTTTTTAATTTTTATTTATTTATTTTTTAAACCCTTACCTTCCATCTTGGAGTCAATACTGTGTATTGGCTCCAAGGCAGAAGAGTGGTAAGGGCTAGGCAATGGGGGTCAAGTGACTTGCCCAGGGTCACACAGCTGGGAAGTGTCTGAGGCCAGATTTGAACCTAGGACCTCCCATCTCTAGGTCTGGTTCTTAATCCACTGAGATACCCAGCTGCCCCCCCTTAAAGTTTATTGATGCCTGTTTCATCAGAAATTAAATTTATGATACAACAGAGTGACACTTTTTAGGGTTCTATAGGCACTTTTTAGTACATCAGTCTTCTAACGTTTATATATATATATATATATATATATATATATATATATATATATGTGTGTGTGTGTGTGTGTGTGTGTGTGTGTGTGTGTATAATATATAATCAGTGTATAATTAATCACCATGCTCATTTTTGAACACAGAATAATTTTATAACTTTAAAATGAAGTCATAATATTATGACCTTGTTTCATGGCTGGCTGTTGATCATTTTTAGGATGGACTTCACAGACCTTTAATATTGAGTTGCCTGGGAATGCCTGGATAAAAACACTTGATCCAGAATAAGGGAAAGCAGAGCAGACTAGCTCTTAGGAGATTTTTCTCTGGCCTTTTCTTCTATATCTCAACAAGGGACCTAATGCCAACTCTTTAAAAATATACACTCACCACTCGTTGAACCACACCAAAAAGGGGAATCTTTACTTGTAGGAAAAGGCACAAATGGGCAGATCAAGAGGTCTTGCTCCTGTCTCTAACTCCCCTGGCCACTGGTAGACCTCATTTGTGACTTTCCTCTTTAGATAGCATCTCCATTCATTGGCCTAATCCCTCTCGCAGGTGCTTGTTACTGCCATGGCTCTCTCTTCTTCCTCTGCTCCCTCCATCTTCCTACTCAGGCTTTCTTGGATTTCCAAAGTGAAAATTAGCTAGTCTGGCAAATTACCTCATTGTACTAATGAGCTAAGAGGAGCAGGTTGGAGGAGCCTCCAGGGGCCCCCCTCCAGTCCTTTGCCCACAAATTCATTATTAACAACAAAGGCTTTATGGCAACAAATGATGATGATTATGGTGACAAATGATGGAGGCTTTCTCTTGTGTCAAATTATAAAAATTATGGAAAATAACAGACAAATGTAAATAGGACAGATGATGTTGGTATGAAATCTCCCTGACATCAGATGGTAAGGCATAGTAGACTCGTATACATATATATTTACGTATGTTTGTTTGTGTGTTATATTCTAAGACTGTTATCTCTTCCCTTTATCTACGGCCTCCCCAAAGATCTCTCCCTTCTATGTCCTCCTATATAAAAATAAATGCATTTTTGATTCAATGATTTTTATACCTATTTTTACCGTTCTTGCTTCCTTAAAAAAAAGAAAGGAACATTTCTCTTTTGTATTCACTAGAGGGCCTACTCCAATGCCATACCAGTTGATGACATTATTTGCTGATCATGAGAAGAATTTGAATGTAATACTCAAATACAGTGAAGTGTGTGTTTTTTTTAATGAAGTTATTCATATGGTTACTGAGGGAAATTTTTTTCTCTCTCCCAGCTCTGAATTCTTGTCTTTACCTCTCTGTATCTGTCTCTGTGTCTGTCTGTCATTCTCTCTCTCTCCCTCCTTCTTCTCCCTCTGCCTCTCTATATCTCTCCCCCTCTCTCTCCCTTTCTCACATACACACACCTGTAAACCCAAATCCTGATAGAAATCTAGAATTCATTAGGAGGCCCTCCATTAGAAATAATTTTATTGTCTAAATTTGTATCAGTAGCTCTACAAATGTTATATAGTTCTACCCAGTCTCTACTTAATCCTATTTAGAACAAATTTAATGATAGTTGTTTGATGCAGCACATTCTAGATCCTTTAAATTAACTTAATGTCTTAGGCTCTTAGAAACTTTGTAGACTTTTTTTTTTTGAGCTCAAAATTGTGCTACTCATTTATTTTTCTCTTGACAATAATACTATTGGGTATGTAAAAGATTGTTTGCAGTAATGCATTTTGTACAATTGCTGACTATCCATTAAAACATCACCATCATTGTCTTGTGTATCTGTAAAGCTTTATTTTAAATTATGGGCTTAGCTTTTAAATTAAAATATGGGTTAGCTATCAAAAAAAAAAAAGGAGTGCTTTATAAGCCCATAAAAAACCCAGAAATTTGAAAGGAGGGGAAAAAAAAACTCAGTAATTTCTTTTGAAACTGTGTATAAATTTGCCTTGTGAAATTTTAAGAAATTTAAATTAAATTGCTCATATTGAATCCTTGTATGCTAAGATGATTTTTTAAAAACTGTTAGGATTTTTTGAGAAAATTATTTCAAGCATCAGATTGTATAATTCCCAGTTACTGACTTGAGGGAATATGATGTAAGTCTGAGATGCATTTCTGCCTCTAAGTGGTGAATACTAGT
Organism: Monodelphis domestica; assembly: GCF_027887165.1. Lineage (NCBI taxonomy): Eukaryota > Metazoa > Chordata > Mammalia > Didelphimorphia > Didelphidae > Monodelphis > Monodelphis domestica. The sequence continues at coordinate 275,950,913 of NC_077231.1, forward strand.
AGTTTCTGAAGAAAAGAAAGAAAAATCCAGTGTCTACTTCATTTGTGGCCTCCTCACTGACCTGAAATTTAGGTTGACAAATTAGCCCTTTCAAGATGATTTCAGAAGATTTAGAATAGTAAATATCCATTTATTCAGTGGAAAAGTCATAAGTAATATCAGATTCTGGAGACATAAAAAAACAAAAATGAAACCAGCTCTGCTTTGGTGAAACTTACATTCTAATGGAATAAACAACATGCACATGTATAAGTATATTTAGCAGAAATATGTAATAAGTGATAATACATGTAAAACCCAGTGAACTTGCTTGTCAGCCCCAAGAGGGGAGGTGAGAATTGGGGAGGGTGATAACATGAATCATGTAACCGTGGGAAACTTATGTGTAGATTTGTTACTGTAATAAAATAAAGAAATTTTTTACTTAAAAAAGAAATATATAATAAATACAATATAAATTATTGTCCTGGAATTCAAGAAAGAGCTTGACTAGACCAACTAGGCCATTCAAGAATAGATCAAAATTATAGCACAACAATATAGAATAGGATAGAAAAGAATGCTATTCACATCTAGAGAAAGAACTGTTGGAGTAGAAATGAAGAAGAAAACACGTGATTTATCACTCATTTATTTGGGTATATGATTTAGGGTTTTGGTTTTGAAGGATTATTCTATTAGAGAAATGAAAAACAGAGAAATAGGTTTTGAGTGACAATACATGTAAAACCCAGTGGAGTTGTTTATCAACTATGGGAGAGGGAAGGGAGACAACATGAATCATGTAATCTTGGAAAACTTGTGTGTAGATGTGTTACTGGAATAAAATAAAGGAAATTAAAAAAATAAATCTAGAATAGGGTCATCTTGGGATGGGAGATTTAGGTGCATGATGCTACGGTGTCCAGAGGGAGAGCTCAGCAAGCCTAGATTCTAGAAGGGGTTTTGGCACTATGATACTTTGGAACAAATTGCTTAACCCATCTAGCCAGGTTATAAAACAAAAATGTTAAACTGGATGATCTATGATGTTCCTTCTAGCACTTAGAATGAGATTCATGGACAATCCTGAATCGAGAAGTTAGATTGAACTACAGATGCAGACACAGACCCCTTCCACTCTAATATTTGTACCTACCAGGAGAGAATGGTCTCAGCCTTAGATCTGGCCAAACCTGAGAGGGAAGGAGAATTTTCTTTTTCTTGACTCTTAAGAGAGCCACTGGCTGCCTCTAATGTACTAGTAAGAGGTTGCCTTTGTTAGCATGAAAAAATACATCACTTAGGTTGGTCAACATATGGAAACCATCCAGAAAAAAAATGTCACCCAATATATTGAGGCCAGTTAAGCAATTAGCCATTACTCCCTGCTAAACAGCTCAAAAAGGGAAATCAAGTCAAGGCAAGACTATTAAGTCTTTGAATGTCTTTTTTTTCAGTCTACCTAAGTACTCTTACTCTGTCTCACTTAAATCCAATTCTTCCATAAGTCAAGACATGACACGCCATTGGTCCTCTTTGACCACCACCACCAAGCATCCTTGTATCAAACCAATGGAATGGAGTAATTCTTCTTGGAGAAGAAGCATGGCATCATGGGTAGACTTGAAAGCAGGATGCTAGACTTGGAAACAAAAGAGCTGGATAGACATTCCTCTGTAAACACTTCTTAGCTACATGACCATGAGCAAGTTTGCTCATCTTGCAAGGCTTTGGGTGGCTCAGATCTAAAATGGAAATACTATTTATACCAGCCATCACATAGATTGTTTTGAGGAAAGCATTATACAAACCTTGGAATGCTTTATAAGTGTGTTGTTGTTATGGACCAAAAAGCATACTTGGGGGGACACACGTGGGCAGGGGAGAGCTGTTGCTTTTCCATTAGTTGAGGTGAAATGTTTATTTTTTCCTCCAAAATTCTCATGGCAGACCAGCCATATATTCAGCTGTCTGCTTGCTAATAAGCTCACTTGTGAATTCTGCTCAAGTTTTTTTAGCTTGAACCTGTCCTTGATGCACGACTGTCAGAAAGTGCCTCCTTATCAGTCAAATAATAATGTTTGCAGTAGAGATTATTATGACAGAGCCCATGTGTGTGTGTGTGTGTGTGTGTGTGTGTGTGCATGCGTGTATGCAAATACATGCTATTACCTGCAATGGTAAATCTAACTAATAATAGATAAACTCATAAGTTGAAATTCAAGTGATATTTTTCTCAGGAGAGAATATTAATGTGGAATCTGTTTTTCTTTGTGAGTTAGCCTCAGACATCAGTTTGTATGTAACAAACTAGGGCAAAGCTGCTCATTGCGTGAATCAATTTCTCCAGTTATTTTTGGTGCAAAAAGACATTAAATGTTAGCGTTAAGCAGCTGGGTTACATTGTAGATAAAACTCTGGACCTGGAGTCAGGAAGAGTTGAATGAAAATCCTTCCTTAGACATTTAGCTAGTCAAGTCATCACATCTGTGAGCCCTAATAGCCTTTTCTGTAAAGGGGATAGCACATGGATAGAGTGCCAGACCTGGAGTCAGGGAAACCAAGTTTAAATCTGGCCTTGGACATTTACTGACCATGTGACCTTGAGTAAGTCCCTGAACCCTGTTTGCCTCAGTTTCCTTATCTGTAAAATGAGCCGGAGAAGGAAATGGCAAACTAGTTGTGTGATCCTGGACAAGTCACTTAACTCTGTTTCCTCATCTTTAAAATGAGCTAGAAAAAGAAATGGCAAACCACCCTTGGATCTTTGCCAAGAAAATTCCAAATGGACTCACAAAGAATCAGACCTACTGAAAACAACTAAACAACAAAAAGGGGACAATAAAGAGAACCTGCCTTACAGCATGGTTCTTTAACAAAAAATGCTATGTGAACTCTAAAGAGTTGGATGAGATGGCCACTGAGATACCGTCTTCTGCTCCATGTTTTTTAGAACAAGTTGGGGCTCATTCATAGATCTTTAGCAGACAAATACTCATATATAATGTTAAGAAAGCAGAAAGTCACAATAATATAAAATAGTTTATAGGATAATATCCAGATCATAGATTTAGCGGAAATGCACCTTAGAAGTGTTCTAATCCAACCCTCTCACTTCACAGAGAATTAATTACATTTTCTTTCTCTTCTATTTCATTTCCAAAGGCCAAATGTCAGTGTGTTAAATCAAGCTTTAGACATTGATTAGAAATGTCAATAAAAATATTAACTAAACTTGGCTTGCTAGACCAATGTGCCAGGAAGTAAAAAGCATACCTCGGTGAAATAAAAACATGCTTTCATTTAGTGGTAACTAAAAGTATTCTTCTATATTAGAAGCAGCATTTTAAAAAGTCATCTTTATTCTTTCAAACTGGAAAGATGTTACTTAGTGCTGCTACATCTGAACACTTAAAAAAAAAGGTTTTCAAAAAATTGCTTATTTGAAAAAATAAAAGTCCATAGAGCCAGAATATAGATTTATTAAATTTTCCACTACCTAATTTATTTTAAATTTCTTAAATTCTGATCTTAGCCCAGCCATCCACTAGCTATATGACTGAATAAATCACTTATTCTTTCTGTATCTCAGTTTCCTCATCTGTAAAATGAGGAAATTGCATTAGATTGATTTTTTTTCAGTGATTAAACATTCATTGAACCTGTATTGAAAAGTACTAATTCAAGGAGGATAGTTTTATTAAAACTTAGCCCCTGACCTCAAGGAATTTAAGTATAATAGGGAAATAGTGATGCAGCTTCTTCCCAAGCCTGGGGTTGTTTTGGGGAGCGATAACCCTTCACCACACCTAGGCAGCTAGGTCACTCAGTGGATAGATTTTTAGTCCTGGAGTCAGGGATACCTGAGTTCCAATGTGGCTTCAAATATTTATTCGTTGGGTGACCCTGGGCAAGTCACTTTGTCTACCAGCCAAAGAAATGGCAAACCACTCCATTATCTTTGCCAAGAAAACCATATGGGCAATATTGGTGGGCTGTGGGACAGGACTGAACAATACGAGCAGTCTACTGTGAACTACTGCTAGGTATGGAGAGGGTTTTCCCCCCAATTTGTTAAGGGAATACTGGTAGAAAGGTTCTGCCTTGAAAGGAGCTACTGGAGTAGGTTCCAGACCTGCTTCAAAATTCCCAGAATTCCCCCCAAACTCCCCCAATTCTTCAAACTCCCCAAATTCCCTTTGGAAAGGGATTGTACGTGGTAGACTGGAGCCCTCTGATCCACAAACATGTATGGGAGTTCCCCTCATTATTTCTGTGACTTGCCAGCCTTGCAATAAAGGAGACTCTGGAAAGGACCTCAATCCTGCATATTCTCTGGTGCATAATAATCTGTCAAATTTCTCTGAATTCTGTTGGCGGTTCTGCTTGGATAAATGGACTCACCATTCATTATTTATGTTGGCTTTTTGTATAATTTGTCTTTGGGACCTGGGGGATGAGGTGTTGAATGGATGCAAAGTCTCCTTTCCTCCTGAAGAGTACTCAGGGGAGTGGCTTCTTATTGGACCTTTCATACCCTAAACCAGAGATGCAGAAGGACTTCCAGAAAGATATAATCCCCTATTGGATGCTGAAGCTTTAGAGGTCCCCAGCTTTGTCTGATTCTTCCCACAGGTAGTGTCCTGGTGGTGCAGGTTCTCTGTGAAAGTGGGCTGGCTAGAGCTCAGATCATATGTATCCATGCCACCCCCACGTCATATAGAAATAAATATTAAGACACCAACCCAACTTCCCCCCACCCCAACATCTTATAACAGAAAAATATAAATATATAGTTTTGCATTATATGTTTATATGTTATATATATATAATTTATATAGATTCATATTATACATTTATATATTACTTATATTTGTTAAAACATATTACATTTATATATTATATATTTATTTTATATATTATAATTATATGTAAATGTGTTTGTCATGTAAAATTATATATTATATACCTATATATTTATACACTGTATATACTGCATATATGTAAATATAATATATATGATATATATATACAATTTTTGCATGATAAACACATTAGAAAAGCTCAAAATATTGGGGAAGGTCCATAGGGCAAAGTCATTGCAGATCAAGGATAGCTTCATGCAGGAGGGTGACATTTAACTTGGGTTTAACCTTGAGTAAATTCCTTAACATACTAGGTGGTACAGTGGAAAGAGTGCTGGACCTGAAATCAGGAAGACCTGAGTTCAAATGTGACCTCAGATAGTTATCTATCTGTATGATCCTGTTCAAGTAATGTCAGCCTGTTTGCCTCAGTTTGCTCATCTGTAAAATGAATTAGAGAAAGAAATGATAAGCTACTCCAGTATCTTTACCAAAAAAAAAAAAAGCAGCCCAAACCCAAATGGGGTCATGAAGAAGAGTCAGACCCAACTGAAAAACAACTAAATATCACCAAAAATTCCTTAACTCACTGGGGCCTCAGTTCTCTCATCTGCAAAACAAGGTTAGGCTATTTGACTTCTATTGTCTTCTGCTTTGATGATTGTTAGAACTTGAGAGAAATTTGTGTATAAAATAAATCAGGTATTTTACATGTTTCATTTCACAGATAACTTTTCCTGTGTTGGATTCTTCTTTAGCATCAATTCTAGTGACCATACACAGCAAAAAAAGATGGAATCTTTGTCTAAAAAAATGCAGGAGCCTTAGCCTTGTTATAAAAATTGATTCTCCTAAACCTCTTGGTTCCCCCTCTGCAAAAATAATAATAACCATAATCATAATAAGGAGCATTCTATAAAGTCTTTCAAAAATTTTGGAATCTCTCATTGATTATTTGCATGTTTGCTTTTCCATTTATAATTTCCTTATAAAAGGTTTAATTAGTTTAAAACAAAAACATCTATATTTTCCTCTAATAAAAAAGGCACGTAAATATAAACACACTCGACAGCTGTATACTGTACCCTAACTCCAAGCTAACAGATAAAATTCCTCTTTCAGAAGTGTTTTCCTGTAGGTGAAGGGCTGCTTTTTATTGGATCTCAGATCTTTTTTCAACTTGCCTTTGCTCTTTCCCAGCCAGTCCAACCCTCCTAGCCAGCGTCAAAGGCTATTCCTTAGGGAGACGACCCTGGGAATGTGGAAACTCTATTATTCCCCGGCTTTCCTGCATCCCTGTGTTTTGTTGTAATAAGTTAGTTCTCCTCTGCCCTTCCCTGTGCTTTTCATCTCCTGCTGAGATTCGGGCATCCGCAGCAGCCATCCTGGCAGAAGGGAAGAAGGTGAATATGCCCCTGCAGGTTTAAATTAATTGCATTTCTCCACTATGCACCAATCGAGCTGGCGCTTTCGAGAACACAATTTTAAACTTCTAACTTAGCCATAATTGAAAAGGGAATGTAGTTATTAAAGTTCTAAGTGTTACAGTAAACCTACTCCAGGAGAGCGGCAGGAAAACATACTTATGCTAATGGGGGAGCAGGGACAGGATGGAAACTCTTCTGCAGGTATCTGCTTCATGAAAAATACCCGATATTGATTTGGGAACATCATTTCACTAAAGAACATGTCTAGTTCTCAAAAATAAAAAGGCTGAGTGTATATTCTTTATGTCCAAATCAAGCAGGACGGAAGCTGTTCTAAGAGCACTTGAAGAAATAACAACAATAATAATAATATCAGCATTGCACTTAATATTCTCCATGTTATCTCATTTGAGCCTCATGATGACTCTGTGAAGTAGGTGCTAAACAGAGGCTTAGAGAGAGATTGCCCAGGATCTCACAGTTACTTTGAGGTCATCTGGGCTAATTCCTTCATTTTACAAATGAGGAAACTGAGGCTTATTTTGGTTCACTGACTTACTCAAGATCACCTGAATTGTTTGGGTTTGGATTTTGGTTCTCTGATTCCCAGGCTATCACTCCCTTTCTTCCTGATCTCTCTCCAGATTTTCTGTTTACATCTTAAACTGCCTTGTTAGCTATTGGTATTTGAAAGAAAAAAAGATGGATGAAGAACAAAAGTCTTTTGCATTTAATGTGTGTGCTGTTAAACTGCAAAGATTTAGAGTTTTCTTAGAACTGATTCTAATGTAGGCAAATGATTGTTAGAAATGAGGAACCAAGTTAATTTGTAAGTGCTAAATGATATTAACTTGTGTTATCTTTAATGAGATTCTTGTTACTTGGGAAATCATTACAAATTACAGAGGTTTCTTTGTGAAGAGTACTAAGTTTAAAAAAAAAAGAATCAACTTTGTTGTACAGGGATATCATATAATTAATTTTTCTAATGTTTCCTCCTGTTTAAATACCAGCTACTTTTAGATTATGGCAGTAGTAAGTTTTGAAAAGTTAAATTTTCTTTTTTTCCATATCTGATCCCTTTCAATTATCCATTAAAACTAGAAAACACCTTTGCTGTTAGCCAGAGATAGAAACTAAACTGTCCAGAAGTTCACTCAATTATGGTTTACTTTATCACATCCAACCAGTATTCAGCTGAGTAAAGTCCACTATGCCATGTTACTTCATTAAAGCCCCTAAAGGCAGTTCTACAAAGCAATTATTCCATTCAACCAGCATTCATTATATGCTTAATCTTGTGCTCAGCTGCAGTTAGGTGGCGCCATATTGCCTAGTATTGGACCTGGAGTCAAGAAGACTCATCTTCCTGAGTTTAAATCCTGCCTCAGATACTTGCTAGCTCTGTGATGCTGGGCTAATTACTTAACCCTATTTGCCTCAGTTTCCTCATCTTTGAAAAGGAGTTAGAAAAAAGAAATGACAAACCACTCCAGCACCTTTGCCAAGAAAACCCCAGATGGGGTCATTTCACAAGTGAAAAATGACTAAACAACAATTATGCTTGTGCTGGGCACTATACTAGCTATAAAGGCAAAAAATATTTGCCCTCAAGGAGCTTCAATTGTACAATTTGTATATAGATAAATAAATACAAACTAAAATTTTTGGTGGGTGAGATTACAACAACTAGCAGGATTAGGAAGAGACTCCTTTAACTGAACCTTGGAGGGAGCAGGAGCTAGAGATTCTAACCTAAATTGTTTTTTATTTCACCCCTTGAGCCATCAAAGAAGACATAATGCTTATTTCTCAAAGTGAAGTCCATAGAAACTTGGTGAGGGTGATCCTTGATTTCTCCTTTAGGTCAAAACTATTTTCATAATGATACTAAAATATTATTGCTCACTGAAATACTTTTGCCTTTTTCAATTCTATATTTGTATGAGGCTGGATTTTTTTCATATACTTCAACTGAATCAACCTATCATAATTGATTGAATGAAGAAACATAAAGATCCAGCTGGCCTCTCTTAAGCAAGAGATTAAAGATTTTTGTAAAAATATGTAAATCAGTGCTATTCTCACTAATTTTTTTTATTTTGAAAAATAAAGTTTTTAAAATTAAAATGTTATTTATGTTATTATATTATGGATTTATTGTTACTTTAAAATCTATAAAAATTCATATAATTTAATTTTGATATGGTAAATATCAAAGATATAAGCCACACAAAAAGAAGCTTTTGAGGATTTTCAATAACATTTAATAGTGCAAAGAGATCATGACAAAAAAGTTTGAGAACCATTATATGATTTTCATGAGTTAACCTGATCTGTGATTATTTTGATGAGGGAAACACTCAGTAAGGAATCACCCTTGACCAACAGAGATGGATAACTGTTTTACAAGTGTTAGAGAACTGCCTGGAGCATTGATGGGTTACATGACTCATCCTGATAGTCTATGATCACTGTAACTAGTATATAGCAGAAGTGGGCCTTGGATAGAGGACTGTCTGACTCCAGGGCTAGGTCTCAATACCTACCTCTATTTTTTTAATAAGTGCATTAAATTCCAATCCTTGGGAAATTCCTCATTTAGCTATAGTCAATATTTTCTAACTGTACTGGATAAAAGAACTGACTAGTTAGGTACTGCTCATTAATTCTAACTTTCAACCTCTTGGTAGATATATTTTGGCTATGCTATGTTGGGGTGTGTATGTTTAATACAAAATAAGATAAATAATAATGGCTCCCTGCCTTCCTAGAGTGACTCTTGCAAGCAATTAACATAGGCAATCAATATGAAGATTGATTGGATGGATGAATGGATTGATGAATGGATAGATGGATGGATGGATGGATGGACAGATGGTTGGATGAATGAATTGATCGATGGATAAGTGGATGGATGGATGGTAGGATGGATGGATGGATGGATAGATAGCTGTGCATTTATTAAGTACTTACTAAGAGCCAGGTGTTGTGCTGGTTGTTAGGAATTCAAAGAAAAGCAAAATCTCTCTGCCCACAAGGAACATTTATTCTAATAGAAGAGAAAATATATACAGAAGAGTGGTGGCCCAAGAATGAAGTTTTTATTTAGGGAATCAAAGAATAGTGAATGAGGCTTTACAGCAATTTGTTATCATGACCTTCCTAAAAGAGATAGTAATGTCAGTTTGATTACTCTTCTCTGGTTAAGATATGGGTGGACAGGAGAGGGGTATGGATGGCAAGATATCCCAAAAATACCCCTTTTTTTGTTGTTAATTTTTTATTTTCAATCCAATGTTCTATCGTTCCTTCCAACCCTTCTCCTATCCATTGTCAAGGCAAGGAATCTGATACCCGTTTATCCATGTGAATTCATGCAGAACATTTCCACATTAGCCATATTGTAAGGGAAAAAAAGGCCAAGAAAAAGAAAGTTTTAAAAATATCCTAAAGCATTTAAGTGGCTCAGTGAATAGACAGCCAGGGCCAGAGACCCGAGGTCCTGGGTTCAAATCTGGCTTCAGACATTTCCTAGCTGTGTGACTTTGGACAAGTCACTTAACCCCTATTGCCTAGCCCTTATTGCTCTTCTGCCTTGGAACCAAGATAGAAAGTAAGAATTGTTTATTTGTTTGTTTTTTTAATTTTTTTATAAATGCTTCAGTCTACACTCAAAATTCATCAGGAATGTGGATGGCACTTTTTATCATGATTCCTGTGGAATCATGAATGATAGTATTGATCAGAGTTTATCTTAAGTATTTCACAGTTAATCATCATTACAATATTACAGTTAACCCTGTACAATCACTTTTCATCAGTTCATATAAGTTTTCCCAGATTTTTCTGTAACTATCCCCATCATCATTCCTTAACATACAGTTGTATTCCATCACAACAATATGCCAACACTACCTGACCAATTGTCCTCAGCCCTGAAGGGAAGTTAGTAACAAGCTAAGGGACTCATCCCTGGAGAGAGGCATGGGCTGTGGTCTGGAGAAGTCTGGAAACCTAGAATGCTAGCTAGGTGGGGAGGAGATGGAATGCCAAGCCTGGAGTCAGCAAGACTTAAGTTCAAATCTAACTTCAGATACTTTGTGACTTTGGGAATGTCCGTTAACCTCTGGTTGCCTCCGTTTCAATAAAATTGAGATTATAATAGTGACTTACCTCCCAAAACTGTAGTGAGGACTAAATGAGATTGTCATCATAAAGAGCTTGGCACATAGCAAATACCATATATATGTTAATTATTATTATTACATTATATCTGAAGGGTATAGGTACAGCTTGATATAAGATGATATAAAGATATATAGATATAAAATATTATATCATATATAAATATAAAAAAGATGTATATAGATATAAAACCCCAATTTAAACCTGTATAAGGTATCTACTTTTTAATCTAACAGCAATATAATAACCTAATATAAAATAATATAATAAATAAATAAAATAGTAAATTAAAATAATTTAACAGTAAAAACTACAGCCCAGACCCAAGGAGTACTGCACATTTTCTCTCTCGACTAATGAAATTTTTCTCAAGACCCAGGCATGGACAGATTGGATTAATTCATGGTAGGACCTGACCACCAAAAAGAATAGTCAAGCTTTTTTTCTATAAATCTTTGACTGTTCATATCCACTCGCCAAGAGTTCCAGAGGAATGTTTCCTTAGGATTGGTCTCATATCTAGGATCTTCCCAGGGGAGAGGAGTAAAAGGGACTAGTTGTATATTAATGGATTAAGTATGAGACAGCTATTTGTTTTTTCAGCTATTTGAAAGAAAAATTCATTAGCATGTTTTAACAAAGACTTAAGCAAGCCACTGTTTTTAGCTCACATGGTTAGACCTTGGGGGTGATAACAAGGTCACGGACTAGAGACCACCATATTTGGATGAGGCATGATGTAATAGAGTGCTAGACTTGGGGTCAGGAAGTCCAAGGTTCAAATCCCAACTCACACACTCAATAGCTGTGTGACCCTGGGCTAAGTTATACCCTTTTGCCTCACTCTTGCATCTGTAAAATGAAGGAACTGGACTAGATGGCTTCTTAAGTCCCTTTCAGTGCAGTGCAGTAGCCATAATAGTTAGAACACTGGACCTAGAGTCAGAAAGACTCATCTTCATGAGTTCAAATCTAGCCCCAGACACTTATTAGCTGTGGGACCCTGGGCAAGTCATTTAAGCCTATTTGTTTTAGTTTCCTCATCTTTCAAGCATTTCTTTTGGGTGTCTCATACTTCATCCACTAATAAACAACGAGTCCCTTTTACAGGGACTTTTATGGGAAAAGAAAATGGCAAACCACTGGAGTACCTTTGTCAAGAAAACCCCAAATGGGGTCACAAAGAGTTTGAAACTACTGAAATAACTAAATAGCAACAAAAAAGAGTCTCTTCTAGCTTAAATCCTTCTTGCCTCAATCAATCTTCATTCTCTGGGACAACCCTCCAAAATTCCTTATCTTTTGAAATCATATCAATATATTACTAATTTCCTTACTATAATCTGATGGTCTGAAGAATAACTTATAATTACTAGCATTATTCTCCCAAGAGATTTAGACTTAAACATCTAAAATGAAGCCTTTTGTTGGGACTACTGAGTAGGCATTTTACATTTCACTGCATTTCAGGGTCCAAACAGTTTCCGCCAGGTCCTTTGTCTTCTGACAAACCACTATAGGAGTTGAACTCATCCCCCAGCTAGTGGTCATCTCCAAAAGAGCCATAGCAGGGAGGGAGAAGGTACCTTCCAAAAGGAATTAGGACCCAGATCTTCTGGAACTCCTAAGATAGCCTCCAAACTTGGATAGTTCTGTCTCAGGGTCTGTGTTTGGTCACCTGTGCTCAGGAAAGAAATGCAAGGAAAACTAAAATTAAGGAATACGGAAATTTGAGTTCTGGGCTCGGGCTCCTCTGGGCAGGATATATGCTTGAGCTGCCATGAACTCAAAGCCATTGTGGGAGACCATTCCCTCTCAAAAGAGAAACTCAAATCATCTTGACACAAGAATTCTGAAGGCTGGTCTGCTGCTTTTTAAAGGTCCACCAAGTCATCAGCTCTTCCTGTTCCAAGCCAATAAAAGAAATACTTAATCTTCTCAAATCACCATTTCCTCTAGTACTGAGCTACACATGCCTGGAGTTTGCCTTGGCAGCTCAGTACACCCTCTCTGGGATGGCCTTTATAGGTCCATTCCCACACAGGTTTCATGGGGCGCAGCAGTCATTACATACAATACTCATAAATTTGTCTTAATGGGTATTTGAACATAGCATCGGTTGGGGAAAGAGGCCAACATTTTTCATGAGCCAGGAGGCAGGCAGTCTTCCTGGAGAAAGGAGGAAGTCTACTTTACATGTATGCATACAAGCATGCACTATATATTTGGATATGGTTTCATTCCCTTCTATGTATCTAGATGAAAAATGATGAGGCTGGAAGCTCAGCTTATAGAATCATTTAACCTAGACTATAGAAAATAATGCTCTCAATTAAAGGATCTTTTATTATTTTCTTCTCATTTAAAGTTCCATTTGGACGGGAGAGCAGAATGTCTGGTATAATAGTGGCCTCTATCATCATTCATTAGACCAAACGCCTTTGAAACCAGGATTTTTTTAAAAACAGGTTTATATCATTTAGACTTGCATTAAAGGTAATTTGATATATTTTTTTTTCTTTTTCAGAACGCTTTACCCTGTACAGCTCTAAAAACCTTAGACAAGCATGGAATAAGTAAGTCTTTTATAATGATTGTTCTTTGATTTTGTTGAATCTTTTTTCTCTTTGTTAAATTTCTGGGCAGAACTCATGTTGCATACGTTGTCATGACTTTTGCCATGTGATATCCATTTTTCTCAGAGTGCACATTCTCATGTGCCAGTGCTCAGGTTTGTGAGGTTTATGGGGTTCCAAAATAGACTTTCACACCAAGGAAAACACCATTACTAGAGTATAATTTAGAATGCTACCAACCAGCCTAAACATTTTGTTGCAAAGGATGATTGATATAATATTTGATATCCAAGATAGTCTTATACTTTATTCTGGAGATCTCTCTGCTCATGTGATTTGAACCTTGTGTGATTCTCCTTATGTCTGTTATCCCATATTTCAGTGTGGAATTTTAATTTGTTATAAATTTGGAAATAATCTGATTATACCAAGAAACATCATTACATAAAAAGTTGTTCAGAGGCATTTTTAAATTAAAAAGAGGTCAGCCTACTGGGAAATCTTTGGTACATCAAAATAGAGATTGAGTGATCCTTATTAAATTGCTGGACTTCTCTTTTTAAGAATTAAAAAAAAACTTTAATCACATTTCAAGAAAAATCAGGAAACCCAATGTATATGAATAAAAACTGGATTGAATTGATTAAATAGTATAGCTTCTCAAAGACAATCTTAAGAGTCATATGAAATTCTCTTATGAATGTGGTACCTTATTATTATGATGAATTTGATGATTTGGGTACCATCACCTGAAAAATGAAATGGCAGAAAAACAACCTTATTTTCCCCAAAAAAGTCATCTTTGTAACATTACTGGGTATATTATTGTGGGATTTTTTCTCATGGAATGTTCATGGAATTGTTTTCAAAGACGTATAGATGACATATAAGAATTTATTGTCTGAACTCACATTTCAGACAAAACATTGTGCATTGCCTAGAGTTAAATTGTTTATTTTCTTGTCTATTATGCCAATTAATGTTTTAGTGTGGAATAAAACATATGAATCAAGTAGTTCCTTTTTAAATGTATTTTTTCCAAAAATAGTCATGTGTATTACTCTATGAATATTGGCTAAAGAAGGAATGTCATGGAGTTGTAATTATCCCTTGCAGTGATCACCAGTTCTGGGAATGTATTTTTATTCTGCTGACCCATTTTTGAAGAAATGATAAGATTTACCAGTTGTAAAAAATGGCACTCCAGACTGGTTATGGTAGAAGAAGAAGCCTTCAGATATTCATAGACAGGAAGATGAAGTCAAAGTCATGGGCAGGGGATCATTCTCAGATTTATTAGTCCTTAATCTGATCCACAGGCATTATGTCTGCATACTGTCCCTCCAGGGAAATGTGTATCTAAGTTGATTGATTGGCTTTTCTCCTACAGCCAAAATACAATGGCCCCCTCCTTAATGTGATCATGGTCAGAGGAGATGAGGTGAGGAACAAGAGGCCTTGTCCATTGGTTTTTTTGTTGATCCTTTCCATTTTGCCTACATCTCTGGATTACCTTCTGGTATCTCCATCACATATTCCTGTGTGACCTTGGGCAAGTCACTTAATTTCATTGGGACTCATTTTCCATATTTGTTCAATGAAAGGGTTGGACTAGATGACCTTCCCTCCCAGCTCTCTCTCTCTCTCTCTCTCTCTCTCTCTCTCTCTCTCTCTCTCTCTCTCTCTCTGATCCTGTGATTGTGTGACTAGGTGTTTCTCATAGCATGGATATTCAGATTGGTCTGCAAGACACTGGGCATCAGAGACTCAACAATGAGGCTTTATTTTTATGGACAATAGGAGCTTTTCAGAACAGGACTTGAGTAAAATAAAGAACTAGAATTTCTTTGAGACTTGCTTCTGAAATGATGACATGATCTGTGATTTCCATGAACAAAAGACAGTTTAAGTGATTCATCCTTATTTACACAACTAGGAAATGTTAAAAACAGTGCTTGAACCCTATTCCAGCCTTCTGTCCACAACACTAAGTTGTGATGTCTGATGGAAAAAGTTATAATTTTCATGGCTGTGTATACAGAGTTCCATGCCATTCTTAAAGTTTATGATCCTATGCAGGGATCACCAGTTTGGGGAATGTTTTTTGTTGATGTATTTTTATTCTGCTGGCCTATTTTTCAAGAAATGATAAGATCTACCAATTGTAAAAAATGGCACTCCAGGCTGGTTATGGTAGAGGAAGAAGTCTTCAATTATTCACAGACAGGAAGATGAAGATCTATACAAATGATCTATAATTAACAATTTGATGACCCAAGTTGAAACTTGTTAAGGTTTTTTGAAATATAGTTTTCTAAAGATATTTGTGTTCTTTAAGTGAAGTTTTTTTTTAATTATACACATGACCTGGAATAATGAAGTTTTTAGTTTTGTATGACTCCAACTTTCCACCATATTAATTGGTACATACCTAGTGGTCTTACTTCTCACTTCCTCCAAGATCAAATAGAGAAATTTCAGGAAATGTAATCATCAGTGAGGATTATTACTTTTTGCTACTTTTATGCAGAATACTCAGTTGTCAGCATGGAAATATAGCCTCTAGTCAATTCAAACCCAACTTAATTTAGAAAGGGGGGCATAAGAATCGAACCATACTAATTATATTACTGCTTCTTCTACTAAATGACTTGGTGACCTTGAAACAGCCATGTCCATTTCATCATCTGAACATCCCAGAATGGAATCTAGATGCAAAATAGCTCTACTATTAAAAACTGCATTTGTAAAACAAGTGATGCATTTACCTATTGCTGGCTAATTTGCACATCCACAGTACAATGACTAAATTGTGGGAATTGGTTAGTTCTCATCTACTTCAAAGATGAACCGTCCAGAGAGACAGTGGTAATAGATTCAAAATTAGGTGAACTAATTTGCAAGAACTAATTTGCAAATGTAGCAAACCTTGCATCTTGGAATAGCTTCGTTGAAAGTATGAATTGAGTTTGAGAGCATGATCCAAAATAATGAGAAAGTAGTTGTTCAGTACTAAGGGTACTGTTTTTTTGTTTTTTGCTTTGTTTTGTTTTGTTTTTTAATGCTAAACTGCTTCCTGTAACTAGTGGGACAATCTAGAAGCCCTGAGAATGTCAGCTGTATTGAGCCGACTGAGTAGAATTGTGCCCAAAAGGCTTTTTTCCCCCCCAAAAAATGGAATCTGGGGCTACTCAACTGGATATAATAAGTAACCCAATTTATTTGGGGGCAAAGCCTCCCCTAGATAACATACCCACAATCCCCCACTGACTTCATTTGTACATGTAACCATGAGCATCATCTGGCCCTTTAAAGGTATTTTAGGATTCTGGGGTAACAAAGCAGAGGTAGGGGAAAGTCAACTCAAGATACAATAGACCCCCAACTCCAAAGGCCATCATAAGCATGCAATCTTAATTGTAGTACTCCAGGTAGAAGATGTGCATTAATAAAGAATATAGACTTCTTTGTTCTCTTACATTGACAATACATCATTACTATCAGTTCTGCTTGGTGGGGAGGCGAGAAGGAATAAACCCTAATTTCATAAAATGTGAACCATTTTAATCTTTTTTAAAAACCCTGCTGTATTTCAGTGAAGTTTAAAGGCACCCCTTTTTTTTCTCCCAGATCTTCCTATTTATAGTTGTCTAACGTTGGCATGTATGTGCAATGAACCAAGAATTTTGACCACTAAAAAGATCTTTTTATTATGGCTGGAGCAGAGGCCTTAATATGCTCTCCAGTTAAGTTAAGGGTAAGCTTCCAGGAAGGCGCTTGCTTGTTTTGGAACAGCTGAAAAACTTCAGAAATTCAGACATTGTAAAGAGGGAAGACCAGAAAACAGACAGCAGAGACCCCACAGCAAACGAGGATGGAAATACAGTTCGTTTTCATGGTAGATAATGTAAAACTTATTAGAGAATGAGGGTTCCTGTGGGAATTGCTATTGAAAGTTGAGTTTTTTCCCTATTTGCTCCAGTGCTACAATGCAGTCTGTTCATTCTTTTTTTGGTTAGAACCAACTGGGGTTTCCCTGGCATCTAGATGAATGCAAATTCTATGGAAATCCATAGTTTAAAGAGAGGCAGCTTCAGTGCAATGGAAAGAAAACTGGGCTTGGAGTCGTAGGAAGTCAGTTCACCCCTGAGCTCTTTCACTTATGAGCTATGTACCAGCGGAAGTGAGA
This sequence comes from Monodelphis domestica, assembly GCF_027887165.1. Taxonomy (NCBI): domain Eukaryota; kingdom Metazoa; phylum Chordata; class Mammalia; order Didelphimorphia; family Didelphidae; genus Monodelphis; species Monodelphis domestica. The sequence goes on from NC_077231.1 coordinate 275,968,140, forward strand.
GGGTGTTTTCTAAGGTTCCTTCAAACTAAAGCTTCCTCTGGTTGTTTAACATTAAATCAGAGAGGCAGAGAAACTAATTGACTGAATCCAAGGAAATTCAAGGAAGGGTTAAAAAAAGTAACCCGCATGCTCTGCTCCCACCCCACCCCATATATTTGGATTTATTGGCAAAGTCATGGACTTTAATCTAGAATATTTTGGGTTGTATCCAAACTTCATGAACTCTGCTTGAAGTATTCTTATCTTAATCCATTTTTAACCTCCAAAATATATTTTAAGAAGGCACCCCTAGATAAGTACAGTGTAAAATGTAATAAATTCAGAATAGCATGTGTAGAGGAAGCCATGAATTTCACTGTGTATTTATTTTGGTTGTTCCTTCCTGCATTTGGGGTGTTGGCATGTCTGTAGCGTTCCATTAAATTTGAGTTCAGCAATCTCTTCCCTTTGAAACGTTTAGTTCTTTTCATGAAAACTGATGTTTTCACTCTGCCTTTTTGTTATCTTCTGGGACTAGAATTTTCTTAGTATTAATATGTAGCAAAATGGAAGAGAATTTTAATTTCCTGGGTACTAGCAGGATGAGTCAATTAATTCCGTGTACTGCTTGAAGATGCAATCAATGGCAAGTAGGTTAAAAATGTGCTCGGAACAAAATTCTCATCGACACTAGGAGGAGTAGTTGAGTTAAGACCCAGATCTTCAAAGGGAGCACGCTGGTCCCTTTTCCACTCTGCGATATTTTTTATTGTTGACCATTTTTGTTAAAATTCTATTTGCTTCAAAGTAACAGTTTTACTTTATTTCAGTGCCTGGAGGTTTCTTCTTACATTTCCACAGAAATAATTATTTGTATCATTGATGTGTTCCCCCACCCCATAACTTCAAAATGGTCAAGCAATCAGTGCTGCGAGGTGAAAATTTCATATTGGGGCACACATTTTTGACAGCTCAGGTTCTAGGTTCACAGGAAGAATCATCAATCAATAGTGGACTGTCCACTTGGTTAGTTCGGTTGATAAATGAGGTCATGGTACTAATGAGCCTAAGGCCATGGGATCGATATGGAGCATCAATATGGAGCGGAAGGAAGATTGGACTTCGTGTCAGGAAGACTATGAGAGTTTAAATCCCAACCCTGACATTACTAGCTTTGAAACCATAGGAGAATCTGACCTCTGAACCTCGGTTTCCTTATTCTTAGAATGGGAGGGGAGTAGGGCCAGTAATATGACTGTTAGCATTAACCTTCCAGGCTTGTTGTGGGGAATCTATGTGTGTAAGCCGATATTACCCTGAGGATTATAAAGGTTCAGCAGACTGTTTAAATGACAGGAATGAAAATGATAATGATGCTGTAAACCAGTTAGTGTGGGTGTACTTTTTTGTGACAAGCAATGACTACAGCTTCTCCCCTTGGTCCTCCTCTCTAACCATCTACAGAAACCTACATTCCATGTCTGGCTTCCTTGTTATTTTTGGTGGGGTTTTTTGCCTTATATAGCCCAAACCTCCATGAAATTAGCCAGTGTCTCCTAAACATCTCTGATGAAGTACTTCCCTCCACACGGTGATGATTAGAAATTCTGAGCGTCTGGGTTCTCAGTAAGAAAATCAATTTATTTATCAGGCTAGCAATAACCGATAAATTAAGTCAATGGTCTCTCTCAGTAATCAAAGACATCTTGAGTCATTCAACACAGTTCAACAAACTTATTATTCAGCCACCTCTAGACATCTCTATATGGTTAATGCCTAACGAGGAGGGTGACTAACTTTTTATAGTCTTCCCCAATTTCTTGAATGTAGTGAAAGGAGTCATGTCTGCTCATAAGATTCTAATAGACCTTGGTGATCTAGAAGGGAAGATCAATTTGGGTCTGGTTGAGTTTTAACCTCCACAGCTCATTTCAGTGGGGGAACCAAGGATGCTATCGTGCTGCCACAGACATTCTTAGCTTAAATTAAGCCAGTTCTTGTTTATCAAATAACATAGAGGTCACCATCTCTATCCCAGTTTAGAAGATGCTTTGGGGCAGTGAATGTAAGAGACTTTCAGGACAAAGACATGGGGGAAAAAGCTTGAAGCATAGACCAAAACCCAATTAAGAAATTGTTCAGAGAATTACTTAGAAATAGAAATAATACTATATTAGAACTATATTTCCACTCCCTGCTTTCTAGCACCCTTTCTGTATTAGCTTTAGTCATTTGAATGTAAGCTCCTTGACATCAAGAAATAAATATCTTCTTTGTATCTATGGAATTAAACAGTATAACTAGGACATAAATTACTTTAAAATCGCTCACTATCTATCATCTATCTATCCATCTACCTACCTATCTATCTATCTATCCATCTATCATCTATCTATCTATCTATCCATCAACCTATCTATCAATCATCTATCACTGTATCTATCTATCCATCTATCAATTATCTATCTATCTATCCATCCATCCATCTATCTATCCATCTATCATCTATCTATCTATCTATCTATCTATCTATCTATCTATCTATCTATCTGTCTGTCTGTCTGTCTGTCTGTCTGTCTGCCTGTCTGTCTGTCTTTCTATGTGTCTATCTATGTATCCATCCATCCAATCATCTATCTATCTATCTATCTATCTATCTATCCATCTATCATCTATCTATCTATCTATCTATCTATCTATCTGTCTGTCTGTCTGTTTGTCTTTCTATGTGTCTATCTATGTATCTATCCATCCATCCATTTATCTATCTATGTATCTATGTATCTATGTATGTATGTATCTATCTATCTATCTATCTATCTATGTATCTATCTATCTAATCTATCTCTGTCTATCTGTAGATCTGTCCCTCTGTAAAACTCTCCTCTAGCTATCATGGAAATATACAGCATGAGTAATGAGAGAATCAAACAAGAAAATCTAGGCAGATCAGTGGAGATATCTAGTATAACAATAAGAATAGCTAGTGTTTATATATAGTCTTAAGATTTACAAAGTATCTCATATGTGCTATCTCCTTTGATGCTCACAAAAGCCCTTTGAGGGAGGTGCAAGGTTTTTTTATTTTATCATCCCCATTATACAGATAGGATAAATGAAGACAAAAGAAGGAGAGTGACTGGCTCAGGGTCAAATAGCAAGCATCTGAGGCAAGATTTGAACTCCTGTCTTGCTGAGTCTAAGTTCTGTGTTATTTTTATTCAGTATCTAAGACTATGTCTGGGCCTTATTTTTAAGTGGAGCAAACTACAGGATATCAGCTCACCTCAGGATCACTGAAAGCACTGAAAAAATGAAAAAACAATAATGCTTTCCTGCATTCCTTGTGCAAAAGTACCTGGCAACTAAACAGCATTGTACATGGATCCTGTTAAGACCCTATTATATCTGGAGGCAATGGCAAGTGAGCCTGAATTACTTTTAACTGATGTCCAAGCGTCCATTGCTGCTTTTTCAGCAAAGAGCAGTTCCCATAAGAAACCTGCTTATACCAGGCAGATGTGGTTTGATGTTAGGCAGAGCTAAAGGGTCTTTCTTTCCAAAGTTTGGTGAATTCTCCCCTGGCAGGAGACAAGCGTCAGCTTAATTTTAAATGTATTTGATGAGAGCCTATAGGTGCAAGGAAGAGGAATAAGAGATAAGCCTGGCATTTAGGAAACTTAGATCCGGGGTTCTTACCTTAGTGTCCTTAGATCCCACCTTGTTGAGAGAGGAGTCCATGGATAGATTTCTGGGTATCTGTGAACCTGGCTGAAAAGACAATTACATCTTTCTTTTCATTCATCTTTATCTGAAATTTAGGAAAGGGCATTACAAACAGGGAGAGTAGTTTATGCAAAATCCCTGAAATATTAAGTTCAGGATCCAGCTAGTAGACCGGTCTGATGGTAGTAGAAAGCCTAGAAAAAAAAGTAGTGTGAATTGGCTGGAAAAGAAGGGGGGATCCAAATGCTGGAATGAGAATTCTGTATGTTAAACTAGAGGCAATAGGGGACTAACCACTGGAAATTCTTGAGTCAGGTTAGTAGAACAAAAGATTATTTTGACAGCTATGTATATAGAGGATGAATCAGAGAGAAGCTGGTGGAAGGAGGGAGAGCAAAGAAGAGGATCTAGCTTCAATTCTGGTGAAAAGTGATGAGGGCCTGAAATATGTTGTGCCCTTGTGGGTAGAGAGAAGAGGATGGATGTAATAGAGGGTTTAGGGGTATATAAACCAGACTTGGTAGCTGATTGGATATTGGGTGTGACGGAAAGGGGAAAGCTGAAGAATCCTCTAAAACAGTGATCCTGGGGGACTCAAAAGATGGTGGTACGCTTAAAAGAAATAGGGAAGTTTGAAGGAATTTAAGGAGGACTATAATGAGTTCAAGGAGGAGAGATCAAGTAGGGAGTTAGACATTGACAAGGAGATAGTGGAATTAAGGGAAAAGAATAGGACTGGGAAGCATCTGGGTGGCAGAGTAAAGTTCCCAGCCTGGAGTCACGGGGACCTGGATTCAAATGTAGCCTCAGATATTTCCTAACTGTGTGACCCAGGGCAAGTCACTTAACCCCGTTTGCCAAGCCCTTGCCTTTCTCTCTTAGAGTTGTTAAGACAGAAAGTAAGGATTTAAAAAAGAAAAGAAGAGAATAGGGCTGACATCACTATGTGTCAGGCATTGTATTAAGTGTTACTGATAACAAAGAAAGGTAAAAGAATGCTCTCAAGGAGCTCACAGCCTAATAAATCAGACAATATAAAAATGATGACATACAAACAAGCTAAATTTGAAGTTATCACCTGAGGAAAGAGCATTAGAATTAAGAGGGTTAAAAAAGACTTCCTGTAGAAAGTGGTAATTGAAGGAATCCAGGAACTGAAGATGAGGAAGGAGAGCATTCCAAATATAGAGGACAACCAGCAAAAATCCTGGGATTACAGAGATTTGATTTGGGAATCCTCTATTCAGAAATAATGTTTGAAGCTCTAGGAGCTTAGGAGACAAATGAAATAGGGTACAAAGAGAGAAAAAAGAGAGAAAAGAAGGGTCAGGGGAGTTTGGAAGTGGAGAAGATGGATTTCTTTAGAAGGATCACTCAGAGAAATCTACAAGGAGGAGAAAGTGGCATCACCTAAAGGATGGATAGGAAGTGGACAGGTCAGCTAATAGGAGAGGCATTCTATGGTGTGAAGCACCCAAATAACATGTAGTTGGAAAAGCAGAAAAAAATGAATCAAAGTTACTCTCTCATCTAACCCATATGTAAAAAGGAATTTAATTTCTGCTGCAACAGAGCTCATAGTGGAAATATAGGTTTTTCTTGAAGGCTTCCAAGAAGAGGGAATGATCTTAGCAACCTATCCCATGTTTAGACAGCTCTAATTATTATGGAATCTTTCCTAAAATCAAACCTAAATTTTTCACTTTACAACTATGACAACTATTCTCGGTTTTGCCCTCCGAGACAAGTTCTGCCAAACGGAAGAAGTCTAGTCCTGCTCCTACATGACACACTTTCACATACTTGATGGCATCTCTCATCTCTCTGAGTCTTATCATCTCCACCCTACACTTACCTTGCTCCTTCAACTGATACTCCTAGGACATGGACTCAAGGCTCTTCACCATCTTGGTTACTGTTTTCTGGAGGCTTTCCATCTTAACGATATTCTTAAACTTTGAGGCTTAGAAATGAACTCAGGGCTCCAGATCAGATTTGAAAAAGCTCGAGTAAGTATGGCAAGTATGACTCTCCCAAATTTCAGAAGCTAGGCTTCCCTTAATGCAATCTATGATGGCATTAGCATTTTTGGATTTTTGAGTCCACTAAAATTCCCAGATCTTCCAGGGAGATGAATTCTGAGGCTACTGTAGCAAGCATTATAACTGAGAAGTAATGAGGCCCTAAACTAAAATGATGTTGATGGGAATGCAGACCCAAAGAGAGGAAGAAAAACAAACGTAAGAGGGCCAGGGGCATGGTAGAGAATGTCCAAAGTGGCCCTAAGGTTTCAAGTTGGATTACAAGACAAATAATGACCATTATTCCTTTCTATCTCTCAAATTGGATCCTTGTTTCTTTCATTCAAAAGATGTTTACTAGATTCTAGCAACTAAAGAGTGATGGGAGAGAAAAAGTTTAATCTGATCCAGTTTAAGCCACATCAGCAAGCTGAGGAGTCAATTCACACAGAGCAGGTAGCTGTGAACATAGAGATATTCACCAAGGAGGTATAGAGCTAGAGCAGAAAAAGTTGAGAAGAGAATACATAGGAATGATCATTTTTAGGAGGTGTAAAAAATAGACTCGAATACAGGACTACAATCCCCATGAGCCTTTGCTCCACTTCCCCAGAATGCCTTGTAATCTCACCTGGGCCGAGATCGAGAAGGCATTTAAGCTGATTCAAAGGCTTTTGGCTCTCTCTCTCTCTTGGCTCTTTTTGGACTTCGGTTTTGGAGCAGGCGGTCTCTTGCATGATGTGAGGTTATTTTGTCTAGGCCTCTGGCCTAGGCACATGTTTCTTACTTGTATATTCTTAAATCTTTAACCTTTAATAAACCTCTAAAAAATATAATACTCCTTGCAGATAGAAACTAATTTCTACCTGCCTCAGTCTCCCCCTCTCCCCTAAATTTTAATCTTTACAGAGGTGAGAAAAAGAAGAGAAAGCTAGAAAAGATACAAAGACATAATTACCAGAGTGGCAAGAGGAATACTGGGCAACTGACCAGTGTCACAAAAGCCAAGCAAAAAGGGAGTTTCAAGAAGGAAATGATTAGTTGTTTCAAATGCAAGAGAGAGTTTAAGAAAAATTAAGTTTGGAAAATGGTGATTAGGTGTGGACATTAGGAAGAGAACTGGTGACTTTCAAGAAAGCAGTTTCAGTACAGTGCGTGAGGTCAAAAGCCAAGTCCTTTAGGGTTTTAAGAGTAAATGTGTAGTAAGAAAGAGGCATTATATATAGAATTATGGTGGGGGTGAGGGACTGGCCTTTTTTTGTTTGTTTGATTGTTTTTTTGGAGTCTCCAGCTTGTATCCCACTCCTTAATCCAACTCTAGACACTTTCACTGGCTGTCCCCCATGTGTAGATCTCTCTCTCTCTCTCTCTCTCTCTCTCTCTCTCTCTCTCTCTCTCTCTCTCTCTCTCTCTCTCTCTCTCTCTTTCTTTCTACCTCCTGGCTTCCTTCAGGTCTCAGCTAAAATTCTGCCTTTCCCCAGAATCTTCACTTACTGTTATCTCCATTTTACCCTGTATATATCTTGTTTATACGTAGCTACTCACATGTTGTTTCTCCCCATTAGACTCTAAGCTCCTGGAGAGCAGACACTGCCCCTCTTCTGCCTTTCTTGGAATTCCCAATACATAACAGCACTGTATGTGGCACATAGTAGGTATTTAATAAATACTCACTGACTTACTGGTTCAGCCTCAGCACTGTAGGCTCTTATTAACTGGCTGACTTTCAAGAAGTTTATCTAGGAAAGGAGAGAGAAAAAAGAGGATGACGGGTTGGAAAAGGGGAGATAACAAGGTCCAGTTACTTTTTTTATTAAGATTTTTCCCCCAATCTTGTTTCCCTTTTAATTTTGGTTTCATTGGTTTTATTTGTACAAAAACTTTTAAATTTAATATAATCAAGATTATTTATTTTACATTTTGTAATTTTCAGTTACCTTTTTTTAAGGTTAACTGACAAAAGGGCAGGACACAGTGATGGTAGATTGGGAACAAAGGTTCTGGGATTTAGAGTGAGGAGTAGAGTTTCCAAAAAAAGACTTGGAAAAGCTCAGTGGATTGAGAACCAGGACTAAGGATGGGAGTTCCTGGCTATGTGATCCTGGGCAAGTCACTTAACTCCCATTGCCTACTCTTTGCCACCCTTCTGCCTTGGAACGAATACACAGTATCGATTCTAAGATGGAAAGTAAGGGTTTAAAAAAAGAGAGAGAAAGTTATCAGAATCAAATTCTATACTCTATAAAAATGCCTAATAAATAAAACCCTGACCATTACTCTTGGAAAAAATTACCTGAAGTGGCAGTCTCAAATTAATTAATTAGTAGGTGCCATTGTTCTTTGTTAATGAGTAATAATGAAGATAACATCTCACTTTTATGTAGGCTTTCCTCTTTTCACAAACGTTGCCCACACAGGATCTCATTTCCTCCCCCAGCATCCCTACAAGAGAGCCAGCTCTTTCTCAGAAATTGTAGTTATTCCCCACCTTAGTTTTGGGGTCCATCTGGTTCGGACTTAGTTATCCTAATCTTGTAATTGTAGAATATGCACAAAGGACTTAGCTGTGTAATAAGCCATGTCTTTCCTTCCTACAGCTGTCCTGTAATGGGGCCATTACGATAATGCTATGTTTGTGATAGTCCTGAAAGCATACTGGTCACCCCTTCAGTCTCCTGATAGTCCAGTTGGGTTTTTTTTCCTTCTCTTCCATGTCCCTGCTAGTCCCAGGAGGTTATTCTATTGTCGTTTTGTGTCAGTCGTCATCTAGTGGATGTCTTTCTTTTGTCAGTTAGAATAATCCATAGTGGGGGCCCTCTAGAAGCTCTCTGTTTATTATCTGTCAGGCAGAAGTTTTTGTTCACTCTCTGATAGAGAGAAAAATCTCCATCTTCTTGCTTACTAATTGGCAATGCGTGCCAGATTTGTGAATTGGCAACAACTCTTGTTTTCCATTCCTTCTAATTATATGTTGGACTCATTGTCCAAAGAGGCATGCTTATGGTTAAACTAATATCTTCCTTCTGCTTTCCGACTCGTTAAGGGATAAAATCCAATCAGCTACTCCAGCAGCAATCACAAAGCTGCTCCGGGAATCATCGTGCGTCTCCTTTTCCTTGAAGGATGATAGAAATAGACATTCTCAAACTTTTCTTAGAAAGTTTCCAGAAATGTGGCCTGAAGATGTTCTTCTAATCTTCTTAAATTAAAAATGCACACAAAGGATTTCCTAGAGCAAGGGAAAGCAAAGCATGGCCTTTGGATCAGACTATTTCTGACCCTACTGGATAAGATGTATGTAGGGCTATTGTATTATATTCTGAGGGGTCATTCTCAAATTTTCGTTCAAGGAAAAAATAATATCCTACTCAAAGTAGAGGAGTCACTTCTCTTTTTCAATTGATGTCTTTTGTTTCTTTCTATTGAATTCTTCTTTATTATAAAGAAAAATGTTAAGTCAAACTAGCTGGCAAAAGGGGCTCTATCTGAGAGCATGTGCAACATTTCATATTCATCGACACTCACCTCTTAACCAAGAGGAGAGAAAGATGTTTCAGCATCTGTCCTTCCAGACAAATGGATCCCAAAAAGGGGCTTGTGATACTTTTGGGTTCCTTCTTAAAGTAATGCTTTTAAATGCATTTAAAAAAAAGTACTTAGGATTACAGAGGAAACCAATTCTACTGAAATAAAGATGTCATGCTTTCCCATCCTGGTCCACAGACTGCCCTTCCCCACATTCTATCCACAGAGCCTTAAAGGTTGGTTATGAATCCCTCTTCCAGACAAAAATTAATCAATGTAATTAATCTGAGTTCAGCAGATTCTTAATGTTATTTTTTTGGTTGCTTTATTGTAGGCATTATGTATTACTGTTCTCCTGATTTTGCTTTCTTTGAACTGAATCATTGTAAAGGTCTCCCCCATGTTCTCTGAATTTCTCATATTCATTGCCTCTTGTGGCATAACAGTGTTCCATTTTTTTATTACAATTTCTTCTGCCATTTTCTAATTGATGCACACTTAACTCTGTTCCCATTTTTTTGCTAACACACAAATTGTTGCTATGAATATTTTGGTAAACATGGGGGCAGCTAGATGGCTCAGGAAACAGAGTGCCAGGCATAGAGTCAGGATGATCTCAATTTCCTCATCTGTAAAATGGGGATAATAATAACACCAACTTCCCAGGATTGTTGTGTAAGAATCAAATTAGATAATAGTTATAAAGTGATTAGCATAATTCCTGGAAAATAGTGGATGTTATAAAAATATTTATTATCATTATTTTTATGGGATTTTGTCTTTGGTATCCTTTGGATTCCTGCCCAGGAATGGAATCATTGGAATAAAGGGTATAAAAAATTTCATGATTCTTTTCACATGATAAAAATTGTTTTCTAGAATGGTCAAACCAATTCACAGCTTCCCCAACATGATATCAGTGCACATAGCCCCTCCAACATGAACTATTTCTAGCTTTTATTATCTTTGACAATTTAATAGTATTGGTTAAATACTAAATTAGTTTCTTTTAATCATGTTAAGTTACACCATTTTTCCTATATGGTATTGATCATTTGTATTTATCATCGAACATTTTCTGATTCATCAACTACTTTTCTATTGGCAAATTGTAGCTCATGTTTTTTCATTTCCCAATTTATCTTGAATATCAGCCTCTTATCATAATTTTGTTGAAAGTGAGTCACTTCTGTACCATAGGAATTAGGCAGCATCTGTGGTAATTAAAATTTTGTTCCTGAATATATACTCTATGACAATTATGCCAAATATAGTAGATGCATATCCACAGATAGAATTATACCAATATACTAATAACTGAAGAGCCAGAGGGTACCAGAAATGAGAGTTGCATCCTCAGTCAAGAGGACATTGCATTCTATCCTCATTGGGTCAGAGGAGGGAAGGTACTACTAACATTGGTTAAGTGGAAAATAGTTTCTCTGCTTTATGTTTCCTTCCTGGCATCTGTTATATAGAGATGTCCTCAGAAGAAAGGAATTCTGGATGAGTGAATCTATCCAAGATGTACTGAGGGAAGTAGTTCATTGAATACTTGGTAGAATTTTCTCTCTTCTTCAGAGGTCAATGTGGAAGAATGTTAAGCATGCTTGCTGGATTTGGGGGATCTCGAGACCACAACAGACAAGTTCTGACTCTGCTGTTCCAGGAACTAGATTTTTCCTTGTAAATGGTAGCATTTAGCACAGTGTTTGGCACATAATATTTTAGAAATGTCTGTTGATTGATTGATTACCAATTTGTCTGTTTACCAATTGTCAATTTGATTAAATATTTGTCTCCTAGGGCAAGTCACTTAGTGCTTGTGCCTCAGTCATCTGTAAGCTGAAGGGTTCAAACCAGATGGCTTTCAGGATTCCCTTCTATGCCTAAATCTGTGATTCTCTAAGATAAACTTACTTTTTATGTGAGAAACATAATAAATAATAAGTTTGTTGTTGTTCAGTCATTTCTGACTCTGCATGACCCTATGGACCAAAGAACAGCAGGTTTTATATCCTCCACTATCTCTTTAAGTCTATCCAAATTCATTTTCATTGCTTCCATGCTATATCTAGCCATCTCAACCTCTGCTGTTCTCTTCCCTTTTTGCCTTCCATCTTTTGCAACATCATGTCCTTTTGCAAAGTTCTTCTCGTTATGTGGCCAAAATATGTTAAATTCAGCTTCAGCATTTGACCTTCTGGTGGAATTAATTTCTTTAAAGATGGTGCTAATTTGATCTTGCTGTCCAAAGGAGTCTAAAAAAAGTCTTCTCCAGCACCACAATTTGAAAGGGTTGATTCTGTGTTGCTCAGATTTTCTTGTAGTTCAACTCTCGCAGCCATATATTGCTGCAGACCTTTGTCAGCAAGGTGAAGTCTCTGCTTTTTAGTATGCTGTGCAGATTTGCCATAGCTTTCCTTACAAGGAGCAAGTGTCTTTTTGATTTCATGGCTACAGTTGCTATCTATAGTGATCTTTGAGTTGAAGAATATAAAATCTGATTCTGCTTCCATTTCTTCTCCCTCTGTTTGCCTGAAAGCAGTGGAACTGGTTGCCACAATTTTAGTTTTTTGTTTGTTTGTTTTCTATTACATCAAGCCACATTTTACGCTCCTCTCATTCACCCTCCTCAAGAGGCTCCTTAATTCTTCCCTTTCTGCCCTCAGAATGGTATCATCTGCAAATTTGAGACTTGTTCATATTTTTCCTGGTGACTTTAATTCTTACTATTCATTCATACAGTCTGTCATTTTTCATGAGTAAAATACTCCTATTTTAAACATGTTGTCTCATCTGATATTTACCATAAGCTTCAATGGTAAGGACTTTGGTCATGCACATTTTATAGATTTAAAAAATTCAGACTCAGATAAGATTACGTGACTTCCCCAGTTATATAGCTAATAAGTAATTGAGGAAAGATTCAAACCTAGTTCATCCAGATTCCAAGTGCAATGCTGTAGATACTATTGAATACATGCTATTCAAATAAATCCTAGAGGAGGAAGGGGATTTGGGAATTGAACCATTTGGCACAGTTGGCAAGAGAAGACATGTCATTTCTCCAGCCAAATCTTTGCCCACTGATGCCTCTAGTATCTCTCAATAGCCACTGTTTTGAAGATGCCGAGCAGCCAATAGTTCTTAAAGACCAGATGGGAGTCAAAGCCAATCTCTGTTTGACTTTTAAGTTCCATGTATAAAATCATTAGCCAGTTTATAATTATACTTACAATTCTTGTGTCAAAATAAGAGTTTTCAGTTCTCTTATATTCTTCTCATATTTGTGATGTGTTAACAAATGGCATTGTGCATAATTAATGTAAAACTGGGATATATCTCAAGCCTTGAAACACTATTAGACAAACATTTTTCCTAATTAGATTAAGTGAAGCCTAAAGACGAAACAGTTTTAGGAAGTTCAAAGGACCTGCTTAAAGCTTCCTAGGAATGTCCACTGTAAATTAATGAGTCAGTCTAAAGTCAGGTATGTGCCTAGTGTCCACTTAACCTGGTAATTTAAATGGATAGGAAGGTCATTATTCTTGCTGGGCCATTCAAATGGAGAGGGTAGATTATATTATCTCCAGTGATATTTTGTGAATCAGGACTCTGAGGACAGCACCGATGCACCTGTTGTGGCTAGCGGGAAGAGAGACAAGAGATCCCAAAGGGAACAGACTTTTTTTTCTTTCAGGTGCTGAGTCGCTTCTATATCTTAAGGCACCACTCCTGTACTAAATTGTTATATCCTTCATGGTACTGATTTTAACAATAGACTTCATTTTGTCTTTAGCCACAAGGAAAGCATTAAAATGTTTAATAAATAAATAAAAACAAGGAGAAAGAAAATCCCTCAAACCAAACGATCATGGCATAAATTATCTAATTCAAATGGGAATTATTAGGTCAGATCTGCATTTTGTAACTCATGCAAAAATTCCAATAGAAGTTGAAAATTGATGTTTTCCTTCAGTTATAGCCTTGAAGAGTTATTAGTTCCTAATGTTGATGTTGTATAAGAATTAGGAGAGACAAGCAAAATAGTAATTTTGCGGCAAAATGAATCAATTTGGTTGTCTAGGTACCAAAGATGGTGTGTTCTACCATATGTGTTTTTCAAAAGCCAGTACGTCAGCTGTATTTGCTCCCTCAAGATTAGATATACAAACATGATGCCAAATGCAGAACTTTGCCTTAAATTATTCACAGCTCTCAATAAGTGATTCCCCACTCTTCCTGCATCAGAGACTATTTGATCATAAATTCAATTAAATCAGCCACTGTCTTTGTGATGTTTGTCCAGCTAAATCCTTCAGTGAATAAACCAAGAAAGAGGCCAGCTGTGTGTGTTTAAAGAGTTTTACTCTTGCGAGAGAGAGGTTTGAAGTGAAAATGAAGGAAAGGTCTCATTTCTTTGGCCAGATTGTGGGCATTTCAGGGCTGTACAGGAGCCAGTCTTATTACTCTAAGACCTGGCAGGTTTGGGGAGCAGCATATTCCTAAAAGTGCATTGGCTTTTGTTTACGAGGCTTAGAACTGTGTTGAAATACCTTTGGGTGTTGACCTAAAACTGGGAACCCTCGGGATTTTAGTGAAGGCTGACAAACGGTATCTGCCAACCTTCCCCCTTTTTTCTATTCCACTCTTATGGCCATCCTCTGGCCCATTGCAAGTCAAAACAATTGAATAATAGACTACCACATTTCTTTTTTGAGTTTCTTGGTTAGAGAAATGGGCATTTGGGTGGAATTTTGCCATTTTAAGGTTATTCATTTGTATACCACCTGAAAGGAAAGTAATTACTAGAGGTTTATAAAAATCGATTTGATTTTCTCTTTCATGACAACCCCATAAAAAGGATGAGAACATGTATCTCCCTTCTTTCATTGCAGAGGTGGGGACCGTGAATGTGGAAGACTAAATATGCTATCAGGTTATACAGATGTGTGGTTAATTTTACTGAACTGCTCCCCCACCCCCTTCTTCCTTTTTGTGATTTGTTATGAGGTGGCATGATGAGTAGGGGCTCCAAGAGGAATATATTTATGAATGAAGCTGATATATAAACAAAATATTTTTAAAAAGTTTTAGTTCTGCAGCCTTTCGGCCATCTAGATGCAGCCTTCCTTCCAATTTCGTTATGACCAGAGTGGCTGGTTCCTATTGGAATTTTGTAAAGGGAATCCCTTCCTCCCAGGGTCATTAATTTTCTGCTTGTCCAAGCCAGCCCATTAGTGTGGCTGGAATGCTCCAAAGAGAGACTTTGATTGGCTCCTGAGATGTGGTAGACCAGTACACAGGGAAAGGGAGTGATGTGGAGAAAGAGTATATAGAAATGAGACCGTAAAGGAGAGGAAGTGCTTCTCTGGAGGTCTTTGGTTGGAGGTCTTTCTATAATTCTGCATCGGTGGCTCTGGCAGAAGACACTTTCACGGACTGGTAAGATTAGGGTGGTAGGCTAGGAAATATTTTTTTCCTTCCTTCCTTATTTCTTTCTTAGACTATATTTATATTAAAGTTATATTGTTAAAAACTACTATCATTCTTGTGACTTAAGGGTTAGTTATTTTGTAAACAGTGATATAATAATATATAGTATTATATATCATAGATATATTATATTATTATATATGTGATATATAATATATATGAACATATCCTATATTTTTACATATATATGATATATAAACAGTGACCATAATAATCTTTTTAAACTAATATTATAATTTCTAAAATTTCTAAAAAGCATATTACATTTGGTATAATATTAATTTTTCAATATTACAGAATCAAGCATCATGTTCTGAAAGGGGGATGAAAGCATTTACTTATATCCACAAAACAGGCATTTTATTTTTAAAAAAATAAAGTTTGTTGAGTTCTTTTGTCCTACATCACCTAGTTTCCCAATATATTCCTCCCCTTATCCTCTCATAGAATTGTAGCTTATACGGAATAATATATGATATTGTAATAAGAGATAGTAATTTTTTTTAAGTCAACAAAACTAACCCTCACATACAGAAAGTCTGCCATTATCAGTGTGTACAATATCCATAGTTTCTTACCTTTACAAAGAAAGGAAGGAGGTTCCTTCTTCTAACTTTGCTTTGGGGCCAAACTTTATCATTTTAAATTTTAGTTATTTCAGTTATTTTCAGTTATTTCACTGTGCTTGTCACTTTGCATATTTTTTCCTTGTTCTTCTTAACTCACTATATAAGCTCATATAAACCTTCTTATGCTTCTCTGTATTCTTCATATTTCTTTGTTTCTTATAGCATAGTAATATTTCATCACATTCATTTGCCACCACTTTTTCTAGTCATTCCCCAATTGATGGATATCTGCTTTGTGAAATACTTCTATTTTCAGCAAATTGAATTTTTTTCAACTATCCAATAGCTGCATACTTAGGATAAGATTCCACTAAGTATTATGTCTGGGTCCTAAATTGCTGATACCCTTTAGAATCAACTTCCAGATTCCTGTCCATAACAAATGTTCTGAAGGTATCTTTGGGAATCACTGGGAATGCTACTGGAAAGCCTCACCAAATCCTATTAGACTCTAGTTCTGCTTCTGGTTTGATTTGTAGCCAAACATCAAGCAAGCACTCTTAACATTCTTCCACCCTACTATACTTTCTAGAACTCTGCTCTTTTTCTTCCAATTTCTTCTGCTTATTTTTACCCATCCCATCAGTACACCATCATTTTTGATACATGAAGATCTCGTCCACTTTGGTAGCGTCTTATATCTTAGCCAAAGTCCTTGCCTTCCTTTTACATTTTCTCTCTCATCTGCCTTTCATTTCTCTGTTATTGACTATAGAATCCTACTATGAGTGGGGATGGGGGTGGATAAAGGACCATGAAACCTGGGTTCTAATCCTAACCCTACTAATTACGTATCTTATTGACTTTGGGAAGTTTACTTCAACTCTTTAGTCTGTTCCTTTCCTTCCAACTGTTTCTCCCGGTAACATTACAAATCAGAATATTTCTCATTTGACTACAGGTCATCATTCTCAGCTGCTCCCAAATTTCTCTCTTCCACAAACCTCAGATTTTTTTTTTCTTTTATAGAAGGAGGAGTTGTACTTGGTGGTCTCTAATACCCTTCTCCCCTAAGCTCCCTTCATCCATGTCCTACTTTCTCCTGAACATTGCCACTAGATAGCTTCCATGTGACTTAAATTCAGCATGTTCTCATGAATTCATCCTCCTCCCTTCCTCACCCCTTCCAAACCCAACAATTTCAGCTTCTGGTCCTCGTCATATAACCAGAAAATCACTAAGTTCTCTCAATTCTACTCCTCAACACCTCCATCCCCTTCTTTCTCTCTCCTGGCTACACCATAGTTCAGGTCCTATTTTCCTCTTACATTTATAGCTGAAACATGCTCTTAACTCCTTGCCTCATCATCTCTCCCTTGTCCAATCCATCCATTAAAGAGCTGCCAGATTCATCAGATCTGACTGTGTTACTTCCCTATTCAAAAATACCACATCCACATACACACACCCCTGCTTTATCTGGCATCTAAAGCTCTTTACAGTCAGACTGCAACCTCCCTTTCTAGCTTCGTTTTATATCATTCGTATTTGAGCATTCTGTGCTTAAGTCAAACTAGATCATTGGCTGTTCCCCAGGTCCAGCCTCCCTTCGTGTACAATATTTGCACAGGCTCTCACACCTCTCTCCACATGCCAAAAATCTTTTCTTTCCAGGTTCCACTTAGTTTCCACCACTCACACAAAGGACCCACATCTCAGAAAATATTATCTCTTTTCTAAAATGTTTCTCTAGAACTTGTCTAGATCTCTCCTTTGCACCCCTCACCCTTCACCGTCTCTGATCTTATCTTTGTTGCATGTCATGTCCTCTCCAATAAACTAGAGAGTTCCAGCTAGAGTTGGGCTAGCCAGCCATGTGCCCCTCCCCAGCCCTAGGAATCCCACATCCCAGAGGGAATCCCGGAGGTGCCTCAGCTGGAATTGGCACAGACACCACAATGGACTCCTACATGTTTCCACTCACCACGATACAAAATCCTGAGGCTCCCCAAACCTTTCTGTATTTCCTGCAGCCAAAAGCTCCTACAAGTGTTGTCTCTCCTAATCAGTGTGTGGATTCCTTTAGAACAGGGGCTGTCTCCTTTTTAATTTCTTTATTCTCATGGTAAGTGCTTAATAAATGCTTTTTTTTTTCATTAGTTCATTCACTTTTTAGGTCCTTGTGGGCAGATACTGTGTTGTTTCTCAAATCTTTATCCCCTGCCCTTAGCTTAGTGCCTTGTAAATAGCAGAAACCAGATAAATATTTGTTGAATTAAACCAAATGTGGTGTACCTAAGCCATGAAAGAAACCCTTGTCATCTATTTAA
Organism: Monodelphis domestica; assembly: GCF_027887165.1. NCBI lineage: Eukaryota > Metazoa > Chordata > Mammalia > Didelphimorphia > Didelphidae > Monodelphis > Monodelphis domestica. Next base: position 275,985,789 of record NC_077231.1, read on the forward strand.
GACACATTCCTTACTAAGATGTTTCACTGGATGGATTAGATCGTGTAAGTTAAGAACTTACAACCCAAGCCTATAAAGTTCTGGCTTCTTTCTTTTCAAAGCTTGCCTGGCCATCTCTCCTCCCCCTTCTTCCTCCTCTTCCCATAGATCCAGCCTCATATACCACTTACCTGACTCAGATCCAGGGCTTGCTGTCTCCCAGAATGCCCTGGATATCATCCTTTAAATGCCAATTTTCTGACACTTGGATTTTAGTCAGATATCCCCGATACCTGTCTTGGGTTTCCAGAATGGTGTGTCATTCATTCTGCTGGGAGTTGGCAGCTCCATAGCCCTAACCTTGATCTGCCCTGTTTTCAGGCATATTTTGTTTTTCTTGCAGCTACTAACTAAACGAGGGCATGTGTCAATGCGTACCATTCTGCCTACCCATCTTCCAACCTCTCCCACTTACAGTGACTCCAAGTAATACCTATTATGTCGTACTCATGTCAGGTTGCCTTTGATGTTGGCTTGATAGTGATTTCTTGTGTCATCAGGTAGGGATTCTAATTTTGTTTTAAGAGGAATTTTAACATCTACATCCATGGTACAAAAACCAATGTCTTCAGTTTTCCACTTTGTGCTGATTGATATCTATACAAAGACTTCAAGCCATGTTATAAGCAAGCATGATATAAGCAATTTTGTCAGTGGCTGTCTTGCCATCCATCTCTGACTCCTCTGTGAAAGGCATGCAAGAAACCACCGATTCCAGCTGTAATAATTACTTAGACCCTCACTGACAGTACATGTGCAGCACCTTTTTTGGGCCACTGATCTCTGTTGGATTTAAAATTTAAAGGCACAATAAGCATAGATCGACTTGCTTCTTAAGGGAATAAGCAACTCTTGTACATAAGCCAGCTTTAGAATTAAAAAAAAAAATCTGGATGAGAAATAGCTTAGCTTTCTCATAAAATAGCCCTAACTAGGAATTGGTTTGGAAGTTAGAAGCTGGTGCTACTCTTAGGAATATAGTGTGAAACTCAAAACTTTAAATCAGTTAAAGATGGTCACTGTGTATTGAACAGGATAGGTAGGTGGTTGCACAGCACTGAGAATGCCACGCCTGGAATCATAAGACTCTTCTTTCCAAATTCAAATATGGTCTCAGATACTAATTAGCTGTGTGAGCCTGGGCAAGTCACTTAACCCTGCCTTAGTTTCTTCATTTGTGAAATGAGCCAGAAGAGGAAATGGCAAAACACTCTAGTATCTTTGCCAAGAAAACTCCAAGTGGGGTCATGAATAATCAGATATCTGAAATGACTGAACATATATTTAACATCCATCTTCCAAATTACTCCATCCAAACAAACTACATCCCTTACCAATACAACTATTCTCTGAACACAATTAGATCAATAAATAAACATGGCACTGTTAAGCAAAAGTGAAGAGAGTCCCTGCCTTCAAAGAGCTTACATTCTACTGTTAACATATAATAAATAAATGTGGGATATATACAAAACAAACATTAAGTGATTAATAAGATTAATAATGAGGAGAATCAAGAAGTTGATACTTGAGCTGAGTCTGAAGTAAAACAAGAAGGAGGGCAGTCCAGGCAAAGGCAGAGGAAGGAGATGGACTGTCTTATGTGGGGATCAGAAAACATTCCTATCTCCTGTAACAGGGATGAATGGGAGGAATGCCTAATTTTCCCGAGAAATATTCTGGAATCTAATTCTGAAGGGCTTTAAGTGACAAGCAGAAGAGTATGTATTTTGTCTTAGAAGTAATAATGAGCCATTGGAATTTGAGGTGGTGAAGGATATGGTGAGACTTGTGCTGTAGGAAAGTGAATTTGTGGAAGATGGGTTGGAGACAGGGAGACAGATGCTACTGATATCTTCCACAGTTGTTCTCTTTCTCTCTGAGTCTTCCTCAAATCCTTCTCTGTGTTGGTACACTTTCTACCTACCACACCAGTCCTTTTCAGTCTTCCTTATAGAATCATCATCTATTGTCTTGCTCCATATGCATGTGTATTTCCCAACTCTGTCCTTAAGCACTCTCCTCTTTTCTCTCTACATTCTCTCTTGGTGATGACATCTGCTGTCATGAATTCAGCTATCTTCTACTTGCCAGTGACTCCCAAATTTATATCTGTTTTGAACTTTAGCCCTGCATAGCCAATGGCTTACTGCACATTTCCAGCAAAGGAAGTGGGATGAAGGGCATAACTTTTGTGCCATTCTCAAGGTGTTTGCCTTCTACTGTGAGGAGGATCCAGCATGAATGCTAATAAATAAATATTTGATTATTTGGGGAGAGGAGGAGCACTAGCAAGTGGACAGTTCAGAGTAGGGTTCATGAGGAAGTTTTGAACGAAGAGCCAGAATGAAGGAGTAATTCCAAAGATGAATGAACCTCCTTGGTGAGAAGTAGGATTTCCTTTTCCTAAAGTTCTTGAAATGAAGGCTTGAACTTGTCAGGTTTATCATAGAAAGGAAAAGGTAGAGAAGACACTGAGCCAGACATCAAAGTCACAGAGGAAGTTTGGAGAGTATCTAAGAGGTTAGTAGATGACAGCAGTGTGGATGAGGAAAAGATTATATTGTTGGCTGGAATGGACTTCAAATCAGGAAAGGTTATTGAGGTGTCAGATCTCTGTTTCCTGGCATCTTTAGCTTCCTTCAAGTTCCATATAGGTCCACCTTCTACAAGAAATCTTTCCTAATCCCCTTTAATGTTTGTGTCTCCCCTTTGGAGATTATTAACATATGTATGTTGTTGATTAAATGATGACTGTCCCATTAGACTGGGAGTCCACTGAGACACAGACTATCTTTTTTTAGATTATTGCTTTTCTTAGGATTCCCTAGCTCTTATCACCATGCTTGGCACAGAGTAGGAACTTCACAAATTTTATTTACAGACTGATTTATTAACTGACTAAGAAAATGAAGCAACAACAGAGGTGTTTTGGAACCTGCTTCTGTGCCCTATAGAAAAGCCAATTTTCAATTAATTTGAAGAGATGAAAGGTGTAATAGTATTTTGGGGGGTTCAAAGGGCATAGTAGAAAGGTTAGGCAGGAGAGGATGGGGAGTAAGTGGCACTAATCCTTAAATACACTGGAAAAGATGGGGTGAGTTGTATTGGTGAGAGTATGACAAAATGCCAAAGCTTAGGGAAATAAGTTATGAAAAAGAACTGTAAGAATGTATAAGCCATAGAAAAAGGGGTGTGCCACTAAGGTAGAAATGGTTCGTGAAAACATTATTCCTCTTTACTGTGGTGGTATGAAATGATAATTTTCCACAGACTTTTAGGGGCAGAGGTCACCTTGATTTCCCCCTTTAAGAGATATGGGTAGAACCCTTATACAGATTAAACATTCATCCATTCATTAGTTTGTTTGCTCATTTATTTATTTATTTGTTTGTTTTTTGTTTATTTCTTTATCTCTTGTTTTTATTAGCTTACTGCCTCTCAATTCAAAGGACTACAAGAAATAGAAATGCCTCCTATATTTTTTACTGTGTCTTTCATAGAATTGATCTAGAGAACTCCCAAATGAATGAGTAAGTTCCATCTACTAATGTACTAATGCCCATTGGTACTTGCTCTGAATTAGTCGTTTAGAAAGTTGACTGAGACCCTGAAAGATCCAGCGCCTTACCTTAGGTTTCATAGTCTATATGTATCAAAGGTGGAACTTAAACTCACTTCTGCTAGACTCTAAGGGCAGCTTTCTTTCCATTATGTTTTGCTACTTCTCCAAGCAATGGAATATAAAGGTGGGAAAAAATGATAACTATTGCTATCAATGAGATGTAAGACAACAATACACAAATAAGGGTGCTACGAAAAAAGAATGAAATTGGACAAAGAAATGGGAGGAAGGGCAAGAGAACAAGCATGTTTCAGGGTCTATGTGCTAAGTACTTTAGAAAATATTTTGTCATTTGATTACAACAACCCTGGGAGGTGGGTGCCATTATTATTCCCATTTTACAGTTGAGGAAACTGAGGCAGGCAATGGTTAAATGGTTAAATGGCTTGCCCAGGGTCATATGGCTAGTGTCTAAGGTCACATTTGAATTCAGATGTTCCTGACATAAGGTACAAAACTTTAGCCACTGTACCACCTAGTTGTGTGTCCCTGTCCCTTAAAGAAGGCAAAGTGAGATGAGGAAGATGATAGAAAGACCACTTTCACTTGGGAAACACAGAGAAAATTTTTGGAATCTCCTTTATGGAAATGTCCAGCATTTTTAAGCTACAGAGGGACACCATATTGCATTATAAAGAATACAGGATTGGGAGTCCAAGCACATGGGTTCAAATTGGACTCAGTTAGCTAATCTATAAAATGAAGGGGTCTGGTTGGACCACAAAACTTCTGAGATCCCTTCCAGCTCCAAGTCAATGATGCCTTGAGGAGCTCCTTTCCTCTCTGACTCTCTGTTTCTTCCTCTGTAAAATTGAGAGTCTAAAAGAGATAATACTTTCAGTGCCAACTTCCCAGGATTGCTTCAAGGCAATGATGACAGAACTGTGAATCGTTGTTATTATTGTTGCTCCAGTCCCCCCATATACACACACAACACCCAGTGACCCAAAGCACTCTAGACTCAAAATTCCTTTTCAACTGGAGCCAAGAATTTTCAGAAAACAGCAATCCAGGATGTTGATGACTTTAAAGGAAATAAAATAAAAACCCTTCTGTAAATTCATATGGTGCCAGAGGGATAGACTACAACACTCCCTGGGTCTCTATCTCCCTGCCCATCTTCCTCCCCCAACCCTTTTTCTTTACCTTGTGTGTTTTGTTTGTTTGTTTGTTTAATATCCCTCCCCACTTTTTTATTTTTTCTTGTGACTTTGGCTGGTGTCCAGTCAATGAGGAAATAAATATGGAACGCAAGTAGACTGTGGAATGTTGAAGGCCCTGGTGTATTTCTTCCTTTTCTCATGCCCAAGATTCAGCAAAGTTGATATCAATTCACCATGCCTTCTTTAAAGAGCATAACAGCTCGCCATTCTTCCTTTAAGAGGCAGACTGTAAAAGGTGATTTTCTTTCTCCCCATTTGGTCTAAGCCTGTAAAAAGCATTAAGTGAGAAATCTGATCTATTTGTTCGGGCATTTACTGCATTACTAAGTTATATTTTCGATTCTCGGTGAAAGGTTTATTGAGAACATCAACCTTGCAGAGGTTTTGTCCAGGATTAAAGATATATTCCCCCTCCCCTCCTTTCCAGAAGAAAGAATAGCACCCCCAAAGATGCCTTTCAGGAGCTATATTTAGTCCTGTTTACTTTCGAAGGACGCACGGTTCCATTTGCTGAGATGGGGAAGATGGCCTTCAGAAACTGTGCTTCTGATCCTTAGATTTGTGACCTTCTCAAGCGCTTCAAAGGAACAAAAGGGTCCTCACTGCCATGGAGTTAGAATCTCCTATTGGCCAAGCTTTCCCTATGCACAGACACTTAAAAGCAACCCTCCCTGCCTACTTTGGTGAGAGGGGGTGAGATCTCTTTGGCGTCACCCATGTGACATTATCAAACTAGGTGCAAACAACCCAGACCAGCAGACCATCGGATAGTACATTAAAACATCGGTCAGAGGGTTTGAGAATGGACGTTAGAGATGGACAGAGTTTTGTGGGGTTGTTTTGGGAAAAGGTGAATAAAAATGGTATTTTAAACCTTAAATGAAATTGTCTGTCCTTGGACAATGAGAATTTTTACTTAGGAACAAACACAAACGCAATGGTTTTTCATTTAAAAAAAAGGAAGTCTCCTTGCCTTAGACAATAGACGGACTAATTTCTATGTTATAATAATAATCTGTGTTATAATAATGCATTGGTTCATTTTGCTTGAATTCTTTGTTATAAAGGAGAGTTCTATGATTGGGTGGAAATGGGGGAGATTAATAACAAATAAAAATATAACTGATATATAAACCCATGCTTATATATCATATTTTTATAAATATTATGTCAGGCAACAAACATTTATATTTATATATTACATAACTATATTACATCTATAATTATGTTATATTAATATAGGAATATATCTTTCTATATAATGATAGAAATATACATATATAGATATAGATATTTTTAAAGCATCCCAAAATATTTGTTTTTAAAAATCTAGCTTCTTCAACTTCTAAATATTTAGGAAGCATCAATAGCAAGGGCAACACAGGATTTATAACACTGTCCGACATTTAGTCTCAGATGCAAAGAAAAGTATTTTTATATTTGGCGTGTAATCTCATCGATGTGGGCACTCTTGACTCTGATCTCTGCCCATCAAGGCCCTGTCAGACCGTTAAATCTTAGGTTAATGAACTCTCTTCACATTTTTTCCATTTTCTTACACTAACAGAAACATGGGCCTACCTGAAAGACAACATTCATCTCAGGCCACCTGTTAATGGGTATTCTCAATTCTTCTTAAAACAGAGACAGGAGAGAGATAAATAATTGGGTTTCTTCCTGAGCCTTAAACACAGAGGGCATATCTTTCTCATCTCTGCCCTTATATAGAATGCCCTTGTTGCCTTCAAAACTGCTTTCTACAGGAAGCCTTTCCTTACCTTTTAAAGTACTAGGGGAAAAAATACTGCATGTCAGGCCCTCACTGCTATATGGCAACTATTTTATTACTGTCCAATTAATTTATTATTCTCTCCATCATGACTAATACATATTTTCTTTCTCTTTAAGCTTCCTATATTACCTTCTTCTCAACTTCTTCCCCATCTCCATCCCCTCCAGTAAAAGTCTTCTACTTTACTGAGGAAATAGAGGCCATCCCCAGCAACTCCACTTACCTAATCCTTACTGGGTTCCTCAAAACCTTTCTTTGTTCCACAGTGTCTCCTCTTTTGCATCAGGCTCTGCTGAAGTAGTGGTCCTTCACCTTGCTAAATCCAGCCAGACCAGCTTTTGCATTTTTTCAAGACCCTTCTGGTCTGGCCAGAGACCTTTCTCCTTGATCATTCACTCTCTTTTTCTCATTATAGATCTCTCTTTATCTGTTGGCTTCTTCCTCACTGCTTGCCCACAAGTCCAGGTCTCTTTATCCTATAAAAACAAGCAAACAAACCCCAAAGCTCTTCACTAACCCAGGCATCCACTTCAGCAATTACCCAATACCTTTTCTTTTTTTCATAGTCAAACTCCAACCTTTTCTCATATTCCCATTCAATTTCAGGCAATTTCAGGCCCAGTTTATTGTCCGAATGAACTTCTTAGTCACATGTATATAATAACTAATTTTATAGATTGCCCGTGCAATTATATGCTTTAATTTCAATATCCCTTTATGAATTGCATGCCTGTCTCGTTGGAGTTCTGACCTCATTGAATAACCCCATAATATTCTTGGACTTGATATAAATTGGCCTATTGTCTTCTCAAACAGGAGCTTGTGATTAACTTCAGCTTTCATTGAAGGCACATATTTTGCATTTGGGGGTAGGATTCTTTGGGAGTCCATCATGGCATTTCATGATCAATATTCTACAATTCCCATTTAAAGTCTGACCATCGCACCATGGCTAGAGAAGCCCTGCTTTATCCATAATCAAGGACCTAGCATAATCCATATATTCATAATCATTGGGCTTTGACAAGCTGAGGCAAAACTTGGAGAGGCAATCCAGCATATTTGTAACCTCTGACTTTGGTCAAATGCTTCAGAAACTCCTGCAAAACCAGTATTTTGAGAGAGAAATTAATACCTGACTCAGGTTCAGTGAAGGAAAGGAAGATTTTAGATGGAGCTCTAATACATTATCAAATAATTATTTGAAGTAATTATTCATTAATAGAGGTATGTAATTATTTACCCCACCAACTGAGGGATCTGGGCTTCCATTCTAAGAATGGCACCGAGTACATGGAAACTTGTTTTATTTCTGAGTGGATAGAAAGCTGGACCTAAAATTAAGACCTGAATTCAAATGTGATCCTAGATTCTTACTAGGAAGTCCCTTAACCTCTGATGGCCTTAGTTTTTCAATGGTAAAATGAGGACAATAATAGCATCCTCCTCACAGGGTTGTTGGGGGATAGAATCAACTAATATTTGGAAAGTACTTAGCACATTGCCTGGCATATAGTAGGTACTTAATTCCTTTTTCTTCCTTTCCCTTCTTTTCAATTCAATAAGTAGCCAAAGAAGTCCATACCTGGCATTTGTGCCCTTATCCTGATTAGGGAACACTAGGCTCCCCAGAAGAGTCATCTCTAAACTCTTTTTGATCAGTAAAAAAAAATGGGGAACTTTGTTGTTTGGTTGTTTTCAATCAAGTCCAACTTTTCATGACCCTCTTTGGGGTTTTCTTGGCAAAGATTCTAGAATCGTTTGCCATTTCCTTCTCCAGCTCATTTTCCAGGTGAGGAACTGAGGAAAAAAAGGTTAAGTGACTTACCCTTGGTCACATAGCTAGGTGTCTGAGGCCACATCCCACTCATTTGTGTATGTTTAATTATGAATCAAATATATGTCATTTTCTCATGATTCTGTTCATGATTAATCTTGAACAAAACATGAAAATTTAAGGAGGAGATGAAGAAGAATTCCTATTTGGCATTAGAATTAGCAGAGAGGCTTACTGAGTGAGGAAGTGATGTCATCTAACGTGAATTTCAGATAACTTACCTCTGGAGCTGGGTGGAAGATGGATTAGAAAGTGGAGAAAGCTGAGGTAGTGAAATCAATTAGTAGTCTTGGTGACAGGTAATGAGAGCCCAAACTTGGCCAGGGGTCACATGAACAGAGAGAATGGGATAGATGAGAGAGATGTTCTGGCCTAGAATGACAAGGTTGGCAACTGACTGAATAGATAGGTGAGATGTGGGAGACTGAGATTCAGAGATGACACCAAACCCTGAATTTAGGTAACTAGCCAGAAAATGGTGCTCTCGACTGAAACAGAGCAATTTAAAAGAAGTATGAATTTGGGAGGAAAAATAATACGATGACATCTTCTATGCAGATTAAAACACATCCGTGCCCGCTTATATTTGGTGACTCACTTGGTGCCATATAAAATGAATGGTGAGGGGAGGGAGGGAGGCATTGAGACATGGCTGTAACCCTGTGGCAACTGTCCCGAGTCCAGAACTCATCTTCTAAGGGATGTCTGCCCCAGGCATGAGCTGATTTGGAGGGATGGGGGAGGAGGGATGGGGGAAGAGGATCTTCCCAATGGCACTCAAGCAGCTACTATATATGAGTGTTGTTAGATTATAGCTAAATTGCCATCCAGCTCAAAAGGAGGCTTGTAGGGATGAGGAAAATGATTGCATGGAGAGAGGGTTAAGGGATAAGAGTAGATATGGCTAAGTTGAACACAACCCCTCCCCCCCATTGTCTGTTACAGAGTAGGAGGAATCCTATCTTCCTATCCTCTCACAAGTTGATTACACACTCTTTGAGTCATCATAATCCCTCACTCTCATGCAAAGGGACAATAAACTCTACCCTCTTCAATTGAGACACCACTGCCTCAGATGTCCTGGCACCTCAAGGGCTTGGACTCTTCCTTATCCAAATGGAGTGACTACTTCACCACAAAAATAGGTAGTCTCCAAAAATGGAGGGGGAGACAATTGGGGGAAAGATAATGTTACATTTTGGAGATGTGTGTATGGGGGGGAGGGAGAGGGAGGGGGGGAGTGGAGAGGGAGAGAGAGAGACAGAGAGAGAGAGAGGGAGAGGGAGAGGGAGAGAGGTCTACTGGCTAGCCAGTTAAAGATGACTGAAAGATAGTGGGAGATGTGAGATTGGGGCGGGGGGGGGGGGGGGGGGTCAAAAAAGAACAATCTAGGGCAGGATAGGCAGATCTGAGAATCGTTAGCATACAGATGGTAATTAAATCCATAGGAGCTGATGAGGACACCAAGTAAAGTATAGAGGAAGAGAAGGGATACCTGTCCTTAGAGGACATGATCTGGAAGAGAATTTAGCAATGGAAACAGAGAAGGAATGGTCAGATAGAAGGAAATCCAGGAGAGAGAGTAGTATCTTGAAAACCTAGGGAGAAAAGTGTCAAGTTGAAGAGGGTGATCAAAGCTCCAGAAAGGTCAAGGAGAATGTGAGTACATAATTAACTCTGGAGAAAGCAGTTTTGGTGAAATGATGAGAACTGAAACCAGATTATAAGGGATTAAGAAGCGAGACATAGTCAATGGGGATATGATTGGGGATATAGACTCTAAACCATCACTTTAGTGCAAATATTAATACTATGGAAATAGGTCTTGATCAATGAATGACACATGAAAAACCCAGTGGAACTGCTCATTGGCTATGGGAGGGGGGACTGAAGAGAGGAGGGAAAGAGCATGAATCATGTAACCATGGAAAAATATTCTAAATCAATTAATTAAATGAAAATTTTCAAATCTTAAAAAAAAAGAAGTGAGAGAAGAAGCAGGGGCACCTATTGTAGATAGCCTTTTCATATATTCTGAACTGGTAGAGTTCAAATACAGTAGTTCCACTATTATTGATGAAGAGATATATGATCATAGCTTGTATTTTCTGCCCATTTGTTGTTTTTTCTTGTTTACTATCTGTATGTTTCTGGTTTAGTTGGCTCATACCAAGCTTTCTACATTTTTTTTTCCTTCTGCCTTTCACTTCATTGTGTGGCCATACTAGTCATATTCCCTAGTCTTCTCCCTTATATTAATGGCAAATGAACTTGTATTCTAAAAAGGTACTGATTATATGTGTGATTATTCTTTGCTTGGCATGAACATTAAATGTTGGCTGGGTGAGGCCGTTCTGGACTCTAAGCCTCCTTGTTGTGGCAATTGTTTTGTGTCAGTTAAAATATTTAAGAAATGGTGGTAATTATTGAAATGCAATGTGACATGATGAAAATTGTGTTGAATGTGGATACAGGAGACATCTGGTTCAAATCTCACTTTTAATAATCACTAACTATCTAGCCATAAGCAAGTCAACTAATATCTTGGCCCAGTGTATAAAACCTGGACCTAAAGTTAGAAAAAGCTGAGATCAAATCTAGGCTGAGACACTTAATTAGATGTGTGACCATGGGCAAGCCATTTAACCCCTGCCTCATTTTTCTTACCTGTGAAAATAGTTCTAATAAAAGCACCTAACACGCCATGGTTATAAGGGTAACATGAGATAATATTTTGAAAGCACTTTGCCATATAATTACTAGTTATTATTATTGGTAGTAGTAGCAGCAGTGAATCATTCCAGATTTCATTTTCTTCATCTATAAAATGAGGATAATTACACCTACTATACATACTTTACCAGCTTATTTGAGGAACTAACATACATAAAATACTTTGCACATTTTAAGATGTGTGCAAAGGTAATGAATTCCACCTGTTATTATTATGGTTTTTAGAATCCATTTCTTTACCTTTGCCCTGTCCCCATTTTGTCAGTCAATAATTTGTTAAAATGATGTTTCTTCTTGTATTTAGGAATACCATGAAAACAATTCTCTTTATTTGGCACTTCAGAGTGTAAAAAATAAATTTATATCTCTAATAATAAAATATTTTATTTTAGAGGTTTACTAAGGATCATTAGAAATCAAGGAATAAGGAGGATACAAAATAAAAACCACGTGCCCATGGCTGATTAGCCCATTTAAAATCCCTGCACTTAGCTTACCACCGTACTTGCTGCATCATGCAAGAAGAGAAGACGTGGGAGGCATTACTGCCAGTTAAAATACCAATAACATGGAGAGGCAGTAGAGACTATAGGGAATTTTGGGAACTATTAGGACTTCTGGGGAATGAAGTCCAAAGGTTCAAAATCTCCATTTATAAAAGAGTTTTGGTAGACTCTTTAAGACCTTGTATTGTCAAGACCATTGAGAACCCCAGGTTATCTCTACACCAAGATGAAACCCTGGATGAAGACTTTTGTGGATATCTTTAACATTTGAAAAAAAAATTAAAATGTGAATGCCCAGGAGATTTAAGAAATTTGTTGAGAAGAGGGTACACATTCTGAAATGGCTCTTCTATAGAAGTTTTATGATGTTTTCTGTTATTGGGACCTATGCCATGGAATTGCACAGTAAAACTCTCTAACCTAGAGAAGTGATTAGTGTCAAAACTGTTAACCACATTTGGCAAGTGAAGAAGCTGGAACGAAAGAGGATAAGTAATTTGCCCAAGGTTCTATATCTAGTAAATGACAAGGGTACTAGTGGTTTTTGTTTTTTAGGGTTTGTTTTTGTTTTTTGTTTTGCTAAATAGCCTATTGAAACAGGATCCAATATAGTCTTCTATTATTCAAAATTCCTTGACATAATTGTCATGAAATAATAAAATTCAAGCATTTAGGGAGGGATATAAATAAAAGACAGAAGTGTAAAGATTAAAAACCTCATGGAGAAAGTGAATCTTGAAGGAGACATCATTCGCAGAGTTAGAAGTGAGGAAGGACTACGTTCCAGTTATTGGGGATAATCATTCATTTGGTAAATATTTATTAAGTGCCTACAATATGCAGGGCATAGTCTAGCCAGTGAGAAGCCAGTGAAATGAGAAGTGATACTGGGTATGAGCATGAGTAAGGCCAGTTTAACTAGAAGAATCAAGGGAAGCAATGGGTAATAATGATGGAAAAGATCAGTTGAGGCCAGGTTGTAAAGAGACTTTTTTAAAAGACTAAACCAAGGAGTGTCTATTTGTTCCTAGAGGAGATTGGGAACGCCTGGATTTTATAAAGGAGAGGGCCATGATCATACCTACACTTGAGGAAAGTCCCTTTGTTTGGAAGAAGGATTGAATGGGGAGAGATGAAGCAGATTGATGAATAAAAATGGTATTGCAATATTCTGGCTGAGAGATGAGAGCCCTCAACTTGGATTGCAGACCCTATTTGGTAGGTGGGTCTAGATGAGAAACCTGAGACCCACAGATCCAAGTTATTTTCCCAGATTTCCAGAACTATTAAGGGATCAGGACATTGTTCCCTGACTTCTGACTATCATGAATTCCAGCTTTTGTGATTATTAGAATCCATGTCTTTAATTTTCTCTGGTCTCCATTTTGTCAGAGTCAATAGTTTGTTGTTAGAATTTGGGGACACCAGGAACAAAACAATCTCTTTATTTCTCACCTTGAAAGTTTGGTTATAGCATTGGATATGTCAATAATTCAACCACATCGTTATTGTCCATATAAGGGCTATCCCTTCCTCACTACAATTCAACAGAAAAAAATACAGTCCTTTTAACCCTTTTCCAGAGAATCTTCAAGGGAAAACTAGTGATGTTTTGGGGATGATCAGGTACAAACTGAACCAAATGGCCTCTGAGATCACTTCTCTGAGATTTCGTGTATCTGCCAAGCTAAGTGTTATCTGCTTTAAAAAAAAAAAATCTCTCTCCAATCTAAAGTAAGAATTTCATATTTTCATTTCCTTTGGCCAGTTTTTGTCAGCCAGCGTTACAGCAGTCTCAGCAAAATTAAAAATAAATGAGCTTTTACACTGCTTCAGAGTAGAGTTGGGGCATTTCCCCATGGTCCTGTGGAATGACCAAAAACCCTGCTTCTTTTTTTTTTTTCCCAGTGGATCAGGGTAGGAAGAGGGAGCAGAGAAAGGAGGAGGTTTGAAAGAGGGAAACCTTGAAAATACTGGAAACTGTTGTGACTTGTCTGGGACCAGTGGGACTTTTTGAAGCATCTCCCCTCTCCCCCCCCACCCCCCCATGCCTCATCTACAGACAAGGTCTTTTCCTGTTTGAGCCTGTCATTCAGAGTGCTTGCTGGGGACCAGGGAGACTTTGAGACAACTCAAAGAATAGCCCCTAAACAAAGAGAGCTTTGAAGGGGGAGATGATATATGTAGAAAAACAATAACTCACCCACAATGAGAGAGAAAAAGTAGAGAATAGCTTTATTAAAGTCATACATCTGAAAGAGAACATAGGATAGTCAGATGAGCTCTTAATGTAGGTAGAGATCAAGGATCTAAGTTCAAATTTGCTAAGTTGGCATCCTGAAAAAGTCACTCTCCTGTTTAGGTAATATTTTCCTCATCCATAAGATAGGCTATTCTAGGATATTTCCAAGGTTCTTTTAGACTGTTTTCTGCATGTAATCATAACAGAAGCTCAGAGAGTTCTTTTCTCTTGGTATGGACTAATGTGGCTTTTCCTCTTAGGTAGTTTAATTTTTTTTTTACCCTTGCTTTCCATCTTGTAATCAATACTAATTACTGGTTCCAAGGCAGAAGAATGGTATGGGTTAGGCAATAAGGGGTAATCCATTGAGTCACCACATTGCCTCTGCGGTAGTTTGATTTTAAGCAGCAATATATTGGAGCAGGATTGAATGGACTGAGCTGAATGTTAAATTTTCAGTGTGAGCATTTATTCTTTGAAAATCAACAAACACTACTATGTTAAATTTTCAGTGTGAGCATTTATTCTTTGAAAATCAACAAACACTACATATCAGAGCATGATTTACTCTTTTGTTGATTTTCTAGACTTGAGAAAGCAATGAAGGAAACATTAATGAAGCAGATTGAAAAGTGTGCCACCTACATTTTAAAAAAAGAACCAGTTGTTAAACATTCCTCAAGACACACCTGATTTTAAGTATTCTTAGGTGAAGAGAATGCTCTGGGGATACTGTATACCAAGTTGTTCATATTAAAAGGTTTATTATAGAAATATTTCTGTTGGATAGTTTTATAATAAAAATATGGCTTGAATTTAGAAAATTATAACAAAAACAATCTTTTTTAAACCTCATTATTCATTTTCTGACCAAAAAGTCCATAGACAGTCAGATAGATAGACAGACAGATAGATAGATATAGACAGGCAAATAAATATTTAGACAGAGATAGATAGATAGATAGATAGATAGATAGACAGATGGACAGATAGATAGATAGATATGGTGAGATAAAGGGAGAGACCTAAATATTAATGTAAATTGAGTTCTTCTCTTCATCTTAATTCATATGCCATGTAACCAGGGCTCAGAAGTTCATTGAATATACCTAAATCTTTTCTTGCTTTTGTTTTTGTTGTTGATTTTTTTCCCATAAAAGCTTACACCAAACATTAGTGATCCCAGCCATGTTCTGCTTGACCAAATACTGACCTGCCTTGGCCATATGAAGAAAGTTAAGCCAAATTCTTTTATTCCAAATCATTTTCTGGCTGTTTCACTCCATATAAGTCAGCAAACTTTGAAGTGTAATAGGTGAAAAAAAATTTTGCCTTTGATGTGTAGACAAGGAAGAGTATTACATTTAGAAGAGTTGAAGAAAGGAGATGTACTTGTTTGCATTCACAGATGGATTTATTACTCCTGTCATTCTAGGACTGTTCATAAAAACTATTTTTGTTTCATCTTGTAGTCAGACCACTAATGATCGTTTGGTTATAATTGTCTATATGCCTTGTGATGAAATTATGAGCCCTCCCTCTCCTGTCCAGAAACCATCAGTCATCAACTGATTGACATGACAATATTGTCCTAGTACGACAGCTAGGTGGCTCAGTGGATAGAGTACTGGACTGAAAATCAGGCAGACCCAGGTTCAAATCTGGCTTCATGCACTTACTAGCTGTATGAGGGCAAATCAAGTCACTTAATGTCTATTTGCCTTAATTGATTGTAGAAGGAAATGGCAAGCTACTCCAGGATCTCTGCCTAGAATACCTCAAGAACAGTATAGTCCATGGAGTCATGAAGAATCAGACACGACTGGTCAACTGAACAACAACACCATTAACCTAGTAGTCAGCCAGGAACAAATTATTATATCTTAGAAACAAGCCTACATTGTATGGAATTCTATACTGTTAATTTTTAACTTAATTAACTAAATTTTAACTTTGGATGAATTATGGCTGGAGAACTGGACCTGGAATCAGAAAGACTTACATTCCAATTCATCCTCAGACATTTACTACTTGTGTGACCCTGGGCAAGTCACTTAACTTCTGTCTGCCTCAATTTCCTAAGTTGTAAAATGGGGATCATAATAGCATTTACCTCATAGCATTGTTGTGAGGATTAAATGAGATATTATACAGTACTTACCATATTGTAATGCTTGCCCCATGAAAGGTACTTAATAAATTCATGTCCCTCTCCCCTTACTTAAAAGTATCTTTGTCTTCTCCATTCAAGACACACTGAGTCCAAAGCTACCAGAGGGAAATCTGTGACTATGGTAGGAGACTTACTGTCATCCTTAAGTCAAAGCTCAATGGGAAGTAAATGTTTAAAGTAATTAATACCAACATGATACTAATTAACATACACTTTAAGAACTGTAAGATGGATCACAGATTAACAAAATATCCAAACAAGATACAAAATTGACAAAACACAGGGCTCTTCCAAGGCAGCTCTTGAACTATTAATATTTTCTCAACTACAGAGAGGAAGAATATTTATAGATGCCCTCAGAACACACAAAAATAGGTTAAAAACTTAGAGGAACATTTCTGCAACCATCTGAAATCATTTAAGAGACTAGTAGTAAAAAAAAAAGTAAACAATAGAATGTAAGCTAAATTTTTTAAGTAAAACCCATTTAAGTAATGGATAAGGAGAAGGGGCAGCCAGTTGGTGCAGTAGATAGAATTACGGCCCTGAAGTCAAGATTCATCTTTGTGAGTTCAAATCTGACCTCAGGCACTCACTAACTCTGAGACTCTGGGGAAGTCATTTCACCTTGTTTGCCTCAGCTTCCTTACCTGTAAAAATGAGCTGTAGAAGAAAATGGCAAACTATTCTAATAATTTTGACCAAAAAACCCCAAATGGGGCCATGAAGAGTCAGACACGACTGACACAACTGAATGACAATAAAAAGAAATCTGTTTATTGTTATATTATGCCTACATCAAACTCTGGTAGACTCACCAAGTTCTTTTTCCGACCACCTCCTTGAATTACTTTCCATGTGGGGCCCTCCTATAGAACCAACAAATACATGAGTTAAAACATTAAAAAGTAAAATCTAGGTATTAATTGAATGCGTTGAATATTTGGATGAGATGAAAAGGAAGCCTGGAAAAGCAAAGATTTCCTCAATAATGCTTTGGTAAACAAGTGGAATTCATTACAGCTGGACTCTAGGATCTACATTAGATACCTCCTTTCTATCATATATAGTAGTTTAAAGAGTCATATAGCCTCATAAATAAGGAATGCTCTTGTGTTAATGTTGTGGCAGTTAATTTCTGATAGCATACTTAGGGAAATTATCTGGCATTCAATCCAGGGAAATCTAGACTTCTGGGGAAAATTGAGTAGCTGGAGAGTTTAATAAGAGCTTTTATTCTAACAATCATATTCATTTTGGATTGGTTTTCATGGAAGAGTGTATAGAATGTGTGACTTCTAAGGATGGGTCCCATTAGCCAAAAAGAAATAGTCATCATTGACAGCTGCTCAACAAGTATTTGCTTACTGGTCTCCCTCTGGGCTTTAGGATTACTATGCCAAATGTCTACCTCATTTGCATCCCGTTAAGTTGATGACCTTCATATTTCTCCAGTTAATATCCTATTTTGATCAGTGCAAGTATTCTTAGAAAAGGGTGGGTGGGGGCAACACTATGGATGCCGGATTTCAGCAGGGTTTCTTTTAAGTGCCCTTTATTGAATGGAAATATGGGGAAGCTTGGAAAAAAAAGTATGAGCATCTTGAAAAATTCAGCTGCTTCCCTTGCTGTGTCTTACCCCTTACTGTTTGCATTTCAGGCTCAGCTATGTGAACCATGCAGAGGATCTGGCCTCCAAACTACTCCAGTGTTTCCCAAAGAACAGATTGTCTGCCCCAGCAGCCCTCAACCATGAGTATTTCAGTGATCTGCCCCCCCGGCTATGGGAGCTAACTGATAGTGAGTATGACCCAGGCTTTAGAATGAAATCTGCCTGCACATGCTCATGCTCTCTTGCACTCTCTCTCTCTCTCTCTCTCTCTCTCTCTCTCTCTCTCTCTCTCTCTCTCTCTCTCTCTCTCTCTCTCTCTCTCTCTCTCTCTCTCTCTCTCTCTCTCTCTCTCTCTCTCTCTCTCTCTCTCTCTCTCTCTCTCTCTCTCTCTCTCTCTCCCTATTCCCTCTCCCTCCCTTTCTCTCTTTCTCCTCTCCTTCTCTCTGTCTCTCTTTCTCTTTCTTTTTTTTCTCTCTCTCTCCTTCTCTCTCTGTCTCTCCGTTTCTCTCTCCCTTTCTCTCTGTATGTGTCTCTCTCTCATTCCTTTCCTCCCTCCCTCTTTCTTTCCTCTCCCTCCCTCTCTCTCTCTCATGCACAGGGCTGGACGTGCATATATACATAGATATGTGTGTATTTACTGGAATCCTGCCATTCAAAGTGCAGAGTTTGCTTGACACAGGAAGAAAATGGATTCCTTTTTCGCTATCTCCACTCTGCAGTGTGTAGGGAGATATCTTTGTATTTGATTATATGTGCATCCAAAAGAATTATCTGAGTAGTCAGTCAAAAAGCAAAAGAAAAATACAATTTACATATTTAGTGCTTTCCACATACAGTACTTTGTAACTGGCTACAGTACACAGAATTTTAAAAAAAGCTTCATTTCTATTGGATTTTCAGATATTATCTTTGTTAGAACAATAACCTTAAAACAGGCTGGCTGAGGAGCACAGAATTGACAACTGGTTAATTTACTGAACAAAAATGTAAGAAGGATGACTCGTAATTCACTTTAACAGGAATGCTTTTGGTTTTCACAGAGGCAGTCCTTCTCCCAGCTTATAAAACAAAACACTCCCCTAGTGGGTTTGCATTTTGCTTATACTAAAAAAAAAGTCTTTATGTACACAGCCTTTTTCAATTACATTTTAAATATTTGGGAAGGATTTATGGCAGGGAGGTCCTTATCTCTTTTCCAAAGTGTAAAGCCTCAGTCTTGTGAAATCTTGTAAAATTGGATTGCAGTAAGAATATTTCTGATCTGTAGAGATATGTTCCACCCAAATAACAAGCTCTGGTTGTTTGTTCTCATAAGTTTTAGCATTTAAAAATTTAGGTTATTTTTTGAAGCTGTCTTGGTGTATGCATATTTAATAATGCATTTGGTATTTATTTCTCTGGATATGAGATATTTTATGCACTTGGAGGTTGAATTTACTTTCCTTATTCTCATAGCTTTTATAATTTTCTTTGCGGTGTGCTGACTGACCACAGTAGAACCCCATCACTTGGTGACAAAACCCTGCTCCTTGGGAAATGATTCTCATGGGGGAGAAAAAAGTTTGATACTACAAATTTAATTACAAATGCTTTCTCTTCCACCTATATCCATCCATATGAGTAATTTGACCAATCCTTTTCCCCTAAGCAACCCATGCATTCTCAACCCTAGAAAATAACCCTTAGGAAAAAGACCCAGATCTGAAATTTCATTGGTATAGGGAATTTTCAGATGAGAACCCTCCTTCTGCTAATACAGATCGACATCTCTGAAACGTATAGTCTTAGAGAGTTGCCTTTAGAATAGGAAGATTAAGTGATTTGCCTTGTTAAAACACTGCTAGTACGTATTGGTCAGAATCTGAACCCAGACCTTCCTGACTCTGACACCACTAGAGGATGTTTTTTTCTTCTTTTCTTTCCCCAAAAAGTCATGCAGTTAACCATCATAACAACTCTACCCATTTTTTCCCCCTTAAATTAAAGATGAAATCCCTGTGGCTAGATAATGAAATGATGATGAATCTCTCTCTGCTGGAAAAAAAATGATACAAAGAGCTTCATTAGCTTATGGCTCATCAGACATCAAACATACGGTTTGTTTTTCATTTAGTGTAACAGATAACTCCAAACTGCTCGGCGTTGGTGACATCTCAATCCCATCTGACTCCACGATTGAGCTTAAGCCAGGATTTTGATAGTCTCCGAGTTCTGAATTCTGTAGTAGTGCTTCCCTGTTAATATGGACTTATTACCCACTTGCCACTTAGTTTATCAGCCAGTGGTTAAATCCAGTTCTATCGGTGAAGTAAATGCCTGCATATTATCACTTGGCAGCAGGCTGCCAGCAGAGACAGCCTTGTCCCCATCATTAATGAGCACAATGTATGCAGAACACCAGAGGGGAATTAAAGCCACAAAAAATACCTCAGGGTGGCATTTTTAATATGAGAATTTAATTTGTAATTTCACAGATTAAGAATTTTGGCTGCATTAATCCTTTTATCAGCTCACAGCAGGTTATTTGCAGAAGCATAACCATAAGGCGATATTCATTGGCAGAAACACGTCTTTGCAAAGCGTTAAACATCAGGAGCGGTGGAACCTTTTGAAGGGGGGAGAATAAAGATGAAAAATCATTATATTTTTAAAGCAAGATTCTGCTTAAGGCCTCCGGTAACAATTTTGAGTTACAGAAATGCTATTTCTGTGTCTAGTAGATAATCATTATGGAGCATAAATCCAGTGGCAAAAATAAATAAATAAAGCACAATCCCAGTATCGAATACTACAATCACTTCCATTTGGAACAATCTGGGCCCTACTTGTAAACATGTTTACAAAACAAAGGATTCCCGGACTTTGGAGTCTTGGAGAAGTACTCCCTTTGTGGGAAATTACTTGTTGGCGGACTTTGTTGTTTGGGTCTAGACTTCTTCCCATGGTCTCTGCAAAGGTTTTCTTTACCAACTTCCACAATGGCAATTTGAGTATATGTAGAGACATGTGAATGAAAGGGACAGTGGAGTGGGCCGCAGGAACAATACTTAAGCCGGTTTCTTCTCCCAAGGGATTTCTAAAGGAGGCCTTCATGGTAAGGAATCTTGTAGAATCAATAAAGGAATTGGCCTAGGGACTAAATCTTGGTTTGGATGCATGCATCAAAGTAGACAAAATATTTTCAGAGATGACTGGTAACACTTTTTGGGGGAAATAACACTAAGGGGCAAAGACTTGTGTAAACTGGGAATAAAAGCTATTTAAAAATAAAGGAGAATAAGGAAGGAAGGAAGGAAGGAAGGAAGGAAGGAAGGAAGGAAGGAAGGAAGGAAGGAAGGAAGGAAGGAAGGAAGGAAGGAAGGAAGGAAGGAAGGAAGGAAGGAAAATAAAGAGGGAAGAAGGGATAAAAAAGGAAGGAGGGAGGGAGAGGAATGGAGGAAAGAAGGAAGGAAGGAGGGAGAGAAGGAAGAGAGAGAGGATGGAAGAAAGAATGGGAGAGAAAAGGAAGGAAAGAACAATTTATAGAAGAACTTGGGCCTCACAATTTCTTCTTTCCCTTTTTCATAATCCACATTCTGTACTATAAGAATACAATGCTTTGATGCCATTGGTTTAGACCCTTTCTGTCACTTTGACATTGGCTTGCACAAATGAAGAATACGCCTGTTGTTCAGTATGCCATCTGCCTATTACTAAAGGACACACAATTTTAACATTGCTCCTTATTGTTCTACTTCTTTAAACTATCCCAGACCCATTTGCATAGGACCCAAATGTGTAAATAATTTATAACCCACCTTCAAATGAAGCAAGGCAAGAAACATTTCAGCCTGCACAAGAGTAATCAATGGTGAAGATGCCTGTGCCCTGGCACTAGAAGCTGGTTCATTTTTGTGGCTCTTATTCCATATACCTTGTCATTCGCCCTCCATCCCAAAACCCCAACAGCCTTGCTCCACTTCTTTACAAAGATTTAATTGCTGAGAAGTAAAGGGAGGGCTGGCATAGAAGGAATTCATTACTTTCACCAAATACACTACAGGGCATTCTCTAGTGTATACTATCAAGTTTCATAAATAATTAAAGCTGAACTACCCTTGTCAAAGTAAATGAACAAAGTACACTTTACAGGGCTGAGGCCCTGATTTTTATATGATCATTTGCTAATTCACAAAACATGGATCCATGAAGGATGAGTCCTATCTTTGGAATAACTAGCAAGACTCTTTTATTGATTCTTCTAGGCTCATGTTCACATTTGCAAGCACTCAGATGGACATTTCTTTCAAATAAAATGACCTGTTGTAAACCAAAACAGACAGACACTCACCTCAAAGGAAATTGAGAACCACCTGTTGCCAAAATTGCTCATGTGATAATTTATCAGGAGTTATCCTGAGGTCCCTCAGGTGTTTGTAAAGAATCGTAGAATGTTAGAGATGGAAGGAACTTTAGAGATGTGAAATCCTTTTATCTTAAATATGTGGAGGCCGAAGCTCAGGATTTCGAAGTTTCTTGTCCACAATCACATAGAAAGTTAGCAGCTGAGACAGACGTGAGGAGCTCTGAACTACAGAGGGCCAGACTGATCAGGTATCCTCACCAATCTAACCCCAACAGGGTGAGCCCAGGAGAGTAGAAGTTGTATCAAAGGAGGAACAAATCAGTCCAAGATGGAAACAACACTGGTCCAAGCTCCTATTCTAATCAATTGTGGAATTGAGTCTATGAATGGCTGCTGTATTTCCACCTTGGGTGAGAGGGGAGAGGAGACAGAGACAAAGACAGAGACAGAGAATATTAGAGAGGAAGGAAGGAAGGAAGGAAGGAAGGAAGGGAGAGAGAGAGAGAGAGAGAGAGAGAGAGAGAGAGAGAGAGAGAGAGAGAGAGAGAGAGAGAGAGAGAGAGAGAGAGAGAGAGAGAGAGAGAGAGAGAGAGAGAGAGAGAGAGAGAGAAAGAAAGAAAGAAAGAAAGAAAGAAAGAAAGAAAGAAAGAAAGAAAGAAAGAAAGAAAGTGAAGGAAGGAAACTAGGAAGGAAGGAAGGAAAATAAGGAAGAAAGAAAAATAGGGAGGAAGGAAGGAAAATAAGGAAGGAAGGTAAGAAGGAAGGAAGGAAGGGAGGGAGGGAGAGAAGGAGGGAGGAAGATAGAAGGGAGGGCTAAAACTAAATCTTAGATATTTTGTCTCCTAGCCTTGTAGGTTTTTTTCTTATTTTAACTGTACCACCATATCTCTCTGTTTTATGTTATCTAAATAATTCCTGAGCAAATGTTAGATAAGGAAAGGAATGAAGTGGGGTCAATTAACTAGTCAACAGGTCTTTCCTAAGTACTTATAATGTTCCCGTTCTCAAGCCATAAGTCATAAGGAATATTTCTTTTTGGATAGATCCATGATCTCATCTGTGTACATACCTTCTGAGTGAATACATATGACATACACCCACTATTTTATCCTGTGGGATTCTTTCCACAAGAAATTTTAACCAATGCACCTTTCATTGAGCTTTTTTAAGCTTTTGCAGGTCCAATGCAATACTCTGCTCTGGCTCAAATAAAATCCCATTTTAAAAAATACAACACAAAATTAAAAGCATTATGTCAACATCAGTTATTAGCGTTGTCCTCCAGCTTCTCATTATATAGCCAGATCACTTCCATTTCTAACTTTACTTTTCTCAGTGATAATCACTTTCACAAAAAAAGCCACAGTGGATGCATCTATTACCAATGGGCCATCTTCAGTGGATCTATCTATTACTCATAAATCACCTTCAGTAGATTTAACCATTATCCACAGGTCATTTTCAATTTGGATTCCTTAGACACTGTGGGTAATATAAAAGCAGATTTTGCCATACTATCTCTGCCACCTCACAGACTTTTTGCAGAGAAAACTGATCTAAGTGAATTAATTCAACAATGTAAGACAGCAAGGTAACACCAGTCCATAGAGTTTTATTTTTTCCTTTCTTTTTCTCTCTTTAAAAAAAAAAAGATAATTATCTAGAATTCTTTATCCTGGGTATTTTTCTACCACATTTTCTATTATCTGTCAAAACAAAAAATTAATTACATTTGAGTAGGGGGAAAACAAAGATATAGAAATATGGGGCCCACTAATTTTCCTGTCCAAAAGGAAGAGGTGAAACAGGAAGATATAGCTAAGATAATAAATAATAATAATAAAAAATAATAAAATTAATAATAATAATTATTATTTTAAGAATAATCACTATTTTTATAAGCATAATAGTAATGCCTTATTTTTGGATAGTTTTTGCATATGAAAGCAGATTTATGCACATTATCTCAATTGATCCTCACAACTGCATCATGAGGATGAATAAATTTAACTCGGGCAAGTCTCAGTGTAAGGAGGATTGTTGAGTTGGTATCACCTAGCTAGTTGGTATTGCCTATCTAGAGCTTTGGAAATTGAAAAGAAGATTCAGGAAATCCACAGCAAATCTATCATATGATGTGGAATGAGGTTTAAGAAAAAAAGGGATCAGATGAATAGCATCCTGTATGATGGAGGAGAGTGTGAGGACCATAGGAATTTGAATTCAATGAGGGAGGCAATGGGGATCATAATTAATGGATATGGATGATAGGATCATTGTATAGAATTTTGTAGAGCAACTTGGAATCACAAGGGAGGTTTTGCTGCTCCAGATAGGAGATAAATATCATCTGGACAAGAGATTTTCTGATCAAGACAAAAAGAAACAGGAAAACTTGAATAATGCTATGGAGGATAGAGTAATTTATGAGTGCTTCTGCCAGATTAAACAACTCTCCACTCCCCAGATTTGACTGGTATTTTCTCTGCTTCATATTATTCCCTGCTTCTTTTATTCCCTATACCTAAAGTGTTTTCTATGCCTTTCTTTGTTTGGTAAATTCTTGACTAGTTTTTAAAGCTCAACACAAATGCCTCCTCTTCCAGAAATCCCTACTACCCCCATCATTACCACCATACCTTACATGGCACATCATGAGCAAGAGTCAGTTACATTTATCTGAATTATTTTGTTAGCATAGTTACTACACTTGAGTCATATCCCCTTGCTTTTGTCTCAGCTACACATGATGCTTTCTTAGTGCCTACTGTGTGTTTTGTACACAGAAGGTGCTCTTAAAGCATTTACTGTATTGAAATGAATTGCTTCCATATTGCATTGAGTTGTTTCTTTTGTAAGTGTTGGGACATTCTAGTCAGAGAGATGTTAAGTATTCAATAGTTTGACAAATGCTTATGAAACAAGAACTACATAAGCTAGGTAGCACAGTGGATAGAGCACTGGGCTTGGAATCAGGAAGACTCATCTTTATAAGTTCAAATCCAGCCTTCCATATTTGTAACTGACCCTATGTGAGTCACTTAACCCTGTTTGCCTCAGTTTCCTCAACTGTAAAATGAGCTGGAGAAGGAAATGACAAAGCACTCTAGTGCCTTTGCCAAGAAAACTCCAAAATGGGATCATAAAGAGTCAGGCATGACTGAAACAACATTGTGGGGCATTGTGATTGGCTCTGGTCATACTATGACAAATGCCCCCTAAAATATTATATGGTTCTGTTTCTGGTCACTAAATGTTGTAAGGGAGAAAGGTGTAAGGGGTAAGGGAACAAAGGGGTGCTAGCAGAGACAAGAGCCAGAGCCCCAGCAGCCTGGCTACTCCAGCCCCAGCAAAAGACCAAGCACAACTCTTGCATGGGATCCGCCCATTTATGCACAAACCCACACCAGGACATAAGAAAAGGGAACCCTGGGTAAAGTAGGGAATGCTGGGGGATATAGTCCCTGGGGTACGTTTTTTTTTTCATAACCCACAGTCCTATGTGACTCTCACCCCGTGTCTCCTTTAAATCTTCCATGAGAGAGTTCTGCCATGCTGGGGGTTTTTCTGTCAGTTTCTTGATAGTGTGCTGGCACAGATATATATTGAGGCAGATGGGTGGCACAAGGAATAGAGAAGTTGGCTTGGAGTCAGGAAGCCCAGAGTTCAAATCTGAGCTTGGATGCTTTCTGTGTGACCCTGGGCAAGTTACTTCACCTTTGTTTCTCTAAATCCACTGGAGAAGGAAATGGCAAACCACTCCAGTATCTCTGCCACTAAAATCCCTATGGATGGTATTGGTGTGCTATATGTATAGTCTAGGGGGTCATTGTAAAAATTAAAATTATTATCAATATTAAAAATATATTTAAGGGCTTTATTAAATGATCATTAGAAATCAAGTAATAAAGAGGATACAAAATAAAAACCACATGCCCATGGCTGATCAGCCCATTTAAAATACCCATGTTTAGCTGGCTGCAAGCCCAAGAAAGAGGCTCAAGAGGACTGCCCACTCGCTAATATCCTCTGTCTACAGGAAGTATGTAACAACAGGAAGTCAGTAGGCTCTAGGGAAATGTAGTTTTTTAGGGTAACAGATTTTCAATTACACATCATGAAGTGTTTGATACAACTGAACAACAATGGATTTGAACATGAGCACAAATAGAGCATCTGTGCTGCCCATCGTGGCTCTCGTTGGCTCCCTTTCCATAACCAGCCTTCCTCCTCTTCTCAGCTTTCCATCTTTCTGATGATACATAGTCTTTATACTATTCTTCCTACATAATTATTCATTGGTGGTTTTTGGTAATAACAATAGAAGGAAAAAATATGTTAATATCTCAAATTTCCATTTTGTCCACAGTGTCTTCTGTTTTTACTGTCCCAAATGTAAGATTACAACCAGAAGCTGGAGAAAGTATGCGGGCCTTTGGAAAAAACAATAGTTATGGCAAAAGTCTATCAAATAGCAAGCACTGAAAATCACATGGTCGCCAAAGGGGATGCAGGTAAGATTGCACAAATTGCTTTGAAAGCTGTGTTTTATAGAAAAGTTGAGGCATCAATCTTGAATAGAATATTTCAGATATTTTTCTGTGGGGCTTTTTTTTTTTCTTCCAAAGATGCCATGGAAGCATTGTGTTTTCAATGCCATCCAGTTGGCCACGGACCCTGGGGCCTCATCTTTTGGAACTACTGAGGCCACAAAAACTGGCTCAGCTTCCAAACGCTGGTGCTGCTCCTTAGATATCAGGACCTTGGTTTGTTCACTGACCTTTTTTACTGTTGTTTAGTTGTTCAGTTGCGTCTGAGTTTTCATGATTCCATGGACCAGGTGGTCCATGGGGTTTCCTTGGTAAGGATACTTGAGTGGCTTACCATTTCCTTCTCCAATGGATTAAGGTAAACAGAGGTTAAGTGACTTGTCTAACATTGGATTTGGACTCAGGTCTTTCTGACTCTAGGCCTGTCATGTAGCCACAATACCACCCAACTGCTTCCTTTTTTTAGGGTCTTCTTCTTCTTATGATTTGTGCATTTACTCCTTTCTTCCTCTTTCCTTGCTCCTCTGAAAAATGGGTTGATTTTTGCCAAGAGCCAGGGATGTACTGGAGCAATTTGGATCAAGGTAGAACAAGAAGCCATTAATGTCATTAGGTAGGGGTGACATTGATTATGAGTCATGATTGGTATCTGCTGTAACTGTCCTGGAGAAAACAGAGAGATCTGCTGAAGTATGGCATCAATGGGTCATTAGTATGTTTAGAAAGAAGCATTTGTGTTAACCATAATGTCATCCCCAAAGAAGATGCTGGAGCTGAATAGGAACAAAGTTGGGAAGTAAAAACAGTAGAGATCAATGAGACATTGGAGAGAAAAGAATGTTGGAGGCTGGTTCAACCAAAGTCCAAGGTCTTGGACCTTCGTGGTCTTGGATGAGTCACAACGACTTGTTTGTCAAATCCAGGAATGTGCTGGAGCCAGCTGGCACTGGCTTAGGGCCAAGCCACCATGATTCTGGGGTCCTTGTCTCTGTCTCTTCATATTGGGTGGGTAGCGGTGGAGCAGACTCTTGATTGTCTCTTGCTATATGCACATATGTCTATATGTCAGTGCTTACATGTACATATTTCCCTCTACAAGGAAATGTCCTAAAAGTCTTAGAGCAGTTTTAACCTTTAATTTAAAATTAATTTAAAATTTCAACTCGTTTCATGCCAGCTTAGATAAAACTAGACTCTAGCACTTTAATCAAATGACATAAACATGTATATATAGACACCCGCACACAGACCTGAAAAGACTTACTTTTCATACCTTCTCCAGTCCGTGAAACCAGCTATCACAAATGCCCTTAAATTATGAGCTCTGGCTTTGTAAACCCGGCTTTCAGAGTCACTTGTTAGGTGTGTGGGCTTATTAGGGGCGTGTACAAAGAAGGTTTCCTATTCTAATCACATTGATTAATCTGCAAAGTTGCTTTCCAGGCCCATTACTCATCCATATGCCTTAGGGCATGACTACTCTGGCATTTCAAGAGCATGCCCACTATCGGAATTGCATTAACTGTTACCATGGTGAACAAGCCTGCCAGTTCTGCTTTGGTCACTATTGATCCAGTGGATGATTTGTCAATACTGTGACCTGTTTGGCTTGCAGAGTTGGGAGTCTGAGCACTCTCTTTTGTACAATGAGCCAGGAAATTCCTACCTCTCTGGAGCATGGCGATGATTTATGAATGATCCTTGAGATGAAAGATGCCAAGATGAAAGATAATTTGTAAATGCTGGTCAGAATTACTACTGAACTTCTCCCTTTTCAGTAAAGAACCATAGCCAGACCTAAAAAATCCTGGAATTTCTCCAGCTGTAATGTTTTCCAACCTATGGGAATGGGATGGAGAGTGAGGGACGCAAGCTTTGGGCGGCTCAATTTCACCTTCCTCAGTATTTTAGGACCTAAAACTTATCATAGAGTTTTCAGTTTGTCAAACCTAGCCAGGACTGAGTTTCTGACCAATAGTGCTGGGACTCCGTGAGCAATGGGATACAGGAGAATGATCATATGCTTTTAATTATTTAATGTTTTTGTCATAGTGAGGCTCACAGCTTTATAAATTTCTTAAGACAATTCAGTAGAATAGAACAGAAAGGAGTATACTTGATTTATGTTGCTCTACACACAGACACACACACATGCAGATACATACACACACATGCATGAAGAATCCTGAATTTCATTTCAGGGCTGCTACATTTTTTCTTCACCTTCAAGTCTTTTAATTAGTCTAGAAGCATAAGATTAGTCAATCGAAGCAGGTATAACATCTTCATCTTTGTCAGACCTAATAAAGCCCAGGGTCAAAAGCATCACCAATATGGCAGCCATAAGTGGTCACTGAAAAGAATTTTTAAAGAAGGTTTGGAGCAGTCATCGTCAACATTGGAAAGCCATTCCAGGAGAGCATTTTCTCTCCAATATTATTCATATATATATATATATATATATGTGTGTGTGTGTGTGTGTGTGTGTGTATATATTTAAAATTATATATATTTATATACAAAGATATATAGATATATTTGTGTGTATATATATGTGTGTATGTTTGCCTTGTTTATTTTTGTTATATTATTAAGTTTAAGTTTATTATTATTTTATTACTAAAATTTATGTTTATTACATTGTTAAGTCCAGAGGCAAATGTTCGCTTTCACTGTGTATATCATTATTTGACAACCACACAGATATTTTCTTTATCTATTTTGTTTCTTGCCTGTTAACTTTTTATAGCTTTATCGTATTTTCTTTCAGTTCCCTCTTTATTCAGCAATGATGGTGAGGAACACTGTGTGTGTGTGTGTGTGTGTGTGTGTGTGTGTGTGTGTGTGTGTGTGTGTGTGTGTGTGTTAAGCTACCTCTCAGAGTAGCTGCAGGGAGGCGGTAGTCCAGGCATGTTTCTGTCAGTCAGAGGACACCTCATTTTAATTCCCTGCCTGTGTGGAGGTTTTGAGCCTATCTGTGCAATGACTGGTTAATCACCCTGGAAAGCCAGATAATACCGACCATGTATTGGTCTCTCTTCGACCAACATCTAAAGAGAAAACTTTAGAAGCTATAGTGCAGAAGGTCTGCCTGAAAGGAGGTTCATGGGAGAAAAGAAGAAAAAAATATATATATATATACTACAGCTCCTGAGACTCTGATTTTTCTGTTGTTGATTTAAATGAGTGCTTAAAGCAAGCGGCAGCATCTTTAACTTCCCCAAATGTCTACATTCTGGGTGAAATGACAAGCACTGGGAGCCTGGATGGGGGTGGGGATTCAAATATGACAAGCCTTTAAGCTAGTTCTTTAATAACCCAGCTTTGGGGACTTAGACTAAAATAACTGTGAAGAAGCATTCATTGGTTGACTACAGCCATTGTCAAGATGGAAGCCTAAGTAGTGAGGATGATGGGTTTCCAGCCCTAATTTCCCTCCCATATCTCAATACCAAATTATTTCTATACATGTATGTTGAGGGTCACTTTAATTATTTAGCTAATCATGCTGGATTTGCATAAATTGGCTTTAGTGGAAAGGCTAATAAGATGCATTTTGCTTTGCAGCTGAAAGCAATTTAGGTTTTAGAGTCTAGTAACAACCAAAATGAGTGACTTAAAATTATAAGCATCTAACACTGAAAATGGGGTGCGTGCCACTGGATCATTAGGATTTGTTTTTGTTTGGGGGTTTGTTGGTTGGTTTTTTGGTTTTTGTTTTTTTACATTTTCCCTGTCATTCAGAAATGTTACTTGATGGCTTTATGGGTTTTTCCCATTTGTGTTTATTCAGCATCAAAGGGTAAGACCACCAGAAAGAGAACACTAAACAATATATGTGTGGACATTTCCCTTAAGGAAAGGGGGGGAAAGCCAGCCTATGTTGACATTTGAATACTTTTTCTCATCAGTGATATACACATACCCCCATGCAAGTACCATGCATACCCATAGGATAAGTTTCATTTTTCAATCATATGGGAAAGGAGTGGGGCGGTTCATTGTTTCATTCTTTCATTGATGGATATGATGGGTAAAATCTTTTGTTTCCAGTTTTAACTTTTCAGAATATTTGATAAAAATTAATGTGAGTCAGTTATATAATTACTACATAAAAGTTGTAATGTCTTATTTGTCAATAACCGTTCTTCAAACCTATTAAACTGGTAGAAAGCACAATTATCTATTATCTGTAGAATGAAATAATTTTCTTTAGATAAGATTATGAGCTTACATTTAAGGTTTACAAAACACTTTCCTGAGTAGAAAGTATGATTTCCATTTTACAAATTAGCTCAATGAGACCTAAAGAATGGGGAAGTAATTGACCGAATGTCCCACACACAACTAGTCCCAATCAGAAGCAGGACTTGACGTTGGAGGTCTCTTTACTCTTCCCTTCTAAATTCTTCTATTAGTGTCAAACCCCTTCCCAATTCAGTAGACTCCAATGACTCTCCAACATCTTTAGGATCAAATATAAAATTCTGTTCAGCATTCAAAGCCTTTCATAACTTGGCCCCTCATACCTTTACAGTATTTTTATGTCTTACCCTTTCTTTCCCCCATCTTCTCAGATCCAGGGACACTGGCATGTTTTCAGGCGCTAGGTTCTTTCCCAATGGAGTTTGAGAGACTGAAGACAAGAGAGTATGGTGGGTTTTAAAGGGTTTTGGGGGTTTTTTTTGGCCGGGGGGAACTGCATCCCCCAGCGTGCCTCACTCAGGGGTCCCTCCCTACTACTTCCTGACGTGGGATTGGTCTTGAACGGACCAGTCTCGTGCTGGGGGAGGGACCACGTCCCCTACTTCCGGGCGCGGGATTGGTCCAATCCCAAGCCTAAAGGAAGATCTTTAAATCTGTGATGGATCAGAGTAGCGGTTTTTTAACATTAATTTCAGCTAGGGAATTCCGGTGTTTTTTGTTGTTGTTGTTGTTTTACTTTTAATAAAGGTTTTTTTTTAATTATCAAAGAGATAGGTTTTTTTTTTTTTTTTGGACATATTGAGTGTAAAGTGGGTTACTTAGTTTGAGATTTCTAATAGGCATTTGAAGATAAGAGAATAGAAAAGGTTTCCTGTGTGTGGTCTCTCCTGAATCTAGGAGAAAAGCTAAGAATCATTAGCATGGAGATAATAATTGAGATAGCAATGAGAAGTAATGAGATAATTAAGTGAAATAATATAGAGGATAGAAGAGGTACCATGACAGAATTCCAGGGAACCTCCAACTTAGGGCATGATCTGAATGAAGATCCAGCAAAGGAATCTGAGAATTAATGGTTAGACAGGTACAAACAACCAGAATAGAGTAGTAAACTAGAGTTAAGAGAATAGCAAGGAGAAGAAAGTGATTGACAGTTTTGAAGGCTACAGAGAACTCAAGAAGAATCAGAAAAGGAGGGGGAAAAAACCTGAAAGCAAAATTAGATTTGACCTTTAGATTTAACTCTGCCTGTAGAGGTAAAATTAGAGGATAGAGGAAAATCATTTATACTTTCACTAATAAAATTGAATAGTAATCATGATCTCAGACAACAAAAGCAATAGTGAAAATAAAACTGATTAAAAGAGTTAAAGAGGAAAACTACATTTTGTGGAAAAGTACCATAGATAATGAATTTATATCAATACTAAACATACAGGCATCAAATAACATGGCATTTACATATTTAAAGGAAATTAGAGAGAAATAATAAAACCATAATAATGAAGAACTCCAATTTACCCTTCTCAGACCTAGAGAAATCTATATGAATAAATAAAAACAAGAGTAAAGGACATGAATCATATTTTAGAAAAATTAAATATAATGGACTTATAAAAATATTATTGAATTAAAATTAAAAGGAATATATAGTGAATGGCACCTGTACAAAAGTCAACCCTATAAAAACTTCACAAATATAGAAAAGCAGATATCTTTTATAGACCACAATGCATTAAGATTTTATTCAATAAAGAGTTGCTAAGAAACAATAAAAAATTAACTGGGGACCAACCTATTCAAAAGAAAGTGTGGATCGAAGAACATCACATACTAACCAAAACATTTTCATCAAAGATAATGAAAACAATGAGAAGGACATACTAAAATTTTTGGGATGCAAGCAATATAATACTTATGGGAAAATTTATCTCTCGTAACTTTATCAATAAAAGAAAGAGCAGATAAATGAATTGCATAATAATTAAAGGGGGGATGAAAGCCTCTGGAAAACATATTAAACAAAAATAGAGATCCTGAAGGTCAAAGAAATAATTTAAAAAGTTGAAAGCAAAAACTATTGAATTCATAAATAAAACAAGAAGCTGAGTTTTTTTAATTAGAGAGACCATTAGCTAACTTTATTCAAAAAAGAAAAACAAATTACCTGTTTCAAAAATTTAAAACATTGACATACAACCAAAGAAAATGCAATAAAAGAAATTATTAGGACCTATTTTGCCCAATTATCTGTCAATAAAATACTAAAAAAAAATGAAATGGATGAATATTTATTTAAAAAATGTGCCCAAATTAATGGAACTAGAGATGACTTAAATAACCCAATATTAGGGGAAACAATTTTTGAATAAGCTATATATGAACTCCCAATGAGGGGAAAAAACAAGAGTAGATCAATTCATAATTTAATTTTAGTAATCATTTAAAGAAATATTAAGTCCAGTATTACATAAAATGTTTTTTAAAATAGGGAACAATGGGGGAAGTCCCATCACATTCCTCTCCGACACAAATATTGTCTTGACACCTAAATCAGGATGGATCAAAACAGAAAAAGGAATATATATATAGACTAATATCCCAAATAGATATAAATGAAAATTTTAAAGTAAAATATTAACAAGAAGACTACAAAAAGTTAGCACAAATGTTATATACTCTTTCCAAGTTGAATTTATACCTGGAATTCCAAGATGGTCTGGTATTAGGAAAATGATAAATATAATTGATGCTATTAATAAACAGAAGAACAAGAATCCTATATTTCTGTTAATTGATACACAAAAACCTTTGTCAAGAAACAAGATCCATACCTCTTAAAAACACTACAGGGGGAAGCTGGGTAGCTCAGTGGATTGAGAGCCAGGCCTAGAGATGGGAAGTCCTAGGTTCAAATCTGGCCTCAGACACTTCCCAGCTGTGTGACCCTGGGCAAGTCACTTGACCCCCCGCTGCCTAGCCCTTAACAGTCTTCTGCCTTCTGCCTTGGAGCATTGGCTCCAGGGCAGAAGGTAAGAGTTAAAAAAAAAAAACACTAGAAAACATAGGAATAATTGGATCTTTCCTTAATATGACAAATAGTATTGATATAAAACCAAATCAACATCTGTATTGAGGATAAACTAGGGGCCTTTCTAGTAAGGAGGTAAAGTATGAATCTCTAGTGTCATCATAACTTCAATATAGTGGTTTAATGATGACAAAAAGAAATTAAGAGGAATACTCAGGGACAAAGTCTAAACAAAATGATCTCTTTATAGGTGATGTGATGATTGACTTAGATAAGACTAAAAGAGCCAACTTTAAAAAATAATGATAACAATTTCATCAAAGATGCAGACTATAAAATAAACCCACATAAATAATCAGTATTTGTCTATATTAGCAACAAATCCAATAGGAAAAGGAGAAAATCCATTTAAAATAAACACAGAATTTCTAAGATACACGCAAGGACTATATGAACACAGCCTCAAAAAACTCCTAACACTGAGACAGGTCAAAATAATTGAAAAAAATATTGATTGCTCAAGGGTAGGCCAAGTCAATATAATAAAAAAATAACAATACTATCTAAATTAATTTACTTATTGGGTGCCATACCAGTCAAGTTACCAAAGATTACTTTGGAGGATTAGAGAAAAAATTCATTTTAGGTAACAAAAGTCAAGAACCTCAAGGGAATTAATGTGAGGAAAGGGTCTAGCAATATTATATTTCACTCTATTCTACAAAGCAGTAACTATTTTTTTAAATTTGGTATTGGTTAAGAAATGTAAAGGTTTATGTGTAGAAAAGATTAGTTACCCAATATACAGAAGCAAATGAGCCCAAGAAGACTAATTTTTGATAAATCCAAAGATTTTACTTATTGAAGTAAGGACTATTTGGCAAAAACTTGGGAAAACTTATAACATAGAAAACAGAAACTAGGTATAAATCAACATCTTTCCCTATATGACAAGATAAACTCCAAATGCATAATAGATTTAGGCATAAAGAATGAGAGCATAAGGAAATTAGAAGCACAAGGAAGAAATTACCTATCAAATGTATTCATAGGGGATATGTTAATGATCAAACAAAAGAAAGAGAATATCACTGGAGATCGAATGAAAATTTTTTTCTTAAAAAAAGTTTCTGCATAAACAAAACCAATGCAGTTAAAATTAGAAGAAAAATAGGTAAATGGGAAAAATCTTTGTATCAAATTTTCTCATAATTCTCATTTCTAATACATGTAAAGATGTGTTTCAAATTTATATGAAGAGGCAGTTTTCAAAAGAATAATCCCAAACTATGAATAACCATATTTAAAAAAAATACTCCAGATTAAGGAAATGCAAATTAAAACAACTCTGAGATGCTATCACACCTATCAGTTTTGCAAAGTTTAGCAAAAGAAAAATTATAAAAATTAGAAAGACAGTAGAAAAACAGGTTATACTAATGATCTGTTGGTGGAGTGGTGACTAGTGAATTATTTTGAAAGTCAGTTTGGAATCATGCCCAAAAAGCTAGATCAAAGAAAGGGAAAGATATGGGCAAAAAATATTTAGAGCATCCCTTTTCATGGTAGCTGAGAATTAGAAACTGAAAAGATGCCCATCAACTGAGAAATGGCCGATCAAGTTATGGTATGTGAATGTGATAAAATACTATTGTATTGTGATATAAGAAATAATAAGGGAGATAATTTCAGAGAAATCTGAGAAGACTTCTATGAACTGATGAAAAGTAAAGCAAGCAAAATCAGGAGAACAGTTTATACAATAACAAAAATGTTAAAAAGATAAAGAAATCTGATCAATAATATAACGACCAATTATTGATTCCAGAGGACTCATGGCAAAACATGCTGTCCACTTCCTAATAGAGCTGATGGATTCAGGGTGTAGACTGAAACTTTTTTTTTTTGGACATGCCC
This sequence comes from Monodelphis domestica, assembly GCF_027887165.1. Lineage (NCBI taxonomy): Eukaryota > Metazoa > Chordata > Mammalia > Didelphimorphia > Didelphidae > Monodelphis > Monodelphis domestica. Next base: position 276,021,560 of record NC_077231.1, read on the forward strand.
AATGTGAGGATTTGTTTTGTTTGACTATGTATATATTTCTAACAGGAGTTTTATTTTTTCTGCTTTCTTAATGGGGTGGAAAGAAATAGATCTTTGTTTGGAAGAAAAATTAAAAAGAAGTATCAAATGTAACAGATTTCTGGTCAAGGGTCCTTCCCATCACTGCTATTTTCACAATGTAGTCAAAACTGATTAACCCACATTACTGTAGAATACATACAAAAAAAGAGTATTCATTTTGTACTTTCATGAAACTTAAGAATAATCACTTACGTCGAATAGGTTTTTGAATTTTTCAAAATGAATTACATATTTGATTCCTACAACAACTCTGAAGGAGGAGCTAATATTATCCCCATTTTACAGATGAAGAAAATAGGACAGTGAGTGAAGATTTGAACTCAGAGCTTTCAGATGCTGCATTCAGTCTTCTATTTCATTTAATGAAGTCACACTCTGAATACCTAATTCAAAAAAAGGCAGAATGTTCACCTTTCACCCTTGTTCCTTCATATTCTATGTGTGTCTCTGTATTGCTCTTTTTCTCGTCCCTTCTCTTTCTGTCTGTACTTGTCTCTGTGTGTATATGTATATGTATATGTGTGTGTGTGTGTGTGTGTGTATAGTATGTGTATCCATGCACACAACACATGCACACATTCAATAAGCCAGTCATTTTATCTTTCTGGGAAAGTAGGATGAGATCATTGCAGAATTTATAATTTTATCTCTGTTGCTTTTGCTTTCTCAGTCTTTGAATTGGAAATCTGAAATGGCTAAGAGAGAGGAACTGAATAAAATCCGCTTTGGGTAATTCCAAAACTAGATATAATCAATCCATGAAATTTTAAAACTTACTGCATTGTTATCTTTCACTATTTTCAGTTCAGATGAGCTTTCAAATGGGTCGGGGAGGTTAACACTGAAACTTGTATCTTGTGATTTGTGGTTGCTTTTTAACACATCATTTTTATGGCCATTTAGCTTTCATCATCCTATGAATGTGGAGTTTTTCTCACAAACGATAGCACAATTATATTGTACAATTCTTTCAAAAATATATCTTTCCCATTTTAAGATAGCTACAGTACTCTTGAACTGCCAAATTCAGTATTTTCAGGCTCTTCCTTCTTAACTAATTAGTTTTCACTAAGTTTTATTTTATTTGAGTAAACTCTTTTTGTAGGATAGAGGAATACTCTAAGAACAAAAAACTATTATTTTAAATTATTAATTAGATATTTATTTTTTAAATTATTAATTAGATATTAGTAAAATATCACATTTTACCCCTCCCCCACCTTATTATGGAGTTTGGTGCAACAGACAAGACAGAATCTGTGACTAGTAATTGGCTAAATTATGAAGTTTTCAGTACGTGTGTGGAAGAGTACATATCCGTGCGCAGGCTCAGTGGGCACATTCTCCTTTCCTTTTTCCTTTAATGTTCATTCTTACAAATTTGGGATACAGAAGAAGGAGCCTGCCATGCCCTAAGTGCACTGTATTGTATTATTAATATCAGGCTAGCAGCCTATTCCCACTCAACTGTCTTTGTGGTGTGCTGATGCTCTATGAAGTATCTGAGCTTAAAAGAAGGCTCTTTTCGTTGATGTGGGCTGATAGACTGGGATGGCATTTGAATGCACAGAGGACAATGTCTAATGACAGTCAAGGCAAGAGAAAACACTAAATCGTGTCCACTGTCCTAAGGAATCCTTTCTCCTTTCAGGGACCAACATTTGGGCTTTGTCTCCTGAGGGATGGGGGAGTGAATCAGTGAAGAGGAGCATCTGAGATTCCCAGACATCAAGGTTTCAATGTCCTGTACCCATTGCATTAACCTAGAGGCAGAGCAACTTTACTGAAAATCATCCCTGCTCCATAGCATTGTGGTTGGGCCAAAATAAAAACATTTCAGCTAAATGGTGATAAATACATTCAGCAAAATGCTTGAAATGCAATGGGTTCTTTCTCTGGACCAAGAACATTACCTTAGTGGAGTCAAATAAACAATATACATTGAGCCATTTTGGAGTTCAGTCATTGATATTTCTACTAAAATTAGAAAGTTTTTAACTTTCCTTCTCTCTGCCCATCCACCCCCCAAAAAGGCAGGGAATCAAATATTCTCATCGGACCAGGAAGGCTTCATTTACTGGGGCCTGCAATTCTATCTGGTCAGTACTTCCACATGTCAGAAGATATTTTTAAAGTATTTTTTTTAAAAGAGAATAGCAATGGCAAATAAATCATTTTAAATCCGAACTTCCCACATTGACACAAAACACAACTGTGTCTTCTGAGAAAGGAACCTGACACTAACTTCTGCTCTTTGGTTGGTTTGTTTCAAATTATCACCATTCTTTTAATAGGGTTTGTGTTATGTGTCCTTGGATTTTTAATTGCTCTGGATTATCATTTTCAATGCAATTAGTATAATGCCATCAATTACACATAATAATTACTGTAAATGGGGCTATTGGCCTAATTACTATAAATGTGGGGAAAGATGTGTGATTATAACGTCCAATTACACCATGTACAGTATTTATTTTATATTATTACATATAATGGTATAATGATAACACATAATTATATTGCATAATTCTTTCGAAAACATATCTGTTCCATTTTAAGATACCTACAATGTTCTTGCACTGCCAAATTCAGTATCTTCAGGCTCTTCCTTCTTAACTAATTAGCTATTAGAATTAGTAATTCACAATGGGCTAGGTACCCACTAAACTTCATTTTAATTGAGTAAACACTTTTTTTTTTTTCAGGAGAGAAGAATACTCTAAGAATAAAAATCTCATTTTACCCCACCTTTAATAATCAGAAATGGCTCTTGTATTCTGTAATCGCCTACTAAACAAATTCTAGGGAGAATTTGGTTCAACTTCGTAGCCTAGGAAAATCTTCCCATCATAACCATGTCTGTTTATATACTGTACACCTATATATAAATAAACACATTTGAATGATGACAATATTTCAAATATGCTTGGGGGAAAATGAATTCTTGTCTTCACTGTGAAAAACATTATACTCATTCCTAGTTGCAAATGTACACTTAACAAGCTTATAGCACATAATTAATTCTGGGAAGGATGCTGTTTGACAGAGTGGAATTATGAGAATTGCGTATTGATAGTGGCAGGAGAAATAAATATATTTTCTGTGTATCTGCTAGAGTCTACTTGTGTTTCTTAGAAACTGGCACATCTCAGAGGTGTTGCTCTCAAAATGATCTCAGGATGGAAAGAAATCAGTAATTACAGAGCCAGGCATTCCGTTCTGTCCTAATTTTCCCACCAGTTTTTCAATGTTTCAGCTGCCTCAGAGAGTTAAAGTATTCTCATTAGGTAGCTGCAGAGGCAGCCGGCTTGCCTACTCCCTCATTCTCTCACTAGCTTATCCGTTCTCTTTCCTTTTTTTCCCCCTGCCTTGGGAGTGACTGTGAAGATCATTTGCTGGAATGATTGGCAGGTTAGAGGATTCGATCAGATGAGTTCCTCTTAGTGCAGGTCAAAAAGGCTAGTTAGCAGGAGCTGTCGAAAAATGCCAGCAGCATCCGAAATGGGAAATGTCATGACTTCGAGGCAGGGGGTGCCACCTGGAACAGAGAGCCCCCAGCTCATTAGCAAGTTACAGGATGCAAGCTTAACTGGAGGGAGCAGAGAAGGAAAGATAATACCCAATAGGGAAAATTATTGTGAAGTGGAATTGATTTCATGTATAATTTGTTTATCACTAGAGGGGACAAATGCTGTCCTTCTGACATGTGTGGAGGAGTGTGGACTGTGAATGAAGCAACTTAGCATAATCTCCAGGTTGAGCTCTGGATTTAAAGAATACCAACTTCTTTCTTCTTAACTGTGGAAATGATCAGGTCATGTTGTATTAATTAAAGCTGACATTCTCTCAAATGGCTTATCCAGGCAATTGTAGCATTTCGGTAGAAACTGATAGAGATAGGCTACTGGAGAAAAGAAAGCTGGGGTTTTTTGTGGTGAGGTTATTTTTTTTTCCCCTCCCCTCCTCCTGGACCAGGAAGACTATGTCAGTTGCATACCAAATGATGACAGGGTTCATGTTTATCTTTAATGGTTAGCTGGATGGAATCAGATCCAAATATGGCTTCTGATTCATACTGTAATTTCACTTAGACAGGAGACTATTGGCTCTTTGGGGAAATTTATACTTACATCATGTATGGAGACATTCATAAGATCCTCCATATCTAGTAGGTGCTTAATGTTGGTTTAATGAATTACTTTATATGAATTACATATATAGAGAAATCGCTATTAGATAGATTTCATGGATTTTTTTCATATTTATGACTGCTGATTAAAATTTGATCAGTGTCTTAAGTAAGATAGCTTTAATATATTTGCTTCCTGGAAGTCAGTTACACTTGTGCAAAATTTCATATTTTGCCAACATCAGAAACGAAAGATTTCTCCAATCATTTTGCTTTGCAAATTGTATGTAAACACATGTATGTGTTTATACTAAAATAAGAATGCCAGGCTCTTCATTAATAAATGCATAGACATATGTGCCTATGTATACATGACTGGCAGGTCTGCTTTAGCAAATGAAATATATTAGCATAATTTACAATGATTAAACAAAGGAATGCTGCAACCCATATACACCTATTCAAATAGATGATTAAAACCAGACTGCAAATACTACTTGAGGCTTATTAAGTCAAGCTTACATGCAGTTGGGCTTTTTCCTACATATATTTCACGTGAAACTGTATTTTCTTTTTGGTGAGTGACTTTTATGATCTCATTTATCTTTCACATATCTTAGATCTTTTCTTGTTATTGCATGTCACAAATGCCACAGCCGTGAGTCTTTCTGGTTGAACACTGAAGATTGTTTACGTAGCATTCAGACTTTGGTTAGGACAGAGATTTTCAGAATCCCTCTGCCTTGAGCTTCTCTTTGCTCTTAAATATTGAGACATTTTACAAGGCAGTTATGAAATAGCTAGGCTTGTTTTATCAACCAACCACAGACTGTTGGATTTCCCTTTGCCTGCCTAATGTGAATAAGCATCTTTTAAAATCTCCTAGTCAAAACAGTGCTGGAAAATGCATTCTGTCCTGTGTTTAGAGTTAAAAAAAAAAAAGCTTAGCATTAAGCTACTGTACACAGCTATCAAGATACTGCATTAGCTTTGTCAAAGAGAGGATTTGAATCAGGCCTGTCAATCCAGACATCTCTTCATTTAAAAAAATATATTTTTATTCTATGGCCTCACTGATTCTCTAAACATTTTCTTTGGTGAAATTCTATTTAAACCAACTCACCAAAAATCTATGATTTTATTATAGCAAAGAACACCAAGTTCATACACAGACTGTTTTGATGTTGAAGATGACTTTTAGAAAATAAATAAATCAACCTTCTTGAAGAAAATTATTCTAGGTTTCATTTGTATATAATTTAGAATGAAATTTTAGGTGTGTATAAATTTCCAATTACCTACAAGTCTATTTTCCACTTTGTGTATTATCCAAAAGTCAAGAACTTCCACCCATCCCCTGCCCAGTCAGCTCCCAAGAGGGCTAAGCCAAGAAAAAGATCTAGCCAGGCAGAACAGAAAGGGATATAAGGATTTGTGATTTCTGTCTGAGAACTTATGGTTTTTCATTGAATTTATTCACATGGTCTCTCTCTCTCTCTCTTCCTCTCTCTCTCTCTCTCTCTCTCTCTCTCTCTCTCTCTCTCTCTCTCTCACCTCCTTTTCCCTCCCTCCTTCTTTCTCTTACACTTTCCCTTCATTTTTCTCTTTCTCTGTCTCTCCCTCCTTGCCTCTATTTCTCTCTAGCCCATCTCCCCATTTCTTACCCCCTTTCTGTCTTCTTTCATTAAACTTCTTCCTCTCCTCTTCTCTTCATTTCTTCCATCTGTGATTCTTTCCCTCTTTCATTCTTTTCCCTCTCTCTTCATTTCAAAGTCAAATTGTGTGACAAATGATTTTGTGATTCTTCAGTATTTTAGATAATTCAAACTCTTTGGCTTTTAGCATGAATTATTTATAGTGTATATTAACATTTTAATTTTCTAAACCTTCCTATTGACTAACATTGTTAAATCTGTATCTGTAGATTATGGATTGATTTTCTTTTCAAATAAAAACTGTATTATCCAAGAGAAAACAGATTCCAGATCCCAGATTCCTTTCTTTTGGGATCCTTATATCTGGTTTTCTGATTTGGAAAAGGATATCCCATGCATTTTCTCCCATTTCTCGCAGCATAAAGAATTTTGCTGAAGTTGAATCTGTGTGGTACAGAGGCAGCTTGGAACAGTGCAGAGGGCCATGGATCTAGAGTTAGAAGTATTTGGTCTTTTGAGAAGTATTTTGGTCTTTGAGATTTGAATCTCAGTTTTCTGTTTTAAAAAATAAGTGAGTTGGATACCAAGGTCCTTGCCCACTCTAAATCTTATAAATTAGTGTCTAATGGAGGAAGAAGACCTGGGTTTGTGTACTGTCTCTGTAACTTCTGTCAACTTGGAAATCTAGAGATCCCCAGTTTATTTAGTTGGAGTATAGGAATCCCAGGTTTTGACTTTCTCACGGGAGAGTTTCCCCCTGAGGGAAGGTCCCTCTTCACCAGACAGTGAACTTCCTGGTAGTTTGGGTGGGAACAGCAAATCCCATCCAATGTTAAACATCCCTTTTGTCCCAATGGTTTCTTCCCCCTAGGCTAAAGTCCACGACCAAGGTGACCCAGCCCTAGGCTGAGTCTTTCCCTTTTGTGTCCATTGTGGGGCCCCAGCCCCTCACTATTATTCCTGTCTGGAACTCTTCATTTTCCTTTCTCACCATTGTAAAGTCAATCAACTGTCCCTCTAATCCTAACCCCCCAGGTCACCTAGAGTGGTACATAGGTTCCCCAAGTTCTTTTGTTCCTCGGAGTCCATCCTGAGTCGATGGCACTCCCAGGGGCTGGTGACCAGAGCGTCTTGACTCCGGTGCAGTCTTGGAAATCAGCTCTGTTGTCGTAGTAGCAGCGCTAACCCCTTTTCCCTTGATTAAAGAGTGATTTTGACTATTTAATAGTTCTGTGTTTTTTCTAGTTGACACTTCTAACCATGTGATATTGGCCAAGCCATTTAACTGCTCTGAGGCTGTTTCATAAATTCTGCATAATAATACACTACCTGTCTCTCAGGCCGAGTTGTGGTCAGGAAATTGCCATGTACCCTATAAAGTGCTATAGATGCTACGTACGGTTTTGTGTAAACTCTAAAGTGCTGGATAATGCTGCATTAACCCAATCAGTCCATTCAGTCAAACAAGTTGGTGACTCCAATAAGACTGCAGGAGGTCATCATCCCAAGAAAGAGAACCCAGAAGGGCAGAGTCAGGTTGCTGAGCCAAGGTGGCCGGAGTCAGGAGGGAGAAGAAATGGACCTTCAAGGCTCAGGCCCACCAGTGAAGACTGGCTATAAGCAGAAAAATGAATCAAGGAACATGCCCCTGAAGAACCTTAAATAAGGTACCTGTCTGTATGTGGTGCTTCTTCCCTCTTTACCATGGCATGGACAGAAGGTTATCCTCCCACCTTCCCAGTCTATCCACTTTCCCAAAGACCTTTAATAGGGGCCAATTGATAGAGTAGCTGTAGCAGGTAGCCAGAGATCAAATCCTAGCTTGGTCACTCTCTTGCTGGGATTTGGGATGAGTGGCTCTCCTTGCTCCTCAGTTTCTTCATATATACAAATGGGTATAAAAATCCTTGTAAGACCTCCAAAAATGATAGAAGGATATTAAAGTCTACTGTCACAAGTATGTTACCATCTGTATCTTTTTGAAGCTCAGATAATTTTTCTTTCATGAATTTGGATTCTAAGACATTTGTAGCATTTAAGTTTATTATGGTTATTGGTCTATTTTCTGTGGTTCCTTTCACCATACCATAGTTTCCTTGTTTATCCCTTTTTATTTTTTGAATGTTTGTTTTTGCTTTATCTGATAGTATGATGTTAAATCCTACTTTTTTTTGTTGATCCATTCAATGCATAGTCAATTTTATTCCATCCCTTCAGTTTTATTTTGTGTATGGCTTTGTTTTTTTAAATACATCTTTTATATGCAACAGATTATAGCATTTTGTTTTCTTATCTAATGTCACTTTTTTTCTTTTATTGGATTGTTTAATCCATTCACACTTAAAATTATGAGTTAGGTTTATATTTTCCTCCTGTTCCAAAATTGTGGTTTTTTCCAAGTTGTGATTTTTCTCTTCTTCTGCCTTAGACACAGCATTCTGGTCATTTAGTTACTTTCCTTTAATCTTTTTTTTCTTAAGGTACCCTTGTTCCTATTGACTCTTTTTCTTTCACTCTTGATCCCCTCTTTTTGTTTGTTACCCTATGTGTTCATTAGTTCTGCTTTCTTCTGGTTCTGTATTTCTTCCCTTTCTTTTTTCTTTGCAGTTAGTCAAATCAATTCCCCCTTCTCTCTTCCCTTTCTATGAGTCCTGTTCATTAGTTTTTCGGTTTCATTTTTTGCACCCTTTTCCAAAAGGATTTCTCTCATTCTCTTTATTATTCATTTTCCCTTACTGTTTACTTTAGCCCTCATTCTGTGATCCATGACTTCTATAATCTTCTGGTCTCTATTTTCTCTTTATTCTTCATACAATCAATGCTTCCAAGGTTTCCAATCTAGGCTCTGCCTATAGGTCCTTTCTACCATGCCTTGTTGGGCTTACCAACCAGGGATTCCTCCTTTTCTATTATGTCACATTCTCAGAATAATACCAGTTATTGCAAGTAGCAGAAAAAATAACACCTTGATTTCATTCTTCTCTTATTGATTCCTTTTTCTTTTAAATTTCTCTAAATTTGCTTAGAAACCTCCTCCCTGAGCCCATGTTTTCCCACTACTCCAGGTAACAATTTCTCTCATCTAGTGTAAGATATTCATCTCCCTTCACCCATAGGAGCATTCATCAATGGAATCCCCTCTCACCTCCAAATAAACCCTCCTTCATTCCCCTGCCTTCAGTCTTTCCCTTCCTCCTCACACACTCCTCTTTCTGAGACCACAGTGGTCACCACCTCACTGCTAACCCTTGATTTGACCTCAACACATCAACCCACTCTTCTGTCCCCCTGATCCCATTCCCACACCTTTCATCTTCCTATGTTTTAATGTAGTCTCCCAAAAGATGCATTCATGTAGAGACAGAACATCACCAATGTTTTGTTCATCATGCCCCTCATCTGTCTCTTCACTATTAACTCTACTAGTTTTATTCCTTCACTCCTTGTGTACATTTAGAAAAAAGATTTACTGGACTTTCTGTTCTTATTCTGTTGCTGTAATTTTTGCCTGCTACATTTATTCACTCCTCCTGCATTTCTGTTGTGAGGAGTATTTGTGGAACAAATAATATCTCCATTTCTAAAATGTTTTGAAACCTTTTTTGTTATTGAACATTCATTTTTTATCCTATATAGTTAAGTTCAGATTCGCAAGATAGGTCACTCTCAGCCAGCACCATTACTCTTTAGAGCATATTATTCCTTTCCCTCCTCCTTTTCAAGTGGATGCAGAATAGTCTTGTGTTATTCTAATGACCTTTTCTTTGTGTTTGAAGATCTTTCTCCTGAATGGCTTATAGAACTTCTTGCTTCTGAATTGTATTTTTAAATTTAACTACTATAAGTCATAGAGTTTTCAGCCTTGGGTTTTTTCTGGAGATAGTTGGTGGATTGTTCCAATTGGAATTTTATTTTCTATATTCAAAAGTTCTGGGCAGTTTTCTTTTATTATTTCCTTCATTATTGATGTTAAGGTGTTTTGTTCTGTTGTATTCTTCTGTAAAACCTGTGATCTTTAGATTGTATCTACACATCCTTTCTTTGAGATCCGTATATTTTGCTTGCATATGTTCTTTGTTGTTGTTTTGCTAGGTTGGCCTTTATGTCTGTGTATTTGCATTCCCAATGTATCATTCATTCTAATGTTTGTTTGGTGAGGCTTGCCACTGCAGATTCAGGATTTTCTATTCTGCTCGTTATTTTTGCTCTGCGAAATAAAAAATTCTGTTCTCATAATTCTTATTTCTCTTTTAAACCCCTCAGGAACAGGGTATTGTGGTTCCATGTTGTGCTCAAATTCTACAGGGACTTTTTATTTCATCAAGTTTTGAATCATTTTTCTTCATTTTGCAATATTTATTCAAAGAAGCCTGAACTCATTTACTAGCTCTGGAAGTCATATTTTCTTCTGTTCTTACTGTTTTTCCTCTTGGTTTATTTGTTTATATTTCAAAGTCTCTGAAATTTCTTCTTCCTGAAATCTTTGAGACTTTGTCTTTTTCTCCTTCCTTATTTTCCTTATTGTCCTCTTCCTGACTCCTTCCCCCTCTAATTGTGGTTTCCTTGGGGGCTGGATCTCAAAGAATCTCAGCTTTCTCCCACATTGGGCAATTCATTATTTACTAGCCTAGGTCTCTGCTCTAATTGACTTTTGGGCAGTACGAACTGGTCCCAACTGGATATTGGGCTCATTCCCTCAGATTTGGTGGAGTGTTGCACAGCCCCCAAAATGCAGTGTCCTGCCTTGGTGATCTGTCCCACTTCTTCTGTTCCTCAGTTCTCTGGCCTAAGACTAGCAGTTCAGGGTCTGCTTTATCAGACTCCATCAGTTCCAAACGTTGTGGTGCTATTGCTTCTGGTTTGCAGACCCTGTCAGACCTTTATTCCTGAAGAACTATGGCCAAGCTGTCTGTTAAAACGCAAGCAAATTTCTGAAGCCTGGAGTTTGAGTCTCTACAGTTCTAGAAAAAAGGAGGAAAGATTCGGGTACAGGAGTGGGTTTTAATGTGAGCCTATGTTACTGTCCTTGGGTCTGCCAGTGTAGTCTTGCTATTGATAGTGTGGGAGAAGGTGTCCTGAATGAACTCAGGGTCAGTGAACATTAGTTTCTAGCTTTGGGTTTTGATTTTTTTTAACTTCTTTTGGATTCTGGGTGTTCTAAATCATGGGTACAGCTGAAGTTGTTTTATCTTTGCCATTTGGTATCTGTTTTGGAGATTTTCAAGTGATTATGAAAACTGGAGGAGATCTCTAGTCTGCCATCTTATTGCTCATGTAACCAGGAAGTATTTTCCTTGACAAGCTATACTCTATCTTAACTGGGTTATTGACTATCCCCTCTTACTTCAGGCCTTGACTCATATTGGTCCCAATACCTGGAACACCCTCCTGTTTTACCCATCTATGAAAATCTCCATCCTTTAAGTTCTGATCAACTGTTACTTTCTTCATGAAACTACCTCCATTTTCGAAAATCTTCAGTATCATGAAAATTGGGAGTTGTTATTTTGTGTTGTAGATATTTGGGTTTGCAAGCTTTTGGAAACTGTGCCTAAACTTGTTTTTTCTCTCAGGGCATAACATGGTGTTTCAAACATAGTAGGTACTTAATAAATGTTTCTTGAATTGAATTGAAATGTATCAGTGAATAAGTACACTGTTAAGAAATCTTGTTGTGAATTCTTTGTTAATCTTTTTGATAATTACCTAATTATTTTGTGGGGGTCTAAGGGGAGATTTGGGTTTTCAAATATGGGGTTTGCTGAAAATAAATTGCAAAGTAAAATTTACAATCCGTTAAATTCCCTAACCTTGGAAAATAAAAGTACAGATTATCACATGCCCAATTTTATTCAGTTCTAGTTAAACTGTAAGCTGGGTATAGAAAGAAAAAATTTCCAAGTCAATTTTATAACTCTTCCAGGATTTAATGCAGTTTTGTATTACATGAGGAATTGAGAAAAGGTCACCCTAAAATGTAACTGGGACATACTCTAAGATGAATAGAAGCTCACTGTAGGTCTGTGCTCAGAGCCTTTACAAAGTGTTTTACATTGGAAAGAGCAAAGGCTCATACCCTAGCTCTGACATTTATTAACTTGGTTGCCTTTAGCATTTCTAAAGGGCCTCAGTTTCCTCATCCCTAAAATAGGAATTATAATTATCATACTACCTATCTCACAAGTAAGGGAAATAATTTGTAAATTATAAAGACATATTAATATAAGGTGTGTAATATTTATAGGGAAACAATGGGGGATCGAAAAAACAGGATATGGAAGGTTTGTAGCAAAGAATGGAGGAGTTGAAGGGTGAGAGGGAATATGGCTGCTGTGAGACAAAGGAGAGAGATGCCCCCTGCTGAGAGGCCACTTATGATAGCCTGTGGGGATGTCTTCTTGCTGGATTGTTGCCAAAGTTGCCCCAGAGCAGGTAAACACGGACCCTCCTGAGGGACAAGCCTGTCCCCAGAATTTGGTCACCCAGCAGAGGTCCAATAAGGAAGGTTTGTAATTGGGTGACTGAGCTGAGGTTTAGCTCCCTCTATGCCCAGAATAGATAGTCCACTTATCTGACTGCAATATTCAAATGAGATAAATGTTAATAACCAGTTCGGTTTGGAGAGGAATCAGGGAAGAGGGATTTCTCTAGATAAGGTTTGAGTCTTTCTCAGCTTTGGAGCTGAGGCCAGGCCTCACAGGCTAGTGGAGGGTTTTTCTTATTGCTGTCTACGCTATATCTGTGCTAGTTTTCTTAATTTCAAAATCTTAGCAGTAGACAGCAAGCAACAAGAAAAGTTCTGACTTTCAGAGCTGGTTGGACCTGTCTCTTTGGGCTGAAGAAAATAGAGGCACCACCTATCCAGACTGGGAAGCCCAAGCTCCTCCCACTACCCACACCAGGAAGGAAGTGCTAGTCACAAGACCCACTACCACTCCCAGTTGCCCCTTCCCCCACCAACTGTCAGTCTTGACAATTTCTTCTCTCTCTAATATTTTCACTGTTGCCTGTTCTAACAAAGTGGCAGAAAATCCAGAAACTTGTTCTAGTTTCCTTTCCACAGCTTTTAATATTACCTTAAAGATAGTACCGTTCTGAAAAAAAATAGTACCATCACTTCCCTTAGGATAGAGCTCAAGAAAGACCTGTCCTCCTCAGTTCCACTTTCTAGAAAATAGTGTGCTTTGAGGATCACTGTCTGCCTAGTCTGGCTGTGTGATATGAGGACTGCATAGGAAAGACACAAGGTTTATGTCATCTTCTTATGTCAGTTATGGACTGCCCTGTGAAGAAAATGGAAGACTGTGACTCTAGCAGGGGAAAATAAATAGCGTCAGATTCCCCCAGCTTCTGACCTGATGAGTAAGAAACGTTAGCTACCCAGTCACCCCAGCTTGTGGCATCTCTGCCCAGACCTTGCACCTGGTAGAAATACTGATTGTTTTGTCGTTGAGGATGAATGGATCTCTTCATTTACATCTAGCACAAATACAGAACCCATAAAATGTCCATATAATTTGAAGAGGGGGACAAATTCCAGGACCAAGGTGACTCTCCCAATAGCCATCCTTCCCCTGTTAGAATCTTTGCAAAACTCAGAAAGTCATTCTCTCTGGGCCTCAGTTCCTCACACATAAATGAAGGTTGAATCATTTGGCTCTTAGGTCTCTTCCAGCACAAGAGCTATGATATTTTGATTTTGTTATATGCCCTATTCTTTATTTATCTTGATACACTACCATGTATCAAGTCATCACTCAGGGTCACAAATTCAGAGGCAACCTCAACTCCTCATTCTCTCTCACCTCCAATTAATTGCCAGATCTTGTTCATTCTACTTCCATATTTCTCTCCTCCACCTCTACTTCTCTACTCACACACTTACTCCCCCATTTCAAACCCTCATCACCTCTAGATAATGTAAATAACCTCCTAATTGATCTTCCTGCCTTGGAGGTTTCTCTATTGGAAAGATATTGCTAAAGTGCAGATCCGATCAGTTATTCAGAAAACTCCAGTAGCTCCCTGTTGTCTCTAAGATAAAATATAAGTTCCTATTTGGTATTTAAAGACCTTCACAATTTATCTCCTGCCTACCTTTCCAGGCTTATTATGTATCATTCACCTTCACACACTCTTCATTCCATCCAAATTTGCCATTCTTCACATATAACATTGCATCTCCAGGCCCAGTGCCTTTTGTATGGCTGTATTCTGTGCTTGGGATGCATTTCCTCCCAATCCTGCTACAATGATTTCCTATCTCTTTACTCCAAATGTTACCAGATGAGAGGCCAAAAAGAAAGAGGGAAGAGAAGGGAAGGGAAGGGAAGGGAAGGGAAGGAAAGGAAAGGAAAGGAAAGGAAAGGAAAGGAAAGGAAAGGAAAGGAAAGGAAAGGAAAGGAAAGGAAAGGAAAGGAAAGGAAAGGAAAGGAAAGGAAAGGAAAGGAAAGGAAAGGAAAGGAAAGGAAAGGAAAGGGGGACAGAAAATAGATGGGAAGAAGAGACAAATGTGGAAAGAAGTAAAGAGAGAGGTGAGGGAAGGAAGGAAAGAGAGAAAGAGAGAAAGAAAAAAGAAAGAAAAACAAAAAAGAGAGAGAAAGGAAGGAAAGAAAAAGAAAAAAGGAAAGAGAAAGAGACAAAGAGAAGGAAAGAAAGGAAAGAGAGAGAGAAAAGAAAGGAAGATGGAAAGGAAGAAAAGAGAAAAGAAAGGAAAGAAAGAATGAGAAAAAAAGTAGAAAGACAGAAAGAAGGAAAGAAAAAGAATAAAAGAAAGAATGAAAGGAAGGAAGGAAGGAAGACTGTAAATAGGAGTTGGAATGAATGCTTCACTTGTTGGCTTTTAGCACAATTACCATATGTTAGGAAATATGCAGGGAATAGTTAATTATGACTAAATGAGGTCCTTTTTAGAGACAGTGGCAGGCCCCAGGATCCAACTGTCAGCCTGCTGAATGACCCTGAATTGGAAGGCTGTCCCCTGTCAGCCATTAGGATGGGCCGCTCCAGTAAAAGAGACAGTGAAAAGATAGCTGGGTGTGAGGAGCCTCAGACAAGGGAGGCCGGGCTTTTGCATACTGCTCCTGCAAAAGGGGGTTTAATCCAAAGAAAGAGGGAGATTTCAGTCTTGTCAGTCAGGCCTTTGTTCAGGGTAAAGAGTAGAAGGAAATCTCCAGAAGAGGCCTTTCTCAGAGGCCCATTCTCAGGCTGGAGGTTATTCTGGTTACGTTGGGTCCTCGTGGCTTGTTGGCCCACTATTGTCCATTTGAAGATCTGTTAGACTCCAAAGACTCAAAGCATTCCCCTTCCTGAACACAAAAGCGGCAAGTTTGGAAAGAGGCAGAAAATTACGTGTGTTGCCAACTCAGCGGAGGCCCTTTTGTTCAGTGCCCCAGATCTGCTCTGAAGAGTCACAGCGGAGTCGGGCTGTGAAAGTGTTGTTTGGGGGCCGAAAAAAGGGTGAGCTCACTCTCTGTGGGTCTGCTGGCCACTTGAGCACTGGAGACTTCCGTGAGATCTGCTGCCCAACAGAGGAGAGGCCTCAGAAAGGGAAATCTGAAAAGCTACCTTGCCCCATCCCTCCCAGACTCCCTCCCTTAGGAACACCTACGTTATCTGTAGACTGAGGGAAAATATTTAAGAGACCAAAAGGTAGGAGAGTTCAACTGTGGGACTGAGCTGATAATGATCTCCACTTCTCCAGACATACTCTTCAGAATAAAAACACTGTTGATTGCATAAAAGAGATCATTCCCCTCTCCTTGAAATGCTTTTTTGGCCTCTAGTTTTCACGTTTGAAATTAAGGACTGCTTCCACAGTGCATGGATTCCTGAACATATCCCCAAATGCTCTAAAGGGAGGATTTTTTTTTTTATACCAAACTTTAGCCCAATTAGTGCCTTCTTGGGTCTGGGGTCCATCTTTAAGTTGACGATTTGATCCTTCCTACTCCCAGACTCTCAGCAGGCCTTTGAGGTTCTTGGACTTATGATAATACTAGTGCCCTCTCATCGCTCCTGGGGTCACTGGTCCCCTCTTCAAGGAATCAGAACCAGGAGAGCAGGGATTTTTAAACCTTTCTTTGTGTGTCTGTCGTGTACCCTGATGAAATCAATGGAACCCTTCTCAGAAAAATGTTTTCAGAAACATAAAATAGAAGAGATTTTAAAAGAAACTATTAAAATAAATATGTAATTTCCCCCCAACATAATTCATGGATTCCCCCAAATTTTCTGTGGACCTCAAGTTAAGAAAACCTGCCCTGGAGTATATGAAATATTTGGGAATTTTCTCTGCAGTGTTTGGGGCACCTTTCATATCCAATGGTTGATTTCTGTGGCTAAAGAAAATATCATTATACTGAGAGCCAGGCCTAGAGGTGGGAGGTTCAAATCTGACCTCAAACACTTCCTAACTGTGTAACCCCAGGTAAATTATTTAACAACCTCCCTACCCCACCCCCTTGACTAGCCTTTATTTTTCTTCTGCCTTAGATCCGATACACAATATTGATTCTGAGATGGAAGGAAGGAAGGAAGGAAGGAAGGAAGGAAGGAAGGAAGGAAGGAAGGAAGGAAGGAAGGAAGGAAGGAAGGAAGGAAGGAAGGAAGGAAGGAAGGAAGGAAGGAAGGAAGGAAGGAAGGAAGGAGGGGAGAGAGAGAAGAGAGGGTGAGGAAGGAAGGAAGTCTTTTATTAAAGAACATAAAAATAGAGAAGCCTAGAACCCCAGGTCAAATTCATTATCATTAAAGTACCACAATTAAGTGACTGAATTTTATAGACTCATAGATTTAGAGCTGGGAAAGCTCTCATAGGCTCTCTCTTTTAGTTCTGTGCCTGTGCCAAGCTCTCTTCTGCAAAGTCTTGACCAGACTTTTGTAAAAGCTACTACCTGTCTTTTCTCTCTTTTACACCACCTAACCTTAACCAATTCTTAACTTTATTGATGAAAAAAAATCTTTCTGGGTTATGTGACTTGCTCAAAGCCACCCAGGCATTAAATAGCAAAGCCAGCATTTGAACCCAGATCCTCTGACTCCAGATCATCATTGTTTCCACTGTACTATGCCAACTAGAAGGTCATTTTTGTAAATGAGGAAACTCAAGCCCAGAGAAATTAATCTAAGATATTATAAAACAGGCCCTCTCCTTCCAGATGCAGTGCTCTTCAGTACACCATGTCTATCCATTCAGTCAAGTATTTATTATGTACAAGGAAATATCCAAAGTGCTGGGAATGCAAAAATGTAGATTCCCCCAAGGATTTTACATTCTGATGGAGAAATGTAACATAAACATAAAATGCTCCTAATATGAGACAGAATAAGATAAAGACCAAAGAGAGTATAC
Organism: Monodelphis domestica; assembly: GCF_027887165.1. Classification (NCBI taxonomy): domain Eukaryota; kingdom Metazoa; phylum Chordata; class Mammalia; order Didelphimorphia; family Didelphidae; genus Monodelphis; species Monodelphis domestica. Next base: position 276,038,775 of record NC_077231.1, read on the forward strand.
TTTCCCATGGGGTGACTGAGGGAAGGCTTCCTGAAGGAGGTGGCTTTCAAAGAAAAGTATTTCCACAAGTGCAAGCAGGAAAGAAGGTATGAGAATGGGGTCAACAAATACTTCAGTTTGGCCAGAATGTACAAAAGTAATGAAAAGATGCTGTGAGCTACAGAAGGTTATTTTGAGCAAAAGAGGGCAGCCCTGGTTAGATCAGTGCCTTAAGAAGATTATTTCTTCCGCTGCATGAAATACAGGCTGGTGAAGAAAAAGATTCCATGCCTGGGAGACCAGGGAAAAGGCTGTCACGATTGTCCTGGAGAGAGGAAATGAGAAACTCAACTAGGTAGTTGTATGTCAGCAGAGGAAGGACATATGGAAAGGATGGGATGGATGCCAGGACAGCAAGGTGCTTTGTTACACTAGTGAAATGGAAGTGACAAGGCACTACTTGGTTTAATTGATTTACTCCTTTTTAGACAAAACTTGGTACCTTTAAATGTGACCTCTTGGGGCAAGTAGGTAGCTTGTTGGTAGAGCAGCATGCCTGGGGTCCAGAAGACAAGTTTGGTTTCAGATACTTCCTAGCTGGACCGTAGGAAAGTCACTTAACCCCTATTTGCCTAGCCTTTGCCCTTCTGTCTTAGAGTTTTTATTGTGAGAAAATAAAGGTTTTAAAAACAAACCAACAAATAAATAAATGTGTCATCTTGAATCAGGACAGTGGCTTAGTGTATCTGCCTTAGACACAAACCACCCACTATATTGAGGAATTGGCATAAAAACACCTTGGTCGTGAATGAAGCATCCAATTTAGAATTCAATATTCAGATGAAAAACATCATAAATATTGATTTGTAGACTTAGGGGAGGAATTCATTTTTTAATTCCTTAATTTGCTATGACTTCATTTTGAGATCTCTAGATGAGCCCATCCTTTTAAAGTACAATGCAAATAAGATGAAAAAGATATCTTTTTAAGTTCCTACAAAGAGGAGGAAATGGACCTTTCCTTTCCAAAATAAAAGCAAAGCTCATTAACCCATTCAGGTAAAAGAAGAGAAAAAAATTCTAAAACTAATTTTTAAAAACTTAGAAATTAATTTGAGATATCTTCTCTCAAGGAAGTTTTATGCCTTCTGTATCTGGAAAATATTTAGGGAACCTTTCATCAGCCTAGTGGTCTATTTGGTCTCTCCGCTGATGTCCTTGATATTGGTGCATCTGAATTGTAAAAAATAGACTCGAATACAGGACTACAATCCCCATAAGGCTTTGCTCCACTTCCCCAAAATGCTTTGTAATCTCACGGGAATTCTGAGGTGGGCAGAGATCGAGGAAGGATTTAAGCTGGTGGCAAAGGTTTTTGGGGGCTCTCTCTCTTGGACTTCTGTTTGGGGCAGATGTGGCTCTTTCCATAATGTAGGTGAGGTTGTGTCTAGGCCTCTCTGTGGCCTGGACACGTGTTTTCTTATCCTGTATTTTCTTTAATCCTTAACTTTTAATAAACCTCTAAAAAAGATATTACTCCTTGCAGAGAGAAACTAATTTCTACCTGCCTCAGTCTCCCCAATATTCCCTAATTTTAATCTTTACAGAATTGTGGGTATGATTGGGTTCCTTGGGATCTGCAGTGGTCAAACATTCTTTAAAAATAAATATGTTTAAATACAAAGAAATAAAAATAAATTTATGTTATATGTATGTATAAACATATGTGTTACATATTATATAATATATTAAAATTAATAATAATAAAATTAAGAGTAGGAAAGATGATAGCTGTTGCCATTTTATAGACCTGCTTTTTTATGGTTTAGATAATTATCTATGGCATAAATAAATAATACTTTGCAAAAAGAAGTAAACTTTCCCCCCCTGCTCTTTCCATTTTTCCCTGTGAAAAGCTTGTCAGAATTGGGGGGACCTAAATATCCTCCTTTGTTGCCAAGCTTGTCCAGCACAGCACTGTGTTCTCTTTCCCACCAGGAAGGTCAGGCTGCTGGGGGCCAGGCTATTTACTGAAAAGATCCCTACTGGCTGTCCCTGGTGTCTGACCAAGTGAAACAGTTGTTTGTGCTTCCATGCTTTCAAGATCTCCTAAATGCCTCACTTTCCATGAAAGAGGCAAAAAATGTAGAGAACATTAAAAAACATTAGGTTAAGTTTTTATGGGGTTTTAAAAAAATCCCTCACTAGAGTGTTATTCCTTCCTAAAAGCAAATTTAATTAACTTTCTACAAAGATATTTCCCAGTTCAGAAAGTTGTCATATGCACACACACACACACACATACACGCCTTCATTTGTGAGCGCTACTTCTAAAGACACTTTTTTTTTTGTCAATCAGGGTAATAAAATTATGAAGTATAGACTGTTTCAATAGCTGAATTGTGGTGGTAAGTTTCCTTTGTTCACTTATATTTTAGTTTAATGTATTTTGATCAGAGGTATGTATAAAGCCTAAAGAAATTAGTACTGCGCTGAGCCTTCAATACTCTCCAGATAATTGAACTAATTAAATCTTTACCAACATTAACACAACTTCAGCATTCCTTGGACAGTGGTTAATTATTGCAGGAACATGGCAAGCTTAAACTAAACAGATGAAAATAGAGTTCTGTGGAATGGGTATTGAGTTTATTCTTTATTCATCTTTTGATAAGGTTTAATTAAAACTGCCTCTCTCCATTGTGGCAAGAATGAATGTGCTTGTTTTCTCAGTGAAAGGCAAATTATTCACTTCAGCCATGGTTCAATCATCAAAGCCTCTGCAAAGTTTTGGGTTATATTGTAGCAGGGGAGATATAATTGCTGCAATTCTCTATGAAGGTTTTATCTATTTTATTACTTTCTCTTATTTATTTTTGTAGGAAATAAATTATAGAATCCATTTTCTGATGTGGTATTTAAATGAATAGGTTTGAAGCACCATTACATAGATCTGAGATTGTAAGATGCAGCTTTTTAAAAGTTACCCCCCCCCCCCAATGCCTTCCAGGGAGCAGGATGCCAAATTAAAGGCAAAAATGGGGGGGAAAAAAGTAAAAAAAAAAGGAACACATGCCTTTAACTGGATGGCATTTGGGAAGATTTTATAAAATTTTCCACATGATTTTATATCACTCACTGGAGTAATATATGATTTTATGTAGAATTCAATAATTTCTTAAAAGATTAAACCTTTGCCAGGCCCAGGTTATTTAGATCCCTCCTTTATCTGGAACTGCATTGAAATGATTTTGTAAACAGTCATTTCTGAATATAAAAAGTGAAAAAATACTGAGGTGTTATAATGGCATAATGGTCATTCTTTCTGCTGAGAATTTTGTATCATCTTTCTTCTTGATTGATCATTGGAATTTTGAAACAAGTAGCAACATTTTCAGCACCATTCTTGAAAATTTGGCCTGTTTGTTTTTTCAAGGTCAGTGAAAGTTTGCATGAAAAAAAAAGTTTAGGGAGTCGTGTTGGACTTAGAATCAGGAAAACCTAGGTTCTAATTTTGCCTCTTATGATTCCTAGCCGGATGACTTTGAGCTTTTAAATGTCTTCATTAGATCCCCTAGGACCTGACTTCTTTTTTTTAAATTATTTATTTAATTAAATTTTAATATTTTTCCATGGTTACATGATTCATGTTCTTTCCCTCCCCTCTTCCTTCCTCCCTCCGGTAGCCAACGAGCAATTCCACTGGGTTTTGTTCAGAACCTATAACCATATTATTAATATTTGCAATAGAGTGATCATTTAGAGTCTACATCCCCAATCATGTCCCTATGGAACCATGTGATCAAGCAAATGTTTATCTTCTACATTTCTGCTCCCACAGTTCTTTCTCTGGATATGGAGAGTGTTCTTTCTCCTAAGTCCCAGAATTGTCCCTAGGACCTAACTTTTAAGGCTTTAAGTTGCCATTTTCCTTGGTGGAGGGATTCCCCCCCTTTGAGAAAATCTAAGCTCCTTCATACATTTGGATAAGCTAACATTTTTGAGCTTCTTAAAGTGGATTGGATATTATTCTGAAAGCATTATACCTTTGAACCTATAATCATCATATTTGAAGTGACTTCCCATGTATGTACTGTTGTTTGATGGTTCAAGAAATAAAGGAATGGCCTGGAGGTTGAAATATGGGTCTTATTCACAGCAACTCGACCTTGGAAATAGTACAAGAAGGAAGACCTAGATTTTTTTCAGAAGCAGTTAATCAAAAGCAAGGATGGTTCCTGGTCTGAGTAGCAAGATTAGTCATGTTTGACACAAGTAGTTCAATGCCACAGGGACTAAGCAAGGCATTCATTTGGAGTATGGCTCCCAATCCAACCCTTGGGTTTTCTTTAATGCAAATGTCTCTTGAGAGTCACATAGAAAATCTTGGCCTTCCTGAAGCTGAATATGACTTTAAACAACTTAGCACATGGAAAAGAAAAAGAGAAAAAGACATGTGCTCATCTTGACTCTTCATTTAGTTGAACAGGGTTGATCAATAGAAGAGAGAAAGAATCCTAACTACCACATAAGGTGGTTGCAGTGAAGACTGTGTGAATTGTACCAGCAGTCTCCAAATTGATGGCATGGCCAAGCTCCAGTTCCTACCATTTTAACAAAAGAAGACAAGCAGAGTGAGTTAGCTAAGAAAATAGCATCTCTTCCTTTAAGTGTATCTTTGCAAAACCATCTCCTTTTCAAAGTTGAACAGACTTTAGTCTTAGCTCATTGACTTTTCGTGTAATATGCTCAGTCGTCTAGGTAGGCTCAGCAGCCTACTTGTGTTTGCTGTTTGCCAAGAGTTTCTTTTTTTCTAACACTCCCTCTATGGAGATGCTAGATCCTACCAAATTTGGAGTGGTTATGTGAGCCACAGACTTCACCCATTGTAATTACATTTATAATATTTACTCATGTACTCAGTTTCATTAAAACTCTTTACCAGAAATACCTAGGCAACCTGTGCCCATTCCACAGAAGGAAGAGGGTCAGACCAGCACTCAGATGCAGTAAAATAGTCGCATAGCCGTCAGCCATGTCAGAAGACAGGATGAGACTCACCTCCCAACAGATGGGAGGACCAGGGCAGCACCCAGGAAGTACCTAAGATCTTATTGGGGATGACTATCAGTGAAATTGATGTCTGGTTGGGGTCTGAGCCTTGTAGCTCCTTGACATCCCAGAAGATGCTTGCCTCTTGTTCCCCACCACACCTCCAGAAGACTGGCATCTGAGCTAGACTGAAGTCAAGTCTTTCCAACCAAAGAGATCCAGGAGAGACATCACCAGTGGTTATAAGTGAGGGGTTTGAGAAAGCAGGAACCCTGACTGGGCCTGGAGACCTGCCTGGCAAGGCAGCTTGCCCATGGTCTTTGTCTAGGATGCTGCTCTCAGGCCTTTTGACTTTTCTTGGCACAGCCTCTCTTGGCTAGCAAACACATGAGCTGCAAACTCAGATTAGCTTGGCATAGCTATGAGACTAGCTGCCTTTTTTTCCCTCTCCAACTCCATCTTTTACTATCTAGTAAATAATTATAAATTAATATACAGTCTCCAGAGAATTTTAATCCTAACAATAAATGCTTGTTCCCTTCCCTACCATGGAGTCACAAATAGGATTACACAAGACTTGGCAGCTGCTGACTTGTAAGAGAAGGGAGCTTGAAATAATAATGGTATTTCAAAAGGCAAACGTTTAATACTTATAACCAAGAATAACCTATCTGGCAAAACTTAGTATAATGCATAAGAGACAAAATGAATTTTTAATGAAACAGAGAACTTCCAAGTATTCCTTATGAAAAAGCCAGCATCAAGCAGAAACTTTGAAGAGCCTCTATAATGATGAAGTGCTTGCATTTTGCTAGAAAGAGATAGTTCCCTTCAGAGCCTTAAAGTCTCTAAGAGTTATAAGGAGAGTTAAGTAAGGCAGAGGTCCTGGGAAGTGATAGTGTTCTATTTTGATAGTCTTAAAAGGAGAAATAAAAGGAGAATAAAAGAAACATTCTGATAGAGTAAAGAAAAGGAAGAGTGAACTTAATATATGTCAAATAATAAAGATGCAAGAAATAAAAAATACATAAACATAGTGGAAGGGATGGGGGAAATAGGTATGACATAAACCTCTCTTTTAATTGGACAAATAAGGAAGTTGAACTCACAGATGCAGATTTTGTTATAAAAATTCATTAAATTCTACAAGAACATAGAGTTGGGAGAGAAGAGAGGGAGATATAAGAGAGAGCAAAGAATCACCAAGGGATTAGACATAAGCAAAACAGACTCCAGTGTTAGAAAGTGGAATATGAAGGGAAAATTAAAAGGAAGGAAAAAGAGTAAAAATATGTGATAAGAGCAGGGCCTGGGAAAGATAAAAGAGGAAGCAAAATGTAAACATTATGGATTAGTTTTAGATCACTAGTTTAAGCACACTTCTCTTTCACCACATTCAAAGTTAGGAAATCATATATATATATATATGTATATATATATATATATATAAGCATAGTAATAGGGAATAAACTAGCCATATATCGGGGGGGGGGGGGAACACTCAGATTCCTTGGTTTGAACTCTTGAGCAGGAAAATATAATTTTGATGTATTTTCCTTAAAGTAAAATTATATTTGAAGATGACTTTAGCAGAAATATATGGAATATAGTGGGATCCAAAAAAGAATAGAAGACCAGCTAGCAATATATAGTGCATCATGATATATCATCCAAAGATCTTGCCTTAGAATCAAGAAAGACTTGAGTTCAAATTTGGCATCTGATACAGATTAGCTCTGTGAATAAGTCACATAATGCCCTAATCTTGCTAGTAAATCTGTTGACATTTTAAGCACCTATTTTGTACCAGGCAATGTGATAAGGACTGTGGATGCAAAGGAAGCCAGAAGACAGTGCCTTGATCCTATCAGGAAGCTCACAGTTTTCCTCATTTACAAAATGAGCTAAGAAGAATCCCCACCTCTCAGAGTTTTGTAAGGATTAAATATGATAATGTGCATAAAGTGGTTTGTAAACCTTAAATTTGCACTATTTTAAGTATCATTTATGATTGTAGTTTCTGTTAATATCAATAGTCCAAGCAGTATATTGATGGTATTAAGTGTGGAAAGAGAAAAAGGGAGAGAGATCTTAAAAATGTTGCAAAAGAATAATTAGCACAAGGAGAGTCAACCAACAGGCACTGAGGAGACAGACAGAAATTACACAGTCCTCACCCTCAAGAGTTTTCATTCTATCATGGCAGACAAAATGTATATAATGTAACTATATATAAAAATATATATAAAATATCAGCTAATTTGATCAGGCAGAACCAGCAGCTAGAGCTTCAGAAAAGGCATCAATGAATGAATGATATTGAATGAATTCCATTTGGGTGTGCCTCCACTTCCCACCCCCGCCCCGGTAACCTTATGGTAGCAAATTTCCGCTAATAGGGAGCAGAAGCAGCCTTCTACAGCTCACAGAGCTTTCTCCTTGCTCTGCACTCCTCCTCTGTTCCACTTGGTATTTAATTATATATTGCCTTGTATGGTTCTTTATCCCTTTTTTCCACGTCATGTCTCCCAAATGATTGTAAGCCTTACAGGGCAGAGAGGAGTTTCTGTTATATTTCCCTTGCCCTTAGAATGGTATTCTGCATAAAGTATGTATTTAATAGCTCTCTGTATATGCCAGAGAAGGAAAGCTAAGAGGAAAAAGTTTTGAGGGGGAGGGACAGACAGACAGACAGACAGAGAGACAGAGAGACAGAGACACAGAGAGAGAGAGACAGAGGAGAGAGAGAGAGCATTTATTAAACACATCCTTTGGTCCCAGGTCCTCTACCAACTGCTTGCAATATAGATACAGCAATAGAATGGGGTGTAGTATACCTCAACTTAGAGGTTCAGATCAGGGAGGACTAAGAAGAAATCATAGAATCCTGGATTCAGAATCTTAGATTAAAAGTTATCCAGGCCAGCCCCTTCATTTAACAGATATTAGAAACTGAGATCTGAGTGACTTACTCAAAGTGACAGGGGCAGGATTCCAGCCCAATTCCTCTCTCTCTAAACCGAGCATTTAATCAAAACTTAGTGTCACAAACTGATTGATGTATTTTCCTTAATCGTTTTATTAGATCTTATTTTAGAAAATTGATCTCTCAGCCTCATTTATAGCCTGTTAGAAAGGTAAACTAAGTAAGACACAGATTGCCTCACCAAGAATAATGTGTCTCAATTCTCTCTTCTGTCATGGCAGGGACATTATAGATGTTTCAATCACATAGTCAGTTATAAGCCAGGACCTCAAGCCATTATTTAGTTCAGACGTAGGAAGGAACCTTAACTATTCCAGGAAATAAAAATTAAAAATGGGAAACAGAATGCCAAAAAAAATCTTTCCAAGTCGAATTAATTAATCCGTAACACTGAGCCCCCCTAAAGGCCTTATTTAAATGTAATTTCACTGTGAGTGAGAAGCTTTAGGAGCCTATATTAAAATTGAAGGGGGGAAAGAATAATTTTTACTTTCTGACACATAATTTTAATAATTTCACTATAAAAATGATCAATTTTTATATTATAGTTTCAGTCAACTTCACCATTTGTTTTAAATAAAATTTGTAACATCCTTATTCCCTATGAAATTTCATTAAGTTCGCTCTCTCTGAAAATACCTGAGATTTTAACATGGAAACTCATTTTTAAAACATATTTAAGACGTTGGTTAGCATTGGCCACACGCAGTTGATATTATTATTTAACATTGCCTTTAGCACGAAAACTGCACTGGATGCCTTTCTAAAGAGAAATGTGTGTCTGTCTCAGTAATTCTGCCCAGTTGGAATATCTATAGGCCACTCTCACTTATCAAGTAGAGTCAGAGAAATCTAGAGTTGAATCCTTTATGAGGTACTTCATAGCCTTGTGACCCTGGACAGACATACTTAACTACTCCCAAGCCCAGATTCCTAGAATGGAAAGTGTTACATGTTAATAATGCCATAATAATATCTATACCCCTCATCTTGCAGAGTTGTTGAATCAAATTAGATTTAATTGCTGTCAGTTATTATGATGAAGATGGAGAAGGGCAGACCAGATCTGTGTTTTTATCTCTGTAGGAAATGACTGGTGAGGAAATTTCCTCTATCACTACAAATTAGAGTATGTTCTACAACTTGGAGTCTCAAACCAAGAATTTCAGTGACTCCTCCCTAGTCACATAGATAGTCTAGTATGTGTCAGAAGAAGGCCTTGAATCCAGCTCTTATGGACTCTCAGAACTATATCTGTATCCATTTTGCCACATCTTTCTTCTCTAATCTCCAAGTCATTTTTACTTGACTTTAGAATGTTTTACATGATTATTGGGTTTTGTTTCTTCATTGTGGTGTTGACTTTACCTGGGTTTTACTTAGATTAATATTAAAATTTGTGCTCCTTGATTATAAACTAATTAATAGCTGAAAAAGTGAAATTAGCATGACTTGACATTTGCCATGGGGAATACACAAAATGAATAATTCACTTATGGTTGATTGAGAGTACTCTGTTTAGAACTATCAATAAAAGATGAGAAGGAAATACGGTACGGTTGGGGTTGGCTGACATGAGATACTTATTCACACCTAATTCATTTAAAGAAACTGAAATTTTGTGGTAAACTGAAGGCAAGATGATTTAAACCTTCTTGGAGAAAGTATCTTAGAGATTTGAATTCTGAGGTCAAGAAATCTGGCCCCTGCTGACCTACTTTAATAAAATAATGACTTCCTCCTATGGAAAGTCACAGACTGGTTGAGAATCCTGTATTTGGTTTTGTTTTGTATTTTAACCTTAAAATATATAATAAATAATACTAGAAAGCCTCACGGAAGAAAGGGGCAACTAGATGGCAAAAAAGATGGAGCACCAAGCTTGTAATTAAGAAGACTCATTTTCATGAGTTCAAATCTGGCCTCAGGGTATAGGCGAGTCTCTTAATTTTGTTTACCTCAGTTTCTTCATCTGTAAAATGATCTAAAAAAGGAAAGGTCCAACCATTCCAGTATCTCTGCCAAGAAAACCCCAAATGGGGTCATGAAGAATCAGACATGACTAAATAACAACAAATGGAAAAAATGAGAAAAAAATGAGACCCATGGAACTTGCTCTTTTGCAGGTTTTCTCTTGACTGAATAAGGTTTCTAAGTTTGCTGAGTACCACACTGTACAAGTGAAACATATTATCTTTTTTAGATTTTTCAAAATGTGAATTAGTCAAGACTAAAGACTAAATACATAGCTACCAAGCTTAAAAGTTCACTGGAATTTATTGATCTAGTGCCAAAAGGAGCTCTGTTCTATCCATGTCTCATGGTAATTAGTAATGATAAGATTAAATATTGCCAACTCTGTTTTTTTATAAACTTTCTCTTCAGTCTTAGAATCAATAATAAGTATTGTTTCCAAAGCCTAAGAGCAGTAAGGGCTGGGCAATTGGGGTTAAGGCCAGGATCTCTATCCTCTCAACTACCTAGCTGCCCCTCCAACACAGTATTTTAAAAATTAATAACTCTCCCAAAAGATGGTTTGCATTTTCAAACAATGCTGTTTGTTGGTCTGAAATCACCTGCTTCAAAATTGGATCAGTAGTGTCCATCTCTAATACAAAAAAACTTAGAGGGCAGCTGAATTTCTCAGTGGATTAAGAGCCAAATCAGGAGACAAGTGGTCTTGAATTCAGATCTGACCTCAGACACTTCCTAGCTGTGTGACCTTGGGCAAGTCACTTAATACCTGTTGCCTAGCCCTCACCACTCTTCTGCCTTGGAACCAAAACTCACTATTGATTCCAAAACACAAGGGAAGAGTTTTTAAAAAAAAAGAAAGAAGGAAGGAAACATATATAACCAACTATGTTATTAAAAAGAAATAGAAGAAATAGCATCCTAAATCTGTTGACTGTTGACTCATCTAGTAAAGCAATTTTGTGGGAGATCGTGACTGTCCTCTCCAAGGTCAGTCTCAAAAGGCTTGGGATGTTCTTGAAGTTTCTAAACTTAATAAATTATCTATTCCACATATATTTCTCTATCATTTTCTTGAACCCAGTTAAATTCTCAGCTCATGCCAATGTTTGTGTTGACAGACCCAAGAGATGAGTTTATGGTCAGGAGTACCTAGTGTGTGTGTGCTTATATTCTCCCTTTACTATATCTTTTTACATTGCAATAAGTGTTGTCTGGTATACTAAGACCAAATCTAGGGTCACCTGATCCATTCCCTTTATAATTTTATAAACTTCTGTGATAACCCTTTATCTTGGAGAGTCTTTATTTGGTTGCTTCCTAGAAAGATGCTCTGAATCCTAAGAGATCTATAGGATATGTGTCTTCCCCTGGTTTCAGTTGCCTTTCTCTGATCTTTTTAGGACTCTGTGATTTCTCCCTTTGAGGTATAGTGACCCAAACTGCACAAATCATGGTGGGTTTTTTTTCCCCATGGCAGAATAATTTATTTCATGTATGCTTTATGATCATACCCAACACTTTACTGCCCTTTGTGGGCAAAGCAATCCCTTGAGAGAAGGCTGTTTCTCTAGAGGCAACCATCTACATCTTTGCCTTAAACTATAGTGACAGTTCAGAGTTGGTCATGTTGGTCACCACGTTGGATTTCGCCTTTGATGTCCACTTTTACAGATGGCCACTCTTTTGGCCCCATTCATGAGATCCTTCTAGTTACTTTCTACATAGCATAAAAAATGGCAGAACCAAAACAGACTAGCAATTATTTAAGCTAGCTTCTTTATTTGTAAGAGAAGGAAACCAAGACCAGCTGGGCATTTCATTATTTGAAAGACCCTAATGACATTTGCAAACCTGGAACTTTCACTTGCATTCTTCCACCTCATTTCTAAAAATAATACAGCAAGCCAGCCAGCTCTGATCCCAAGGGGGCCTCACTATTAACATTCCTGAATTAGAGAAGTGTTATCTGTACCCTTTATTTCCTCTCTTTAATCCAGTTCTCTAGCTAAAGAAGGAAAAAAAAAAAGCTCAGCAATCCTACCCCCATACCCCAATCCCATGTTAACTCTTAAAAAAAATCCTTTGATGCAAAACCTTGTTAAGTGCTTTTTGAAACTTTAAATAAATTATGCCCGCTGCTTGTTTACCCTATCTGAGAACTCTAGAAGATTAGTAAGACATGATTTCTTCTTAAACAAACCATGTTGCTTTCCCCCAATAGATTGTGGTGCATGTGTAATAATGGTCTTACCCTTTAATAGACATTCTACTGAGTTTACAAGATTGTAAAGTGAGATTATAAGTCCCAATGTCTCCTCAAAGAGGAGAATAGTGACCATTTTTTTAGGGACATAAACCATTTTTTCTTTAAATTTCATTATTTTGCTTCAAATTCTCTTATAAATAGGAAGTAGATAACTCCTTCCCTATCTTGAACCCTTCTTCTGGCAGCAATTACTGGAAACTTTCAGGAAAGGAAGAAAGAAAGGAAGGAAGGAAGAAGGAAAGAAAGAGAGGTGAGAGGGAGGAAGGGAAAGAGGAAAGAAGGAAGGGAGAGGAAGGAAGGATAAAAAAAAAGAAAAAAACCACCATGATCGATCACAGTGGAAAGCAATGACTAAAGATAATTGCTCCCTTCCAAGTAGACTTGTTGGGTCCAGGGATCACCAGATGAGACAGAGTTCATTGTCATTCCTGGAGTTCAGAAATATATACATTCAGTGTAGTGGCATATGGCTTCCTTATATCTTAAGCTTCCTTAAATAGAATTGGCAGGTAAATAAATATGTTCTCCCAAAAAGCTTAGTCCAGCACTTGAAGCTTAAAGTTGCTCTAAGACGTTTGGGGCACCTTGTGCAGAAGTAAGGGTTAGAATACAGAATGGAACTTTCTTGGAGGCACAGACTTGGGTTGTTTTATTTTATCTGTTTGTTTTTGTTTTTGTTTTTGTTTCCTCGGTTCCTAGGGCAGTGCCATACACATAGCTGCTACTAACTAAAGTTTTTTGGATTAGATTGACGTGTTAAATAACCTGACTAGCTTTTGGATATGGTATGGATTATTTATATATATTCATTAGCCAGGAAGAAAACATGTGTTGAAGGCTGAAAACACAAAAAGTTCATAGAATAATGTTTATTCTTCAGAATCCCTCAAATCCATCTATGTTTTCTTGAGAGCGGTTATTTTTCAGAATCAAACTTTTTTTTCTTCCAGAAGACATTGCAATGTACTTATTCCAACCCCCCCCCCATTCCTTCTTTGCCCTTGAAATCACCTCCCTCAACCCCCTCCTCCACCCTCTCCCTGGTCTTCCTCTTCGTCCTCCCCTCTCAGCCCTCACACATGTGGACAAGCACAAGGGATGTAATAGAGAGGATATTCTGATAGGTTAGCAGTCCTTGCTCTGTCCGTTTACATGCATCGAATGCATAAAATGTTAATACTCTTTAAAAGAACATATGTTACAACTTGAGTATCTTGTCAAACAGACTCTAATCTGTTCACAATTTCAGACCTGACAAAAGCTCATTCCTTGGCTGTGTATCTGTCTCTGCAGTTCAGTCCATTCTATCCTACGCTGTATTCAGAGCATGACGCCATTCACTAGCATACTTTCTTGGCTTTATTAGCGAAGGCTAATAAGGCTGGCTGTTTACTGCTTTATATTAATGTTAACAAATGTTGTTAAATGGAATTAAATTTGCAGTTTGGAATGCTCTCTTGTCATCATCATTTTATTCCCTCCTTTTTTTCCCCAGTGATCCAAAGTATCTAGATCTATAATGAAAAAAAAAATTGATTGACTCATAGAGTAGGAGATTGCAATGTAGTGATTTCACGCTCAGTTGTTGGCTAACAAGGCACCATAGTTTTTATTTAGTGAGGCCCAGTTGCAAAAGATGAAGAATTGTGTAGGGCCCAGCTGCCAAGGCTACGGAGCAAGCAGCTTAAAGGGCTTCGGGGTTCCAAGTGTGAGGGGAATTGTCTCTTCTCAGCAGGTAAGGAATAGATCTAGACAGGAGCTGTTGTATGAAAGATGCTGACTGGCCTGGGTAATTCATAAATCCCCCAAATTACAACATTCTCCTCTCATCAGGAAATGGAGGAGACATTTAGCTAGATCATTAACCCTTTACTCTGCAGACGACCACTGGATTTGTCCTGCCCGACGGTAAGAAGTCAATCTAACCATTGGTGGGTTAAAGTGGAATTTATACAGTCCCCGATTTATAAGGGCTCCTTCTTAAGACATTTTAGAATGGCATCTTTTTTTGTTTCAATGCTCCTTGGCAAATTGGTAGCACATGAGTTGATAATAAAACCCATTTATTCTTCTTACCATTCCATTCCATGTTGTTGGTGGTAGTGTTTTGTTTTGTTTTGTTTTTCAGAAAACAAGTCATTCTTACATTTGTCTGCCAAACAGAATTTTTTTGACAATTCTGTAGAGTTAGGATTTTGGGGCAAGTTTTACTGTTTAAGCAATGATAGCTTAATTTTATTGTGTTATTACTGAAATATGTACGCTTTAAACAAACTAATATATAATTAAATCCTCATTAATTTAAGCTCTACTAATTCAGAATTTGTGATTGTTCTGACAGGACCTGGGCAGAAATCTGTCTTTGAATTATTTATGACAAAGACACTTGCTAAGCAAATAATGAGTATGAAAATGATCACAAGGGGGCAATGTTTAGACTTTTATTTGAGAACTAATTTTTAAAGGCCTATTAGAAATGCCATTTGTAGAGAGGAAGTATGATATAGTTGTTAGAGAGAACTGGGCTTGAAGTCAAGAAGACACAGGTTTGAATCCTGCCCCAGTCACTTAAATCAAGTCACTTAACCACTCTGGCCTTCTGGTTCCTCATCTATAAAAATAAAGAGGTTGGATTCGATGCCTTTTGAAAGTCCTTTACAATTCTAAATCTGTATTATTCTATCACACATCTATTAGTTTATAAAATCCACAGTGGTAGCAGGGATGCAATTTTTTAAATATTTGCCTCATCCCCAGTCCCTAACACAGTTGGGACTGAAGAGTTTGCTAAATAAATTAATAGACACATAGAATGAGGGCATTCCATTCCCCTAAAGAGAAATCATTTGTGTATTTACATTGCATCAGGTCCTAAACAAACTTGGTTGTTGTTTCCATAGCCCACTGATTGAAAGTAATAATTCTATATATTGGTTCCATGTGGTTAAGGACTAGACAATGGTGGTTAAGTGACTTGCCCAAGGTCACATACCTAGGAAGTGTCTGAAGGCAAATTTGACCTCGGGACCTCCCCATCTCTAGAGCCAGTGCTCAATCCACTGAACCACCTAGTTGTCCCCTAAAAATCATTCTTTTGAGTAATTTAGACATTGAATAATTCAAATTGATCTACTGGACAGTTTGTCCAGATTGATTGATCTTTGCTTGGCAAAGACAATGTTAGTGTTCAGTGGTTATTTCTGATGCTTGACACAGTAAGAAAGGTTTCTTATTCTGTTTTTTAGTTCTGTTTCTAATCAAAAGTCCATTTCTAACTTTCAAGGTATCAAATCACTGCTTTTGTTGTTAATAAACTCTCTGGATTCTGAGTGTCCTTCACTGCACGCAACATCTATGATGAATACTTTTTAAAAAAATATATTTTATTTGATCATTTCCAAGCATTATTCATTAAAGACATAGATCATTTTCTTTTCCTCCCCCCCACCCCCCATAGCCGACGCGTAAATCCACTGGGCATTACATGTGTTCTTGATTTGAACCCATTGCTTTGTTGATAATATTTGCATTAGAGTGTTCATTTAGAGTCTCTCCTCTGTCATGTCCCCTCAACCGCTATAGTCAGGCAGTTGCTTTTCCTCGGTGTTTCCACTCCCATAGTTTATCCTTTGCTTATGAATGGTGTTTTTTTCTCCTGGATCCCTACAAATTGTTCAGGGACATTACACCGCCCCTAATGGAGAAGTCCATTACGTTCGATTATACCACATATGATGAATACTTTTAAGGGAAGATTGTTACACAAAGTATAACAGGATCATAATGATTTGATTTTATTGTTATGTTTGTTTTGCTGCTAAAAAGATACTCCAAGGCTGAGTGGTTGAGTTTCTTTTTTCCTACTTTGGGACAGGTGACTGATATCACCAGGACCAAGTGACTAATCTGTAATAATCTGTAACAATACAAAGTTTATCTGTATGCCTTCCCCGAAACAAATAGCATTTTAGAACCAGAAGGGACTCTGTGTCCAACTTTTTCATTTTAGAGCTAAAAAAAGCAAGAATCAGACAAATTCTTTGATATGCTCAGAGTAGGAAATAAATACCTAAACTCATAGCTCCCAATGCAATGTTTTTCTCCCCGTGCTGTACTGTAGCATCTTTATTTCATGTATTTCTTCAATATGTTTTTCATATCAACATCAGAAATCACATGGTATAATATGCCTAAAATACTTCAGAAATACATTTTATATTGAGCCTATAGGTTATTCATGGGTTGAATTACACAGAATTGTTAAGAATGCCCAAGTGACCCCCAATATAAAATCTACCTTTTAAACCCCAACATTCTTTTTGTGATATTATATAGCTAAAAAGTATGAAATTCCATCTTCACCAAAGCATCGAAATTGGAGGTGAACAGCAGGGCAATAGTGCTGTGGAAGGTGAATATAAGAAGATGTATGAATAAAAAATAGGATCTGAAAGGTAGTTAGGCTAGACATGAATCAAGATTCAGGAATAAAAAATCGTCTAAGTGCTATAATGTTGCCCATGGAGTGTTTTGAAAGCTTTCAATGTGTCAAGTACATCATGTAGGCAATATTTACTAGAGGGCATGAGCAAGATTCATGCCACATGAGAAGGTATGGATAGGTTCCATGCTTATTTTTTTTTTAAACCCTTATCTTCCATCTTGGAATCAATATTGTGTTGGTTCCAAGGCAGAAGAGTGGTAAGGGCTAGGCAATGGGGGTCAAGTGACTTGCCCAGGATCACACAGCTAGGAAGTGTCTGAGGCCAGATTTGAACCCAGGATCTCCCATCTCTGGGCCTGGCTCTCAATCCACTGAGCCACCCAGTTGCCCCCTCGTTCCGCACTTAAAAGGGGACACATTTTCATAATATTATGATAGATCTGCTGAAGTAAATAGATTTCATCTACTGGTACTCGATACCTTATAAACTGTAAAAATATTTTCTTACAAAAGGGAAAGCCCATTCATCTTAGATTATATCCCTGAAACTGGAAAATTATTGTTTAATTCTGTTTATGTTTGCACCAATGGAAATAGGCTTCTTAATAAATCTATATCTCCAAACACTACTACATTCATGAAAAGCTTCTATAATAAAACAATGATTTGGCCCAGGGATGAAGGAGAGAAGTTAGTTCTTTTCACCAACATTAGCATTATAGTGGAATTCTGTAGGGCACATCTTCATTTCCTGATTTTTGCCAACAATTTCAAGAATATAATTTTTACAATAAAAAAATGAACTGTGAATTGGAGCTCATTGTGTTCCATTCTACTGTAAAATACAGAGAGGGAAATATTTCACTTTACTCTTTCCATTTTTTACCTCTTCATCTAGACTTTCATTAGATGAATGAAAGAGTCTCGTGGCAGCTACATATCCAGGCTGCATACCTGCTGAGAGATGGATGCCTAGGTTGGATGGCTCACAATGAGTAAAGCCATGTCCCTCAGAAGTTGCTTAAATGAGACCACTACATAGAAGGCAGGGTGTTGTCATGGAGAAAGCAATGGGCTTGAAGTCAAAAGACCTGACCTCAAGTCTTAGACTGTACATGATCTTGGCCAACTCACTTAACCCTTTGGGACCTCAGTTTCCTCACTTGTAAAACGAGGGGGTTAGACGAGATGATTCCTAAGGTCTCTTACACCTTTGTGGCAGACTCGGGGGCAGCAGCCTCACAAATCTGTCTACCTCCTGACAAATCAATCCTTGTTCCTTACCTGTTCTAACTTAGCCCTTTGTCAGTAGTGCACATTCTGTGTAAATATTGTATGGAATCGAAGAGGATCTCCCCCAACATAATTTTTATTATAAACTCAAATACACATAAATAAAATCTGAATCAACTCTTAAATGAAACAAGAAACTCCAAATAATCTGCCTTTTGGATCTTAAAAATTCTATAATCCTCGGCAAAATAAGAATAATGATTTTGTTCCATGTCTTTTCCCCCATTTCTTTACCTTCTACATATAATTGCTTGTCTACAGTGTGGTATAGCAAATAAGGTACTAAATGTGGAATCCAAAAAGCTGGGCTTAAACCCTGCCTTTGCCAGCTGCTATCTATATGATCTTGGGCAAGTCTTCTTGTTTTTAAAATGAATGAGATTGAACTAGATGAACCCTACAGATCCTTCCAGCTCTAAAACTATGATCTTATGATCATTTAAAAAATACGTATGCATATGTGTGTTTTGGTGTCATGTTGTATTGCAGATATTGTTCTAATTCTGCTCCCTGTGGTTTGGGCTAATTCTCTGGATTTCCTTGCAGTATGATCCCCCAGCCAAGAGATCATTTTCTATCTTTAGCTTCAATAATATTCAAAATATTGTCACTATGAATAGAGCCAGTGTTAATCTTCTGCCTTGAGTATATTACTGTTTGGAGGAAGATGTGATCTCAATGAGTGAGTGTAGTGAAGAGCCCAAAATAATGGTGGTTAGGACAAATATATGAAGTGGAAAATATCTATGATGTGGCTACACCAAGTTGAAACCAGCCCCTCATATTATTTAAAACCAAAATGGCAAGTACAGAATTATGATACTCCTAATACCAGCCTTAGTTTGCTTGGATGACTACATACAAAGTAGTTAAAGTTTCCTAGTATGGTCCTACCCTGCCCTATATATCATTTACCACTGTTATCTATTAGGAGTCCTCATTTCCTTTTGGACCTTGCAGAAACATGCTCTTTTTAGTAATATGGAATTAGAAAAATTAAAATGACTGTCATCAATTATATGCTTTCTTTTTAAAAGAAGTATTAATAAATTCATCATCTGGCATAAGTTTGTAATGTGTGGAATTATAACCATCAGATTTCCATTTCACTTTATTTTGCAAATTAATTTCCATATTGAATGACCCTAGGCACGGCTCTAAGCCTTTCAGTATCTCTGGGAAATGCATGACTTTTTGGTGTGCCATGCATCTCTTTGGCAATGCAATGAATCCTATCTTCTCAGTATGTCTTTAAATGCCTAAAATTAAGTACCTAGGAATTCAGTGGAAACCATTTTATTGAAATAAAGTTGTCAACATATTTTAAAATTCTCAGACTCTAGATTTAAGAACTCTGCCCCAAGCCTCTAAGTTGCAAAGTAGGTATTGATCTATATTATTAGAGAAAGAGTTCCCTAGACCAGTGAAATCATAGTTCTAGTTCAAAAACAAGGTTGATGTCGACTTATAAGCATTTCTAAACACTATATACCCAAGTGATCCATTGACATTTTATCTAAACTGCATAATTTATTAAAAATTTAACCCACTGTCATGCTACTGCCATGGTCTACTCATTCCTTAAGTGGAAATTATTTCCAAGATTCAACAAAGTTTACTTCCATTATCTCCTGAGATTGTGAACTTTCAAAATAATTTATACTGTATGAAAGGCAACTTAAAGTTATTTTTATATTCCAGATAAGTCTAGTTGACTTTATACTTTTATTCTTAGGACAGCCTTCTTTCTCTCATGCACTTTTCAGTGCATGTAGCTGTACCTAAAGGATTTTAGATGACTATTATTATTCAGGCAACTTCAGCTGTGGTTTCCAACTTAGACTTTGGAGGCAAATGGAGATCATGCCTGACTGAATCTAGATAGGAATGATGTGGCTTGTTTGGACTGGTAGGCAGGGTTTAGCTCAAGGCAAAAATTCTATTATTCCTTCTTTCTCCTATCAAAACCTCTTCCCCAATGCCAAAAGGCTGCTCAGGGCTGTCCATTGCTCTTCCCCATTCAGTCTGACTTATTCACAGAAAATTTTTCCCCAAACTCCAGGCCTTACCCTCTCCTCTCCTTTGTGTTATAATTAGCTTTTCCAGTGTACCTCTAGCAATTTCTTGCTAGAGATAGATAGATAGATAGATAGATAGATAGATAGATAGATAGATAGATAGATAGATAGATAGAGATGGATAGAGAGAGAAAGAGAAATAGAGAGATAGATTGATAGATAGGCAGATAGATATTTTTTGCTAGATTAAATAGGTATAGATAGATATAAATGCATATGTACACAGATATATATATACATACACACATATACACACTGACTAACACACATGTATATACATATTTATATTTCTTATTGTGAACTAGATCACCAACAAATACAAACTTTCATATGAAAGAACATAAAGGTGGTTGAGTTAAGAAACTGTAAGTTTCTGTTCTATATAGTTTTTTTAAAACAAATTATATACACATTTATGTAGTGTATATATAATTTATCAAGGTGATAACAAAATTGCTGTGTATTCCTGTCTGAATTTTTCTTCTTGCATTTGTAAAAATGTTTTATTCATGCTTATTTTCCCATTATCTCCCCTTTCACACTAATCTACCCAGAAGCCCTCCTTTATGACAGAATATTTAAGCAAGTAAAAGAAATCAACACATTGACTATATCTGAGAATGCACACCTTATTCCACCCCTCTGGTCCATTACCTCTCTGCTTTCTAAGGGACTAGCTGCTCTGATTGATTTATCTGTAGCTTATTAGCAGAAACTAATAACCAGTGTTACTGCTCCCTGGAAATACACACGCAAATAAATTGCATTTCCTCAGGGACCTTCTAGTGATTCCATCACATTGGGGAAAAATAATAGCTTGGAAACCTGGTGACCAAAGTTCTCTCTTCTGGTCTATATTAAGCAGGCCATTTCTATCTCTATGCTCTAGCTTCATTACCGGTAAGATAAAATAAGGAGGGTGTGTGTGAATGTGTGTGTATACATATGTATTTATATGTGTGTGTGTGTGTGTATGTATATATATATATATATATATATATATATATAATTTTTTTAAACTGATTCAAGTTTAAAATTTTTTTTAATTTTAACTCAAGTTTTTAAAATGGAATTTAAGGCCTGATGCCCTGTCTCTTTTCATACTTTTCTAATTCACATTGATCTTGTCCTCAAAAGCTTCCTAATAATTCATGGATCATAAAACTTAAGAACTAGAAAGGATCTAATAGTCTGATCTATGAATATGAAACAGTAGAAAGCTTTTGTGGAATCTGACCCACCAGCAAATAGGGTATGTATCAAACTCTTACTGTCTGTCTACGACTGTAATGAAACACAAAGGTAAAGGATATATGTTTTGCCCTTAATTGAAGAGCCAAGACAACCTGGTGATCTATTAAAGTTTTAGTGAAGTTCAAGACTGTGCTTGAATTCCAAGCCTGGAATGCACAGATTTTCAGTTAGATGGGCAAAATTTTAAGGGCTTCCTAACTAATGATAGCTTGCAAGGTTTTTACATGTTGTTTCACTAGACCCTCATTATGACTCTGTAAGGTAAGTGATATTATGTCTCTTGAGGAAACCCAGGCTTACAGAGATTCAGTGACTTGCCCAAGGTCATATAGCTAAGGGTCTAAGGCAGGATTTAAACTCAGGTCACCCTTACACCAAGTACAGTGCTTTATCATGCTACCTAGTTGCTTGTGAGAATTAAGAAAGTAGAAGCAATGAGTGTAAGTGACTTTTTCAAGGAAAGTATTGGTCAAGAGAAGAAAGAGGGGATTTATAATTTGAGAGAAACTTTGGTTTGTTGGGGAGGCACTTTTTTATAATAGGAGAGAGCTTGAATTTGTTTATAGGCAAAAAGCTAATGGGAAGAGAGAAGACAAGATTTTTTTGTTTGGTTGCTATGGAGGGTTTTTATTGGGGGGAAGTTAGATATAAAGTTGTTTGGGTGGGAATAGACTCAAATCATGGACAGCAGGACCTCTAAAAAAAAGATGGGATTTTTAAATTTATGTTTTTTAAGGGCAGGACAGTAAATTTGTTGTTTGGTTCTACAGAGTACTGTACAGTTAGAGAAGGAAACCAGTGCATTAGGGGAAGGGAGGGAACAAAAAGAAAAATGGCAACCATGCTCATAGAACAGAAAGAGCATCCAGCTCAAAAGGGAGCAAGCCTCAATGAACAAAATGAAGTGGGAACACAGGAGAATGGGGATGTAATCATGAGAAAAAGCCCAAAGGACTCAAGAACAATGAGGTGGATGAGTGAACCACTAGAGAGTTTGGTAATAAATGCATAGAGAGGAAAACAACTAGAAATAAGGCAGAAAGGAAAGTAGCTGAGGGACCCTTCCTGCTACGATTCAATTTACCCTCACTAAACCAGTGAGAAAAGGAAGGGCTCAAAAGACTAAGATGGGAAGGGGGAATTTTAGACTTAACACAATAAACCATAGGGAAATACTGGTACATTCTGGAGCAGGATGAAAATGGTGTTTGGGGAAGATGAATTTGGCATCACCCTGTAAAATGGACTAGCTTGGAAAGAGGTTGGAGGCCAGAGACCATTTAGATAAATCAGGAAAGCATAGAGCCATTGTTGGCCAGGGAAAGAGAAAGTATCAGTAATCTGAATATGAAGAGGTAAAAATATAGACTAAGATGCTCTTTAGGGGAAGAAGGACAAGAAAACTTTGAGAAACACATTCCAAGAAAAAAATGACTTGGTGCTTGATGATATACAGTTCCTTGAATTCAGTCAAAGGAGAGAATGGAGTCTAAAGTGACTAGAGTTCTGAGCTGGGAATAATCAGTGATGGGCATAGAGAAACTATGAAGGGAAGTAGCTTTCATAAGGGAAATGACTCTGGTCAGGAACGTGGTTAAATGTGGGGCATCCATGCAGAGATGCCTGGTGAGAAAGGCATGTAGATGTGAAAGTTAGCAAAAGTGAAAAATAAAACTATCAGCCTGGATGAGGGTTGAGAAAATGGAACTAAGGATCCAAGATTGAGCCTAGGAGATACCTGAATTTAGGGTGAAGGTGGAAGAAGTAGAGCCAGCAAAAGAGACAGAGGAAGAGAAGATAAAGAGGTAAGAGGAAAATCAAGAGGGTATGGTGAACTACCAAAGTGACCTCCCTTTCAAAAAGCAGGTCTGACAGTTTAGGGTTTATAATAAAAATTTAATTCAATTTATATTAAAAATAAGCAAAGAAATGCTACAAAACATGCCAAGAGAGACAGACAGACAGACAGAGAGTAAGAAGGAAAGGTAGAGGGAAGGAGAGAGAAAGAGAAGGGAGGGAGAGGAAATTAGGATGGAGGGAGACAGAGAGAGACACAGAGAGACAGAGAGAGAGAGAGAGAGAGAGAGAGAGAGAGAGAGAGAGAGAGAGAGAGAGAGAGAGAGAGAGAGAGAGAGAGAGCAGTTGTAATTATACCCTCCACACATACTCAGTAGTAAACTCCCATGGCTCCTGGTTCCTTCAGGATAAAATATAAAATGCTCTGTTTGGCTCTCAAAATCCTTTACATCCTGACACTTTCCTACTTTTCTAGGCATTTTACACTTTGATTTCCCCCCCTACATATGTTATTAAAGATCAAGAATCTCTGACCTCCTTTGCTGTCCTATTTCCTGACTCAAGCCCTTATCTCTCCCTCCTCACCTCTGCTCCCTGCATTCCATGCCTTACTTTATGCTTAACTATAATCCCACCTTCTCCTAGAAGCCTTTCTCCATCTTCCTTAATGCCTTCCCTCTGAGTTTATCTGTGATCACCCTGTATTGTATTTGTACATCATCATTTGTGTACTGTCTCTTCCATTAAGAATGGCTAACATTTATATAATGGATATTTTGTGCCAAGTACTCTGTTAAGCACTTAATAATTTTTTCCTCTTATAACAACCCTGGGAGGTAAGTGCTATTTTTATCCCTGTTTTATAGATTAAGAATCTGAGATAAATTGAGACCAAGTGACTTGTCCTGGGTCACACAGCCAATAAATTTCTGAGGCTGAATTTGGACTTGGGTTGTCCTGACTCCAGACTCTGTTCACTGGACCACCTAACTATCCCATTAGACTGTGAATTCCTCCAGCTCAGAAATAGTATTACTTTTCTTTGTATCCTCAGCACTTAGCATTATGCCTGGAACTTAATAGGTACTTAATAAATGATTATTGACTTGACTGAAATGAATCATGGAAACCAAATGTGGAGAGAGCATCCCAAAGGAAGTGACTTTTTGTTGAGGGAAGAGCCAAAAGTTCTGATTTTTAGTCCCAGCTCCCCATTTCTGAACCATATTCTAGAATGAGGCAGGGGTCTTAGTGGCTATCTAGTCCAAGTCCCTCCTTTTTCCTCCCGCACTTTGGTCCTTTTCAGGTAATCCTTATGATTTGTTCCTTCAGTTTTGGGGAATGCCCTGCTCTTTGAACTCACATTTCAAGCTTCTGTACAAATCTGGGTGTCTCTTCTTTCATTGCTATTTACATCAGAAGTGTGCTTCTCCCCCATCCTGGGTCTCCAGCCCAGTTCTGTAAGCATTTGGTTCATGTAACTATTAAACATGCACAGAGTAAAATCTTGAAAATAAACAGCCTTGCAAACTTTATGCTGCTGTCACTTGCCAAATTTCCCCTTTGAAACCAAAGCTATTTCTGAGTCACTGAAGCTTAATAAAATGGTCAACAACCAACAAAATTTTAGGCTGTTTGTCCTCTTATCACATTAAAACAGCTGAAATCATTCTAAAATAAAAATGTTAAAAGCTTTGCCCCATTACTAAAGTGTGCATCCTTGGTCCATGTTTTTATTAACCAAATGTTGACATCATCATTTGCTGCCCAAACATAGGAAGGCTGCTTCTCCACCCTAAAAATGCCATCCCATATTGTAGGCATGCTTAATTTCTTTCTGCCTTTTTCCAAGCTGTTTGCTTTCTGAGATCTTTCTTGCTCTCCTTAGCTTTTAGGACTCGATTTATTGCTATCAAACAATCTCAATCTTTTCTGATCTAGAAATCTTCATTGGAGTTTGTTTCCTGAGCTTTTCTATCCTGCCCCTTCCCTATCCTTGAAAATGAGGGTCTCAAAGTTAACTAGAATTGTAGATTTCCTCTAGACCTCATTCTCCTCATTTGGCTCTAATACATCACAGCCAGGGCTTTGGGGATCCGAACCCTTTGGGTCAATCTCAATCTATGTGCCTTTTCCTTTTTCTTCTTTAGTTTGCTTTTCTTGCCCCATTTCTGGGTGCCTGGCACCGAGCACAGATGGACTCTTTATCACTACTATTTGAAGATGATTTGGGAAGAGTGAGAGGATTATTTTTTCCCCTTAGCTTACAGCTGCTCTCAGTATGGCTTATCATGAGTGAAAGGAAATGAATAAAGATGGGATTTCTGAACCCAAATTCAGCTGCGAAGAAGGGAAGGCCCAGACTCCTCCGCTGAGCTAGGAATTAAACAGGAGAAGGAAATCACTGTGGCCATTTATTATTTAGTTTGTTATTTCTAAAGGGAATAGAGCTGCTTTTAAACATCATACCTGTGAGTGGTGGCTGTGTGTGTGTGTGTGTGTGTGTGTGTGTGTGTGTGTGTGTGTGTGTGTGTTGTTGTTGCTGCTGCTGCCATATGGTTCTGAATGAAATTCCCATCACATTCTGTGCATCTGAAATCATTTATGTGGAGCTTCTTGGCACAGCTTGTGATTGGAGAATAAGCAGGCCCATTAAAACACTGCAGACAGAATGAAAGAACATGGAGATAACATTTAAAGAGACATTCAGGCCCTAGAAGGGAGTTTGGGGAGTGGCATATATTTTTATTTTAAGCAGCTAACATTTCCATACTTTGTGGGTTATATGTTTCCATCTGCCCTGGTAACTAAGATATCTATAATGCTCAAACACATTTAATATAGGGAGAGAAAAAGGCACCAGCCTGTGGAAAGATAGGTTTTGATTTCCGGACCAGAGTTTGTTGAGGACTAAGATGCAAAGGATGATTCAGTGAGTCATGCAGTCCATGTTTCCAGAGCAACAGTGGAGGACCCTTGCAAATCTAGAAGGCAGTTTCAGAGTCCCTGAACATAAGCATGTAACACTAAATAAAAGAAACTTTTGTTACATTGAGGGGCTGTAGGATTCTGGTGGCCTCCTGGGTCAGTGGGAAAATATGGTCAACTCCTCTGTTAGCCTCATGTATTAACTTCCAATGCAATGAATGGGTAATTAGTATTCTAGTGGCTGGGCTCAATTCACCACTTTGACATTTATTCCTGACAGCAAAGGCATATGCTCTGGCACATATGATATTCTAGAGCACTACAGCGATCCAACTTCATAATAAATTCAGCAGCCCCGTAATTACTTTATATTTCTATAAAATTAAAGTATATACTGGACTTTTCATTTTTATCAGCCATCCAAGATATCACCTCTTCAGGGGTTTTTTTTGCCTTGTACATCAAGAATTAAACATCATTTACATGTATAAGGAAGACCTTTCAAAGCCCTGTAATCTCTTGGCTTTCACTGATATTTTCCTTTGGAAATAAAGACGATGGCACATGTTGCTCTACTGTTCCTTTTGGCTCCTCCTATATGTTGAAAGGGGTCCTCTTGCAACAGGAAAGTTATCCAGATGCCTTTATTTACTGATAAGAGATCCTGAGGGCTCTAAACTCATTATAAGTCAATGGTATGATATGGCAACCAGGAAAGCCAATGGGATCATAGGCTGAATCGAGAACCAAAGCAACAGTCTTATTATACTATCTGCCTTAGTCAAACTACCTTTTTTTTTTTTAAGAAGAAAAGTTTATTCTTTTTTTTTATGAGAATGAATTAATCAAAAGAAAGACATTTCAATGAGCTGAACAAAAATGAAATTTCAATGAGCTGGACAAAGACTTGGCTTAATGAGAATACTCATTCTATTCATTGGATAAAATACACCATTTGTGAAAGGAAATTTAAGTTACTTGAATGAGAAGTTCCTAAAATATTGTACAAATTAAATGTATATGTCTAATGATAAAATTATTCTATTTTATGAGGTTTATTAAGGATCATTAGAAATCAAGGAATAAAGAGTATACAAAATAAAAACCCTGTGCCCATGGCTGGTTAGCCATTTTCAAATTTTCCCAGCTTACCACCATCACTGCTGAGCTACATCATGCAAGAAGAAAGAGAGGGAGGCGTTACTGCCATTTAAATACCAATAACATGATCTCACCAGTGTGGAGACGCAGGAGAGATTATAGGGAATTCTGGAAAATACCAAGGACTTCTGGGGAATGAAGTCTAAGGTTCAAAATCTCCATTTATACAACATGCAGTTTTCTTTCCTTGCTGATAAACATGGCAGACTATAGTCTTCAGTGTCATTCCATTCTGGGAGCCACAGTTTAAAGGAAGGATAAAAAATAAGGTTGAGAGAATTTGGAAGAAGGCAACCAGGATAACAAAGGGCCTTGATCATATTATTCTAGATTAGTTGAAGCAAAAAGATATATATCCTGAAGAAGCAGGAAGTTAGTAGGGAACATGATAGTTGCCTTCAAGTATTTGTAGGATTATTGTGTGGAGGATGGGATAGCTTTGTTCCGCTTGGCCCCAAAAGGGAAAAGCTAGTCACCATCGATGGAAATTTCAGAGAAGCAGTTTGAGAAGAAGTAAGAGGAAAACATCCTACCAGAAGAGAGCTTTCTAAAAGTAAAAGTTTCCCTTATTGAAAGTCTTCAAATAAACATTGGAGGGCTACTTGCTGGCTATGCTTGAGAAAGCATCATTATTCAGGGAAATCCCATCCACCACCAAAAGTTTATGATGAATGGAGATATGTGGACAAGAATCACACAGGATGACAAACCATAGATAGGTTGTGATGAAATCAAGGATTCCCTGAACTGTCTCAGACACTTATGCCCCTGGGCAAGTTACTGAACTGGTCTCAACCTTGGACTCCTCATCTGTAAAATGGGGGAAATAATAAATAGAACTTATCTCACACAGTTGAGAGGATAAATTATAGCAATGATTTTTGCCATCATCGTCATCATCCTAGAGAGGAGACTATGACATGAACATGGATAAATTATTTGTAGGAATTAACTCTTCTGGGGTAGAGGTGGCATCCTTTGTCCTGACAGAACTAAAGGACTGGAAGGTGAAGGTTGAAATATTTATCTGTCTTTGATATATGCAGACCACAGGAGGTGTAGAACATCCTGGCTGTCTAGAAGCAGCTTGTAAAGATTAGGTCCTCAAATGGCCCACCCTTTGGGGACTGCCATAAAAGAATGGAAGTTATGTTTCATTTCAATGATGTGCCCTTCCCAAGGGGGGAAAAGAGTTTTAATATCTGTGAACATTGTATTTAATACTCAACAAATGCAATATGCTGCTGATAGAGGGGGAGGAGGGCGAGAAGGTATTTCCAGTTTGGGCTTTGTGGTAATAGCACAATACAGAGTTTATATTGCAGTCATCTAGGCCGGGGAGCACAGGCGTAATGAAAACCAGCACTGTTTGGGCAAATATTCCCTGGCATCTTTATATTTCCTTTAACTGGAAACAGATAAAATGTTGGCGTGGTGTCAGAACCAAAGGATGGCGTATTTGCAAATGAAAAACACATCTTAAAGTTGTTTTTTTGCAGAGAAAAATTACGTTGGTCATTTAGATAGAGGACTGATGGCTTCTGGCTCCTCACCTAAATTCAGTAAGCTAACAAAAAGATGGGGAATTGAGAGCCTAATCCCATTTGTGTTGCT
This sequence comes from Monodelphis domestica, assembly GCF_027887165.1. NCBI lineage: Eukaryota > Metazoa > Chordata > Mammalia > Didelphimorphia > Didelphidae > Monodelphis > Monodelphis domestica. Next base: position 276,067,604 of record NC_077231.1, read on the forward strand.
GTCTTCTTGTGCAACCTGTTTCAGAAAGTTACTGACCCCCCTTTTCTGAATGTTGCCTTATTGGTCAAAAAAAGGAATTTGAAGTATCAATACATTGATGACAGTTGTGGAATTGAAAATCGTAAAGAATAATTGCAAATATTTTGAAACTAGAAAATGCAAAATTTAAAAAAATCTTGATCCAACTAAATTAACTTATTCCTGATTGTTCTCTCTTTTTCTTCCTCCTCTTTACCAGCATGTGGGCCATTTCATTACTTTTTAATAAGGGCTGCATAGGAGAAAGGACAGAGAAGGAAATTAAAATGAGGTGGTTCTACTTTTTATTGAAATTGAAGGCTAAAAGAGAATTTCAGAGTTGTCTTTACCCTCTATCATATCATAAACTCAGAAGTTGACTGTGCCATTTTTAGAAAACTGGTTTCACATGTCCCTTTATTGGGGTGGGGGGAGCTTTTTACTTTATGTGCTGCCAATACTAATGAGTAACTAGATGGCTTAGTGGGATAGCGCCCTGGACTTGGAGTCATGAAGACTCATGAGCTCAATTTTGGCCTTAGCTGTGTGAACCTTGGCAAGTTACTTAACCCTGTTCACCTCAGTTTCCTTCTTGGTAAAATGAGCTGGAGAAGGAAATGGCAAACCACTCGAGTGACTTTACCAAGAAAACCCCAAATGAAGTCACAAAGAGTCAGACACAACTGAAAGGACATAACACTACTGCCTACTAGTACCTTTGTGAAACACATTAAAAGAACCAAAAAATTGAAATGGAATGGAATGCTATTCCAATAACCAAACTTAGTTCCAGAGAAATGTTGAGAAGATGGGCCTCCTGACCTTCATTGTAGAGATGGCAAACTAGACCTTGTGGATTATTTCATATTCTGTTGGATAGGGCTGATATGTCCATGATTTTTTTCCCAAAAATGTTTTTTCCCCCTTTTAGTCTTTATTATAAGGAATGCCTGGATATAAGAAAGAAGAGAGAAAGTTTCAGAAATTAGGATGATGTATTTTTGTTTAATTAATACAAATAAATTTTAAAATTAGGGTGTAGAACTTTGGAAGTGTTTTCTATTTCACCCAGATTAGAAGTACAAGGGTTCAATCCCATGGGATTTTTGACCTTGCTCTGTTTCTAAGATGATCAAATATGCTCTTCTAATAAAAGCCTGGTGGCCCTCTCCTCTGGGACCCATCATATTGGTGACACACTTAGTCAAAACCCCTGATGGATTTAGCCCACTGGATATCAGAATTCCCAAGCTCAAGTGATCCATTAGCCTCAGGATTACAGATATCCATGGAATACTTTCTTCACAATTATTCTGTGAGTTAGATAATACGCCTATGATAAGTGACTTGCAGAGGGTCACACAGTTAGTAAGTGTCTGAAGCCAGATTTGAACTTAGAAATCAGCTTTTCTGACTCCAGGTCCAGCACTCTACTACCTAACTACCTAAGAGATATAAAAGCACTTTATAACATTATTATTATATGTGCTATTTATAAGTGATGCCATAATTCTGAATTGATTCCTTTTGTCTCATTCCCAGTTAAATGACAATTTTGGAACAAGTTAACAAATTGTTTTTTTTTTTCAATTAAATCACAGTCTCTTCTTGATCAATATAACCAGATGTAGTTCAAATGAGTTTGAGAACATAAGAAATTAATCTAGAATAAATTATTAGAAAAGATTATTCAAAGGAGACAACTCTATTGATTACTAAATTCTGTTTGTTGTTGTTTAACAGGCTGCTGGGGCACTAAATGTTGATTCCTACTTTCTTCAACAGCGTTACCTTGAGGCAATGATCACTGACCACAATGTGTACAACAACCTGTCAGTGGAACATAATAAAGCACATATTTTCACTTACATAAGAGTGGAACTATAATGAAACTCCCTCAAAAGTGGAGAGTAGAAATTCTCCACCTGCTCTATCCTCAGAGTTTAAGAGACAATGAGTGCCAGCCTGTTAAGTAGTTTGAGAAGAATGGGGCCATGTCAAGAGGACTGGTCTTTGTCTCCTAGGTGAACATGGACAGACATGTCAAAAGCCACAGAGGCTAATTTGACAAATTGGAAGCCATAGAGCACATATGTTTTGACTGGGTGAACCTCTCTGTTCACCTGTCGGATAGGTGAGATATCCTGTTCCCAAACCACGTTTTCTCAGCACTGGCTTTAGACAAAAAAATACATTTCTAAGAGCTTCCATTCTAAGTCACCAGTCAAATATTGCTGCATGGGAAAAGTTCTTTGGCAATATTTTGTGCATATATAAGATGTTTCTAAAATATTTGCTAGTTTATATTTTTATTTCTCCTTTTAGCATATATATGTACACACATGCATAGATGTGTGTCTGTGTATATATATGTGTGTATATATACACATATATGTGCATATATATGTATCTCTTCCACATCACAACTTTCCCTATCACAGCTTGTTATATCATGGGTTGATGCAAGAAATAAAATGTGAATTTGGGGGGAGTTTTGTGGAAGATGCAGACAATACAGAAAAGGTTTAGAAATTCAAATGCATAAAATATATGTATAGTATATAATATCACCATATTTTATCTTTTGTGTAATTACAATTTTATCCCCAGAACTCTTTCCCAGTTTCCCAGTTTCCTTCTCACATTACGTGCTATCATAGGGAAGATATAAGTTTTGTGTGGCCCCACCTCTCTCGCTCTCTCTCTCTCTCTCTCTCTCTCTCTCTCTCTCTCTCTCTCTCTCTCTCACTCACTCTCTCTGTCTCTCTGTCTCAGTCTCACTCTCTCTCTCTCTCTCACTCACTCTCTCTGTCTCTCTGTCTCAGTCTCTCTCTCTCTCTCTCTCTCTCTCTCTCTCTCTCTCTCTCTCTCTCACTCTCTCTGTCTCTCTGTCTCAGTCTCACTCTCTCTGTCTCTCACTCTCTCCCTCCCCCCCCTCTCTCTTTCTCTCTCTCTCTCACTCATTGGGTGAGAGGCAGGCAAGAGGATTTTACCCATATGTTTTTATTTTAGGCTTTCAATTTTTGTTCTTTTATTTCTTCTACTTCAAATGATTACTAATAAATCTTATAAAATATAATTCTTGGAGTTATTGGGCATTAATATAAATCCTACATTTTAATATCCTAAATATACATAATTTCTTTTTTAAAGTTAAAATAAGTAAAAAGTTAAACTTTGCAAAGAGAGCATGAAAGTCAGCAGATGACACAAAGAAGGCTAGACATGAGATTTTTTTTTAAAGTTTAGTAACTCATAAATGCATGTAAGGTATTATAAACACTCCATAAAAGAAAAAGAAAAAAAATTAAGACTTCTTCTCTGGTATGAAAGGAAGGCCAAAAAACTTCATAGATTTTCCAGATTGGGGGTAGGAGGGCTGTGCTCCTAACACCCACTATGTGGAAGGGAAACGTGAGTATGTATGTGGATAGATAGATAGATAGATAGATAGATAGATAGATAGATAGATAGATCAAATGATACCTTCTCTAGTGCAAGGAGGAGGAGGATGAGAGATACCTGGGAAATTTAATGTAATAAACAAATAAATTTAAATTTAATTATATAGCTACCCATATATATATATATATATATATATATATATATATATATATATATATATATATATGGCTAGAGTTGATGAATCTTAGATTGAAAAAAGTTATGCTCTTCTTTTAGTACTCTGGATTCAATCTCCTTCCACTCTTCAGGAAGGCAAGATGGAGAAGAGATCATAAGACATCTTGAAAAGACCATATTGGTTTGGTCAGAGATAGATAGTAACATAATGAAGGTGTAGGATTGGCAATGAATTAAAGGAAAGTGAGGTTGACATGGATTGAGAGGAGTGAATGACATACTACCTATGAGAACCACAGATAACCTATTGTCTGTGTATCTTCCTAATGAATAAGTAATATAGGCAGACTTTGATGCAAAGGATCATGGAAAGAAAACTGTTCATGACCACACGGGTGGTACAGTAGAAAGAGCACTTGATTCAGCGTAAAAGGAGCTGAGTTCAGATCCCAATTCTGTCATGATATGAGTCATTGGGAAAGTCATGAATCTCTCTGTTCCTCAGTTTCTTTGTCTTCAAAATGAGGAGGTTATGCTAGATAACCCCTAAGGTCCATTTCAACTCTATCCTGTGATTCACTAAAAAGATGACTGGAACAGTGTCATGGGTGACAAACAGATTACAAACAGATTTCTTAGGTTTGCCAGTAGTAGACAAAGGAGCTAATAACTTCCAACCCTTTTGTTTCCAATTTATTCCAGCTTTATTCTTCATGACTCACCTTCAATCTCACCAGCCTTCTTGTTGTTTCTCACTCATAGTCTCTCTTGCCCAGAATGCACTCCCACTTAGTGTTGCCTCTAAAATCTCCAGATTCTTTAAAGGCTCATCTCAATCAACAGGTCCTATAGAAATCCTTTCTTAATTCTTCCTCCCCACCCTCCCTCACTCCCCTGTCCCTTCTGGGGCTTCTTCGACCACCCCTGCCTCCCTCCCTCCAAATTACTTTGCATTTACCTTGAATTCACACACACACACGTTGTTTCTCTAGATAGAATGGAAAGTCCATGAAGGTGCAGGCTGACAAATTTTTGTCTTTGCATACTAAATGCCTGCCATAGTAACTGGCACATAGTGCAAAATAAACGTTTGTTGAAAGATTGCTTGAATTTGAGGCAAACACCAGACTGCTCATAATGATTTATGCCATAAGAGAGGGTAGAAGTGGACTGATAACTAAAAGGAAATCTTGATCCAGTCTTAATCCTGGTTGGAGATTTATGGGTTTAGGGGGGACTCACTTTCTTTGGGACTTTTGTGATTCCTGCCAGACCTGCTGAAATTAAAAAAATAAAGATAAATTATGCTTTTGGTTGATTTTGGGGACCCAGAGAAGCTTTCCAAAACAAATCAATAAGCCAAGTCAATGCTCAAAGCAATAAGCCCTTTATTTGGTACATTTAGCACAGGGGAGAATGTGCTTAACTTGAGACACCTGGCAGAGGTGACAGTGAGGTGAAAGGGGAGGCAGGAACAAAGGCATAGACAAGACAGGGCTATAATTAGTGATGCCTGTCGCCAGAAAGCTTCAGAGTAGGCCATGGCAAGGACCTCACTGTTGTCTTACAAGACACTGGCCCCCCAGACTTAGTACATTTTTAGACCTTTCTCCTTTCTCCCAAGATTTGATAGGCATAATTTCTGGATCCCTTTTCACAATTTGAATAAGGCCATTGAAGAGAGGGAGGGAGGGAGAGGCAGACAGACAGACAGAAAGAAAGAGACAGACAGAGAGAAGGAGAGAGACAAATGGAATCTTACTCTAATACTTTTGATGGGCAATGCCAATGAGTGAGATTACAGGAAGAACACAATGTCTGCCAGGAAGACTGCAGCTATAGTAAGTTCCAGAGAAGGGATGTGGAGAAGATTTAAGTCAGTCAGGGCCAGAAGGGGCCATGTTAGGAAGGACTTTAAATGCCAAACAGAGGCTTTTATATTGGATCTTGGAGTGATGGGCAGCCCTTAAAATGTATTAAATACACATCCGGAGAAAGAACTGTGGGAGTATAAACACAGAAGAAAAACAACTGCTGGATGATACAGTTCTATGGGGATATATTTGGGGATATAGATTCTAAACGATCACCCTAGTACAAATGTTAATATGGAAATAGGTCTGGCTCAATGACACATGTAAAACCCAGTGGAATTGCTCATTGGCTACAGGAAAGGGGTGGGAGGGGAGAGAAAAAACATGAATCATGTTACCATGGAAAAATAGTCTAAATTAAATAAATAAGCTTTTATAAAAAAGAAAAAAATATTAAATAGGGGCATATTGCAAGGCCAGATCTTGGGTTTAAAAGAAAAGATTTAGGTATTGTTTTTTTTTTCACTGTCTATCACACCCCCATTCAGTTGACAAAGTGTAAAAACTGGGCCTTTGAACAGCTTCTCAGGAGCCATATCTCCTACCAAAACGACATACTCTGTCACCCATAATGACATTCTGTTATAAAAATGCACTCCTTCACACTCTCAAAGTCTGGATACCTTCTTATACAGATTGTGGTTGGTGGGACCCTGGAGTTCCTCCTTGGACTCTTTTAGGCATTGCAGGGGCCACCACAATAATAGAGAAAAAGAAGTTGGAGCTTCCCGGGTTCCTCTGAACCTCACTCTTAAAACCACTAAAGTAGTCTATAAATGGAACTTTTCAGTGCTGGACCTGTGAGAAGCCCTTATATCTAAGTCCTTAAATTGACCACCTCTAACCAAGGCCAAGATACACACTCCAAAAAACTAGCCAACTGGACAATACCAGGTTCTTCCCCAGTGATTCTGACAGTTGTGGGCTGTAGTAACACATGCTACATTACTTTCAACTAATTGCCATTAATGTCATTTAATAATATTTATAATTTATATTTATAATTAATAAAGGCATTTTATAATAATTAATGGCAAACTATTGGCATTGAACCCTTCACTTAGCCCCATTAATTATGAGTAGAAAGAAGACTATATATTCCAAGATGTCCTGGAGTGGGGAGGTGGTAGGACTTTCTTACAGTCCTCATAGACTGAGAGGGCCCAAAGAGAAAACATGGACCAGTATCCAACTTCCATGGCTCCGAGTGGTGGAAGCTTCCTCTCAATGATGGTTCAATGGCCCATAGCCTTAACTTCCCTGGAGGTGGTACGTCTAGGCCTACACCCCTGTAACTTTAGCTGAGCTAAAAGGGGCCAGAGCTAACACCCTGCAGCCATCAATGCATTTTGTCTTGGGATGAGTCTTTGCTTAAGAAAAATGGACATTTTCATGTTTCTTGGCCCACTCCCCAATCCATGTTTATATGACCTTGCTTCCAATGACTATTCCCAGGGTTTGGCCCTGTCATTACTAAAATCTCTCCTATGTGAACTCCTGGCTTCCTGTTTCTCCATTAGTTCTCAGTTTGATCCTTCTCATTCCCAACATGCTCTTTTCCTTGGGGGCTACTAATTTCCTTCAATCACCAGCCTATATTGGCCCCTTGCGCTTCCCTTACTGCACCCACACATGTGTGCAATGTTCTCCGCGTAGGCCATATGTTAGTGAAAGGAATTTTCTCCCTCACCAGCTTTAGGCTGATTTCATTCACGTATACACACATCAGACTAGCTTGTTATAAAAGAAAACAGTAATTATCACATTATCGTCTGAATGTGATTCTGCTATCTCCTTGTTCTCTTGAAATTATCTAATGTCACCACCATGTACCAAGCCCCTCTGTAGATCACTGCTGGCTCAGGCAGTTTGGAATGAATTGTTAGAAGGAATGAATAAGGATGCATTCTTTAAAGGCCAATTCACATTTCTAAGTAACCGCTGGTCCTGGTACTCCAAGGCAATCAGAAGTGAAACGGTCTACTTTGCAAGGTAGTTTCTCATCAATAGAAGCCTTTAAATGGAGACTGATTTGCCACTTGTCAGGTATATTACAGAATGGTGGTCCTGTTCAGGCGTCATTGAACTAGAGGACCACTACTGGGCTAGAGGAAAGAGAACAGAGGAATTGTGACAGAATCTCAGAGTAAGAAGATACCTACTGAGAGGTCATTTAGTCCAGTCCATACCAGAAAAAAATGCACCCCACAAACAGTCATCTGCTGGAAGACTTCTAGTGAGGAAGAATTCCTATCTCCCAAGGTGGCCCATGCTACTTTGGAATGATGCTAACTAACTGTTGGGAAATTCACCATCTCTGGGATTCTGTGACTTAACATGGCAGAGAGTCTTTTTTTTTTAAATTTTTTCTCTCTTTCCACTTTATTCCATACATTAAGGTTGTCAGATAATATGTGATATCATGATATAATGATAATACATCACTTCAAATGATAAGTTCATTAGAGGGATACCCAAATAAGTGCTATATAATGTGCTAGGAAGAAGGTTACTGAAGATTTCAATGTCATGACCAGTGGTGATGTGGTGATAGTTGTTGCTATTCAGTCATGTCCAACTGACTCTTTGTGGTGTCACAATGGAGTTTTCTTAACAAAGATGCTAGAATGGTTTGTCATTTTCTCTTTCGGTGGATTAAGACAAATAGAGATTAAGTGACTTGCCCAGGGTCACACAGCTAGTAAGAGTCTGAGGCCATATTTGAACATAGATCTTCCTGACCAGGCTGTATCCAACCATCTAGCTACCTTTCAGTGATAGGTAAGAAGGACCAAAGAGTAGAGAGTGGAACTACTTTTCAGAGGTTACTGCTAATAGTTTAAGCAGTTGTTAATGAGCATCATGGAAAAAAGAGAAAAGGAGTAGATAAAATATGACCAATATTGGGTGGTGAGTTTATGGGTTCATAGAGTGAACAAGGCTTGATAACTGACAGGATATAAAAGGACAGAGAAATAGAAAAGTCAACGTTTATCTTAAAATCTTGACCCTAGGACTCAGACTAAACAATCATGCCATGAACAGAGTGAGGTTAGACAAAGGATCGAGCCTAGGACAAAATACAAAAAGCCTAAATTCCAAGTCACTCAAGGTTTCGGGGGCTGGTGAAATATCCAAGAAGAGATGTCAAGTAGGCTGACTAATTAAGCAAATAGTCTAAATTAAAGCTTGAATTATAACTACTTTTTAAAAGAAATTCAATTTCATGTAATTCAAATGGATATAGATAATGCAGATTATCTTCTTTTTAAAAGTATTGCCAAGTAGTGATCTGGAAGGGGTGCTTTTTTAATGAATGGAGGAAGTTGGATGTATAATTAACAGCATCCTCTTATATAAAAGTGATGATTATGCTCAAAGCCTTAAAAACCAGTTTAGTCTCTTAAATAGATCAGCACCATTTTGCATGCAAAGGTAAGCCTCAACCCTGGTTCCAACTTTTAAGAAAAAGTGTCAAAAACTTTCTGGGAGAATTTAAGTGCTATTGGCAGAGATTGGCATTAGTAGGCATTAGTAGGAAAGTGACCATTTCCAGGACTTTTCCTAGCTCTGTAGTTCTTACCTAAACAGAGATAACAAACCGATTTGCTGTAGGTTCTAAAACATAACAATATATTGGTGACATAACAGTAACTGGACTGGGTGTGTGTGGGGGGATCACATGGAATGGTCCTACTTCATTGGAAGGCAATTAAAAAGCAACACTGACAACAGGTAATCCTGTACCTCCAGCGTCCATTGGTGGACCATTTTCTGCATGGCAGTGCTTCACTGACTACAGTTATCGAACACAAACTGTGACGTACGAGAAGAATCTGAGTTAAATTTGTAAAACATCATGTCAGACCCTTTATAGTCCCCGTATCCCCTGGTGATCCAAGGTTGGGGTCTGAAAAATAGAACAGAACAGAAGAGAGGAAGCAGACACCAACTTGCCACAGATACATGTAGAGTGAAGAACATATTTTTGTTTAAAAGAAAGACAGCTGAGAAACAGTCATTTGATCCCTGCTGCTTGAGGGACAGTAGGGAAAGAAAGGTATTTTTGTGATCACTCTTCAGTGATCCCTCTGCGGCTTGGTTCCTACAGTCACAACAAAAACCTAGACTATAATAATAACATTGCAATAGACCAGAGAGATGTTGCAAGCATTATGCACAGTTGTACCTAACATTCCCGTTCCTTTTGATTACTTCCAGACCCATGACATTTAGATTACTACATATTTTATCTAACCTCAAAGAATTCCCCTAGCAAATTGCACACATCTAATAATTATGTGATGACAGAGAGAGAAGCATTGAAGAATGGCGACTGGTTGATTTTGTTTAGCCTTCTTTCAGCATGGATCTATGGTAGGGGTTGAGAGAGCGCTGATGTGAAAGTCAGGAGATCTGAATTCAAGTTCTTCTTCCTCCCCTTTTCTATTGGGATGACTTTAAATAAATTAGCCCTCTGGGCTTTAGTTTTGTTGTTTGTAAAATGAAAGGGTTGGACCAGATCATCTCCACTGGCCTTTTCAGTTCTGAAGTTTTATGGTTTTTGAGCCCTTTCAGAAGAGTCAGGTCATCACCACATTCTACCTTCTTTGGAGAATTATTAAGAAAACCTCATTAAAAAGGCTCATCAGCCCTCTTCAACATATCAGTTGCTTTTAAAGCTCAAACACTGCTAATCAAACTTTTTTCGATAGGAAATAAATGTTTCATGTTTCTGTGATTAAAGACCAGGAGGGGGAAATTTGAGAACTTTTCCATAATTACAACTAAGTGATACCTGGTTTTGTTTTTGTTTTTAAAGATTTATCAGTTAAATTCAGCAGATGTTCAGGGCCCATTTGTATGATAACAACTAATTGGCATTTCTTCCAAACTTAAAGGTGGCAAATAAGATGTGAAAAGATTATTATCCTTATTTTCCAAATGAGGAAATTGAAACTCAGAGAGGTAAATTTACCTGCCCAAGATCACATAGCTATTAAATTGTCAGAGCTGGGCATTGAAGAGCTCCTAATTCCAAATCCAGCATTCATCCCACTATACAATGCCGAAATATCTTGGCTAGACGAGGGTCAATATTTTTTCTTTAACTTTCTTTTTTAAACCCCTACTTTCTGTCCTAGTAAAAACTCTAAAATAGTAGAGCAAGGGATAGGCAAATAGGGTTAAGTAACTTGCCCATGTTCACACAGCTAGGAAGTTATCTCTGGGCAGATTTGAACCCAGGTCCTCTTGACTGCAGACCTGCCTCTCTATCCACTGTATCACTTAGTTGCCCCTTTAACTTTTTCTAAAAAGCATACCTCTTTAGAATTGAATTTTCTTTCCAATGTAATTTATACAGTATCCCGAACTTACCATTCCTGTACCCAGCTAGGATATTTAAATTAAACAACTTTAATAGGCAATTAGCTATTTGTTGCCCTCCTGTTTTCATGCAAAACTTCATTTTATAATATAACACAGACTCTGTAATTTTAAAATTAGTCTGCAAAGAAAGTCTTTTGATGAGAGATCAAGAATTCAGGGAGACTCTTTTGAGTCTACTAGTTATATTTGTGGGGCCTTCCTTCCCCCATCTCAGCTTCCATATACTCGCATTGTTAATGGACTGTGTGGAATATGCTTGCTTTCATTTCTAAGTTGGCAGTAGGCTATGAGAACCTTACATATAAATATTTGAATAGAGATATATATTTCAGAAAATGCAACCTGAGATTGCCAAATAGATATTTTCTCAAAAGGTTAACTGATTTTTCCACCCAAATCTTCAGAAAGGAAATTTGTTTAGTAGCTTGAGATTGCTTGTGGGATAGCCCATGTGGGTGTATAATGAAAGCCAGAATCTCATCCCAGTGGACCTGACCTAGTTGAGTATAAGTACACCATTGAGGTGCAACTCACTCCAGAATTAATAAAATTAATAAAGAAATAGGATGTCCTTGTGAAGATTTGAAGTTAGAGATGCCCTTCCATTAAAAGAAAAGAGGTAGCAGACTGCTTCTGGCTGCCCTACTGATACCCATTCTGAACTGAACTGAAAATGATTTGCAAGAATTAGCTTGTTTGTATTTTAGAAGAACTTAAAGAAAAAAATGGAAAATAAACCCAGGTGCCACCATGATAAAAATCATTTATAGAGATTAGATAGCTAGTAGATTGGCAGACAGACAGACAGATAACTTGATAGATTGATAGATAAGATAGACAGATAGATGATAGATAGATAGATAGATAGATAGATAGATAGATAGATAGATGCATGCTTAATTGTTTGGATGGATAGATAGGTAGATAGATGGATAGATGGATGAATGATAGATAGATAGATAGATAGATAGATAGATAGATAGATAGATAGATAGATAGATACTTAATTGTTTGGATAGATAGATACATAGATGATAGATACATAGATAGGTAGATAGATGGATAGATGGATGAATGATAAATAGATATATAGATAGATAGATAGATAGATAGATAGATAGATAGATAGATGGATGGATGGATAGATGGATGGATGATAGATACATAGATACATAGATAATAGATAGATGTGTCATCAAAAGACTTTCAGAATTTAGCTTTTTTCATTTGTAACATCTCTGAGATTGTACTAGTATTTGGGAATGTCCCAAAATAGAGGTCTCTGCTAATCCTCACAGTACAAAGTATCCTGACCATATAATGATTCTACTTTGTTATCTCCATCAATGCACCTGAGCCTGAGACTGTAACAACCTTGAAAATGAATAGGACTATTTAGTTACTGGCCTACTTAGCTGCTCCAACCAACTTTTTTTTAAACTATTACCTTCTATCTTAGAATCAATACTGTGTATTGGTTCCAAGACAGAAGAGAGGTAAGGGCTAGGCAATGGGGGTTAAGTGACTTGCCAAGGGTCACACACCTGGGAAGTGCCTGGGGTCAAATTTGAACCCAGGACCTCCCATCTCTAGACTTGACTTTCAATTCACTGAGCCACCTAACTGCCCCCGGGGGCCCAGCCAATTAAAAAAACAACACCTATTTTTATAATGGACTTAAATCATCAAGTAATAAAAACAATCCAATATACAAGGAACAAAAAAAAAAGAAATACATAAAAATTATAAGCTTCTTTTATATATTTTATTTTTAAAAGCATACATTAAATTTTACAAGGTAATAACAAAACTGTCCTATTTATATTCCCTTTTTAGCTCCTTTTGTTTTCATATAAAAATAATCATTTATGTTCAGTGGTTTTTTTTTTAGATTTCTATTACATCCCACTAACTCATTCTGCATCCCATAAGATCTATCAGTTGTAACAAATCTACTAATACAAAACAAATTGACTTAGACTGGCCATATCTGAAAACACCTATGTCTCATTCACTCCCCCTAGTTCATCACTAACATCCCTTATCATCAAATTTCTAACATCCATACTGGTTGCTGCATTAATGAGAGTTCTGGAGTCTTTCCAGATTTGTTTTCCTTTATGTCATTGTGGTCATCAAGACAATTATTGAAGGTGCTAAATATTGAATGAGGCTGCTTTTCTTATATGTACTGACTTGGGACTCAAATCAAAGTGTTCATTTCACCTATAAGAAAGCCCAGAGAGAAGAATATAATTCAGTCATTGCTTACTTAAGGTAAATTGTGAACAGTGATCAGAAAGAATGAGGCTGAAAATGCATCCTTTGGGCAATCTCACTAACCCCAAGTTTCATGGATTTAGCAGTGATTCTTTAGAATAAAGTTCCTTTCCCTATTATTTCCTTTTAGCCATGATATTACTCTTCTGGGTTGACTCAAATTGGATCATAGAACTTTAGAGTTGGAAAATTGGACTGAGAACTCCCTGAAAGTTCGCTTGGTTGCCAAACCAGCCAAATCATACATGAGGAGGCACAAAATAAGTACTATGTGACTCACCTTGTGTCTATCACAAGAAAGATTTTCCTTATTGCCTCCGAGTCTTAGTTTTCTTCTGCACTGGCCCATCTTGGCTCAAGTCCAATCCAATTGAATTCAAGGGACAGGTACTAAATGCCTTTTATTGCCAGGCACAGCTAGACACTGAAGAAAGGGACACCCTGCCCTCAAGGAGTTTTCTACTGGGAGAATAAAACATATTTATTGACAATATTACATATATACAAAATAACACAGAATATTGACAAAATAATACAAAATAATGCCTAACAACAAATACAGAAGAATGGGGAAGCGAGGGGAGTGTTAAGAGGGGACTAAGGAAAGGCATCTTGTAGGAAATGGTACACAGAGGACAACGCTAAGATTTTTGGTAGATTCCCTTGGATTTTTCATTGATTCAACAAAAACTAAGCACCTGAAATGTTCAAGGAATATGTTGCCAAAGATATACAGTTAAATAAAATGTAGCTATTATTTTCTGAAGAATAATAAATATTAACATCAAAATATAATTTACATTCACATTTTTATATTTATGAAGTGTTTCTATATCATTCTGGGAAGCAGGGAGTGCTTGTGTTATTATCCCTCCTTCATAGATGAGAAAAGTGAGTCACAGAGAAGACAATATCTTGCCCTGGTCACAGAGTTGTTAAATGTCAGGAAGAGTACTCAAATCCATATCTTCCAACATGAAGTTCAATGCTTCTGCCAGAACAGCCTGCTGCCTCTCATGATATCATGCTTCTCATCTACAGAATTGTTCAGTTTTCAGTCTTGACTGACTCAGCATGACCCCATTTAGGGTTTTCTTGGCAAAGATACTGGAATGGTTTTCTGTTTCCTTCTCCAGCTCATTTTTTCAGGTGAGGAAACTGAGGCAAACAGGGTTAAGTGACTTGCCCAGGGTCCCACATTTAGTATATATCTGGAGCCATATTTGAATTCACAGAGTCTTTCTGACTCCAGGCTCAGCACTCTGTCCACCGAGTTTTCCTCCTAGCTTTTCCTCATTTAAAAAACAATCTTCACGTCTTTCACCGTTAAAAAGATGGCGGAAGCTCCCAATGCCTCCTTGTGTGGCGTTGGGATGCCCTTTTCCTATTCATGCTAGCAAAGTTCAGATTCATGTGGGTAATTATAAATTTGGGATCAGGAGGCATCTTTCTGTTCTCTCCCCTTGGAGATGCATCCCCTGCCATAATTGCCATGGTCCTGTTCACATGAGAACAAATAATACTCTGTTGATTTTTCTAATGGAGACAGGATAATTGCTCTAATGTGCACCGAGTCTTAACGCCATGTTTCACATGAGCAATTATCTGAATGATTATTAATTACTTGAGCAGAAAAGACTGATCTGTGGGCTTTGCATTCCAGGAGACAGAATAGATTGTGTGATTTTATTTTGGCATCTGAGGGAGGCTTCAAGTACTTAATAATGGAATGCTATCAAATGCTTACGTGACTATTTTCTCATAGGCATGTTAGGCATTATGCCGAGGTACTACAAGGAAAAAAAAAGGAGGTATTTATGGTTTTATTTTTTTAAAGTGCTCTTTGATTTGTTGGATAAAATCTCTAATAAAGATCTCATAAATAGTGTGGCTATTAAAGCTTAAAACTGCACTCTAGATTTTGAGGTACTGATAACCATCAGGAAACTCAAGTAAATGCCTCTTGTGCCTACTAGGAATTACTTACCTAGGAATTGTCCTAGGAAGACACAAATAAATATAAAGCAGTTTACATGCCCTCCGAGAACTTCCATTCTATCAGAAGGAACAATTCCTACATCTGTAAAAAAAAAAAATTACAAACCATGTACAAGGTAAAAAGAGTAATAAAAGACAGGTTGGAGGAGTTGGCATTTGAGCTGAGCTGTGGAGGACTATTCCTCTATAATGGGGCATGGTGAAGTCACAGTTCCTGGCACATGAGTCAATTAATTGTTTAATTAACACTTAATATCAATTGATTGATTGTTCAGTGGAAATCTTTTTTTTTTTCTCATAAAAGGATAGAATCAACAACCTACAACATGAGTTTCCTAAGATTTTTTTTTTTAACCCTTACCTTCTGTCTTGGAATCAATACTTGTGTAGTAAGGGCTAGGCAATGGGGGTTAAGTGACTTGCCCAGGGTCACACAGTTATACAAAGTGTGCTTTCCAAACATTCTCATTTTGCCCTGATAACAAACCTGGGAAGTGGGTGCTATTTTTAGAAAGGAGGAAACCAAGGCAGACCATATTTAAAGTATATACCCAGAGTTCCACTGCTAGTAAATGTGAGATGAAATCTGAACTCAGGACATGACTTCAAGCCCAGTATTTTACTGTCCTGCCTAACTGCTTTCCCTGATAACAATTGTGAAAAAAATTCCCTTGACAGAAAAAATCACTTAAGAGACAAATAAATACAGACTTCTTTGGACCAGACCTCAAAGTACCCTTCCAGCACCTAATCTAGAATGTCATGATGAACAAATGACCTTTTTCCTGCAATCTCATTCTCTATAGAAAATTGTATTAAAGCAAGCAAGCAGATATATCCCATCGCTGACCCAAAAGAGGGTTCAGCGTTATAAAAATGCCTCCAGCAAAGGGTCTACAAACTAGAAATGCTAAAGTCCCACCAAGACCTTCAGATGAAAATGACATTCTCCGGCAGTAAAATGGAAGCCTTGTAAAACCATAATTTCCTTTCCCTTTCCAATAGAGACAAAGACTTTCTAAGTAAGGAGCTCACATTTTATTAAAGAAAAACACTAAATATTTGCTCATTTTATCTGTAGAGAAATTATACATTCACGCACAGGGGACAACGTGTTAAAATAGACTGAGAGCCAGGCTTAGAGTCACAGGTCAGTTTGAATCCTGTTTCTTATATGATCCTGAACAACTTATCCTTACTGCCTTGGTGTTCCCCTCTGTTAAATGGAGGCAATAAGCTCTGTGGCACTTACTTCATAGAGCTATAGTATCAAATGACAACTTATATATACGGCTTTGCTTTTATTTCTATATGTAATAAATTAATGTTGTAAAATTATTATTTTATAGTAATAAATTATGATATATCATATTATATATCTTATATATAATGTTACATAGACATATAATATATAAATAATAAATTGTTTAGATGATAATAAAATATAATTGATAAGTATATAATAAATTATTGCTAATACTTATCTTTATATGGTAAATTATTCATTATGATATATATCTTATATATCATATATTATATTACATATAATATACAAATAAGAAATAACTTATTAAAATTATATTATAATGAATTATGATTGATAAATATATAAATTATTGCTAATACATATCTTTATATTATAAATTATATATTACACATACTTATAATATGTAATTATAGATTATATGTTATGTATCATACAATATATTATGTTTTACATAATATTCAAATAATAAATTATTTTAATTATAGTATAATAAAATATGGTTGATAAATATATAATAAATTATTGCTAATATTATTTTCATATGAGCCTTGCCATGTGAGGCTGGGAACTGGAATTGGGACCTTTCTTATAGAGAGCTTTGAACAAGGAATGTCCTTCTATTTATACATATGGATTCTCTGCCTGGCAATTGTTTTCTAGGGGATCCCTAATATATATGTGGCAGGGACAGGACTGGAAATTGGGGCTTTGCTCATTTTTACTGTTCTGAGGATACCTCTTTTCCGTGTAAGACCACAGGAGAATTAACTTAGAGGAGTTGGAAGTAACCTTAGAGGTCATCTCTCATGTTATGGATGGGGAAACTGAGGCCCATGAAGGGGAAGTGATTTACTTGCCTTTCTCTCAAAGAGTTCTTGTGAAAATAACTAATTTTCATGACAACCTTAAGTTAGGTATTATTATTCTTATTATTCCTCCTTTTTTTTTTTCCAAGTAAACCTAGAAATTCTTGTTAAGTGAATGATCAAGGAAATAAAATCAGATCTAAGCCCCAGGCCAATATTCTTTCCATATAGACCAATGTGGGCCATGTCCTCCATCACTGTCTCTTTGGTATTCACTAATGATGAAGGACTGAATGAAGCCACCACCAGTGCCTGTTTCCTAAAGACATTCATTGTGCTTGTACAGAGTCAATACCTATTTGTAGATCATAAATCCATCAAATTAAAGACAACATGGAATTCTGTGTTTTACTGGGATCTGCCCCCCATATGTCCGTCTTCCTCACGCTCTCTTTGAATGAACACAGTCAACTCTATTGTACAGCTTTCCGGCATGATAGTGCTTTGATAGACACTGAGTGACCTAATATACACACTCCAGTGTACTCTAATCTGTGGTCTCCCAGCTCCCACTCGGCGGGAATCCTGAGATGTTGATGGAACCCCATGATTTAGCAGAGCAGCTGGTGTGCCCTCCGACCCCTCCCAATGGTTCTGACAGCTGCCTGCCATGTGCAGCAGGAACCTCACAGGCTGAAATCCCAGTTGGAAAGTGAAGGTTTGGGGAATAACAGGCAAGTCTGAGCTGGCTACTACTTTTAAAATAAACATTTTTTTTCAATACAGACTTTTCCATAGAAGAAACTCTATTGAAGAGAAACTTTTTAGTGCAGTGTCTGAAATAAACATAAATAGATAAAAATGCCTCCTTCCTTTAGGAAGTAGAATAAAAACTGTGATGATGATGATGTGATGATGAAGATGAAATAATCCTCCTAGCATTCACACCAATTTGATTTTCCTGTCTTTTATAATAGATTCAACTTATTTCTCAATGCCCAGGATTTTTTACTGGGGGGAAAAAAACCTCACCAAGCTTAATCGGTGTAGTGTTCTAGCAATTCCTTGGCTAGCTACAAAACTGTTTCTATTTCAAAATTTAATCCACTCTGCCTTTCCTCTTTTATCAGACTTTCCTCCAGGTGGAGAAGAATGGAAGGAAGCATTTAAGTCATAACTATATCCTAAATATAAAGTTGGCTTTAAAAAAAATCCCTATTATAGACCCAAATGCCGGGCTGCATTGTGCTTAGAATTCATTCTCTGAACATCGAGTACCAAGAGTTATCATTGCTAATGTTTTCCTGCTGAGCTGCCATCATCTTTTGTCTAGCTGTCATGGTATTAAATTGATAGACCTTCCACATTTGGATAGAGGTTGCCTTCTCACTTCGCTTACACTGAGCAGGTTAACTGCTTGAGGGCTTTTATCTTGATAAATGTTTCACCACCACTTTTGCTCCACCATGACCGAGCTGTTCCTTAGAGGTCAAAATACAGTGGGAGTAGGGATGCTATATTTATGATACTTACTGTGTTATCTGCTGCTCAAAGGCAGATGCTAGGAATTGCTGAAATTAATGAGGAATAGACTATCATTTCTGAGAAAGCTGGGCTTTTTCCCTCTTTAAAAAGATTATTATTATTATTATTATTTTAAGCTATTACCTTCTGTCTTAGCATCAACTCTTAGAAGAGCAAGAGGTAGGCAATTGTGGTTAAGTGACTTGCCCAGGGTAACACAGCTAAGAAGTGTCTGAAGTCAGATTTGAACCCAGGTTCTGCCAACAGCTGGCCTGACACTCTCTCTACTGTTCTACCTAGCTGCCCCCAAAGCATATTATTACTATTATTATTATTATTCTAAAATAATAACAATAATGATAAGATACGAAAGATGGCTTTTGAGATTTTTATGGTCATTTGCAAAAATTGTCTGATTGTATCTTTATATATATAGATATATGTAAAGATATTTATTCATCTATTTATGTATATTATACACGCGTATATATTTATAGAGATAGATACAATCAGACAATTTTTGCAAATGGCCATAAAAATCTCAAAAGCCATCTTTGGTATCTTTTTAGAAAAAAGGAAATTTTTTCTGTTAAGAAATGCTAGAGGTAGCAACAAAGTGGCTCTATAGGTGAAGAGCCAGACCTAGACATGAGAGGTCCTGGATTCAAACCTGGCCTCAGGTACTTCCAAGTTGTGTGATCCAAAGCAAGTCACTTAATCCCAATTGCCCATCTTTTACCACTCTTCTTCCTTGGAACCAATACACCATATTCATTCAAAGATTTTGATCAAAATGAAAAATAGTTGAAAAATGCTTGAAAAGATGGCTGACTAGACATTTTCTTCTATCTTCATTACCTCTCAGACCTCTACAGAAGAGAAATTATATACCAAAGATCAAGCAACCTTAGTTGTTTCCACCGTCTACAACACTTAGAGTCCAAACGAAGCTAAAAAATCCAGTAAGTGGCACTTTTTCAACCAGAGTTCTCTCAGTACCCCTACCCCACCTTCCACACTACCAGCAACAAAGCTGGACTAGCAGACCCAAAGATGTGCCAGATGCTTACATCAAAACCCACTCTTGCATTCCCCCCAAACTCTCCTCCCTTCCCAGTGCCATGGAGACCCTCACATTTCCACAGCCCCCTTGAACATATCTCTTCAGGATCAAAAGCTTATTGGGGGAAGCAACCCATTAGCACTAGTGCTGCAAAGCTCTGAACTGCCAGTGGCAGAGAAAACAGGCACTTTTTTTCAAATCCAGCCTCAAAAATTTCCTAAAGGTGTGAGTCTAGACAAGTCACTCAACTTAAGACAAATCAGTCTCCTCAAGTGTAAAATGAGGATGATAATAGTACCCTGCAGAGTTATGGTGGGGAACAAGTAAGATATTTTTAAAGCACTTAGCACAGTGCCTGGCACATAGTAAGCACTTAATAAATGTTTGTCTCCTTCCAAATACCTCATTTTACAGTTGAAGAAACTGAGGCAAAGAGAAACTAAACAATTTGCCCAAGGTTATACAGAGGAGATAATAGAATCATAATTTGAACTCAGATTCTCTATTTCCCAGCTCAGCCACTTAACCTTTTCATCTCATTGAATAAAATTCATGTTGAAGCTAGATCTACTGGGGATACCAAAGCGTAGCCATCTGGTATAGTCAAAAAGATGATGGGCTTGAGGACAGAATCAGGAGAGATCTGGATTTCTCTTTAGCCTATGATACCTATCCTCTTCATGATCATGGTTGTCATCTAATCTCTCTGAGCCCAAATGAAGTAATATTTTTGAGAAGGAAACATAAGCGAGTTCTTCATTGTTATTTGGGAAAACACATGTGTAGTTATTTTCCTGAAGAAAAAATGGTAATTTGATTGCAGATCTAACTGGTAAATTATTATTATTCTGACAAATCTGTGACTACCATAAACAGATAATAGTAAAAATGTTTCATGTCTAAATGAATGAATCACTTTAGACTTTTCAAAGTAGGGGGAAAAAACATTGTTTTCCAATTTAATTATTTATTGCTAAATTATTCCCTTATTGGGAAGCTGCTGATACAGTGGGAAAATAGGTGCTCTGGATTTAAATAGTGGGTTCGCATCATACTTCTGATGCTTCCTAGTTCACAATTAACACTAATTCAGGGTTCATCTCAAATCTTACCTTTCTTGGAGTCCCTTCCCAGTTTCATTCCACCCTGCTAATGCCTTCCCTCTAAGATACTACCATTTACCCCATATACATCTTGGATGTACAGGTTTTTGCATTCTGCCTCCTCCAGTAGAATGCAAGCTTCTTGAGGGCAGGGAATGTGTTCCCCCCTCCCCCTTATATCTACATAGTATAGAACAATCTCTTATTAAATGCTTTTTAACTGACTGATTATCACTAAGATCATGGACCATTCATCCTTCCTTTGACTCAACAACTCTGTAAAATGAAAGGAGATGGCCAGTGAGGTCCCTTCTAGCACTAAACCTGTAATTCTATGACAGTGCACTGGCTTCCAGTTTTAAAATACAAGACCTGAATCCTGCCTGAAGATCTCACCTATTATTTGGGCTGGAGAAGGCAATGTAGAGTCTTAAGGAGCTCTTCAAAAGAGATGTCAGAGGAAATGGAATATAGTCATTCTATTAAAAAGTGGGCTTTTTTCATACTCTACCTGAGACATACTGACTTCGAAGTTTCGAACTGTCTTCGAAGAATAGAGAGAAAGCTTTCAGGTAGGAACCCAACCTATTCCAACTGAGGATTTAGCTGTTGTTCAGTCATTTTAGTCCTATCCAACTCTTCATGACCCCATCTGAGGTTTTCTTGATGAAGATACTGGAGTGTTTCCTTCCCTAATTCATTCTACAGATGAGGAAACTGAAGAGTTTCCCTGATTCCCAGCCCAACACTATCCAGGGTGCTAATCAGCTGCCCTGAGGATTTAGTGGATAGAGGTAAAGGTGTAGAAAGATATTCGGCTTATCATTTGAGACTTTGAAAGTAAAGCTATGGAGTTTGGACTTTTTATATTTTATATTTATAGTTTTATTATATATTATAAAGCAATGTTGATGGTTTTGATTAGGAAAAGTGAGGCTTCAGCCTTAGAACCTCAGAAACATGGAATTCATACCTCAGTCCTTCTCAATCCCTCAATCCACTTATATCCCATAACTGTGCAACTAGGGTAGATAGTTCGTTCAGTGAAGAGACCACTGAGTATAGAGTGAGGACGTCTGCTCTTCCTGAGTTCAAATATATAGCCTCAGATACTTGCTAGCTCTATGACCTTGACCAAGTCACAAGCCTATTTTCCTCAATTTCTTCATCTGTAAAATGAGCTAGGGAAAGAAATGACAAACCATTCTGGCATTTTTTTCTTCAAGAAAACCCTAAATAGGGTCATGAAAAGTTGGATACAACTGAAAATGACTAGACAAAGTGACAACAGACCCAAGACTTGCCCTTGACCCAATTTAAAATTTTATTCCTATTTTTATTTTCTCATTTAAAAAAAAAAAACTTTAAAAACCCACAGGGTATATACTCAGATCCTTTTAATTTTTCTTTTCTCTTATTTAAAAAAAGTAAAATAAATAAAATAAAACCATGGGTTATAGCAGGTCTTTTTTTATTTTTATTTTCTCTGGTTTCAAAAACTGAAAAAAAAAAAAACAACCCATGAGTTATACTAGGTCCTTTTTAGTCTTATTTTCTCCTGATTGAAATAATGAAAAACTGTTTTAAAATGAGTTATGCTAGGTCCTTTTTATTTTTATTTTCTTGGGTTTAAAAAAAAAACCTTAAAAAAAAAAAGAACATTAGCTAGAAAGTCATTTAATCACTAGAACGGATTACCAAGGGAATCCATAAAACCTACTTCCTGAAAGACCTCTAAAAATGAGCTAAGCCCTGCTCTTTTGAGAATAAACTGGGTATATTCTAACTATGGGGCAGGAAGTTCTTTAGGTATGCCCTGGCTCATAACCCCCCACTCCCCCACCTAGTTCTATTTTCTCTTGACTGTAGAATAAATCTGGTTCTTGAAGAGAAATAACAGCTGCCATGGAAACTGGGAAGAAATGGGAATGAATACCTGGTATTACGTATGAAGTTCTTGATCTGTGATATGAATTTATTAAAGACATAGGCCATTGTTTCCATGGCCAATAGAAATATCTGATTGGTGTCTAATTATGGTCTTTTCCCCGTTACCTTGCCATTTCCTCTCATCTCTAATATCTCTTTTTTTTTCTATTCAGAGCCTTACCAAACCTAAATTCACATTGAGAGAGTAATCAGAGGGCCAGTAATTAACTGTTTTCATTTTTCATAACTTCTCGACTAGATCATACTGCTTTGAAAAAAGTTCGGGAATAAATTGTGCCCTCAAAGGGGAAAGCATGGGCTCTCATTACTTGAGCAGAATCTGGGCTTTCCTAGATACAGAGGTTTACATCTAACAAGTAAACACCAGCTTTGAGATTCACACTGCAAAGCTAGATGCTCTGCTAACTTCTAAGAGGATTTAATCAAGCTACAGGATATATGATTCAAAGCAAAAAAATGTAATTAAGAAAAATCCCTTTTTGGGAAGGAAGGAGCAGATTGTTTCCATTAATTTTATGAGGAATTTTGTTTTCACTGGCTAAAGCTTAACTCTGTGAGGGGAGAAGGGTTTAATGGAATAACTCAGAGTTTTATGTCACAAATAATGTACATACTACTAACATCCCAGCCAGGTTGGCTTTATGTAATTCAATAATACATAAAGATGTTTTAAAAAATACCCTCAATGGATCTATGGTCTCATTATTGTAGCTATTTCCTACAAGCATAAAGCTATAAGAATCTAAGGCAAGATTTGAACCCAGATCTTCCAGATACCATGTCCAATGTAAAGAATGTCATAAAAAAAAATTAAACAACTAACTGACAGTATAACTGGGAAAAAATAAAAAAGATGATCCAGCCCTGTAGTAAGAGCAGGGAATAATCAGTGGATAGCTCACTAGTATCCATATAGCTGGCAGCTAGGTAGTGCTGTGGATAGAGTACTGGACCTGAAGTCAGTAAGATCTGAGTTCAAATTTGGCTTCAGATACTTATTAGCTGTGTGACCTTGGGCAAGTCTGTCTTCCTTAGTTTTCTCATCTCTAAAATGGGGATAATGGCCCCAACACAGAAATAAAATGGAATGCAGAATTGAGATAAATCTCTGGGTATTTCTACTACCTGAGTTATCCAAGTATCCTACTTACAACTGATTACAGTGTTTTTTTTTTAACACAAATGCTAATCTATTCTCATTACACTCCTCTTTCCAATCTACCAGTTACTGACACCACCATTCTCTCTGTTAACCCATCTCATGTCCTCAAATTCAAGTTTGACTCAACTCTGTCCTCCAGTCCCCAAACCTGTTGCTTTTTTTTCCCTTCAAAATATCTCTCAGGTTTATCTCATCTCCATGCCCTTTGCTTTCACCTGATCCAGACCCTCAGAATCATATTCCCATGGTAAAATAACAGCCTACTAAAGGACCTTTGGGACTTTAGACTCCCTCCCCACCAATCTAATCCATGTTATACAGTAACACCAATGTAATCATTTTTAAGTATCCTTAAACAATGGCCACATTCATGAATAATCTAAACATTTATTAAGTGCCTACTAGGGGCCAAGTCCTGTGCTAAGTGCTGAAGAAACAAAAAGAGCCCCAAGACTTCAAGGAACCTAGACTCTAATAGAGGAAAACAATATACAAACAAATATACACAGGATAAAACAGGAAATAGCAGATGGAAGGCACTGGAATTGAGGAGCTGGGGAAGACTTCCTATAGAAGATTGGGATTTGGGTTGGGATTTAAAGTAAACCAGAGAGGTCAGTAGGCAGAGGAGATGAGGAGAGATTCCAGAAATGGGGAACAGCCAAAGAAAGTGCTGAGAGCTAAGAGGTAGAGTGTCTTGTTCCTTGGAACGGCCAAGAGGCCTGCCATGTTGAGGTTGGACTACTGAAGCCCTTAGTTCAGATCTTGCCTCTGAACCTCACTAGTATAATCATGGAGGAATGCCATTTTCCTCATCTCTAAACCAAGGATAATATTTCCTATAGTACCTATTTCACAGGGTTATTGTGAGGTTCTACTGAGGAATCATCATCATCAACATCATAATACAGGACATCCCAAAATTCTCAGGGCAGATTTAAGCTTCTTAGCTTAGTGTAAGTGCACTTTGCAATCTTAGAAACATCATAGTTTTGGACCAGCCCTGTGATTTCATCAATGTAGGGAACTCCCAATAGAAAGCTACCTCTATTGATATAGACTAGCATTTGCTCTGCAGCTAAGAGACTTGCTTGGGACACTGAAAGATGAAATAAATCACTTGACTCATCTTTTTTTTTTTTAATTTTTAAGCTTTTTTGCATGTTGATACAACTTTTAATCATTGTTTTCTGATACTTTACAATCCATGTTCTCTGCCTTCCTTCCCCCATCCCTAAGATGCCAGATATGATTGATTGTACATGTGTTATCATGCAATACATACTTCCATGTTTGTCACACAGTGAAAGAAGACACACATCACTTATAGTAGAGAAAAATTCGTGAAGGAAATAAAGAATGGTAAAATTTAAACTGTAATCAGACTCTTTCTGTTCCTTCAATGGCAGTGGATAGCCTTGTTCATAATGAACCCCTTGGAGTTGTCCTGAATCCTTGCATTGCTGATAATAATTAAGTCCTTCATAGCTGATCATCATACTTTATTGTTACTGTGAACAAAGTTCATTTTCCTGGTTCTGCTCACTTCACTTTGCATCACTTCATATAAGTCTTTCCAGGTCTTTTTGTAATCATCCTGTTCATCAATGCTTATGGCACAACAATATTCCATTACAATTATATATCACAACTTGTTCCGCCATTCTGTCTGACCCAGATCTTGGCTCCTCTATCTCTCTACTATACCAAACTTAGATTGATAAGCAAACCATTTCAATTGGGGATTCCATTTTTATAAAGTAGAAGATTGCCTTGAAATTGTAGGAAATGGACAAGTTCACCATGATTTCAGTACTGACCCTGGTACCCACAGGTATCAGTCAATTGACCTTCTTTAGTTTTGTGACTCTTATATTGGTCTCTGTGGGGGCATATATGTATTTTTGCTAGTAATCCAGCTCAAATTATTTGTATATAACCTTCAGAATTTCTTTTCTCCTCATCGATTCCATTAATGTTAATGGTCTTTACAGATTATGTTGTCATTTTAAAATATCACCAACCACTTGGTATAGGTAAATATATTAAATTATGAAAACTTCTTATTTCCTCCTTCCCTCTTATGATTTCAGATTTATGGAAGTTTTGCAAAGCTTCAAATTGTGATCAACTAAACCTAATGCCAATTAAGTATATCAATACTAATTAAATATACATTTTTATTGCAAATCCCTGGTGTTCTATTCATCATGTAGTTATGGGACCACAGTAGTGGTTAATCTGGCTTACTTTGATGGATTTGTGATTACATCTATGGGGCTATCTCCTCTGCTGATACAGATTTACAAACCCACCGTGGCTTCTCATCTTGGGAAGTTTTTCATGTGTCCTCATAAATTAAGGAGCCTGCAACAACATACTGGAGCTGTTTCTCCTTTCCCTAATTATTTTTACTTTCTCATGAGTACCCATCAAGCACCCAGGGTGTCCATCTGTCATCTCTCATTCTTACTCTATCACAAGATGTCTTCTTTTTCTGCCCCTTCTCACTTCATTAATATTAGGTTGGAACCTATTGATGCCCATTAATTTCTTTCCTTTGCCTTTTGGATTTCTTGTAATTTTGATTCTTCTGGGAGCAGTGTGTCAGGAGACAGCATGAAGGAGGAAAATGCTAAGTTTATATTCAGAAGACCTCAGTTCAGAGTCCAACTCTAACATTTCTTATCAGTGTCATTTTGGGCAAAAAGTTACATCATCTGTCATATAAGAGGATTTGACCCCCTGACCTCTAAAGTGCCTTTCAGTTCTAAAACTATGATCCAATTTAAAAGTCCTTCAAAAATAATGTTGGAATTTTTGTTGAATTGTTTTCAGGCATGTCTGACTCTTCATGACCCCATTTGGGGTTTGCTTGATGAAGATACCAGAATGATTTGCCATTTTATAGATGAGATAACTGAGGCAAACAGGGTTAAAGGACTTGTCATGGGTCACACAACTAGTAAGTATCTCAGGCTGGATTTGAACCCATGAAAATGAGTCTTCTTGACCCATTTCTAGTATGCTATCCACTTTACCACCTACCTGCCAGCAGAAGATTGCTGTTTAATTGATGGACTTTTGAAGAATTGTGCAAATTTTATATGGTTGAAAGTATTGGGGAGTTTCCCAAATATAAACTAAGCTCATTCTCCAACTCAATTCCAATTTATAATCCAATGACTATGCCTGTCCAAATTTGACTTATGGATATCTACTTACCTCTGTGAATTGCTCATCCATCCATCTGATACAGCCTGAGCAACATGTATCTTTCAAACACTTAGCTTCTTCTGTGCTACATGGTGACTTTAGAATGTCCTTGGCTCAGTGCAAAGAAAATGATGTCATCTATAGATGAGACCAACTGGAAAAGCTCACCATCAATACTTGTTAAACATTACATCAAAATATGTGCAGTCTCTAAGATTATTGGCTTTCCCAGTATTGGAATGTTTTTAAATGGCTCTGAATATTTCAAAATTTAAAATGTCGACCAAGGTCTAAGTGGCACTTTTCCCATATCATAAGAAGTTCAGTATGTTCCAAGTTTAGATCGCAAGTATGGAGAACCCCCTAATATTTGGTTTTAGCTGATGATGTATTTAATGCTTGGAGGAAGAGATGGAAACAAAAACATGCCACAGAACTAGCAGATCTGGTCAGAGCCATCATCAAGTTCTTGTTCCTTCCTTTGAAGAAAATGAGGAGAGTAGGTGGTATGGCCACCAAGTCGTGAGACCACTTTCCCTATTTGACTTTGGAAGTCCATTTCTTCCCTAATGCATAGAGAGTTGGCCTCAAAGTCAGGATAGGTGTCCATCATAGTCACCTCACCTCTCTGGGCTCTAAGAAACTTTGTAATAATAGAAATTGCAGAGTAGGTGCCAATCTGCATTGGGAGAAGTTTCCTTCATGGGGTGAGGGAAGAGGTCCCCGATAGCAATGAAATTACAAGCCTACACTCTATTCTCATCATTCCTTCAGAATGACTCTGTTTCTTTGTATGACACTATGTCTTGTGTCAACTTTTACTCGTTTTTTTCCAAAGAAATTATCTCTGAGTGGCTCTAAATGACTTAGATTTCATGATGATTGATCCCATTTTTCCTAATGCTTCCTCTGTTCTGGTTTAGCCTGATATCACGGAGATTATATTCCAAATACCCCGTGTTGCCAAAAGGCCACATTCACCCTTTAGGACCCTTCTTCACAATATGACATTAGCCCACAGCTTTGTGAGTTGGCCCATGCCATTGGTAAGTATCTCTCATTGTCAAAAAGCTTGGATTGGTCCAGAATCTGCTGCTCTATCACAGACCTGTTCTGTCTTTCAAGAGACAACCTTTGAAATATCTGGAGACAGTTAACATCCCTCCTCCATCTTCTCTGAGCTAAACACTTACAGTTCCTTCTACTTTTCTTTTTGTGTATGTCCAGATTTCCAGACCACTCTATACATACATACTCTTTCTAAATATGGTATCCAGAATTAAATGTAACATTCCAGCTATTGTCTGACCAGCACACTGAATGTACATCAGGATTATTATCATAAGTTGATTGTTCTGTCTAAGTGAGAGAAGAAGGCACCTTGTTAGCCCTAGATGTTTCTATTTTCCACCTTTGTTTTGGATTATATCTCTTTATCCTGGTAGTTAATTTGGCCATCGTTTTAATAAAGAGCATATTTGGGGGGGGGGGGGTACATGATCAGCATAGTTGGGTCCTATTTATCTAGATCGTGTTTGCTAACTTTTCATAGTCTGTTCTCCTGCATTGAACCCAAAAGCATAACCATTCATGTGAGAGCAAATATCAAAAATAAGAAAAACCACTGTCTCTACCAGGCTGTAGATTTCCAAACCTATTCGGTAATGAAGGCTGTCCTAGGAACAATTAAAGTTATATGATACTAACCCCTACCTATTGAGAAGTTTAAAGTTGAAGAACCATTTTATTTGAAATATATACATTTATTGTATATATGTTTATTATATAGATAAATAAGGAAAATATTAGCCCCATTTTACAGATCTATGAAACTGAGGCTTCACATACAACTTTTTAGGGATATTCCATGTCATTTATTCCAATGACTACCCCTTCCTCTATAGTGCATAGCTATCCTCACCACTGTCTTTGGAAAGACTAAGGAATCAATGTATCTTCTCTGTTTTTTTTTTCTGGAAATGTATTAGAACAGTGTATTAGAAATGGACTGATTGTGCTTTTAAAAAAAATAAGGTGCTACAGGAAGAACCTTGCTTTTGTTTTTATGGGGTGTATATATGTTGGGACACATCTAAGAACTGCATTATACAGACTGTTTAGCTCAAGGTGTGAAATAATTGATTTGAGGAGTGTATTCAAACTCTGTCCCTGAAACTCTAGAGGCTGGTAATTAATAAATAAAAGAGTTTCTTCCCTTTTTGTGGCTCATGTCCTTGCTCACTGAGCAAGGTGTCTCATGCTGAGCAGTTGAAACTAAGGATTATGAGGGAAATAAAAATAAGGCAACTGCTAGAAGTTGATCTTGATTAGCCTTATTTTTTTTTTCATATAAGCCATACTTTGCATGACAGGCATCATCTTTAGTTATCTTTGGTTAAAATTACATCGCGTGTGGGTGTTATATTGGGTTAGGTTTTTTTTTTCTCTTCTGAAAATACGAGGCACTGTGAATCACTGGGTTTTTCTTTTTCCAACATGATCTAAGTGTGAAAAACCCAAAACTTTGAAGAGGATTGGTGGGGCATCATCTTTGGTGATGGGTGTTTGGAGTGTGATGTTAATGCCAGCAGACTGGAAAACAAACAAAATAATTCAGACAAGACATGACTGTTTTGCGTGAGTTGGAAGAGGAAATACGTGTTTGCTTACCAAATCAATAGTCTGGAATGGTTTAGGTGTGGTCCTGCCTGAAAGCAGAGGCAGAGCTCCTATGACCTCTCTCTTCTATTGTTCTTTCATCTTGGAAGGATTTGGTGGGAAAGAGGAGTTGTGAATGCAGTGGAGTGAAGGCTGTGGGAATGATAGAGTATTGACTTGGGCATGATTATCTGAATTCAGTTCTGTACTTCGATAACACTATTCCAGCCTACTGAAGAGGCTACAAAATTCTGAAGTGGTCTTTTACCCGGAGAACTCTTAAGTATCATCTACTGCCAAAATGTGCTTATGCTTTCCCAGCGTCACTGCAGTAGGAGATGACCCCAGTTCTTTCTCTTGCAACTAAACCTCTAAGCTGTCCACACTCCTTCCTTTTCTACTGGGAAGAAGCCAGTTTTCAGCAAGGTGAACATCTTACTCGGGTGATATTGGAGGCTTCCAATGAAATGAAATTTCTGGCCAGGACATGGCAGAGGGAACCAAAGCTGGAGTACAGTGACCAGCCTTCCTACTATAGAACATTCGTTGCTAAAAATTATGACAGTAGTGTTATAGCAGAAGCCTGTGTATTTCACTAAAACAGCTAATTATCCAGGAGTAGAAAAGGAAAATGAAGGCAAAGTCAGTAAATGGTACCACCTTGTTTCTCTTTCGCTTTCAAGTGTACATAGCTTGTAAGTTAATCACAGAATGTCAGAGTAAAAAGAGGCCATCTAGTCTGAATAGTCCTGTAGTACGAAATCCCTTCTTCAACATTTTTTTCTGTCTTAGAATAAATATTGGTTCTAAGACAAAAGAGTGGTAAGGGCTGGGCAATTGAGGTTAAATGGCTTGCCCTTATGGTTTTGTGGTGACCTTGGTGGAGAATGGGAGGAAGTTTCAGAAGACAGAATTGAGGGAAGACAAATCAAGGAACTGGAGGCATCAGGTGTCAAATGCCTTAAGAACCATTTGATCCATTTGATCATATGTTCACTGTTGAAGAGGGAGAGTAGTTAGGTGGTCCAGTAGCCAGAAAGTCAGGCTTGGAGACAGGAGGTCCTGCATTCAAATCTGGTCTCAGATACTTCCTAGCTGAGCCTCAATTTTCTTATTCTCTCTTCTGCCTTTGACACTATTGACTTCTCTTCCTGTTGAATGCAGAATACCCCAGCACTTAACCTATTGCCTGGTAAGTAGTAAGAATTTAATAAGTGTTTTTGATTGATTGAACACTCTTCTGTTAGCTACAGAGACATCACATTCTCCCAATTCTCCTCTGTCTTCACTAATTCCTCCACCTCTTCCCAGTGCTTTGATGTGTTTCCCAAAGGTCTCTCCTTGGCATTTCTTCCTTCATTTCCTTCTCTACAAGATACTGTTGTTTAAGTATCCGTGACATCTTTCTGATGCGTGAAAATTCAGATTTCCCCATGGGTTAAGCCATGGAAATTTAGACACTAATAAAAAAGTTTTGATTCTAGGCCATAGTTTGTCCACTACAAAATAGACTTTTCTGCATAGGCACAAGAAAAGTTTATCAGTAAATGTGTCCCTGAATATGGTACTTTCTAAGAAGATAAAATGTTGCCTTCACAAACCTACTTAAATGATCAGATTCACTGAGGAGGAAGAGTAGAGTTACCACTGGAGAACATATATGCATACCCCTAGTCTACCCAAAAGCAGCCAGAAAACTCATCTACATGAAATTGCCCTTGGCTATATTTTTTGGTCCTTCTTATCTGACCTTTAACTGGCCCAATAACAACAATGGGTCACATTCACATAGCAGGCCATGACTACAAAGCATTTTTCATACATGCTCCTCACAGTAACCTGGTAAGGTGGGTTTTCCATTATTCTTTCCATTTAATATGAATAAAAGGCAGAAAAAAAATTAAGATTCTCAATGAAATTCAAATATATTGAATGGTGGAGTCAGTTCTCAGGTCCAGGACCTCTGATTTAAAATCCACCTCCTTTTCCATTATGTTATACATTGGATTTTGTGTGTGTGTGTGTGTGTGTGTGTGTGTGTGTGTGTGTGTGTGTGTGTGTGTATTCCATTACCATTTGTGTAAATCAACCATATTCACTATTTGTAATATGTTGAGTTACAGGGAAATACAGACCGTGTGTAGATAAAATTTATGGAAGAGATTGTCTTATGTTTTTATGACTTAGAAATTATAGACTAAATGATTAAAGAATAAATGAATGGGTGAATGGATAGACAGATGAATGAATAAATAAATGAAACTTTTTTTAGTGCTTACTATGTCTAGGCATGTGCTAAGGGCCAAGGATGCTATGAAGAACAAGCAAGCAAGGTAGTTACTTCTCTCAAGATGCTTATACTCTAGTAAGGGAAGTAAACACATAACAAAGGAACTAGCAAATATGTAGTGGCGGGAAGAAGAAAAGACCAGAAAGTGGGATGGAGGACTGGTTCCATACAAGATAAAGTAGAGCAGAATCCATGTCCCAGTGGGAGAATGTTAAAGCTAGAAAGGATTTTAAAGATCATATAACTCAATCCTCACTTCACAAAAGAGGAAGCTGAGTTTCAAAAGGTGAAATAACTTGAAGGTCACAAAGGTATTATGTGATGTAATAAAGACTTGAACATAGTTCTTCTGATTCCAAGGCAGTGTTATTTTCTCTCTACCATGCTATCTCTCATAATTACTCTTGGAAAACACAAAACTGGAAAGAACACCCTGGTTATTTCCAGAATGGCAATAAGCATTAGGTTTAGAGGCTGCTGTTAACCTGCTCATGTATGAGGTGTTATGATGGAGCAACAATCCATTATTGGTAAAGGCATGATGAGCAACTTCTCCATTCTATTAGAAGTGATTCTTAGTTTAAAAGAATGCCAGTAAAATATCCTGCCCTGGCACTGGCATCACGTAGCCTCTTCAGAGATTCTTTCTCTCTACCTCACTATCTACCTCAAACAGGGACTTGCCTGTATAAAAAAAGTATGACGTATTGGATCATTAATTTAATAATCATTGAGTCCAATATCCTCGTTTTGCAAATGATAAAAATAGTTTGAATTTGTCTTCATTGTTCCTCTCATTTTTCAGTGGCTCCATCTTCCCTCCTTCCATCTTTATTTCCCTAAGCCTACTTGTCTGAGCTGAAGAACATCCCTCAGTACTTGTTGTTGCCTTGTTTCCTCTTTCCCTCGCCACGCCGATGGAAATTGACCCCTTCTACTTCTCTTTTTATTTCCAAAGAGTCTATTGTGCCTGCCATCTCACCCACCATATCTATGAGATAGTGCCTAGCCTAGAACAAATCGTAACATCCAAGATGTCTTCAGTGCCATCCTCTTAGTGGTTCTAGACTTTTAATCTAGAACATCACTTATCACTCATTTCAAAACGAATGCACTAGAACGAAGGTCTTGAATTTAAGTTCCTTGTTTGATTTTTGTATAGGGCATTCATTTCTTTTCACTACCACTATCAACCTTGTTTCTCTTTTGAAACCTATTAATCCAGTCTTTTCTTGAACTCAGAATAAATGCACACATGCATACAATCATTACTCCTTTTCCCATGTATGTTGGACAATTCCCAGATCATTACTTCATAACAAATTACAATTCATTATTGCCCATGCTAGATGAATTAGAATACCCTATGGAGTTGCAAAGAGCGATCCTGAGCTCAGCTACTACTTCAAACAAGGTCAAATAGAATTTATCGCACCCTACTAAGAAGAAAATTCATGGGAGACTCCAAAATACAAGGTATTAAATTGTCACTATACATAGAAGTAGATGAGAATTTCCTCTTGGCTACAGGTTCTTAACCCAAGCCCATGGACTTCCAAGGGGTAGACAACTAGATTTCAGGGAGACTGTGAACTTGGATGATAACAAGATTACATCTTTCTTCTCCCTAACCTTTGATTTCCTCTGTAATTCTATGAATTTTATCTTACACTTTAAAAACCATCATTTTAAGAAATGTCTCATAGCTTCACCAGATTGCCCAAAGCTTTCATGACACACAAAAAAGGTTAAGAACCTCTACTATATTTGAGTGATGAGAGAAATAAGACTCTGACCCAATTCTCTAATTAGGCTAGCATATTCTTGACCATTCTTGGTGCTGAACAGTGGTAAATGCTACTATGACTCAGTGTTAGATGCCAATCTTGTTAGCTCCATTTTTATAATGGCTTTGGAAACTATAACCCACTGATCCCTGTAATCTGCATTTATGGTGCAGCTTCCAGGATGAATGCTTTGGGTAGTTTAAAGGTGATCACTTATCTACTACAAGCAAGATGCGTGCCAGTAGCCTAAAAGTTTAGAACTTCCAAACTGTCTGGCTGAATCTGCAGAAAAAGAGTTGTAAACATGTGTTTGTATAGCTCTGCAGCTCCTATCTCCTACAAAAGAGATTATACTCCTTTTGGATAAAGACTATTTTGTGTTTATCTTTGTATCTCCAATTGGCTAGACTCTTCAAAAAAAAGTTTAGGTTAATTTAATTTGCATAAAATGAGATGAGATACAAGAAAGGTATAATGGAAAGAGCACTTGCTCTGGAATCAGAAGATGCTGGTTTAAAGCCTACCCCTGGAGCTTATTGTGTGGCAACTTTGGGTAAATCACTTAACCTGCCTTAGCCTCAGTTTCCTCATCTGTAAAATAAGAGGATTGAATGAGATGGCCTCTGAGACCCCTTTTGGTTCAATATCTATGATCCTGTAACAAGTTGTTGTTATTGCTTGGGCCACTTCAATACAAAATATAATTTTTTATTTAGTAGATGCCAAGGTCTAATTAAATTTATCATCCTTACATATTGGAGATAATTTGTGATTTAAAGTACTTACTGGCTTCAAAAAAAATGTTGGTTTTTTTTTTTTTAGTTAAGTTGTTCTATAATTCTTCAGAAACAATAGCTGCCTTTTGACATGCTTCATTTTCCCTTCTGTATCATTTTTTTCTTATCATCACTAGGACAATGACTTTGCAAACTTCTGAATAAAATTGAACCCACAAAATATGTAGGAGCTGGTCACTTACATGTGGCACAAGAATGAAGAATCTGTATACTTCAATGCCCTGAGCAATAATACTACCCAGGCTTTAATTTGAGGAAATCCATCCTGAATGGATTCACATTCCCCTCAGATCTCTTCATTAAGGTCAGCATGAGCTGGTGGTGGTTGCTCTGATTATGGAGTGCTTAAGGATTGGTTCATGGGATATTTATTTTGTTTCTTTACTATAATCAGAAAAATGCAATGCAGGCATTGTAACCTTAGTACTTTATCCTGTGGTTTATTTAAATAGGTAGGACTAGGGATGTGATATAGAAGGAAGGTAAAAGGGTTGAAATCCTATTTAATTAACTTGTGCTTACTTGGAAGACCACCAAGTCGGTGCAGAGGTGTGCTGAGAAAATCAAGTCTCAAGTCATATGAAATCTTGGGAAAGAACAAGCCACCTTTGATGAAGGCTTTCCTATTCCCAGGATTGTATCATTTTAATTATTTGAATAAGCCATTCCAGGCTTTACATTTAATATCGCATGGTGCTTCAAAAGAAAGATTAAATAACCCTTGGTGTACACAAGGAAAACTTCTCAAGACCTGAAAGGGAAAAAAAAAGTTACATTTCTTTTCATTATTGTTATTTTTATTGTGGTTTTAATTATCCCATAGATCAGGTAATTCTACACCAGCTTTAAGCTGATGCTAGTTTTCATGAACATATCTGAGGTTCCTAATTTAGGGAAATGCCACTTGCTTTTTTAAAAATTACAAATCACAATTACTACATAGCATTTTTCTCAGTCATGCTTATTACTAAAACCACACAGTGCCATATCTCCAATGGGAATTTCAATCAACATGAACTGATCATGATGAAGATAGTAAGATATGTTCACTTCAAATATGAGATGTTTCATTTGAAGTCACATTTCACTTGAAGTTTGCAGTTCTGTTTTTTTTTTTAAAGTCAAGTCATTTGCTTTGGTGTGATGCTTAAAATACGAAAAGTTATTGCAATTAGTGGCTCGTGGATCCAGATGGACATGACCAAATAACAGCTTTCAACTTGAAGGATTTTGGCGATCTAGGATGGGCCTATAATTATGTCCCTTCTATTGAGTGGGGAAGGGAAGAACCTTGCAGATTTTTAACATGTTTTAATTGATAGTCTTTTGCTGGTCTCAAAGGTATGGTCTCTTCTTAGAAGAAAGGGAGGAACATGGAGAGCTCAGTAGAAATTGGCCATAAAAATTGGTTTTCTTTTTTTTTTATGTTCCACATCCCAATAACCTTTAACTCCATTAACTCCCAAAGATCCACAGCAAAAACCTTAGCTACAACCTGAGAGCACATGTTGTGGATGTTGATTTCAGATTATTGTACAAGAACATATTGTTCTGTTGAAACTGAATCTTGGTTAAATGCCCTAGAAAGTGTGAGATAAATGGATGAAATCAAGTTCTTTTCTCCCATGTGATTTTGAAAGTGTGCCATTTTGATAAGCATCAGTTCAGGAAATTTTAAATACCCGCACTCCCCAATTTCCTCTTAAAGGTCACAAGTGCTTTCAGTGCTGTAGTATGGAACAGAAACATTCCACATGCCATGCCCATCGCCCGGCCCCCATCTCCTTCCCATTGATTATGTCTGAATTAGAGCTCTGGTGCCTTTGATCAGAGAGCTTCTCCATTGGAAAATCATTAAACATTTCTCATTAATGATTATGTGGATGTGAAGTGACCTGTCTTAACTCCATAAAAATAGCTGCAACTAAATGTTAATATATCTGAGCTTTTACTGAAAGCAATTCATGTTTAAAAGCTTACCTATGTACTAGCAAGGTCAAAGTTCATTTTCTGGACTCGGTTTTAAAATTATTTCAAATTACACATTTTCTACTCTGAATGCTTGTGTGTGTATGTGTGTGTGCCAAAAACTATGTTTAGTAATTGACTTTTTGCTTTATGAATTTTGAAAGCTCATCTGAGTTTTGTTATTGTTATTATTTTATGCACAAATATCTTCATTTGGGAGGGAAATTTCTGTTCCCTGGGTATTCAGCCCCTAAGCTTTGATCAGGATTTTTCTTGGGCTTGATTGCACACTGCAGCAAATTCTGCTAGAGGGTGGTTTGGTTACAAAAGACTTATTTTTGTTTACTTATTTTGGTTAGTATTTAATCCCAAATGTTCATCTTACCCCTATAAGGGGAGTGATGTTTCCTTATCAAAGCCTCAGAGTGACAGAGCTATAGAGATTTCTTTCTGGGTAGATTTTACATGAGAATCTATTCATATGGTAACTAAGGAGAGACAAAAGTACTTGTGGACTTTATTCTGCCTTCTGAGACTATGGGCAAACTCCCTAGGCAGTTAGAAGTAACAAAGGATTATTTAGCTAAGACTCAGGGCTTGATTTTCAAACTTAACCATATTCTCTCTCTCTCTCTCTCTCTCTCTCTCTCTCTTTCTCTCTCTCTCTCTCTCTCTCTCTCTCTCTCTCTCTCTCTCTCTCTCTCTCTCTCTCTCTCTCTCTTTCTCTCTCTCTCTCTCTTCCCCCCTCCCTTAGACCACCACTTCCATATGCCACCCATCTGGGTACCCACCTGAATATCCCACAGTCAAAAAAATGGATTCCTAAGTCAATATTATTCAAATACAGGAGTCTCTGAAGCTGAGAAAGGCTCTTTATAAAATAAAGTGCCCAAGATGGTAAAATTTTTATTGAGTTTTAAAAACTAGCAAAATGAGAAAGTGACGATATAGTCGGACTTCACCCAGGCTCCAGAAGGGATTTGTTGAAATATTTTAGAAGGAAGGAAGCCACAGGAAGAATTCTGTGGCTCTACAGAGCTGGCATCCCAAGTTTATTTGGGACACATTTTCAATTATAGCAGTTCTCATTCAGGGGTTATGGGATCTGCCCTAGCAATCCTTACCTATCTTCATATTACATGGATTTTTTTCCCCTTAATTTCTCTTTTTTCCTATTTCCATCCCTACTGACCTGATCAGTATTCATCATCATTGCATCCCAGAGTGAACATTTGTGGAGGATGTCAAGAATTTGGTCCCTGCTAGATTCAGAGCAGAAAAACCCTAAGCACAGGAAGGATGCCTTTGATTTCCTCTAAAAGATCTGAATCATTTGTCAATGCTCTAATTTCTAAAGTGCAAGTTGCATTCTATCCAGCCAGCCTGAATATTTCTTCTACCTTCACTAGGCAACTGTACAAAACAGAGCCTGAAATAGAAATGAGCTAAGTCGCCCATTAGCCCCATATATATACCCCAGCGAATAACAGTTCTCATCAAACCGTATGCACATTTTAGCCATGGAAGGCAGGCCAACAGCGGATTCAAGTTAGAAATGAAATAATCACCGCCTATAGCTGAGCATTGACACCACTGAGGAATGAGGGGTGGAAGCAGTGAAGGAGGAGGGGGAAGAAAAATAGGCTGTGGAATTTTCTTGGTGCCTTTAAAAGAAGAGTTCTTGGGTTTATTTTTTATTCTGTTTTAAAATTTTAAAAAGGAAGGAAGGCAAGGAGAGAGGCAGAAAGGGGGGTGGGGTAGCTGGCAGTGAGAAAAAGAGACCAGCTAAGACTTGACTACCTGATCACACTGGAGACCATGAAGCGTGTGTGTGTGTGTGTGTGTGTGTGTGTGTGTGTGTGTGTGTGTGTGTGTGTGTTTCCTGGGGCATGCAACTGCACACATGTGCCCTCAGACATGCACACATAGATTTAATGGGGGGCACAAAGGGGAAAGTGGAGGAGCCTGGCCTGTTTTTAATTTGAGTCTGTTTGCTTGCATTTAGCACTTAAGGGCTCCTGCATTCAGTTTGCTCCAAAGAGTGATCAAGTTTTCCTTGCTCATGCCTCCAATCAGAAATGCATGAAGGGCAGCTGCAGAGATAATACATTTTCCCCAAAGGCTTTGGCTGAGCAAATTAGGTGTCAATGGGGTGCCCGCTCAGGCAGTACTCTCTCTAATTAGTCTCTTGAGCCTAGTTGGTGGCGGGTATGAGATGATCTAATCAATTGGTCTGTGTCTGATGGTACGTGTAAAAATCCTACCCGGCAGAGCTCTCTCCCACAGGTCACTCACCTGCACAGCGGGAAGGCTCACTTTCATTTTTCATCTCTCCTGTCACATGATGCTGTCAGTTGGTTTTAAGAAAATTGAATCCAAAAAATATCTAGTTCATAGGGCACCCAGGTCAGAACAAAGTTGCATTATGGGTATCAGGGATCCAATTAATTAATATTTATAGCCAAGGAGCACCATGTAGATATTTTCTGAATAAAACCGTTATCAATAATAATCCATTTTACATAAAATGGATTCCTCTTCTAGAGATGGGGGAAATGACAAACAGTGGCGTCTTTTAATCTTCTGATTGGCGTGTGTGTGTCTATCTCTGAGAGCATGATTCACGCACAAGATTCCTGTCTCTGCGTGTGCAGTCTGTCTCAATGATTAAGAATGTACAAGTGGATGATTTCAATCGATCTGATATTTTCCTTCCCAGAAGTGGCAGCAGCATCCTGCCCCCATCCCTGCCCCAAGTCGTACTCACCAAACATCTGCTCATGCTTAGGCTTCAAAGAATATGTCCTACACATGAGTAGTTCGTCCCACCACCAAATTGCCAACAGCATAAACAGGGCTACGTTGTGAGCAAACCAAGCATTTTGACAGCTCTCTCAAGCCCAAACTGGAGGCTTGCAGTATCAGGGCTGCAATGATGTTCCATCGCACAGTGTAGACTAAGGGAGCTTCCAGAAAAGCTTCCGCCTGCATAGATAGCATTGACACCATGTTGGGTGTCAATGGAAAAAAAGAGGGGGCAAGCAACAAGTCACCTTTCAACATGACACTACTCAATGCTACAAGATTAGACTGGACAAAACCTTATCTACAGTTGCCAGAACTAAAACACAAACTAAAAGTAAAAAAAGTAATTCTAATGGCATGAAAAAAAAAAATTTGTTAGGGGGCAGCGAGGTGGCTTAGTAGATTGAGAGCCAGATCTAGAAATTGGAAGTCCTGGGTTCAGATCAGACCTCAAGTACTTTCTAGCTGTGTGACCCTGGGCAAGTCACTTAACCTTCATTGCTTAGCCCTTACCACTCTTCTGCCTTGTAACCAATGCACAGTATTGATCCTAAGAGAGAAGATAAGGATTTTTTGAAAATCATTAGCAATAAACATTGCCCACCCCAGTACAATATAAGAAAGACCAAGTTGGGGAGCATCATTCCTCTTTTTCAATGGATTTTCACTCTCTCAGGGCTTCCAATAGCTTTCTAAACACAGATTTCAGTAATGCTTAAAGCACAGTCACTATCATCAACAAAAAAACCCATTGAATAAGCACCCTGTTTTCTAAGCTTAATGGGTTACTAAGTTAAGCCTATAAAGAATTATGGAGACAGAGTCCCTCTTGTCTAGAAGTATAGTCCACATGTAGTGCCTCCCCTTCCTCTCCTCTCCCCATCTTGTCAACCCTTCACAGTATGACTTCTGGCTTCATCTCTCAGCTGAAACTCTCCCTCCCTCCAAGGTTAAAAGTGCTCCCTGTTAATTGCCAAATCTAATGACATCTTCTTAGTCCTCATCCTTACTGATTTATTTGTGGCATTTGACACTGAGGACACTCTTCCTCTGGTTACCCTTTCTTACCTTGGTTTTCATGATACCACTCTCCTGGTTCTCTTCTTAACCTGTCCAGTGGCTCCATCTCTATCTCTTTTGCCAGATTATTTACCATCTGGCCCCCTGGCTGTAGGTGTTCTATAAAGTTCTGTCTTGGACTCTCTTCTTCTCTTTTTGGTGCTCTTATCATCTCTTATGGGTTCGGATCTCTTTTCTAAAAGAATTACTCTCAGATCTACATATCCAACTCTCATCTCTTTTAATTCTGCTTTATTAACCACCCATTGAACATTTCCAACTGGGTATCCAATACACATCTTAAACTCAGTATGTCCAAAAGAGGACTCATTACCTTTCTCTCCTCTTCCTAACTTTTCTGATTCTGTGGAGTCACCACTGTCCTTCAATCACACAAATTCACAACTTCAGAATCCTCTTCAACCCTTCCGTCTCATCACCTCAAATTATTTACCATCTCATTGATTTCACTTCTAGTTCTCTTTACTCACTCAGCCACACATTTCGAGCCTTTAACACCTTTTACCTATTCTTTAATAATCTCCTAGTTGATCTCCCTCTCCAGTTCATCCTCCCCAGACAGCTAGAGTTTTAATATATAGGTCTAACTATCACTGACCTTCTCAATGAGATCCCATGAGTCTTTAGAGTGTAGCTGCCTCTTTTTGGCACTTAAAGGCTTCTTACATTCAGGCTGAAGCTGTTTTTTTTTTAGGAACATTATACCTCCCCACCCCTTTCTTTATTCTGTGGTCCAGCCAAATTAGACTTCTTGCTTTTCCCCATACTTATAAAGATCTTCAGAACTTGGTATAAGCTATCTCCATCCCTAGAATGCACTTCTTCATATCTGTTTCTTGGAATCTCTAAATTCCTTTCAAGGCTCATCTCTAAAGCCAGCCCATACTGATCCCCAGGGTTTCTAGTTCTTTCCCCCCATTAATGACTTAAACATTTTGTAATTATTCTGTATGTGTGTGCAAAATTTTATTTTATTTACTTATCTATGGTAGTATGATTTCCCCTTGAAATGTAAGCTTGAAGTCAGGTATGATTTTTGTCTTTGTGCCTCAAGTGCCTAGGATAGGGCTTAGAATATGATTGTGTTATGGAAAATAGAAGGATTTAGTAAATGTGAAATGTGTGAACAAATAAATGCATGAATAAGTCCTGGTCTATACCTCGAATAAACAGGAAAATATCACTGTCTCTTCAGATAGCATAATTCAGTATCTCATGATTTTGTACATCCAAAGGGAAATGGAATCCCTCAGAATATCAGTTCTTATGCTCTGAGATTGCCTGGTTTGGGGTTGGAGGGAGGGAAAGGATGGAAATAAGCATCCATTCATATAGCACCTCCTGTGTGCCACACACTGTGCTAATGCTTTTTATAAGGAAAATCTGATTTAATCCCTGCAATAACCCTAAGAGGAAGGTGCTATTATCACCCACATTTTACAAGTGAGGGAACCGAGGAAACCTCAGGTCTTCCTGATTCTGGGCAGCTCGTGGATAGAGTGCTGTGCCTGGAGTCAGGATGACTCATCTTCCTGAGTTCAAACCTGGCCTTAGACACTTACTAGCTATATCACTCTGGACAAGTCACTTAACCTTCTTACCTCAGTTTCCTCATCTTCAAATGAACTGGAGAAGGAAATGGCAAACCACTCCAGTATCTTTGCTAAGAAAACCCCAAATGGGATCAGGAAAAAAGTGGTCTGGAAACAACAGAACTTCCTGACTCCTGCTACATGCCCAGTGCTGGACTTGACCCTTTGTGTCTTGGTGGAGGAGTAGGAGGATAGAGGCAACCTAGATGGAAGCAGCCCTGAGAGCCCAGAAAATAGCTTTTCTTTTTTTCTTTAATTTCCCTCTAAGCTTTGGGAGCTTTTTTACAAATAACAATTATTTTTATTGGCGGTAAGGAGGCTATTAATTGATTCAAACCGTTTGCTGTTGTTCTGTCACTTCAGTCATGTCCATTTGGGGTTTCCCAGAATGGTTTACCATTTCCTTCTCCAGGTCACTTTTTTTAAAGGAAGAAATGGAGGCAAACAGGATTAAGTGACTTGCCCAGAGTCACACAGCTAATAAGGGTCCAAGGCCAGATTCAAATTCACAAAGAGGAATCTTCCTAACTCCAGATTGGCAATCTTCACTGGCCCACTAGCTGCCGTGACTCATGGCACTCTCCCCTTTAAAAGCAACAATGTCTTAAGTAAGCGAGCAGCTGTGGTCCCAAGAGCATCCACCAAGATAACACCTGATGGATGCAGAATCAGGGTGTCGTCTATCTCGGGCCCTGAGAAAAGAGCACTGGGAGAAGGGAGAATGAGGGAGAGGGATCCGAGATAGATGTGCGGAGACATTCAGAGAGGATCGTCCTAGCAAAGGGGGGGATGAGGGACTAAATGGGAAATCTTCTATTTTAACAGTCTCACAACTGTAAAATTGTGGGAGTTGGCACTCTGCTCAGTACCCACTTGTCAAGAGATTTGTTTCCATGTTCACTGTCTCTGGGAATGTGATATCTGACAGTAGATGCGGAGGTGCCTGACGATTTCTGAGAGAGGCCAATACTATGGGAGAGATTGGAAAGCAGGGCCCAGGAATTAGAACAAGGGTCCACCTCTAACTCAGTATGTGTCTAGAAAAGATTGCTACATGCTAGTCATTGGGGGTGCCCAGTAGCTATTTAATCCAACTCAGGTGTGATTTTCTTTCTTTGGTTGTGGGTTGTTTGTTGATTAATTCGTTTGGGTTTTGCAATACACACCCTAAAGGCAAGTTTCGGGCTAATCCTTTGTATGATCCCCAAACACTAAGCTTTAAGCACATACTATTTACACTGATTTGGAGAAGGAAAGTTGCTGAATATCCTTCCCTCGGAATGATCCAAGAATGCATGAAATTAGATTCATTGAAGAAAAGAAACAAAAAAGAAGAGCATCTGTTTATTATATTGCACTAATAGGCGGGTTCAGACTGGATC
Source organism: Monodelphis domestica (assembly GCF_027887165.1). Lineage (NCBI taxonomy): Eukaryota > Metazoa > Chordata > Mammalia > Didelphimorphia > Didelphidae > Monodelphis > Monodelphis domestica. The sequence goes on from NC_077231.1 coordinate 276,111,197, forward strand.
CATTGCCTCAACTATGTGCTTTGGGAGGAATTGTAATGGAAATAGGTGAGTCTAGTTTGCAGTGACATAAAAAAGAGCCCCGTCATATAATTTGGGACCATGAAATGGTACAAGCTTTGGCAATTTTGTTTTTTCACCATCTGCATTTCTTTTTTTCTTCTAGGATTAAGTTGTCATCATTCTGGGGAGAAGAAAATCTAATGAAGAGGCCAATACTATGAAGGGAATCATGGTTCAGTTTTCTTTCTCTCTCCCTATGGTGGATTTTGTTCAGAAGAAAATCGAAGCTGGCAAGACCCTATTTTCCCTGCAATTTATTTAAAACCTTGCACGCATTTGGATACCTTGTGATTTCAGAGAACTATGTGAAGATTAAGCTTTGCTTACTGATACATGGCATGTATTCTTTTCAGTCTTTTGTGTTGGATTTTGTTTGATTTTCCACTGCAGCGCGGCATCGTTGTAAAGGTTTTTATGCTTTCACCAGCAAGGTCTTAAATACATTAAGACAACACATTTGGTGTTCACACTTCTCCAGTAATGTCTGTACATAAAAGCCACAGAGTGGCATAAAAGAATGTGTGTTTTCTTTGAGAATAGTTCAACCAGTAGGAAGGCCATTTTTAGCTAGAGCAAACCCATATCCTGTGACTGACTGACAAGGATAGTCCCTGGCTTCGATGCCATCCGTGTTTTATTTACTTCTTGAGCATCTTTGCGTATAGGTTTGATTTTTTTTTAAATCCATGGAAATAATCACACACTTATTTAGCACATCAGAATTTGGTTACTGTTCTTAAATTACGTAGCATGCCAGTCATCAGAATAAGTTGACAATGAAACCAGGGCTGGGGGTGGGGGGCGGGATGGGGTGGGAAGGATCAGGGAAACAAGATATATGAACAAAGACAGTAATTAATGAATGAATTGCTTACTATTTGGCCTTTGGAGATCAAAGTAACTTTTTGGATTTCATGGGTATTGTCTACACTTGGTTTTTCCCATACTGTCTCATCTTTGGGGTATTTCCTAAAGGAAAAAAGAGGTTATAGGACTAGGGTGTAGAAAAACTGTATTTGCTGAATGAGCCATTAGAGCAATCTTTGCTGGTTAGCTTTAGAAAAAAGAGAAAATGTAAAGCTGTCCACAGGTAAGTTTGCTCTCTCACATTCAAAGACCTTCCAGTTCCATTTTGTCTACATTTCAACCTGATTGAATGATGCCACTGAACACCCCTCGAACTGACCGCTGAAACAATTATTCCAATGCACATTTTAGAAATGATGTACTAGTGTCATTTAGAAAGAGGGACACAGCTGCCCTTGTTTGAGGATGAGAGGGACACCATGGGAGAGGAGGAGAAGATGGCAAAGTGAAAAGAGGAGGGAGCTGGAAGCATCTGATTTTCTTGGATCTGGAATGAATGGTGTCTGAATTCAAGGAAACCAGGAGTGCCATGTGCCTCACTGTTGAATTGTAAACTACACAGAGCCCAAGGAATACTTCGTTCCTATCCCCAGGACACAGCTTCCCATGGAAATATCAGCTTATACATTGGCTCAATCATAACATTTCCCTCTTGGTTTTCCATTTATTACGGCTAGGACTAGGGAAGTCTAGCCAAGTTGACCAATACTTGATCATAGAGAGCGATTTTCCCCCTTACATTCAGAATGCAGCAGAGCTATGAAGCTGAATGCTAGAACTATCTGCACCATAGAATGGGATGCGACTGCTTAAATATCGTAACATAATGGGTGATCAGAGGTTTGAACCTTGATTTTTAATTGTGAGTACCTGCTAAGCCAAGTATTCTTTGCCATTTGCCATTTAAGGAAGGCAAAATAATCACCCAATGAGAAAATGTTTGCCGTTTTCTTCCAAGAGATCTGCTCCATCCTTTTATTATACATTCCTACCAAATCTGAGGTATTGGGAGGCATTTTGAGCCTTTGAAGTGTTTTGTTTTAAAACGACCTGATATTAGGATTTTTTTTAAAGGAAATTACATTCTCGGTCTCAAATAACATTTTCAGGGGTTTGTTCAAAAGCTTCATGTTCATGTTTCCATTTGGATGAGAGAGATTTTCATTTTGTTCATTCAAGCTGAGGATTACAATGACAAAATCTTACAGTTGACAGGTGGAAGAAGAAAACCCTGAAAACATTTACTAGAACAAAGGTTCAAATGAGAAACAGAAAGGCCATGCCATAGGTGTGTATCATTTGTTCGAAGACAACTACTTTAGGAAAGCCAGATGGATATTTATGCTACTCCATGAAGAAATCTACTGGTTGGACTTAGAACAAATGGCCTCCAGAATCCGTTGCCTTTCAGGAAGGTTTATAGACCTTCTACTTGGCCATCCAGGGTATAAAGCTACAGATTTGGTCAGCTCCCTCTTCCTTTTTCATTAATGTTCCCTTCTCCTTTTCTCCCCTTCTTCTTGTTTAAATTAGCCCTGGAAACTGTTGCATTAGCAGTTTATTCTTCAATTGAGGAAGCACTAGAATGTTGGGCAAGTTTATTTTCCTATAAAAGAATAACTGAAAATCAAAGAGCAAGGCTAGTTAGAATGCCTAAGCACTGTGATCGTATCAACATTACATCACTGCAGTGTTCTGAATTGGATCTTGGGATTTCATTTCCATTTTTTTCTTCTTTTAAAAAAAACATTCTGGTTAGCAATACTTCTGCACACATGACAGGAAAACTTTCCTTTGCGAAGGAAAGTTTGGCAAAACCTACCAGAGGAGGTGGGGAAAGGGGAGCTTTCAATCCACTGATATGAGGGATGAGAGATATTTCTACCTCCCAAGAGTGAGAAGAGAAGATAAAGGGGGTCTTTTCTCCCCTGGTGTTGGTAGAGGACATGGACCTCTTGGCATTCTCTGTATACACACGACTGAGAAGTATAGTCCATATTCTATGTTATGCTTCTTTACTAACTACTCATTTGTGAATATTCTTGATTTTGTAATCTCTGTTCCTGAAGAAGATGTGTAGACTGTACATACAAGGGGAGAAGACTGGCTCCCCTTCGAAATCGAAATGCAGAAGCCTCTTTACTGGCTTGTGGGTGATAATAACCTTCTGTGTCACCCCTTTACAATTTTCACACACATATACCAAAAAATAAAATAAAACAAGCAATGTCCCCCTGCCCCCCACCCAAGTGGCACATCCAAGATCTGTGTTCTTTAGCTGGAAGTGTTTTCTGTTGTTTTCCTGTTTTTTTTTTTTAATTTTGGTTTTTGGATGACACACTAATGTGTACTTTGTAAAAGGATAAATGGGTACAGGATGAAGGCAGCCATGTCATTCAGAAAAAAAAATGTACTATTTCTTCACAATGACAGCCTCGTAAACAGAATGGTATAATACATGTTGCATTATTTGTTACAACTTGTACTTTGTCTGTATTATGAGAGATGTAACAGTTTGTCAGCTGTAATTTGTTTTCTTGTAACATGATATGGAATAAAGTGTAGCCGAATCTCCCTATATCTTCGACGGGTGCGCTGTCGGGTCCTCTGCCCATGCATGCACGCGCACACACACACACATGTACAAAAGGAGATCATTAGCCGGCAAGCTTTTATTAGCATGCTCTCTGAGCCGGGCACTGTGTAGCCATTGGGGATGTAAAACAAAAAATGAAACCGCTCCAGCCTTCAAGGAGTTCACAAGATGCAGGTATACAACTGGTGGTTTATTTGCTAAGTACAATAATCATACTTCTCCCCTACATCACCCCCCCCAAAAAAATAAAAGGTACCCAACTGGACAGGAAAGAGAGGTAGAACGTCCCAACCAAGTCCATTAAATTCTTTTCTTTGCTCGCCTAGCGAGGCGGGACACTGCGAGACACCCACTGAAAGATCTGCAGGATTCCCAAGGTCTGATACAGATGTTCGCCACATGTTTCACCCATCACAAATTCATCTGGGATCTGATCTGGTTTTATGTAATGACTCTTCCTGTTACGCTTTACTGGCTTTTGCTTTGTTTTTTGCACCTTATCCTATGAAGTGGGATGCATCTGTTATCCTTCATCAAATATCATCAAATATATATCAAAGTACAAGTGGTTTCCCCCCACCCCCTTGTGTTGATGTTATAGAGTATCTTCCAGTTGACCTTTCCATCCCATCTCCCTTCCCAGACCCATGTAGCTGAGGCAAGCTTAGGGTGGCCCCTTTTTTCAGGGCTTCCCAGACTACCCAAAATACTAGCTACAAAGAACTACAGAACTACAGGTTTGAGTCAGTTCTCAGATGAACAAATGCTGACCTTGGGGGTAATGGATCAGCCCTGTTAAATATTCATTAGTATTCATCCCTCTTGTAAAATTCATCAAGTTAACAAAAGTTTTTGTAGTAATTGATGAAGTTAATGGTAAATGAGGTGTCTGCTATTGTGGACAAAAATTTTTTTTTTACTTTTTCTATTTTCCAGAGTAAAAAAATAACCTCTTTCCTTGAGAGAGAAGGAAATATCTTGAAAACTAGACTCTCAACCCTTGCACAATGGAAAGAATACTAGATTTGGATTGAAAAGATTTCTGGGTTCAAATCCCAGTTTGGCTACTTACTACTAGGGAATCTTGGGCAAATCATTTAACTCCTTTCGGCCTCAGTTTCCTCATCTGTAAAATAAAGAGTTTGGGCTAGATGACCTTTGAGGTCTGTTCTGGTTCTAAATCTGTGATTTAATGTTTTTTTCCAAGAAGGTCAACTATCAAAGGGCTTCACACTTCTCTAAGTATTCTCTACACTAATTATTTTTTATTTAGAAGCCATAACCAATTAGTTAGCCTTCTTTTATTCCTAGCCTAAAACTTCTGGCCTTTCAGATTACATTATGAAATAAATTTTTAAAGAATTCTTACAGAATTTCCGTTTGTGTCCCACCTTTGATACATGTTGCCTGTGTGACCCTGAACAAGTAACTTATCTTCTCAGTACTGTAGGCAACTCTGAAGCCAGGTTACAAAGAAAGCACTGGCCAATGCTGGCAAAGGGAGTTTATTCATCTTTAGAGTGCCCTATATCAAAAAGATATCAAAGGAACCATAGGCCCTATTCTTGGCATTATCTTATAAAACTCAACCTTTATGTTCCTGGCTTATCTCACTCAGGGAATGTGGAGGCCAAATGACCCATACTCTCCACCAAAAAGTTGTAGGATTTAAATTAATAGCCAACACTCCAACAAATATTAATAATATGGAAATAGGTCTTGATCAATGACACATGTAAAACCCAGTGGAATTGCTCTTTGGCTACAAGGGGAGGGAAGGAAGGGAAGGAAAGAGCATGAATCATGTAACCATGAGAAAATATTTTAAGTCAATTTAAATAAATTAAAATTTTTCAATTCAAAAAAAATTTTTAATATCCAACACCCCAAGAATTATATTTTATAAAGTTTATTAATAATCCCTTGCAGTAGAAGGAATAAAAGAGAAATTGAAGTAAAAAAACCTAATTATCTAACAAAATTAAGACCATATGAGCAAAAACTCTCCTGGCATTCACTCATGCCACCTCCACCAAACCTATCAGAGCAAGAAAGAACAAGAGGCGGGGCTATACCAAATTTATATCCTCCCTACTGTCAGCACTCAACAAGGAACATAGGATACAGGGAATTGTAGTTTTTAGGGTAACCAATTCTAATTACACCAAGAAGTCCACAAACGGTTCAATGTTTAGCCCTCTGAGTTTAAAGAATGCCACAAGGCACACTCCCAGTGACTTAAGGTACTTGGTCACATAATTCTAAGGTGCTGTGCACCCAGCAACTACAAAAAATAAGACATGACCCTTGGTGAAATCAAATAATGATGCATTTTCTTTCATTGAAATGGCCACCCAGCTTCTTGTGGGCACTGGTAAAGATCACAAACATGTGAATGAGCAAATGAATCAATGAATGGAAAATCATGGGCAGATGGAAAGTTGTACCAAGATGAATGTGCTCCTCAGAGCCCATTGGAAAGGAGCAAGATAGAAGCTCATCCCATTGTCATGGGGATGGCCAACCCAGCCACCATTACAAGCAAGGATACTACTGTTTCCTATAGTGTCGTTGGTAGATAGCCATCTGGCTTGTGTTAGGAAGACTTGAGAAAATCGCTGTACCCCCGCCCCTCAATAACCCTAGATAACTCTTAAGATAAGTCACAAAAGAGTTGGCAAGAGTTTCTTTATTAAGTTCTCTCCAGACCAGAAATATGGACTGTGCCATGGCTTCACCTCACAGGACATAGGATGAGTAATCCACACGGGAGTAAGGAGGTAGGGGAGGACTTGTAGGATTCCTATCCAAGGATTGCTCGGAAAGCTGGCTCAGTCATAGGAAAAGATGGTTCTCCAGATGCATGGCTGCATCCCAGCATCCATTCAGCTCAGTAATTGTTCCGGGCTTGCTCTCCTGCTTTGGCAGAACTGTGGCTCCAATGTGTGCTCACTGAGCCCGGCAGTGAAGAGTCAGGAGGGCGGCACTCACTGCAGTCACTGTTGCCCCCCAGAGTAAAGAGAAACCAGAGGGGAAGGTGTTCACGCAACCTTGTGCCACTAGGTTAACGTAGACAGTTGCCAGATAATGGCCGTCATTGTCAATCTTTGCAATGAGAGCCCCACCGTGGCACAGCTGCCTGCTGCTACCAGTGGGTGGTGGTGTTATGGGCATTAGCTTTGAGAAGCTTATAGAGCAGAGGGGGCTGGGATAAAGGACACAAATCAGGGGAAAACTGACAAGATTAAAAAAAAAAATCCAGGGCCTAGTATTTACTGTTCATCCTCCTTGCTTGTGGTGTTATATATTGTCTGCCGCGAGTCATGCTGAGAGAGAGCCAGGCACAATAATAGCTGAGAGCAGGCTTGGAGCCCCCTGAGCTATTCTCCGCCAATGGCAGTTACTGAGTGAGGAGAGAGTGTGATTCTGATAGAGTTGTCTTTTTCTCCTTCCCTCCAAGACCACCCGTAATTATTGAGGGGCATCCCTATGAAATGCCTCGACGGGGTTGGCGATAGCTGAGAAGTGGCCCCACAAGGGTCAAAGGGAAGGTATATTCCATGTATGACGATGGAGAACAAAAATACAACCGATAATGGCAGTGGGGAGGAGGAGTCAGAGTTGGCCTGGTTGTTCAACAGTTTACAAGTTAAAACAACTAAAATGTAAGAACAAATCCCTCCTCGTCCCGGGTCTCAAGGCTATCATCTAGTGTCTTGGGTCCACTGAAGAATTTTATAAATAGAGCGTGGAAAGGTATCGACACAACCTGTTCCCAGGCACGTCTCTTTAAGGACATTTCTTGGGATGCCCTTTTTATACCATACCTCGCTTCAGTTGACAGACTTTATGATAAAGGGAAGCTCTGAGGGATTTGACAAAAGGTGTAGGTAAATTTCAGATGGATATTCCATTGGATTCATGATGTCCTCATCCAGGCACATACTCCCTCCAACAAAGCCACCAAACCAGGCAATAAAAATCTGTAAAGTATTTGCTGTGTGTCAGGCATTGTGCCATGCATTAGGCATACAAAAAAAAAAATGCAAGAAACATAGTTCCTGCCTTCAAGGAGCTTGAATTTTGTTTTTGTTGGGGGGGGAGGTGGGAGAGATAATATGCAAATAGCTATATATAAGACATGGACAATGCAAATAGAAAGTAATCTTAGAGGGAAGGCACTAGGAGCTAAAGGGACTTAGGAAAAGCCCCTCAGATGGTAGATCCCTCTATGACTCTCCATTCACTTTGGGAGTCTACCCCACACTCCCTTGCCACCATTTGCCCATCATCAGTGCCAAGCAGGAGTCAGGCACACAAGTCTGAGTGCCATTTTGTTTTGTTTTATTTTTTTTCCTTTGTTTCATGCTTTACCATAGTTAAGGAATTCATGTCTCAATGGTCATGAACTGACTGGTAATGAGTCTATAATTAACTGTGATAGTATTTGTTACTGGGAAGCCAAGACTATATTCAAATATTTTTCCAATATGGTAGAACTTTGCAGAGTTTATGCTTCTGTTTCACAGGCTCCCAGAAACTGGAATAATAAAGGACCAGGGGAGGACTTGGTGTGAAATAAAGGGCCGTAGCCTCTAAGAAAAAATGGACAGGGGTACTATGAAAAGGTAAGACATTTCCCAAGATGGAGTTCTTAAATAGCGCTTAAATGAGGAGAAAGACTTGTCGGCCCACAAGGAGACATGATTGTGAATCCTGCTTCAGTCACTTTCTAGCTGGACAAGTCAGCTGTCACAGAGTAAGTGCTTAGTAAATGGTTATTGACCAACAACTCTACTGTTTCCTCATCTATAAAGTAGAGATAATAACAACCCCCACCTCCAGGGTTATTGTAAGAATCATACCCTATACATCTTAAAACACCATGCAAATGCTAACTTTTAAAAAAGATTACATTCTTACCTTTTGTCTTAGATTTGACACCAAGAATCACTTCCAAGGCAGAAGAGCGGTGAGGGCTAGGCAATTGGGGTTAAGTGGCTTGCCTACTATAAGCTTAAAAATTAACATCCAATAACTCCAAGTATTATTTTAAATAAGATTTATTAATAATAACTTGAAGTAAAGAATAGTGATAGTCTTAGTAAAGGGGAAGATCAAAAACTGCAGTTGAGAGAGAAGAGAGGAGGCAGGGTTGCAGCAAACTTATTTACAAAAATGTAAGGACACAAAGTGGGAAATGTAATTCAAGGAATTCTGACACAAGTAAAGGAATTCTGGGAAACGTAGTCCTAGGGTACAAAATTCTATTTACACACTACAGCCACATAGCTAGGAAATGCCTGAGGTCAGATTTGAATCCAGGACCTCTCATTCAGCTATGGCTCTCTATCCCCTGAGCCACCTCGCTGCCTCTATTCTTTATAGTATTATAAGCATCTGCTAGTCATCCTCCTTTGCTTTTTGGTGACATGAGACTGGAACTTAATTTCCCAACATCATATCTGGGGAACATAAGCTCTGCTACATCCTGTCAAACTAGGGAAGTTTCCAGCATGGACCCACCCAGTGGTAGACCATGTGTCCACCATAAAAGAATGAACTGAGCTGAGTTTAGAGGTGGCTCTCCAGATGGGTGATCACAGAGAATCAATAATTTTCACTGTGATGCCTATAAAATTGATGGAGGCACGAGGAGATGTGATCTGCACCAGATGAGGGCATCCCCAAGGAGCACAAATCCCTGACCTTTGAAATATACCCATTGAAGTATTGTAACATCATCAGTGATACCTTTGGTATAAGCCATTTGCCAGAGAGTTAATGACTGACTTCAGTTTACAGTGGAATGGGGTGAATAGTAGAGCGAATCTCAGAATCAGAAATACCAAGGCTCAAGGGTTCCCCAAGTCTGGACCAAATCAACTCAAAGTTAATGGCATTTCCATACAAATCATCATTAGCATGCAAGAACACTATGTCAGTTCTATCATGGTAGAGTGGGTAGAGTGCTGAATTTGGAGTCGGGAAGACCTGTTTCCTCATCTCTAAAAGAAGGGGTTGAATCAGCCCTTCAAGGTTTCTTTCCACTCTAAATCCACAGTCTATAATCCTGTGACTGCTAAACCACTTGTTGCCCTAAATGTAAACACATTTATTTTACAACTTGTTGCCTTTTATCACATATGGCTTCTTTTCGTTCCCAAATAAAATCTCGTCTTCCAAAGGAAACCTTTCCTAACATCTCTTCATTCTAGTGCCTTCTCTCTACATTTCTGTTTGCTTCCCCATTAGATTGGCAGCTCCTTGAGGACAAGGACTATTCTTTGCCTCTTTTTGTATCCCCAGGGCTGAGTGCAATTCCCGGCACATATTAAGTGCTTAATAAATGCATGTTTAGTGAATGATGTGAAGCTTTGTGATAAGAACCATCTGAGTTGTTTCGCAGCTTCTCTGAGAGCAAGAATACAGTAGGAGTGTCTGTTGAGCACAAATCCAGGTCCTAAGCTAACTTCTACCACAGGCTGTGTCCATAGTGACAAATAAGCACTTGACTTTGTGGCTCTTCTTCAGGGAATCCAGTTTCCCAAGACCTAGATCCCTGAGAGCCTCCACACCCTCTTTGTAATGCCCACAAAATTCTTCCAGGGGGAAAAATAAAAGCAAACAGAAAACCCAACTGGGTTAGCTAAGAAACTAGGGAAGCTAAAGGCCATTAATAAATTGAAGATCTGATAAGCTGGATGAAATGATTTTAGGGGGAATCTGGATAGCTCAGTGGATTGAGAGCCAAGCCTAGAGATGGGAGGTCCTGGGTTCAAATGTGGCTGGCAAGACACTTACTCCCCATTACCCAGCCCTTACCACCCTTCTGCCTTGCAACCAATATACAGTATTGATTCTAAGATGGAAGGTGAGAGTTAAAAAAAAAATTTAGAATTTACACTCAAAGGACTCCTGGAAACAAGAAGCCATGACTCCTTTTCTCAGTGTATAATTTTAACAACAAAAATAGCAATTATATAGTGCTTTAAGGCTTGCAAAACACTTTACCTATGACATCTCATTTGTGATATTTGAGAGGAAAGAGAAGTCTAGAGCTACAATTTCACTGGCCACAGAAATTCCCCTTCTGAGAACTCCCTCCACCAATACAGTTCAGCAATTAACCTGTAATTTATCAGTCTTCTAGAGCTGCCAACACAGCTCCTGTGGTCCCATACTTCATTTCCTCAGTTTCCACACTGGTAAAAAAAATGGAGAGAAGAGGACTGGACTAGAAGGCCCCTAAGATCTAAGTCTTTCTCTCTCCCTGGATGGATCTCTTAGTACTATTCCATACTACCTCTCCTTTGTAAAATAAAGATAGGGACTGGACCTGTAATTTCACTGATCTGCTAAGATGAAGAAATTCCCTCTATCAATGCCAATCAGTACCTTTTCTGCTGCTACCACCACCACCACCACCACCACCACCACCACTACTACTACTACTACTACTACTACTACTACTACTACTACTACTACTACTACTACTACTACTACTACACATTTATATAGTATTTTAAGGTTTGTAAAGTACTTTACAGGTTATCTCATTTGATCTTCACAATAACCTTGTAAAGTAAGTACTATAATTATCCCTATTTTACAGATGAGAAAATTGAGAGGCAGAAGGGGTGTGACTTTCCTGCCCAAAGTCACACAGCCTAGTGTTTGAGGTAGGAATTAAACCCAGGTGTGGTTAACCAGGTTGAGGCTAGCCAATGAGCCTCAAACCCATTGGTCATTTAGAGTAATGTCTATCCCAAGCCTGGGAAGACATCCTCCAGCAGAAGGTACACATGAGAATGGTTTGTTCCAATGGCCATGAAAGTGACTGAAGCAGGTGCTGTAAAGCACTTAGAGTTTGGTCAGACACAGAAAATGCTACAGACAATCCATTGCCAGTCATCCTGTCTTTGGTCCTGCCACTGAACTTAGATAACCCTGGAAGATACAGTGAGGCTAATGATTCTGTGCAATTCTGCCTCACTTAAATCCAGTTTATGCATGAGTCAAAACATCACCCTAGATGTCATTGGTCCTCTTCAATAAAATGAAGGATGAACAATACTGCCTCTACTTATAATTGTAGACAATCTAAATTACTGAGAAAGATTATATGACTTGCCCAAGGCAATACAAATTTATAAAATACTTGATTGTTTTTTTAAAATCCATGATATCATCAAGTGTGTTCCCACAATGCCATGGTAGACTGTCTTCAAGAATTTCTGTAGGGAGAAAAAAATCATGACTTTGTGGCCCACTTCTGACAATAAGCCAACCTAAATCTGGCTTGACTGATTCTTGGACAACAATTACCAATTTCATATCTGAAGTGGGAAGATCCATCAGGGCTTGGTCTTTGCTAGAAGAACCTTTAAGAATTTCAGGTCATTTTATGTCTCTGGGCCTCAGTTTCCACACTGGTAAAAATGGAGAGAAGAGGACTGGACTAGAGGGCCCCTAAAATTTGATCTATCTGTGATGTTTCAAAGACATCTCAAACTCACGTTGACCAAAACAGATCAGGCACTAGAGTGGATGACAGTGAAAATTGTCAGAAGACTTCTGCTGTTAATTGCTGGTAAGGGTTTTGTATCTTGGTTGCATTATGTGCTTTGGGGTAAAGATCTGTTTGACAGGACATCATGTTTCCTCAAAGGGAGTATAATGACCTTTGTTCATCAAGGTAAGTGAGACAAACATGGCATAGAGGATACTAGACTTGGATTCAAATGCTGCCTTGGGTACCTTCTAGCTGAATGATAATGGGCAACTTGACTTCTCTGAATCTCAATCTCATTATCTCTGAACTGAGAGTAGAGGTAAACTAGAGGCCCCTTCAGGCATCTTCCAACTCTAACCCTATGATCTTATATTCCATTGCTTTAAGAACCTTCCCAAAGGGAGGGAATCAGTTTCCCAGAGGAGAAAGAATCCAAATCAAAGCTCAGAAATTCTTCTTTCTCCATTTTCTCACTCTAAGTTAATAATGCTGGGTGATTTACCAGGTAGGGAAAAGTAGCTTTTCAATTTGTTGTTGTTCAGTTGTTTCAGTTGTGTCTGACTCTTTGTGACTCCATTTGCAGTTTTGTCAGTCTGCCCTTTCCTTCTTCAGCTCATTTGACAGATGAGAAAACTGAGGCCAAACAAGTTTAAGTGATTTGTTCAGGGTCACACAGCTAGAAAGTGTCTGAAGCCAGATTTGAACTCAGGAAGATGTCTTCCTTTAAAAATTTTTTTTATTTATTTATAAAATATTTTTCCATGTTTCCATGATTCGTTTTCTTTCCCTCCCCTCTTCCCTCCCCACTCCCAGAATCAACATGCAATTCCACTGGGTTGTACAAATGTCACTTGATACCTATTTCCATATCATTCATTTTTGTTATAGAGCAATTTTTTTAAATTTTATAGTATTTTATTTGATCATTTCCATGCATTGTTCATTAAAGACAAAGATCATTTTCTTTTCCTCCCTCCCACCCCCTGTAGCCGACGCGTGGTTCCACTGGGTATCACATGTGTTCTTGATTCGAACCCATTGCCATGTTGTTAATATTTGCATTAGAGTGTTCATTTAGAGTCTCTCCTCTGTCATGTCCCCTCAGCCACTGTAGTCAGGCAGTTGCTTTTCCTCGGTGTTTCTACTCCCTCAGTTTGTCCTCTGCTTATGGATAGTGTTTTTTCTCCTAGATCCCTGCAGATTGTTCAGGGACATTACACTGCCACTAATGGAGAAGTCCATTACGTTCGATTATACCACAGTGTGTTTGTCTCTGTGTACAATGTTCTTCTGGTTCTGCTCCTCTCGCTCTGCATCACTTCCTGGAGGTAGTTCCAGTCTCCATGGAATTCCTCCACTTTATTATTCCTTTGAGCACAATAATATTCCATCACCAACATATACCACAATTTGTTCAGCCATTCCCCAATTGATGGGCATCCCCTCGTTTTCCAATTTTTGGCCACCACAAAGCGCAGCTATGAATATTTTTGTACAAGTTTTTTTGTCCATTATCTCTTTGGGGTACAGACCCAGCAGTGCTATGGCTGGATCAAAGCAAATCAAAACAACTCTGAGGTATCACCTCACACCTAGCAGATTGGCTAACATGACAGTTATGGAAAGTAATGAATGCTGGAGGGGATGTGGCAAAGTAGGGACATTAATTCATTGCTGGTGGAGTTGTGAACTGATCCAGCCATTCTGGAGGGCAATTTGGAACTATGCACAAAGGGCGATAAAAGAATGTCTACCCTTTGATCCAGCCATAGAGCAATTTTTTTAAGGCCAGTCACATAAGTGATGTCATATGTTTTGTGTTTGCATTTCTACTCCCATAGTTCCTTCTCTGAATGTGGATAGCATTCTTTTATATAAGTCCCTCAGGAGTGTCCTGGCTTGTTGCATTGCTACTAGTAGCACAGCCCATTACATTGGATTGTTCCACAATGTTTTACTTTCCATGTACAATGTATAACTGGTTCTGCTCATTTCACTCTGCATCAGTTCACTTAGGTTCTCCCAGTTCACAAGATGAGTCTTCCTTTTTTTTTAAATATATATATATATATATAAATATATATATATATATACACATATATATATATATCCTTACCTTTGTATTGATTTAGAATATTTAACCCTAGAGACTACATTTCCTACAATCCCCTTTTCCTTTTCCTGTTTGTGTGTCTCCTTATGTGGGGGGAGTTTTGAGTTCCTGTTTCCACCCATGTGGGTTTTCTGGTTCCATGGTGGAAGAGGGAGAAGCGGTTTTTGTTTTTTTGCTAGCCTTACTTCAAGATAAATATTTAATAAATATTATTAAATATAATTCTTGGAGTACTGGATATTAATTTTAATCTTTACATTTTGGACAACCAGGAAGAGATTGTAGACTGTTAAAAGAGTATGGATAGCACCTGGAATAACTACAATTGCCTCCAAAGTATGAATAGCTTGTCCTACCTGACAAGCCTTTGATCAACATGCCTTTTGAGGAAAAGCCTTTGGTGGATGTCTTCTTGCTTACACACCAGTCAAGCACCTACAAATTGATTTTATCTCTATGCCAAAAGCTGGACAGTATAAATTTTGTCTGGTCATAGTTGAGAGGCATTTTTATACTGCTCATGCCACAGTGGCCTTGATTGTTAAAATCCTTTTGAAAGAAATTATTCCTCATTTTAGCCTTCTAGCACACATTGATTCAGATAAAGGAACTGATTTTACTGATTCAATCTTATCTCAAATTTATTCATGTTTGGGGATAACTCCTAAATTTCATACACAATATCATCCCCCAAGTTCTGGACAAGTTGAATGAATGAATAAAGAACTTAAAACCATGATTGGAAAATTATGCACAGAGACTCACTTAAAGTGGCCTGAAATTCTACTTCTGGCCCTATTTTATCTCAGAAGCAGACCCAGAGGTGATTTACACATCTCACCATTTGAGATGCTATTTGGACATCCACCTATTCAGACATAACCATTTGCCCCTGCCTATACCTCACTGTAAGGAGGGGATACAACCATTGCTACATATATCAGACAATTACAAACAAAATTGAAAGAATTCCACAGCTCTGGAGCTGCTATTCAAGCAGGCTCCATTGATTTCTCGCTTCATGATTTAAACCCAGGTGATAGTGTGTACATAAAGAATTTCAAACATACTAGGTCAACTGAACCTGTTTATGATGGACCATTTCAGGTCCTATTAACTATATCAACATCAATAAAAATTGGAGAGAGGGACTCAAGGATTCATTGTGCCCATGTAAAACGAGTACCTTCTGTTGATGGTGAATAATTGATTGCACTGACTTTATTTGACTACTGATTGTGATTGGACTTCTTTCTTACTGGATTTGTACATATTATTGCACTTTGATTGATCCTTGTATTTGCACAAATTGCCTTGTAGGGAAATACATGTACTACTTCATAGAAGAAAATCTGTATTGGTGATCTATATTGACCTGATATGCCTTTTGTAACATTTTGTGCCTTTACTAATTGCTTTTGTATTTTCTTGAATCTATTATTGCTTTGTCTACCTCGTTTGCTCTCACACTGTGGATCATGGTAACTCAAAGAGGAAATGAATCTTATTTTTTGAAAATTAGTCCTATACTTTACCTCTGTAATTGTGAAATATACACGATTTTAACATTTTGTCTTCTTCCTACATATGTCATACAGTATTTTATTTTTTCCTTATTTTCTCTTTTTTTTTCTTTTGACACAAATGTCACTAGTATTAAAATTTTTTTTTAATAATTTTTACTTTTTGTAATAGCATAAGCTAAGATATCCATTTACTTAGCTTATAAAAAACATACCCAAAGAGCTTTGGACTATGGCAACCTTCTACTAGTTGTTTAACTATTATGAGACTTTAGCTCGTTGACTATGTCTAATCCAAGGACAAACAGACCACAAAGGAGCACAGAACTTGACTTGAAAAGTGCCAAACAAACACAAAAAGGTGAAGGAAACCAAACCAATCCTACGGGGATTGATGACATTCTGCACAAAAAGCACAATGACTTGATCATGTGTGAGACTCAAGGTTGTGGCTGTTTAACATGTGTTAAGTGCAGGACTTCCTTGTATCGTACTCTATATCAAGCATATGACATTGTTTGCTCTGGCTCCATTATCCCAAAAAAATGAAGAAAAGGGTTGAACCAGGAAGTTCTATTTCCAATTTGTCACAAGATCGAGTCTCTTTTTCTATTTTCTCTCATGATGTGACAACTTACTTGACAACTTACTGTAGTCCAGACTGCTAAATTGGGTTAGTGACTAATTGTTGTACACTTATGGTTCATGGATCACTACAAGAACCTGTTCTGAATTGTGATTTTTTCTTTTCTTTTTTCTATTTTTTCTTTTTTCCTTCTTCCCACAATTTTTTTCAGGTTTTCTTTTTATATATTTTATGTGACTTAGAAGTTATTTTTATTTTATTTTAATTTCTTTAATTCCTTGATTTTTTCGATACTTTATTCATATGCCTTATGACTATGTATCCCTGTGTAATTCCTACATGCATCCCTGTATGTTCCTCGGGGAGGGAATGTATTATTATTTTCCTTACGGGGGACTATGTTATTATTGTGAACTTTGATTTGAATTTGAGTCAAATTTAGAACAAGAGACTACCTCCCAGAATCTAGAAGGTGCCGACAAGATGCTGCAGAGACTGCATGCTGTATCAGAAGATCAAGAGTGAACTTTGAGATATGGTGAATTTGAACTTTGGGGGGGTTGAAATGCTTTTGTTTTGAATGTACAATCTTATACCAAAGGGGACTGCCCCCTAATTGGCTTTTTGTCAATACACCTATTATTGGTTTTGTTCCTTTTCCCTTTTATTTTCCTCTTATTCCCAAATTATTATAATTTCCCTTTAAAAACTGTAACATTTTTATATACCTCTACTTCAAGTTATAAGTTAGTTATGTTTTCAAGATCCATTGCAGAGAGTGGTCTCCCAAAGGATCACAGGGGGTTATGCATTGATTTAGAATCTTGAACCCTAGAGACTACATTTCCCACAATCCCTTTCTCCTTTTCCTGTTTGTGTGTCTCCTTACATGGGGGGAGTTTCCTTATGTGGGGGGAGTTTTGAGTTCCTGTTTCTGCCCATGTGGGTTGTCTGGTTCCATGGTGGAAGAGGAAGGAGTGGCTTTTGTGTTTTTGCTGGTCTTACTTCCTTATACTTCAAGATAAATATTTAATAAATATTATTAAATATAATACTTGGAGTACTGGATATTAATTTTAATCTTTACACCTTCTGTCTTAGAATCAATACTTGTGTATTGGTTCCAAGGTAGAAGAGCAGTAAGGGCTAGGCAATGGGGGTTAAGTTACTTGCCCAGGGTCACACAGCTAGGAAGTGTCTGAGGCCAGATTTGAACCTAGGACCTCCCATCTCTAGACCTGGCTCTCAATCCACTGAGCCACCTAGCTGCCCCCAAGATGAGTCTTCCTATTTACAGTCCTAGGCTAATAGTCACTAAACCACCCAGCTCAAAAACCCTGCTGTTGAAGTGAATTAAATAGGCAGTGGTCTTTCTTAAATACTTCACAAGTAAGGACTGGGAAGACACCTTTGTAGGAAGGTAGATTTATCTATTCATCCCACTTCTAGCTTCATGCCATAATCTTCCCTCTTTGAGATGCCAAGTCTCAGTAATGGAACCTCAATAAGGATGAGGTGAGGGAAATTTCATGGTCAAGTAGGAAGTCCTGGACTTGGAGGCAAAGGTCTGAGTTACTGGAGATAATTCTTGCTAGCTTTGTGATCTTGGCCAAGTCTCCCCTCTGATTTTCAGGTAGTCAGAAAGATGATTATATGGTTACTACATACATTGCAAGACACTCTAGCCATCATTGTTGCCTCTATCCCATTGGAACTTTGGGCTTGTCTTCTAATGAGTGAATGTTTGCCCATGTGGTCTAGAAACAAGACTCTGTGATACTTCCCAGTCATCTCCTATGTACTTTCTTTTTTATAGCTCTCCTTCATGTGCTGTCTTCCCCCATTAGATGGAACCTGTCTTTCTTATTGGCATTCTCAGCCCTTTGCACAGTTTCTAGCACATAGTAAGTGCTTATTAGATGCTTGCTTTCTCTCTTTCTTTCTCTCCTTCTCTCCCTCTCTCAAATAATCTTCCCAGGATTATTTCTTTTCAAGATAATATATTAAATTAAATAAGGGGGTTGACCTTTGGGAGTTAGCCTGGGGAAAAATATGGGGTTTGACTAATACTTGAAAGACTAGATAAATGAATGAATAAAAAAAGCATTTATTACTGCCTACTCTGTGCTGAACAATTTGTAGGAGTACAAATTAAAATCATCAAAATGGCCCCTGACTTCTGGAAGCTTACTTTCTAATGGAGGACAAAGGGGAGTGACAGCCAGGGCCTGGCACTTGGGTCTTGAAAGTTACTGAGATGGTGATTGGCACACCTGGCTACTTTCTCTCATTTACTCTTTCTGGACCTCAGATTTTTCAACTGGAAAATGATAGGAAATGACTAGATGGCCTCTAAGACCCACTCTAAATCTACCAGGTCTCATTGGTGTCTTAAACTGGTTGTATGCAAAACATAACTTCCCCTCCAATTCTCCCTTTTTCCAATCTATTCCTGTCAAAGGTACCATCATTCTTCTAGTCATCTAGGTTTATAATCTTATTGTCATTCTTGAAGTCTTGCTCTTACTGACCCCATATAGCAAACTAGTTCTCAAATCCCATCATTTCCACCTTCACAACATCTCTCACCTCTGGCATGCCTGCATCCCCTTTCTTTCCACCCACAAGGCTACCACCCTACTCAGGTTCTCACCACTTTTTGCCTAGATTATTTCAATAACAAGTGGGAAATTGGTCGCCTTGCCTCATCTCAACCAGCCCCACTCCATTCTCTACACAATTGCCAAAGTGATTTTCTTATAGCATAGAGCTGCTCATGTCACAGTCTTCCCCTCCTCCTTTCTCCCACTATTTAATAAACTCCAGTTTTAATGTTATTTTTATAAGCTTTATAAGCATATTTTTAATAAGTTATTTAATAAACTTATGTTCAGGATCAAAAATAAAGTCCTTCGTTTGGTATATAAAACAACTGGGTTCCTTCCTACCTTTCCATCCTCATGAGCTTTACAGCCCTCCATGCACTCTACAATCCAGCCATCTTCATCAGTGACACCCCATCTTCCATCTGTGTGTCTTTGCACTGGCTCTCCCCCACATCCCCAGTGCACTGGCATCTCTTAAAATCCCAATTCCTTCAAGATGTTGGTCACATGCCACCATCTTCAGAAGACCTTTCTCTCTCCTCCAAGATCCGAGAGCCTTCCTCTCTAAGATTATCTTCCACCTTCCTCCATATGTATCTTGTAGGAACATAATTAATGTATTCTATCTCCCCCAACTAGACTTACTTCTTGAGGTCAAGGAGTTTTTTTGTTTGTTTGTTTTGTTTTTTGGTCTTTGTCTTTGTATCTCCCACATGTAGCACAGTGCTTGGCACATAGTAGGCACTTAATGAATGTTTGTTGACTGATTAATCCTTTTCTCTCTTTATCTTTTGACATTGCATTTAAGAGCTGAGAAGGGCTATTCTTGGGAAACAAATGATGTTTGTTTCCCATTTATATGCTCAAGTTCCTTCACCCATAAAGAACTTTTTACAAAATTATTAACTGATTCCTATGTGGCTTATTCCTAAAGCCCAAGTTGATAACAACAATTTATCCAAACAAAAAACCCATTGTTCTTGCCTCTTGGTTATACAGGTTACACTTGAGGAAATAATGTGCAGGAATCTGTGAACATTTTTCATTCAGGGAGTAATTTATATGACAATAAATTATCCAGAGAATTTGAAGTATTATTTTTATCACTCTAAACTTACTTTCTACCCTGTATTCCATAAACAAATTGACATGCTAACCTAAGGAAGAGTGAACAAAAGCTCATTGTTATCTTGGAAAATCTGCAAGCAGAGATTTATATACCAAACTTAAAATAAAGAAAAAAATTTAATTCAGTATTATTACAATATATATTATTATATATGCTACTATATATAAATATATGGTTTTCAAAGCTCTTAACATATATCATCTCTGTTATCAAATGAGGAAACATTTCTAAAGCTCCTAAGCAAAAAAACCTGGCACATAGTAGGTGCTTCATAAATATTTGTTCCCTACCCCTTTTGCTCATCAAATCAATATTTATTAAAAACCAACTGTATGCCAGGCATTGTGCTACAATATTTAATTAAAGGTTAGCCAATCAATAATTCCACAACTCCCTTCAAACTTGATCTCAAGACAGAGGTTGAATTTATTCAGGCCTCTTTGGCCTATTCATTTGTTCTTTTCCAATCTCTCTGAAGGTAGTAGAGTCTCCTATCTTGATTGAGAGGGGGAGCCACAGGAATTTGGAAGTCAGAAAGCAGGCTCAATTTGGCAGCCAGTACAATATTGATGTCCTAAAGACAAGGAACACTCTTTAAGACTTCATGACTCAGTCCAGAGGAAGGATTCATCCATCAGTCATGCTGCATCTGGATATGGACTTGGTGGGACCAGTGCTATGTAAGAACTGAACTAAGTTGTGATTCTTATTGTTGTTCAGTCATTTTTTCACTCATGTCTGACTCTTCCTGACCCCATTTAGGGTTCTTTTGGCAAAAATACTGGAGTGGTTTGCCATTTCCTTCTCCAGCTCATTTGATGGATGAGGAAACTGAGGCAAAAAGGGTTAAGTGACTTGCCTAGGTTCAAAGAACTAGTAAGTGTCTGAGGAGAGATTTGAACTCAGGGAGATGAGTATTACTGACTCCAGGTCTAGCACTCTCCCCATTGTGCCACCTAGTTGCCCCTAAGTTATGATTGAGCCTCCCTAGAAACCATGGTGGCACAGAGGAGAAGATAACCCAGAGGTATTCAGGAAAATATTTATTGCACATTTACTCTTGCTATGTCTTTGAAGTAAATATTTCCCTGTAAAAACTACACAATGCTACTGGCTCCTTAACAAAACGAGGTGGGGTGGGGTGGAATACCGTCAATAAGGGTAAACCAATGGAAATAGAGAAAAGATTCCCTCCCCAAATTTCTCAGGATCCTCTGGAACCTTGAGAGGCAAAATAGCAAGCAGACCTGGCTCTGAAAAGGTGGGACAAGAACAACAATGTTATATACAGTATCATCATCATCATCATCATCATTACTATGCACTGTGTGTGGTCAAGAAAGCTAAATAGCCTTGATGAAGGGTAGACCCTTGAAGTTGAATACAAACCATTCACCAACAATAAAGTTTTCAAGAATCCCAGTATGATCTAATACACTAAAACCAGAAAAGCCTGCCAAGACCAGACATTGCTCTTAGACCTAGCATATCAAAGGAGCACTGGGAAATTCTGGGTTTAATCTTTAGAGATGTTTTAATTTGGGTAGTAGAGAACATTTTCTCTAGGGACAGGAAGTTATTCCTTTGCCTGAGTTCTTAAGACATTAAGTCTTTAAATCTCATTTGGAAAATTACTAGTTGGTTAGACTCTTTTTACCAGAAACAGCCAGTTGAAGGGTATGGTAGAGACAGCACAGAATTCTTCATAGGCGGCTAACTACGATCTATGTGAAGTGTTTCCCTCTAGATAATTTTTTAAAAAACCTTTACCTTCCATCTTAGAATCAATAATGTATACTGGTTCCAAGGCAGAGGAAAGGTAGGGCTCTTGGATAGGGGTGGTGACTTCTCTAGGGTTGCATAGCTAGGAAGTATCTGAGGTTAGATTTGAACCCAGGTCCTCATCTCTGGGCCTGGCTCTCTATCCACTGAGCTGTCCCTTCCTCTATATCAGTGATGGTGAACCTTTGCCGGGGGGGTGGGGGTGGGGGGAGAGTGATATCCTTAGGCAAGTGTGGAGAGGGGAAAGGGAGCAGCCCTGGCTCTGAGTCCCTCTGGTTTTCCAGTAATGAATGCTGGCAAACTCTGTCCTGGGCAGTGGCAGACATGCCCACAGAGAGGGCTCTGAGTGCCCTCTCTGGCATGTGTGCCATAGGTTCAGCACCATGGCTCTACCTAATTTAAATCAATTGGGACAAGATAAAGAATTATCTAATAGTTAGCCTTTTGCTACTTATTTGTCCTGGGCCATTTGCTTTGATCTGGACCTGTGGTTTCAGGTGTGCAAGGGATCTTCTCCACCACTGCAAATCATCAATTGTTCTTTAAATGATCATCTTTGCTTTGTGGAGCATCCAAGATGAAGTGATTTGTGCAGAGCTGTGACATAGCCCAAGTGGTTAGGACTCCTTTGCTGGACTTCTATCCACTATTTCATGCTGCCTTACATGTAAGCATTCAATCCATATTTTAAATTTTGAAAAGCATTGTTTCTTTTTCTCTCACTAGTTCTGTCTTGCTCCTACCATTCGCTGAGAAGTTCTATGCTTTGCCCTCATAACTCCATCCCAGATCTCATCTCTCTCCTATGCAAAAGGCTTTATGGGATTTGCACGAGACATAAACACAGTTCTGAGAAATGAACACTAAAAGCCAGCTAGCCACTAGGGTCATGGGAACTGTTGCTTACACAGTTCTTCAGTAGCACCTTCTCTGGCATCTTGTACATGATGTACAGCTGTGAAGAGATGGGTCTCACCCATACTCTCAGCACCAATATTTCCCAAGAAAGACTTTTTGCTACAAGTTCTTATTAGGGATCTACTCTTAAAGGAGAGTCTTCCCTTATGATTCCTTCCTCTAGTGAAGGAAGGTTCTGATTTTGGTTACCAGGGTCAACGATCTCTATCACTGGGCAGAAAGAGAATCGGTGCCTGTTGATGGAATAAAAAGAAAAGTGAAGAGGTTGTGATTCTGCAGTAATTTCCCAGAGAGATTTCCATCGGCTGTTTCTCCAGTTCTTGAATTAAGATTCAATCATTCATACATTCATTCATTCATTCCATCATTTGACACATATTTATTTAGTGCCTCTGTATGTCAAACGCTGTGATGGGGGCTGGGGGAAATGGTCTCTTACCAACATGTGGGTTATCTTGTGGAGAGAGAAGATACAAGTAGGGACAACTACAATAGATACTGCTACTACTACTATTATACTACTATTTGCTACTACCACTACTACTGCTACTTCTACTACTATACTATTATTACTACTACCACTATTATTGCTACTACTACTACTATTATTACTAGTACTATTACTGCTACTACTATTGCTACTACTACTACCACTACTACTACTGCTGCTGCTGCTGCTGCTGCTGCTGCTACTACTATTGCTGCTGCTGCTACTACTACTATACTACTATTACTATTATTACTAGTACTATTACTGCTACTACTATTGCTACTACTACCATCACTACTACTACTACTACTACTACTACTACTACTACTACTACTACTACTACTACTACTACTGCTACTACTGCTACTACTGCTACTACTACTACTGCTGCTGCTGCTGCTGCTACTACTACTATGCTACTATTACTATTATTACTAGTACTATTACTGCTACTACTATTGCTACTACTACTGTTAATTCTACTGCTATTCTACTACTATTACTACTACCACTACTACTGCAACTTCTACTACTGCTACTGTTATTACTAGTACTATTGCTACTATTCCTCTTTTTCTTCCTCCTCCTTTTACCACTATTAATAATAATAATAAGAGGAGAGTAAAGCTGGATAATTGTTAGTAAGTGCTCTATGAGTCTGGGGACAGAAAGAAGAGGCACCATCTGATGTGGTTGGGTGAGTCCAATGGAAGAGGCTAGAGCCGGATAGGTAAGTCTGAAAGATTGGGCAGGACGGGGTTCCACAGAGAAGGGTGGTCATTGCTGGTGCAGACAAGCCAGGGGCAGAGGCATGGCGTCAGGAATGGACAGCACCTCCAGGTTGCCCATTAGAGCAAAGGATTGGTGTCGGGGAATCATCTTTGCCCACAGTCAGTTTCTCCTGATTTCTCGCCTTGGAATGGACATCCAGCTTTGTGAGCAGCTCCGGATCCCGAGAGAATAGGAATCAGCGATCCCAAGGAGCCCCAGTCCAACAGAGACATTCTGAGGGATGCAAATAAAAAGTCTGGGGGGAAAGAAATTAAAATGAAATCCTTTGCGCTGCTTGCACCATCTATAACCCTCTCCCTCTCCTAAAGAGTCCAATGGCCCATAGCAACAAGCCTGACTGTTTACATTCTCACCCAGAAGAAATGTCATCCTGAGGTCTCTGACAGCCCTGGTTGCCTGACACCTCCTTTATTTAGCCTGGGAGAGGGTTTGGGCTGGGACTGGGAATGAAGCCTTTCAATAGCGCTTAAATGACTTCCTCCAAACCAAATCCTTGGTGAGAGCGCTTGCTCACCTTTGGGATTGGGCACGATTTTGAGCTTGAGGATGGGGGGGGGATTTATTTCTATGCTAAATAGAGGGATGGGGGCCCAGAGAACTCTCCCTAATCAGCCCAGGCACTGCTGGATATTGACAGAGTCCTCATTAGCCAGCAGTATTGGAAACCACTGTTTGGGGGTCGAGTTTCTGAATTTCTTGTTAATGGTTTTTGGCATTTATCTGTTTGGCTGTTTTCTCCCCCAATGTCACTGGGATGAGGCTGCCTTTGCCTCAGAGACACAGCAAGACGGAGCTGCTGCACACATGAATACTAAGGAACTGGTTTCCTTAGTAACAATGTCCAAGAAGCAGCTCTGAGAAATTCTTGCCTTTCCATCTTGTTTGTTTGTTTGCCAGGGTAGGCCAGGAGAGACACCTGAATGAGAACCAGCTAAAACTGTGTCACACTGTTGGCTGTCCTGGAAGCAGGACCTGATCTTTCACCTAGAGCCATACCTCACTTGCCCTGGACTAACCAGCTGGTAAGTTATCACGATAACCTGGAATAAACATAGACCCATAAGATTTGCAGAGTGCTTCACTAAATTATCTCACTTAAAATTTTGCCATGATCCTGGAAGGTTGTTAGTAGTATTACCCCCATTTTACAGATGAGAAAACTGAGGCTTAGAAAGGTTGAGTGACTCCCTGGGAGATTGTGAGTATTGCATCCCCATTTTACAGATGAGAAAACTGAGGCTTAGAAAGGTTGAGTGACTCCCTGGGAGATTGTGAGTATTGCATCCCCATTTTACAGATGAGAAAACTGAGGCTTAGAAAGGCTGAGTGATTCACCAAGGGTCACACAGCCAATAATTGTCTGAGATGAGATTCAAACTTGGGTCTCTCTGTCTCCTGGTTTAGTACTCTCTTAATTACACCACCTAGCTACCTAGTTACAAGTAGGCTGAAGCCAACTGAAGGATCTGTGTCCCAAAACTTTTTTTCCTTTCAAGTGTTTTGGAGTCATGACTTGTTACTACAAAGATCCTCGAATGAGAGAGCTCTGCAGGCTGCTAATTAGGCTTTTCGTGAAATATTCTAAGGAGCAATGAATGTGAGACCAACAATAGGAAATAATAAAATGAGAAGCTGATTCACATGGAGAAAGATTTGGGTAACAGACTAAAGATGGACAGAGGGATTTATTTTTGAAGGATCTGTAGATCAGGAAAAACACCAGACATTAATGCCTCCCCCCATCAAACCTTTCAGTTTGGTGACGTTGTATGATCAGGAATTGCCTGGTTTCCTGCTCCTTAACTCCCTCATTCCATGCAAGTATATTGAACTTGGGTTCTGGGCAGGAAGCTCATAGGGAGTAAGCAACTGGCTCACAAAGCCTTTGGCTCAGTCTTAAGTTCCATCAAACAGAGACTGTAGGCAATGAGCATTCTTTAGGTGCTTCCTATGTGCCAGGTACAGTGCTAAGTGATGGGGATAGAAATATGAGCAAAAATAAATAAATAAACCCGAGCGTTCCATCCCTCGGGAAGCTTACAATCTAATGGGGGAAGGCAAGGCACAAAAGGGAACTGGAAAGGGTCAGTGGGAAAGAGGGAGTGAAGCTATGGGGATGGGGAGGGGATATAGTGTTGGAGTCTGGAAATTCAGAAGCAGAACAGGAAGAGAAGAAGTTTGGCCAACTTGGGTTTCTCCACAATATGAAGGCCCCAAGAGGAACTAACTCATGAGAGAAGGGACCAGCCTAGTGGAAGGATATTCCAAAGTGAGAAGATGGAAGGAGTGATTGGATATTCCAGGGTCCAGAAGCCCCAGACCCTATGGTCTCAGCATTGTCACTAAATGTCTTTGTGATGTTGACTGTTATTTCTCTTCTTGGGCCCTTAATTTCTTCATCTGTAAAATGAGGAGAATTAGAAAATCTCTAAGGAAAAATCCTTCCAGCTTTGATATTCTAAGATTCTTTCTTGACTTCTAATACCTCTTACCTAGACCCTTTGCTCTCTTCTCCCATAACCAGGATTCCTTATTGATGCCTATCTTCCAGAAATCTTATCTGTCCTGCTAGACTCATAGGTTCCTTCTGGCTTGCATGGGGACCTCTGGCTTGCTCTCCCCACTTCTGGTTTACCAAACTTCTGCTCTCTTCTTGCAATATACTCTCCTATTGCTGCCCAAGTTGCCAGTGGAGTTCATACAGACAGAATGGCCTAAACATTTGGAAGATTGCACATCATCAGAGCCAAGAAACTGATCAGGAATGTAACCCACAATATAGCATTCACTGTGTATGGAGTCACCAATTAATTTATAATATCATTTTATGTCTTGAAACTAAAACCCAAAGAAGGTAATAGGGATCACCCTGCATTAACTCCTAGAGAGATAATTGGAATTCTGGGGCTAAATGAATATGAGATGACTCCACCACTCATATTCCTTTCCTTACAGCTGCTGGTTCAGTCAAAAGTCCTGCTAATATTTGCAAAGGAAATGAATAGTTCTTATGTAATATGAGAAAAATTAGTGGACCTTTGATAGATACCATCACTACTTCATGGCAGAAACCACCATGGGAGTTTTCTGTGAAATGTCTAGCCCTTATTAGTTGAATTTTTGAAATCACTGAGTAGAATGACCAATTCAAGCATATACTGTCAGCTTGTCTACTGCAAAAATAGTCAAATGTGTCCATGCCATGGAAAAGGAGGAGGAGGAGGAGGAGGAGGAGGAGGAGGAGAAGGAGAAGGAGAAGGAGAAGGAGAAGGAGAAGGAGAAGGAGAAGGAGAAGGAGAAGGAGAAGAAGAAGAAGAAGAAGAAGAAGAAGAAGAAGAAGAAGAAGAAGAAGAAGAAGAAGAAGAAGAAGAAGAAGAAGAAGAAGAAGAAGAAGAAGAAGAAGAAGAAGAAGAAGAAGAAGATGATGATGATGATGGAAGAAAAGGAGGAGGGAATGGAGGAGAAATAAAAACCTGGTCCTCCCCTGCTGAGAGGAAGGCTTAATGACATCAGATGTAATTAAGTAATAATATGCTATTTCTTTCAGTGATAGCCCAACATGTTAACAGAGATCTAAAGTATTCCCAGAAGTCAGCCTCACTTTTCTCCATCCTATGCCCTGGCTCCTGATTCCCATTCCAGTTTACTTTAATGATATTAAATACTCATACTAGAAAATGCCCATGTAATCTAGACACTAATAGACCCAAGGGTGACTTTCAGTTTTTTTCACAACTCTTGATCCCAGTATCTTCTTTCCAGTTTCATATTTTGTTTCATCTTAGGGATCTGAAAAATCAAAGGACATTCAGTGTAAAAAGAAAATTCTGAAGAAAAGTTAGCAATTATATAAATTAGGTACAACTTTTAGTAGCTTAAGAGTGAATGCTTCACATTTAAGAAGAATTTCAGTTTGGTATTTGTGATTAGCCCAGCACAGTGAGTTTTCTAGACCATTAAAGTAATGATGGGTAAGATGGAATGAGCCTCAAAAAGACAGGCAGTGCTTAGCTGCATCGGGGTCCAAGAAGCGTCTGCTATACCATTGGGTCTCATTAAGTAAGTACCATGCTTCTTAATCATGGTGCCAAGACACAGACAGGAGCTACTCATTATCAAAGTAGACTCAAACTCAAGAGTTGTAAAGTTAGAGTCAAAGGACATGAGTTTGAATCTTGACCAAGCTACTTCCTATCTGTGTGACCCTGGGAAAATCCGTCAGTCCTTAGACACGATGCCACCCCAGGTTGAATAGCTCCTTCACTTTTTTTTTTATAAACCCTTACCTTCTGTCTTAGAATCAAAACTATATGTTGGTTCTAAGGTAGAAGAGCAGTAAGGTGTCAGCAATGGGGCTTAAGTGACTTGCTCAGGGTCACATAACTAGGAATGTCTGAGACCAGTTTTGAATGCAGGACCACCTGTCTCCTATCTCTCATCTCTATCCACTGAGCCACCTTGCTGCCTCCGCTCATTTACTTTAAAAAGTGTCTAGGAAGGAAATATTGGACAAAGTATCATTGGAGTCCAGCCAAGTAGATGTGACCAGGAACAAATAAATCTACCAATTCGGTCTTCCAGGGATCAAGAAGAGCTGGGTTTCTCTGGGAACGAGCTGAACTAGAGGACATTAGATCCCTGACAACCTTCATAGGGAAGGGGTCTGTTGATTTGGGGGAAGAACACCCCCAAATGTAAACCTATTTAAAGAACAGGAAATCTGTTTCCTATGATAAAAAGAGCCCCGATTCCTGATTAACCGACCCAGGAAGGCAGACTCCCCAACACTGAATCAAAAGGACATTGAAAAACATAACTAATTCTCCAATTACCATATTTTAGCATATGGTTCCACACTGCTTTATTTCACAGTTATAATGAGATTGCTAATGCAGTGCAGAATGGGACAATACATTAATTTGGTACACAATTCCACTTATCTGATCGAAATGCCATATTTAGACAGCAGGAATCTTTCTCAAGGCAAGGAAGCAGCCCTTCCTTCAACATAAGAGTATTAGTATTCCCTCTCTGAATGGCCGATGGTGGGCTTTTTTTGTTATTGGGTTTTGTTTTTTTTTCCCTATTGCAAAGACATATTGCACTCTGTCTGCAGGTGTGAGCCAGGGGTCCTCCTATTCTCAAACTTCACTCTGGGACTTCTTTTGGGTTTGTTTTTGTTTTGTTTTGTTTTTTGGCCTCTGGTGCTTTAAGACTGGATCTTCTCCAGGACCAGTCCGTGTGCCAGCCAGAGTAAATACCAATTTCATTTCCATCCCATTATTTTTCTAATTAAGCGTTTGTCATGCAAAAGAAGATCTGAGGTGCCCGTGTTTTCTATTATGCAAAGTATTCCTTTCTGATAATGGCTTTCGGAGAGCTTCAGAAAGGTGATGGGGAAAGGAGGCAGGAGAAGAATGCAGTAAAACCCGGCCCACTCGCCCGCTCCTTGCCTGCTCTTGTCACTGACAAGCCTTGGCCTTGGCCCGGATTTGCCTGCCACACATATTATCGCTGACATTCCCAGACTCAGACCCTGAGCACGTGTAATTGGCAGCCCTCAACGACGAGACTTCTGCTGGCGAAAGGACTGGCCTCGTCCAATCTGGACGCGTTTGCCCCTCCTCCCCTTCCATTCACATTTAGCAAAACCCATACTAGCGGAAATTTACCTTGAGAGCTCAGAACAAAGTCAGAATATGTCAGCAGTTCCGGAGACGTTCCCTCTTCCTTCTTGGGACAAATCCCAAGGGGGAGGGCTCTCTGGAAGGGGCGGCTATTTTCTAAAGCCTTTGAATGCAAAGCTTTTCCCTTTTCTAGGGCTTGCGATTTTTCCCAGGCAGACCTTAATAATTGAATCTTTATATTAATATGCTTTCCTCTTAAAAAAAAATAACGTTATGTTTTAAGCTCCAAATATTCCCCTAGGTCTCAGAGAATCGGCCATGAGACTGAAAGCCTTAAAGGTACCTAGTGTTAGAGTAAGATACACTGAGATTATTTCCTTTTCCAGACCTTCGAAGCATAGAATCTTTAGGAGTTAAGGAAAGGTCCGGGAATTAATCAGAGATTGGTTTTTTCCCTTACATGTACAGGTGAGAGAGGCTACAGGTGCCGCTCAGCTCTGGGTCGTTCTATTCCGGAAATATGCCACTCATCGTGTTTATGGTAAATGGCTAGAGATGGAAACTTGGGCTAATGTGCCCTACACTGGGTATTCAGCTGCAATTGGGGAAACTGCTCAGCCTTGCCCTGCCCCAAATGAAACCAGCATAAATATTATTCACCTTTGTAATAGCATATGGGCTAACTGGATTGTAGATGTGGAGCAGAAAGGGACCTTGGAGATCTTCGAGGTCATCAGAAATGCTGTATTTGCCAGCTGAGGAGACAAGCCCAGAGAGGGAAAGTAATTCGTAATTTGTAAAACAATAGATGCCTTGGGAGCCTTAGAAAAAGTCCCTCCCAGCCTTCCCTACCTCATAGTGACCACCTTCACACTGAAGGCAATTAATAAATGTTTATTAAACTGAATTAAATATAGTTAGTCTTACATCTTGAATTTCTACTCTTCCAGGGAGCACATCCCATTTTAAATCCATTCCCTGCTGCTATTAACTGGTGCCTTTAGCAGTTGTACCTTGCTTTAAGCAAACTCAGTATGTGGACCGCTGATTTACAGACCCACTAAATGAAAGGGTGGCTCTGCTCACTTGACAAATGAGGTCTCTGATTTCCAAAAGCATCTGATTCCTTTGCTAAACAGCTCCCCAGGCACTAGAAATATGACCTAAGGTAACAAGTCATATTTTAAATGCCCTGGGGAACTGCTAGGGCCAATGGCAAAATGGGTGATCTATGATCTAATTACAGAAGAGAAAATACCAGGTTTGAAAGCTGCATAATTCAGGTCACAACGCTTTGATGGCCACTGAGCATCATGACTCATTTTGGAAAATTTCGGTTTGGAGACAAACACTAGAGTACAGGCAGCAACCTACCTGAATTCTCCTATAGACCACATTAAAATAAGAACTCAACCCAAATTTTGGAACAGAAGAGTCCACAAAAGGTCAGTTGAGACATTTTTCCACCCTAAGACAACTGAGGAAGGCAGCAGGAAAGGTCTGTGACACCAGAGTGGGCACCATCCTAGAGTGAAGTGGGCATAGGGGGCAGCAGCAGCAACAGCAGCTTTGGGAACTTTTATCCTATATACTATGGGAAGGAGTCAGACACCTGGTGAAAAAGATTACAGGTGACCCTTTGCTAGTGCCAGGCACAGCTGGAATTGATTGGACGCTCTGTTGCTCATCAGCAGTTCTGAGTTGCAGTTCCAGGGCAAAGAAGACAGCTAGAAGGGACCTTAGACACTCTGATCTAATCTGTACCCAAAAGGAAGCCCTGCTTCAACACACAAGACAAAGGAACTGTCCAATAGGTAGGAAGTGACTGGAACTACAGCTCAACAAAGAGATGATGAATGAATCTGAGAATTGTCTGCAGAGACGCCTCCTCTGTCTCCCTATCCCCAAAGTTGGTGAGAGCCCTGAAAGAAAGGGTATAGAAAGAGAAAAATAAAAAAGATGGCCCTGGTTGGGGTCCAACATCAGCTAAGGAGAAGAACATTAATGATCATCTGGCAAAAGAGTCTAAATAAGGAGTGCAAAGTATGTTGACTTTGTTCTTTCAGCTGAAGAATTCTGTAGAAACGAGAAATCACTGGATTTGTCAAGGAAGCTGGCATATGAAATTTCTAGATTTTGCTTTGAAATCCCAAACCTATTGATTGTGGATTCAACTGAATTCAACAAGCCTTTGTTCAGTGACTACTACATGCCAAGCATTGTTCTGTACTCTAAAGATTCAAAGGCAAAGCAGTTTCATTCAACTGGAAAAAAGGAGAAGGGGTAAACCAAGGGTTCATAGATACACTTAGTATAATGGATGGAGTACTGACTTGAGACTTAGAAGATCTGTGTTCAAGTTATTATCTCATATCCTAATAGGGTCTGATTTGAATGCTATTCTGTTATTAAGTGTTCAAGTGTTGCTTCTGGAATTTGCAGAGCTAGGGTCTCCAAGCAGGTTATTTGACCTCCATGGGTCTCAGTTTCCTCATCTAGAAAACGAGGGGGCTAAAGTAGAACATCTTCTAAATCACTTCCAACTTTAAGTTTACTGATCATAATCTAGGCAAACACAATGTACCCAGAGGGTGGTTGGGGGGGGTGATGAACAACTTTGGGAGTCAAGAAGGTATATGTGGGAGGTGGCACTTAAACTAAAAACCTTGAAGGAAATTGTAGGTTCACTGAAGAAAGTACCCAGTTTTTCCCTGGGATTGTCAAATCCTCCAGAACTCCACCAGTCCTTAAATGCATTATTTCACCCACTCAGTGATCTTTTCTCAAATGCCTACTATGTGTAATCCAAGCCAGGCAGAGAAAAGCTGAAATGACTGACAGATGCACAGAACCCTTAAGCCACCGGAAAAAGCCTTGTGAGCAAATGTGGCTAATGAATTTCAGGTCGAGGACTTCTGCTGTAAATATTCCCACTTAGGATTCCTGTGGACTTTGTAATGACCATGAATCACAAAGGGCAAGAAAAAATGAGCCATGTTTGCAAACTGCTTGAGGTCTTTTATGATGGTCTTTCCCCAGGGGAATCTGGGCAGCACTACAAGGCCATTTTAACAAAGTGCTGTCTGGTGGCGCCTTCTCAGCACATGGCTCTGATGGAGTCAGCTGTCTGGCTCTGGGCGTGTGTTTTTCTGGTTTCAAACCCAGCCAACCTACCAACACTGCAATTCCCAAGATTGGCTTTAGTCACTTAATAATATAATAGCATTCAAATCAGACTCAATTAGGATATGAGATAATATTAATAATTACTTTTTATATTTATATGGCGCCTTTCACTGCAAAGCTCCAAGGGTTTTGCCAGCACCATCTCTCATTCATCTTCATAAGGAAGCCAGACCTTATCATTCCTTTAAAGATAAGGGAACCGAGGCATGAAGAGGTTAAGTGAATGGCCTAGAGTCTAGACGTGGTCAGATTCAAGATCAGAAAATCCAAAGATTCCTTTTCCTCCTTAGAAACTATTTTGTAAGAGAATTATGAGAAAAGTATACATTTCTTTCTCTGATCCCCAAAGTCAGGCCCAGGCAAATCCATTGTACTTCTATCTTCAATAATCTGATGCTTAAAAATCAGATTTGATATCTTGACCACTTTATCTGGCTGCCTCATTTAGTAGGATTATAACCTGTCATCATGGCTTGGATTGTTTTTCTATTCTTCATTTATGGGTTGCTGGAGGAAAGAATGAAGCACTTAAAGACAGAAATAACAAGAAGAACCAAAGGAAGTCCTCTGAAGCATTCATTGGGTGTGTGCTCAGGGAGGATGGATGGGAAGATATGGCCAAGAGTCACACAGGATGAGGTGATGTAGAGGAGGAAAGAATGTCCACATTGATACAATCCTAGATATAACTCTTAGATTTAAATCTGGATGAGATCTTGGAAGACATTGAGTCTAAGTCCCTAATATTATTTATGAAGGTGTTGAGGCTAAGGAAAGCAAAAAAGAGGAAGGGAGGAAGGGAGGAAGGGAGGAAGGGAGGAAGGGAGGAAGGGAGGAAGGGAGGAAGGGAGGAAGGGAGGAAGGGAGGAAGGAAGGAAGGAAGGAAGGAAGGAAGGAAGGAAGGAAGGAAGGAAGGAAGGAAGGAAGGAAGGAAGGAAGGAAGGAAGGAAGGAAGAAAGGAAGGAAGGAAGGAAGGAAGGAAGGAAGGAAGGAAGGAAGGAAGGAAGGAAGGAAGGAAGGAAGGAAGGAAGGAAGGAAGGAAGGAAGGAAGGAAGGAAGGAAGGAAGGAAGGGAAGGAGGGAGGGAGGAAGGAAAGAGGAAAGGAAGGGAGGGAAGGAAGAAGGGAAGGAAGGAAGGGCCATTATAATAAGCAGAATAATTATGCTCTAAACACTGTGCTAAGTGCTGGGGACATAAATAGAAAAGCCAGATAGTCCCTGCTCTGAAGAAGGCAACCTTCTAATAGGGGGAGTCATTTCTTCTAGAAGGCTTCAATAATAAGACAGATGGAAAGATGCAGTAGTCCTTAGAGTATATCTTCTTTGGAAGTACACCTTAATAAGATGGATGCACTGGCTGTAATGTCCAATGAGACCTTAGTCCCTGTGCTTTGGTCTGCAAGTAGAAAAGACATTTGGATTAGCACAACGAAAAGTCAATCTGAAGCATCTAGGGAGATCTCTCTTCTCAGGAAGTAAATAGAGGGCTGGACCTGGAGCAAAGAGCACTGAATTCAAATCTGGTATCACACACTGAGTAGTTGTGTGATCCTCAGTCTGTTTCTGTTTCATCCATTGTAAAATATTCAACACCTATCTCCCAGGATTGTTGTGATGATCAAATAAGATAACATTTATAAAGTGCTAAAATATAAATAGTTGTAAAATGCTGGACAGTTCGTGGCACATAGCAGCCTATTTAAAAATGCTAATTTCCTTTTGTCTTCTTTTATCACTTCTCCCAACTTCACTGGGACAGTGAACACTGACTCCATCTCTATGCCCCTTTCCCATGTAGCCTTGGAGTCCATCAGATGTGTTACAGTAAGCCCTTCTTTCCTTTTTCCTTCTGAGTAAGGGTCATTTTCTTCTTTGTACTTATATCCTAATGCCTAGCATAGTACCTGGCACCTAGCATGTGCTCAATCTTGTTGACTGATTTCTCCCTGACATCACTTGAAGGTTCTGTTTTCTAGCAACTATAGTTCGACTTATTTTACCCTCGAATCTTCACGAATATATAAATATTCTTTTCTTTCTCCTTGGACTCCTCTTCCAACTCTTTCCCAAAGATCCTAACATTTCTGACTAGTTAAAACCTCAGATGATGGAGAATTAAGGCAATATCTTTTGAAAGAAAATATTCTGATTATCTCAAGAGAGGATTCTGTGCTTTCTTGGGTTTGGTGAATACTCAAGCTGTTAATCCTTTCCAACTTCCAGAAGCCCAATAATAACTTTACAAAGTTATATCAGGAATAAAATCCTTCATTCACTTAATTTCTTCATGGTGGGTAGAGTTCTTTGACCACAGAGTTGCCCATAATAGGCCCAAGAAATAGGAGTGTGACTAGGTAATGCCTTCAGGGATCTTTGTTCATAGGTAAAAGTACAGAATAGCAAGTTCCAACATGTAGATTTTGAAATTCAGTAAATTATCCAAGGGCAACCAGGAGGCACAGTAGATAGAGTTCTGGCCCTAGAGTCAGGAGGATCTGAGTTCAAATCTAAATCTCAGACACTTACTAGCTATGTGACCCTGGGCATGTCACTTAGCCTTGTTTGCCTCAGTTTCCTCATCTGTAAAATGAGCTGGAGATGTCAAACCACTCAAATATACTTTCTAAGAAAACCTGAAATGAAGTCACAAAGATGGAAAAACAACAAAAATATCCAAGCACTTTCCCTCAAAAGAACCTTGCAAGGTCAGCAGTCAACAGGCACTTATTATGCACTATGTACCAGGACCTGTGCAATATGGAGGGGGTTATTATTTCCTTTTTGTAGATGAGAGAAGTGAGATTCAGATCAGTTAAATTATGTACCAAAGAAGGCAGTTTAGTAGCTTAGTGGTTTGAAAGCCAGGTCTATAGATGGGAGGTCCTGGATTCAAATTTGGCCTCAAATACTTCCTAACTGGGTCTCTGGGCAAGGCACTTAACCCCCATTGTCTAGCCCTGACTGCTCTTCTGCCTTGGGACCAATACACAGTACTGATTCTAAGAAGGAAGGTAAGGGCTTAAAAAAAAATAAAACACATACCCAAGGTGATGTGGCTAGGAACTGAAAACTTGCACAACACCAAACTTTTCTGACTAATCTAAGACTCTTTCTAATGTGTCATGCATATGTTAACAAGTTTATAAATGAGCTTTATTCTTATAGAACATATAAAACCATGGCTAAAATTAGAAATATGAGAGTAAATCCAGAAACATTTAAGTATGCATTGCAGGCACTTGAGATATTTATGGACTCCAACTTTTTACAGACTTGATTCTCCTCTCCCAGCTTGAGAATATAGCAAGGGACTCTCCAGGGACACCAAAGGGAAAAGAGGTTCCATCTGTCCCTTCCTGTTGCCTTTGAAGCCATAAAGTATAAGCTCCAGAGAATT
Organism: Monodelphis domestica; assembly: GCF_027887165.1. Taxonomy (NCBI): domain Eukaryota; kingdom Metazoa; phylum Chordata; class Mammalia; order Didelphimorphia; family Didelphidae; genus Monodelphis; species Monodelphis domestica. The sequence continues at coordinate 276,147,383 of NC_077231.1, forward strand.
ATTGAGCTGTCCTTGTAACTGAACTCCCAACTGCACACCCTCTAGGCTGTGTGATTAAGTCAGTTCTTGCTTGGGTATTTAGTGTCCTCTGTTGGTTATTTCCAATTTATTTTGCATAAAGCTTGTGTGTGTGTGTGTGTGTGTGTGTGTGTTTATTTAAATAAAACCCTTATCTTCTGATCTTCTGTTTTAGAATCAATACTGTGAATTGGTTGTGGCAAAATTGGGACACTATTGCATTGCTGGTGGAGTTGTGACTTGATTCAACCATTCTGGAAGGCGATTTGGAATTATGCTCAAAGAACTTTAAAAGACTGTCTGCCCTTTGATCCAGCCATAGTGCTGCTGGGTTTGTACCCCAAAGAGATCATAAGGAAAAAGACTTTACAAGAATATTCATAGCTGTGCTTTTTGTGGTGGCAAAAAATTGGAAAATGAGGGGATGTCCTTCAATTGGGGAATGGCTGAACAAATTATGGTATCTGTTGGTATGGTATCTATTGTGCTCAAAGGAATAATGACCTGGAGGGACTCCATGTGAACTAGAATGACCTCCAGGAACTGATGCAAAGTAAGAGGAGCAGAACCAGAACATTGTAAACAGACTGATACACTGTGGTACAACTGAATGTAATGAACTTCTCTACTAGCAACAATGCAATGATCCAGGACAAATCTGAGGGACTTATGAGAAAGATGCTCTCCACATCCAGAGAAAGAACTGTGGGAGTAGAAACACAGAGGAAAAACAACTGCTTGATCACATGGGTCAAGGGGATATGATTGGGGACGTAGACTCTAAATGATCACCCTAGTGCAAACATCAACAACATGGAAATAGGTTTTGATCAATGACACATGTAACCCCCCCTCCAATATTGGGAATTGGTATTAATGCAGAAGAGTACTAAGGGCTAGGCAAAGGGGATTAAGTGACTTGTTCAGGGTCACACATCTAAGAAGTGTCGGAGGATAGATTTGTATATAGGTTTTACATTTTACTCCCCCATTAGATTTGGGTTGTTCCTTGACATCAGGGATTGTCCTTTATCTTTCTTTGCATTTCCAGTGCTTAGTAGAATACTTGGCACACAGAAGGTATTTAATAAATATTGACCAGCTTCACTATTATTGCCAGGGACCCTTTACTTCCTGTTCTCTTACCTCCAGATAGAAAGGGCTGCATTCAGATTAGCACAAAGAAAAGTCAGTTCTAGGCAATCGGGGAGATCCATATTTTTAGTAATGGATTCCTTTGGTACCACCCCCTTCTTATTGTCCCTCTTATCCCACCCAATCATCCCCAGGTTCAAAACATTCCGTCCTAGTCCCTAGAAATGATAACCAGCCACATTGAAGAATGAAGAAGCTCTCATGGCTAAGTTCTCAGCAAATATGGCTCCAAACAGACCCTGCTAAATCTCCAGCTGCTCTAAGTAATGAATTGGATGTGAAACTAATCACAGGGGTTAATTGATCTGCAATCAAAGGATCTAAGTTTGAAACCCAACTATTCCTCTTACCACCTCTGTGACCTGAAGCTTACTAGTCCTTTAAACATCTACTGCTCTCAGTTTCTTCATCTAAAGAATGATGGAGTTGGAATCCATAACTTCTAAGGTCCTTTCCTTTGGGCTTCTGGACCTGAACATCCATTTCTTGCTCATATCCATCAGCCTTTATATTTGTACTGTACTGCTCTACCAAATCCTTTTATGTTTAGATTCCTTTCTTCTTTTCTGTTTAAAAGGATGAATGGGAATTACTACCAGCTTAAATCACAAATTGAGTGGAAGGTCAATATAATTAATCAATTTTCAAATTTAATTTCTCTGTTTATTAGACTTTCCTCCAACAAACTTAATGGAAAATCTGACTAACATGTCATAGGTATAGGCATGGTATAGGAATGGGAACTGATCTCAGAGTCAAAAGACTTGTATTCAAGTTTTGCCTCTTCCACTCATTAGCTCTGTGATCTGTAGCCAATCATTCACCATTCTGAGTCTCAGCTTATTCATCTATAAAATGAATAGAATTATTTTGGTTAATGTATAGAATGTTTCATATCCACTTCTTACACATTTGAGGTGACTTGACATAGTGGATAAGGCACTAGATTTTGAGTCAGGAAAAACTGGGCTCAAATTCTGCCTCTATTCCATACTAGCTATGCCACCTTGGATAAGTCATTTAACTTCTCCATGACTCAGTTTCCTTATCTTTAAAATGAGGGATTTGATCTTAATGGTATCTAAGTTTCCTTCCAGCTTTAAATGATCCATGTCCAGCCTACTCTGAGCATTGTTACAAGGTTTATTTAAAAATGCCATTCAAATATAAGATTTCAGGAGTATTATTTTGCCTTCCTCACAGTTGGCTGTATCATGTAGATGTTTTATGATTTTTAGAAGCCCTTTCCTTTCCTGCAAATTTGGCTTAGTGTTCTGAAGTCCTGATAATCTTGGGAACCTGGTGGATAGAAATAGGCCAGAAAAGACTTTAGGCTTTTAGTATCCAAATCATTTGTAGAAAGAACAATTATAAATGTCCTTCCACTGAAAATCAGTCAGGCCAATGGAAAACCAAGGAAGGATCTGGGGAAGAAACCTATTGAAAGGCATGGTGTACATGGTTGAAGAGTTACAGTTACGATCCTTAATAAGATTCCAGTAGACTAATTACTGTACTTGTTTTCTCAAATTGCAAGGGATAATTATGGTCCTTTAGGGAATAAGAGAAGGCTAGGTGTTACTAGACTCCATAAATACTCCATATCCATTCTCGTCTCATTTTTCAATCTTTCAGATAAGCAAAGCTCATTTTGGGGTCAATCAGCACATGCTCTAATGCCTAGAAAACCCTGGACCACTTTGATTTCAGCCATTTCGATTTCTTTGGAAAGGGAATTTCCACAGAGTGATACTTTAATTGAAACACCAAAGTTTGTGATTCCTGAAAATTTGAGAGTGTCTCTCACATCCTCCATCTACTAGAACATCTTTTCCTTCAACAAATTTGCTTTGGCAGGCAAAAGGAAAGACTTAGCAAAATAGAAAAGGAGCCCATGTCTGTGTTATAGCTGCTCTGTGAAACTTGGTAATTCTCAAGTCCTCACAAATTCAGGCTTCTGCTTTAAATATATTTGAACTCAGACCCCATGAAGAAATGGAAATGCTTCTTGGAAATGACGCTAAGAACAGCTGGACCAGAAGAACCATCCACAGAGGAGAACTGTGCTCCAGGCAGCACCATTTTGAAAGCATCATGGGATGTTCTTAATAAGTTTGTTAAGGGGGGAGATACTGTACCAAGTGGGAAAAAATCATAGCTGGTATCATTACCAAAAAGCTCCAAAGATGATATCAATCAATACCAATTCATGTAGCTAGTTTTGTAAAATCTCTATAATTTTTGTGAATGATCTACACCTACATGGAGGGTGTCTTGGCTTCCTTGTCTTCCTTTGGTGGTGGTGGGTTTTTTTTTTAAACCCTTACCTTCCATCTTAGAATTAATACTGTGTATTGTTTCCAAGGGAGATAAGGGCCAGGCAATTGGGGTGAAATGACTTGTCCAGAGTCACATAGCCAGGTAGTATCTAAGGTCAAATTTGAACCCAGGATCTCAAATATCCAGGTCTGATTCTCAATTCACTGAGCCATCCAGCTGTCCCTAGCCTTCTTTTGTTGTTATTCAGCCATGTCTCAGTCATATTTAACTGCATGACTCCATTTGGGGCTTTCTTGGCAGAGATACTGGAGTGGTTTGCCATTTCCTTCTCTAGCTCATTTGACAGATGAGGAAATTGACAGATGAGGCAAACAGGATTAAATGACTTGTCCAGGGTCATAATGCTAGTATGTGTCTGAGGCCAGATTTGAACTCAAGAATATTAATCTTTCTGATTCCAAGCCCAACACTTTACCCATTTTGCCACCCAACCACCATCTGTAAGAGGCCTTTTCTAGTCCCTGACAATGCTGATGCTTTCCTTTAGTTGAATATATAGACCATATACATACATAGCTGTCGGTATGTTCTTTCTTCCATTAGCATAAGAATTCCTTGAGGGTTTGTCTTTCTCATATCCCTGGACCTAGAACAGTGGGTAGTTCATAATGGGCACTTAGTAAATATTTGTTCCCTTGATTTTTAGATGCTTCCACTCACAAATGGCACAGTGCTGTCAGCAAAGCCCACAAGAGAATCTCCTTAACAAGGAAGTGGTGCAATGAATAAAACACGTGGCCTCATGGCAGGAAGACTCTTCCAGAGTTCAACTCTGATCTCAGATACTTCCTAGGTGGGCAACCCTGGACAAGTCACTTAATGCTGTCTGCCTCAGTTTCCTCATCTGTAAAATGAGCTTAGAGGAGGAAATGGCCAACCACTCCAATATCTCTGATGAGAAAATACCAAATGGGGTCATGAAGAATTGGACATAACTGAAATGAACGAACAATAACAACAAAATTAATAAACTCTCAAAAGAGGAAAAAACAAATGAATGGAGAATTAGAGCTGCTGGCTCATGAAATTCACTTATTAAATATTCAGTGTGAGTGCTTACACTTGGAAATTGGCAAACGCTACAATTCAGGGCTTGAATTATTATTCTGATGATTGGTTAGATTTAAGAAAGTGATTGAGGAAATTTTAATAATGCAAATTTAACATAAAAGTGCATTATTCAGACAATTTTGTGTTTTTAGTTGTTAAATGTTTACTTTGTGGAAAATGCCTGCTATCTGAATGAATTCCATCAGTCCATCCTACTTAGATAAGCATCACAGATGGGCAATGAGCTGGGCCAAAAATTAAGCAAGAGGAAAAGAAGGGGTTGGATACTCCTGGCAAGACTGAGTAACACTTTTAATGATCCTAAGTTACTCCCTGAAACAAACAAACCCATCTCCTTAATAGCAATAGTCTTCAGGTATTGCTGAGTGGCTGGGAATCATAGAATCCCACAATCTCTAAAGAATCAGAACTATAGACAAGAGAAAGATCAGTGGAAAAATACACAAGAAGCAAAAAATAAGGAGTGACAAATTACTAGAGGTAACTTGCATGGTTTAAAATGAATCACCAAGGAAATGGAGGAGTCTTGGTCTTGTAAGGTGAGTAAAAGATAGTTGGATGGCCCAAGTAATGTGATGGAACCCACAAAATTGGAAAAGACCATCAGGGAGGCCTTTCTAAAGTTGGATATATACTCCATGGGGGACTTACAGGATTGCCATAAATAAGAGTTTCACAGAATACCAGGATGTGGCTAGGTTCCAATCTGCAACACGTGAATAAGTATTCTCACTTTTATGATCATGGCTCTGCTGAGTTATACCAGTTTTTTTAAAAATTCTTTCCTTCTGTCTTAGAATGGATACTAAGAATGAACAAAAAAAATTCACTAAGCCTTTTTGGACACTGCATAAATGCTAGCTACCATTAACCACTGGCCAGAGTTTCAGATGACCACTGATACTTTTTTCCTCTAAAAAGATCTCAGAATTTGATCTTAATTTAATTATTTCCATTAGCTTTAAGCAAAATTCCTAACCTGTCTTAAACTCTAAGGAGAATAATTCCCAGTCAAGAATCTGTGTTATTTTGAAGATCAATAGATCCATCCATCCATTCTGGAAAAGAAGGCAGTGTGACTTTCACCAACTTTTTTCAAAAGAAAACCCCAAGGGATTTTTTTCAGAATCCCTGAATAAATGAAAAAAAAAGTTTTATTACGCTCTTACCATGTGCTAGCCAATGGAGATACAAAAAGAAAAGGAAGACAGTTCCAGTTCTCAAACAGCTCACATCCTAATGGTGGAGATAATCCATATGGAAGGTTTCAGTTGCAAGTCAGTTGGAAGAATCCCGTGGTCCCTAGGATTCAGGGGCAAAGCATATGGTCGATGTCTCTTCTTTAAAGTCATTTCTATTGACAAAGCAAAATCTGTTTCTAATGGTGAACCATTTGACAGTTCCAAGGACTTTGGTAGAGATCATTTTCTTTTCTAGGTCTCTCATAGAAAACTAGACTGCTAAAAATAAATCAGAATAAATCAGAAGCATCAATAATACACATTTCTAATCAGAAGTGTGCCAGTTGCATCTCAGTGTTCTCTTTCAAAATAGAACCATTGTAGCTTATAGTTATTTGAATATCTACAATTTTATTATAATAACTTTTTGGTAAATTATATTTTTTCCAAAACATGAATCTGCTAGGTAACTCAGTTTGATGTATGAAAATTAATCACATAAAAAAGTGAGCTTCCTATTTCTATGCTTTAGCAATTTACATTTTAATTGCTCTTCAAGATGAAAACCCTTTGTGTTAGAATATTTCTTGATGGCAGCAGAATTCTGGGATGCTGAAATCTATTACAGGGTATAGTGCTAAGATCTGGCTTCCCAACAGTCATTAAGCAGCACCTTCTTGGTCCCTGTGAGTCACTTTATTCTTCTGGGGAAGCATTCAGCTCTACCTTTCAAAGCTTGCTTAGCTCTGCCATATTTGTTCAGGGATAGAAAACATGGCCAACAGCTTCTAAGCCTATTGACTAATAATAATTTTTTGCACAAATGCAAATTTTGCAAATATGCAATATTTTGAAGGACCAGATTAAAAAATATATCATTCAATATTTCCTGAATACATATGCTATGTTAAATATCATTAATTGATAGGATACAAACTGCAAAAATCTATAACAAAAATATTTATTTGGAGAACATCGCTTTATAAATTATACTCTATCCTCTTCAACCACCTACTCCACAACCTTCTGGCAAACCACCTTGGAACCAAGAGCAGAAACCTGAAGGGATTTCTGCTGTTGGGGTCTCCCTCTTGTTTTCTTTCCTGCATATCTCCTCCTCCAGTTCTAGAACCAGGAAACATGATTACATAAAATTATCATTGTTCCTGGATAGGATGGGTCAATCTACTCCCCTGAGGCACTACTCATCTTCCCTTAACTTTCAAGATCAAAGTTTTTCTCCTCAGTCACCACTTCCCTCCACCACTAGAATACAAGCTCCAAGAGGGCAGGGATTGTCTTTGCTTTTACCTTTGTCTTCCTAGCACTTAAGCTCAGTGCTTGAAACCTAATAAGCATGTAATAAATACTTTTTATTTATTCATTTATAAATTCATGTGGTTTATAAAACAATGGAGTTTAGGTGAAAGAAGAGTCTTTAATAGTTCTAAAGTCAGCACATCATGGTACACTGTAAAGAACCCATGGATTTGGATTCCAAGAATCTGGCTTTGAATGCTTATTCTTGGTCAAATTTCATTACCTTTCTGGGTCTCAATTTGCTTATCTGGAAAATGAAGAGGATGGACTGCATAACCTCTTGGGTCCAGTGTTCCACTTAATCATCTAGACTTTAAAAATTAAGCATTCCTTGTCACAATTTATATCATTGGAAGTTACAGGATCATAGAATTTTGGAAGCAAGAGAAATTAGCTCTCTCTCTCTCTCTCTCTCTCTCTCTCTCTCTCTCTCTCTCTCTCTCTCTCTCTCTCTCTCTCTCTCTCTCTTTCCCCATAAGAGGAAACTGAAGCCTAGATCAGCTAAGAGAGACCATGAATTTATAACATTTGCTTGTTTGCTTTTTAATAGAATCATCTAAAGTCAGGAAGAGTTGAATTTATAATCCCACCTCTGGCTTTTACTAGACTTTTGGACCTTGGCAAGTCACTGTGACACTCAAAAACATCTTGGAATTTATCTACAAAGTCATAGAAAGATCCCCACCTGACTAGGTGTAAGGAGTTCCCTCACCAAGAATGCTATCCATCGAGAAAGTCATTCAGTACCAAAGAAAAAACAGAAATAGCAAGAAATCTGAGATGAGTGAATACATTTCTCCTCAAGAATTTCTTATAGAGTCCCCCCATCAGTGGACAAACACAACTCTCTTTGCCATAAATAGCAATGCATACATTTTGATTCTTAAACATAGGCACCTGTTATTATTTTCTTCCTATAACAAAGTAAAATCACAATTAGAAATCTGAGTGTTTATATATGAATTGGCAAATGAAAAGGAAATTCCTTCAGTAGGATTGTTGAAAGCTTTTTTCACTGGGGAGTGGACAGAGGGCTAGATTTAGAGTCAGAGGACACCCCTCTGAAACTGTGAGATGCTGAATATTGCCTATCTTGAAGAGTTTGACCTTTGAGATCCTTTTCAGTTCTACATTCTGTGACCCCAAGATGGGAAACCTCTTTGAGAGTGATGACTGTTCTGAATCGTCCTTTTTTATGGGCGAGAGCTGGCTTGGCTGGCAACAGAACTGATTTCTTTCTCTTTAGGGCACTCTGGGGACTCAAGTCACATCTCTCACATCAGCATCACATCGTTATCCCTACCATATCATCATCATCATCATTTTATATCATCATATCATTATTTATAAAAAGCAATTCAAGTATTTCAAAGCTCATTTATCTCTCACAATCACTCTTTGAAATGAGTGCTCTGGGTATTGTTATCTCTATTTTACTGAATAGGAAACTAAGGTCCAGAGAGGTCGTCGCTTTCCTAGTGGCAAACAAAGAGTAAACTGAGGCAAAACATTCTTCAACCAGCTCATTAAGTGGCACTCTACTATTAAACTACATTTAAAATGTAAAAAACTGAATGTGATATGAAAATATCAATTTTTTAAAATCCTTAGCTTCCATCTTAGAATCAATTCTGTGTTTTGGTCCCAAGGCAGAAGCGCAGTAAGGGCTAGGCAATGGGGGTGAAGTGACTTGCCCAGGGTCACACAGCTAGGAAAGTGATTGAGGTCAGATTTGTACTCAGGAAGGTCAGTCTTCCTGATGCCAGGCTTGGCTCTATCCATTGTGCCACCTTAAGTCACTACCAAAATAGAATTTCCCACCTGATCCAAGCCACCTGGACTGTCTTCCTGCTATTCAATTCAATTCAATTCAACAAGCATTGTTTTAAGATTGGATTCAAATACAAAAAATAAGTCAGCCTCCATCCTCTGCAAGCTTATATTCTACTGAGAGGAAATGACATGCACATAAAAAATTAAATACAAGAGATGTGCCAAGAAACATTCTAATAATTAAAATAATAACAAATATAATAAAATAATAATACAAGATATATGGCTAGCATTGATCTAGTGCTTTAAAGTTTGAAAAGCTCTTTACATTTTCTTATATTATCTGCACAACTCTGGGAGGCAGGTGCTGTTATTCCCATTTTATGGAGAAGGAAACTGAGGCAGAGAGGGGTTAAACCCACAGTCTGTGGCATCGGGGCCTGGGGTGGGAGGAATCTTGTACAAATTGCCACCCTAAAAGTGAGAAGCTAGAAAGAAGCTTCCTGAAATTAAGGAGGACTATTTTCATGTCATCTTAAGGGGGAAAATACAAATTAAGGAAAGCAGAATAATACTATAATAAGAGCATTTGAACAGGATATGACTTGGTTTGAAAGCAGAGATATAAAGGGATTTCCTGACATGGACTAAAAAATGCCAAACCACCAGGCAGGATGAGCAGACGTTTTCTTGTTCTCCCAAACTTTTTCGAGCACTTGTTCCAAGTCCAGTCCAGCCAATCGAGAGTAAATCTGGAAGCCTGAGCAGCCGGAGGCTTTCATTTACAAGGGATCATCGTCAATTCTTTCCCAAATGCTTGCAGAAGTCCTGCTTGTTCCCTGGAATGTAAAGACAGTGTGCTTTTGCAAGTTTTGCCAGGTAGAGCATACATGCAGGGAAAGCATAAAAGCAGTGCAATCTGATGTGTGTCTTTAAATCCAGTGCTCCTAAAACACTGAGTTCTAAAGTTCAGTGAGAGAGCAGATTTTATATTCAGAAGGGAAAAAGGCTTAAAAGGCAACTCTTTATTACAATAATTTTAATTTACAGATTTTTGAGTAATTATTAACTCGATCAGGACCTCCGTTTAAATGCTAGTTATGCCACTAAATACTTGTGTGAGCTTAGATTAGTCTCTCTCTTTTTTTTTAACCCCTTACCTTCCATCTTAGAATCAATACTATGTATTGGTTCCAAGGCAGAAGAGTGATAAGGGATAGGCAATGGGGGTTAAGGGATTTGCCCAGGGTCACACAGCTAGGAAGAGTCTGAGGTCACATTTGAACCCAGAACCTCCCATCTCTTAGGTTAGTCTCCTAACCAATCTAGGTCTCAGTTTCTTAATTTGTAAAATGAAGAGTTAGTTAAGGTGCTCTCTAAGGTCTCTTCTGACTCTCTATATATCCAGACCTGTTATTTTGCTGGTTCAGGGAAAGTGAGAAAATTCCCTCCACCAAGGCAAATTTCCCCTCCTTCTGCAGCTTATAGCCTGGGGGCACTAAGAGGTCAAGTCACTTATTCAGAGTCACTCAGCTGGTTCTTGTCTGAAGCAGAATTGGAACCCAGATCTTCCTGACTCAGAGGCTACCTTAATATCCTATAAGAAGCCCTGATTCTCTTTATCCAATTTCATTTTTTCTTAAATTTTTTCTACATTAAAATATTTATAAATAATTTCTTTAAATGTTTTTTAAAAATGATATTTATGCAGTTTTATCTCCTCATCTAGTCTCCTACTGATTAATCAAAAAACAGCTATTAAGAGACTGCCATGTGCAGAGAATTGGAGATACAAGTACCAAAGTGAGGCAGCCCTGCCCTCAAGGAACTGACATTTTGCTAGAAGATGATTTGAGATTTTTTTTTGTTTCTAATAAAAATGTCTAATGAATGAATTTGTGCTCTTTCCAAATTAAATAACATTTAGGTGGGTAGCAAATTTACCCCTTATTCTAACCCTAATTCTGCCTCCAACTCTAATTGTAACTCCAAATGCTGGACCTGGAAAGAAGAAAACCTGAGTTCAGGTTTGACTTCAGACACTTGCCAGCTCTTTGACTTTGGGTAAATCACTTAAGAGCCAGATGCCTCAGTTTTCCCATCTGTAAAATGAGGATATTAACACTCATTTCTCAGTATTGCTGTGAAGATAAAATGATATAGAGTGCTTTACAAGCCTTAAAAGGATATATATAAAGGCTAACTACCACTACCACTATTATCATTATTATGAAAAGTTGTTGTAAATTGCACTGGGGAAGATTAAATTTTTAGGAAGGAAGACTGGTCCATTCAGAGACTTTGTCTAGCTGTGTGACCCTGGGCAAGTCACTTAACCCTAATTGCCTAGCCCTTATTGTTAGCCTGCTTTGGAACTGATACTTGAAATCAGTTCTAAGACAGAAGCTAAGGGTTTAAAAAACCAAAAACCAAAGACTCTCTGAAATGGGGGCTTGGTGTGTAACTGAATCCAAGGACTCTACCTACACCACACACAAGGGGGAAGAAATGAAAGACATGTTTGTTTATTTATTTGGAAGGTGTTGCAAAATAACCAAGCTGGGGTTTTTGTTTTGTTTTCTTTTGATTTGCTTTGTTTTTGAAGATGAGTTGGCCTCTGCAGAAACTCTGGGGCTGTCATTCTTCCAAGAGGAAACGAGATAGAGATCTGTGCTAGATGGTCCAGGTGTGTCCCCAGGTAAGTCAATCACATGGCACAGAGTTACCACCAAGATGCCACCAAATGACAGCAATGGCATTTGGCTCTTGGCAAAGATCCTCCATGAGGCCACCTTGGGTGCAGCAGTGTCTGAAATGTATCTGTCACTAATCATGGGGCTGGCTAATGAATATGCCCTCCCTAGGAATTAAATGATGAGAGTACTGAGCTGCTTTGTCTACACTTTCCACTTCTGATAATCAGGAGTGAATCAAAGCTTCTACCACTTGGTTCCAAGTCATGGTGTTGTTTTTTTTTTGGTCTTGAGATTTCAGCAGTAGGGAATTGTCTATGTGGAAATGTCCTGCCCAGTTGAAGCTCAGCCACCTATAGTCTTAGAAAGTTGCCAGAGGCACTGGGATGCTGCATGACTTAACCCTTTAATGTACCCATGTTCATGAGGCAAGACTCAATTCAAGCATTCCTAATTTATTCCAAGGCCAGTCCGGTATTCACTACACCAGCTGTCTTCAAAGTGGGAGCTCTGGTGTGACACAAAAGAGAGGGAGTGTGATCACCCAATCAGAAAGTGGGATGATGATGGGTCATATCGGACAATCCCTGGTCACCATTGAAACCTTAGTTACCCTTCTCTCCCAATGCTGCTCTTTCCTTTTTGCTGGACCCTCTTATAGAATTACAACTGAATGTGTACCTGGGTAGCCATAGCAGGAGCTTTGCAGGGGCCATTGGGAAAATTATCCTCCCACCCCCCAGGGTACCAATTGCTTGTGCCACTGACAATCTTGTGGAAGGGCTAGAAGCACAGCTAGTGCCTGTAGAGGAGGGTAGCTCTGAGTTCTAGGCTGTTTCCTCTCAGACAAGAGAGCAACATTTTTTAGGTTCTCACCCTGAATATCTAAAATAAATTGCCAAATCTTGCCTCCACTATCATCATTATATCCCATAATTCTGTCATCTTCTCTCTGATTATCCAGTCACTACCCCAGGTGAAGACCTGAAGACTTCATCATCTCTTGCTTAGACTATAGTAATAACCTCCTAACTGGTCTCTCTGCCTTTATTCTCTCCCCTTCTCCAATGCATTCTCCATACAGTGGTCAAAATTATTTTCCCAAATCAAAAGTATGACCAAGTCACTCCTCCTACTCAATAAGCTCCAGTGGCTTCCCGTGACACTAGGATTAAATAATATTTCATTTGCATCTCATCACCTTAAAAATTTCCATTTTGTGTTAAAATTATAATGATTATCAGTATAGTAATAAATACATATATAATTTATGTAAGTATACACATATTGGATTTCCTGCTTGAAAAATTTTCCCTTATAGAAGCTCATAATTTAAAAAAAGTTTGGAGGGGCAGCAAGGTGACTCAGTGGAAAGAGAGTGAGGTCTGGAGATATGAGGTCCTGGGTTCAAATTTGACCTCAGGCACTTCCTAGCTGAGTGATCTTGGGTAAGTCACTTACCACTCTTCTGCCTTAGAACCAATACTTAGTATTGATTCTAAGATGGAAGGTAAAGGTTTTAAACAAAGGTTTCTAGATCATTTCATTATAACACACTGGCTTTTTAAAAGGCAAACGTGAGTCTAAGCCTTAATCACAAAATCATACAAAATCTGATCTGGGAAGGATCTCAAAGACAATCTAGTATCCTTGGAGTCTAGCACAGTGCCTTGCAAGCCAAAGACTCTTAACATAGGTTTTTTTCATCCACTTGAATTACTGGGCACATTTGGGGAACATATGGGACAAGAGAAGCTCTCCACTATTTGTGCATGCATTTGCAGTGACCTTTTCAGATATCTTCCTTCTTTCATTGAAAGCCAGTTCTAGTTTCTCATTCAAAAACAAGGACAGTTCTGCAATACCCACCCACGATTTGGACATTTACTTCAATGTGCTTATATACACTAGGCTGCATCTAAAATGAACTGGTTACCTGTGGTGTGGAAATTAGCAACACTGAATCTGACAGAATAATCCATCTTGGGAAAGTTTGGGGGACTTGGGAAAGGGCTGGTAAAACAAGATACCTGAGATAAGATAACATGACTACAATGATGACTGCTCTGACGCAACCAAGCCCATCGGAGAATAATATTATACATGTCACTTCACTTAAATGAAAATATTTTATTAATTGTGAAATAATAGTCTGTTCTTATTTACTCAACTTCCTCTGAAGATTCCAAACATCATAATACTCTGGGTAAATAATTTCATCAGAATTAAAAAGTAGAATTTAAAAAAGGAAACATCCCTTCCATCCCTCTCCAGGTTCTTTCTTCCCTTCTGCTTGCCTCTTCTCTTTCCATCAACTCCTCCTCTATAACATTGAGATGGTTGTTGTTTAGTTTATTATTCTGTCTGATTCCTCATCACCCCATTTGGACTCTTCTTGGCAAAAATACTGGAGTGTTTGATTTACGTCTCTAGCTCATTTTGCAGATGAGAAAACTGAGGCAAATAGGGTTAAGAGACTTGCCTGGGGTCACACAGCCAGGAAGTGTCTGAAGCTGGATTTAAACTCAGGTCTTCCTGACTCCATTGCTGGCACTCTACCACTGTGCCACCTAAGGTTACTATTGGTTATAAGTCTGCCCTAGTTTCATGGAATGACAGAATTTGGACACTATCCACTCTAATCTATACCCAAATGGAATCCCCACTTCAACACACCAGACAAGTGGTTATCTAACCTCTCCTTGTATAGACCTCAAAGGAGGAGGAATCCTCCTGAAGCACTCCATTACTTGTTGGATAGCTTCAAGTTTGGGTCAGTGTTTCCTGACATCAGTTATAACTTTGCCTCTTTAAAATTTCCATCCTTTGTGTCTGGTGTTATTTTCTGGGGATCAAACAAAAGAAGTACAACTTTTTTTCCCCTACATGTCAACTCTTCTGAATACCAGAAAGCAACTATCATATCCCCCAGTCTTCTTTTTGTCTAAGTAAACATCCTCAATTCCCCCAAATGATCCTCAGATGATGTGGACTCAAGGCCCTTCACCATTCTGATTGCAACTACTCTGAATGCTTTCCAATTTATCATTGCCTTTAACCGAATAGAATATTCCAGAAAGGATATAATAAGGGTACAATGCAGTGAGGTTTTTACCTCCTTAGTTTTACTATTCTTCTCTTAATGTAGTCCAAGAACCATTAGATTTTTTAAAGCTGCTATGTCACACTACTAACTCACAATGAACATATAGTTCACTAAAACTCCTAAATCTTTATTTTTGGATAAGCTTCTGTCTAATTGTACCTCCATTGTCTTATGCATATAAAGTTGATTTCTGGTACCTAAGTATAAGACTTGACGTTGGTCTCTAATAAAATTAATCTTCTTGGATTCAACTCAATGTTCTAGGCTGTCAAGATATTTTTGGATATGGACTCATCATCCAGCATGTTTAAGCTATCCTTCCACAAGTGTGATGAAAGTTGCATCTGTCTTTACCCAAATAAAATGTTAAGCAGAAAAAAGATCTAAGATATTGTGATTGGCTTGCCCTTCCTCCCTCCCTCCCTCCCTTCCTTCCTTCCTTCCTTCCTTCCTTCCTTCCTTCCTTCCTTCCTTCCTTCCTTCCTTCCTTCCTTCCTTCCTTCCTTCCTTCCTTCTTCCCTTACCTTCTATTTTAGAATAAATATTGTTCCAAGGCAGAAGAGCAATAATGGCTAGGCAACTGGGGTTAAGTGATTTATCCAAAGTCATACAGCTAGGAAGTGTCTGAATCCAAATTTGAACCCTGGACTTCCCATTTCCAGACCTGGCTCTATCCACTGAGCCACCTAAATGCCCCCATGATTGGGCTCTTCTTCTAGGCTTAACACCCTAGCACTCCAAACTTTTTGCTACTCTGTGTGTGTGTGTGTGTGTGTGTGTGTGTGTGTGTGTGTGTGTGTGTGTGTGAAGTAAAGGAATAAATTATTGTTAGAAGTGGGCATCTGTGCTTTGCTGCAAGAAGAAATGCTGTGATGCAACCCAATTTGGGGATACGATCCAAGGTGGGGAACACATTAAGCTAGTACATTGAGACTCCTAGAATCAAAGATTGAGAATTGGAAAGGACCTTTCACATCATGTAGTCTAACTCATTCACTTTACAGATAAGGAAACTGAGACCTCACCCATAGTCTCACTTCTCATAAATCATCTCTAAGATCTTTAGCTTACATGTAGCCTGACTTTGGAGGCACAAAAATTCCCAGAATTCTTGTGCTTCCAAAGCAGGGCCCTATATAGAAAAAAAACTCATTCTAGCAGCACAGGCGAGAATTTGGGTACCATACCAGCTAATCAGTTCTCATACCCCATAGGCCACCTGTCATGTTGGGCAAAGGACTCTCCACTCTCCCCCCCACATTGGGCATGGCCCTTAGACACTTTGGCAGAAATCCCTATATTACTCGCTCCTTTGGGAGCACTGAAGATAAATGTTATAAAGACACTACATTAAGCTACTATCAGTGATTTGAAATTAATAAATGACTATTAATTTATATTGATTGATTTTGGGCATAGATTAAGTTAGTAGTGAATCATTTAGCAGGGCTTTGAGGCATTTAAAATATGGAACAAGGTAAATTTTGGTTTGGAGTTGGAAATAATAATATGATTAATAATGATGATGCAGAAAATGACATCTCACATTTTATGGTTTACAAGTGCTTTACTCCCAACATCTTAGTGAGCATTGACATAAAAATTATCTCCATTTTACGATTGGGAAAACTGAGGTTCTGTGAAGTAGAATGACTTCCCTATGACCACATGGCTAGTCATTATGGCAGCTGAGATTTAAAACTGAGACTTGCTGGTTTTAAATCTGAGCTGCCATACTTTCTAGCCATGTGGTCATAGAAAACCAGCAAGTTTTTGGTTTTCTTTTTCTAGGCCAGAGGGTCAAGAACATAGAGTAAGAATTGTGACTGGATCTGCAATTTTATTGGAATAGGGAACTCTCAGATGAGGAAACTCTCTTTACCAGTACAGGTTGGTACCTGCACTAAGATGTAAGTGACTTGTACAAGACCTCTTGACTTTCTAGCCATGACACCATGATGATTATCAACAACATGGAGTATTAGGAAGGAATTAGTGGGTAGGACCCTGGGTAATAGAGGCTAGAAAAAAAGGGGTGGGCATGAAAAAAAAAACACTGAAGGATCCCAAAGGTTTCCTTTCCTTTCCTTTCTTTAGGCTCTAGTGGTTATAGACATTTATCATTTCCAATAATGAGATACAGATGTATGGGCTTTGAAGACATTTTCCTGCCCCCCCCCCAAAAAGAACAATACCTAACTCTAAATAAAGTAGCAGGATTACTAAAAGGAGAGGATTTTAGAGAAAAGTTCCTGAAAGAAGGCTGGAGATAAAGGGAAAGCATACTGACAAGACTTGGAAAATAGATCTTCCAGTCTTGGGAAGGTAGTGGGGTGGAATGATATGATTATGCCACTGAATTAAAATATCACCAGAAAAATTTACATAGGAGGATACACAGGTATGTAGTTCTGGCAAGAGCTAAGCTGACCTAGCAGCTTTGGAGTCTGGTTTTCGGATACTAACTGGGGAATCCTTGGACAAGTCATTTACTATCTCAGTGATGCTGGAAACTCTAAAACTATAACTTACAGACAAGCTGCTTGATCTACAATGGTGAAGGGAGTATCCAAAATGGAAGTTCTTTGGTCTGATGAAATAACTCCCTGGATCAAAATAAATAAATAAAATTCCATTTCCTAATTAGAGTAGGAGATGCACAGCTTGCTTTATAATTCTATCCCCCAACCCCCTTAGGGAGCTGGTCACAGTCAAAAAACCCCAAAGTCAGTGGTCAAAGAAACCCTAGTTCCTTCTAGGTCCCCCTAGGATTTCAGGTGTTTTCACAAACACTGCCTAGCCAGCATACTGTTATTTTTTTTCTCTATTCTTGAGAACCGGAGGTACCTCAAAATATTTCAGTTTTTCACAGGCCTAGGCTGGGCACGACCGGTGTGGAGCGATGAACAACAGCCACTCCCAACCCTGGCTGACTTAGAGGTCTTCAAGGAAAGACCGCCCTGATTTCAAGAGGCTTCAGCCAGATACCGAATTCTCCAATTCCTTTTACAGGGAATTTTTCTGTGCTCTGGATCCCTTGGGCAGTCTATGGATCTCTTCTCTGAATAACGTTTTTAGATACAAAAATACACAAGATTCCAAAGGAAACCAATTCTAATGTTATACAGGTAGCAAAATAAAATAAAATGTAAAAACCTTTAAGCACCCCGG
Source organism: Monodelphis domestica (assembly GCF_027887165.1). Lineage (NCBI taxonomy): Eukaryota > Metazoa > Chordata > Mammalia > Didelphimorphia > Didelphidae > Monodelphis > Monodelphis domestica. The sequence continues at coordinate 276,165,211 of NC_077231.1, forward strand.
GCTGGAAGCTCTGTTCTAAAGAATTAAGGGGCACTTTTCTTAGCTTTTGTCTCTGGCTTAATGAATGGAGGAGGAAGGTGAGAGCCGCGGACTTTACTTTCTTGATTTCCGTCCAAAAACAGGTTTTGTGTTGGTTGTCGCTCGGATAATCAGAACCCAGAAAGAACTTTTCCTTCTGGTTCACAAAAAGCGAGGCACAGCTCGCAGAAGCACCCCGTAAGGTCTGCCAAGCCCAGGCTCCCAAGTGCCAAGAATGGCCCGAGAATTCGATTCACTGAAAACTTTGACAGACACAAGCTTAAACGCCGTGAGCCCCTTCATTCAGAAGCAGCTATTCTGAGGGCTGTTCCCTATTTGCTACGTTGTAACCAGCGTGAAGAGCAGAATTTTTAAACATGAAAATGAAGAAAAGGAGAGTCTCCCGGTCTGCCAACTCCTATTCATTCTCCCCAACAGCATATGGGACTATTCTCCTGCGGGTCCTGCCTCTTTCTTCGGCTAAAGCAAAAGCAATCAAGCCTGTCCCGCCGCAGACCAAACCCCACTCTTTGTGCCCGAGCTTGGCTCGCCAACGCACCGACTCCCCCCTCCTCCCTCCACCTCCACCTCTTCTGGCCTACAAGTAGACAGTGGCTAGCTCTTTTTCGCCGGGAAGCGGATGCAGTGATTGGGTGACGATCCCTTAGCCCACAAGTTCCGCGTCGGTTTCAAGGCTCCTCCCTCTAAGTGAAAGACAGACTCCGGGGCGCCTGGAAACCGGTCGGGGAGAGGGAGAGGGAGAGGGAGCCCAGTTGAGGGATTGACACAAATGGTCAGGCGGCGGCGGCGGAGGCGGAGGCGGAGGCGGAGGCGGAGGCAGAGGTGCGCTCTCGCCGGGGCCCGGGACGCCGGAGCTGCGCCGCTCGCCGCCGAGCGGCAGCGCCCGCCGGACAAACCGGCACTCGGGGCTCTCCCCGGTTCGACCCCCGCCGACACTTCATGAATCGTCAGTTTCCGCGGCGGCGGCGCCGGCTGCGGGACGCGGAGCTAGCGCAGGGCGACGAGGGCAGCAGCTCGGGCGGAGCGGCGCCCGGGACGGGGCTGAGAAAGTATGGCTGAGCTGGGGGCTCCTAGGACGGTCGCGACCGGCGGTGAGCGCCGGCAACTTTGTGCGGCGGCGCTCGGGAGATTGCCGCTGCCGCTGCTACTGCTACTGCTGCTGCTGCTACTGTCCGCGCTGCCGTCGGGGGTCCGGACGCAGGCGGCCGGGCAGGGGCAGGGGCAGGGGCCGGGCCCCGCCGGGCAGCCACCGCAGCCTCCGCCACCGCAGCAGCCTCAGGCGGGAGGGCAACAACCGCAGCCCCAGCCCCAGCAGCAGTACCACGGCGAGCGCGGCATCTCCATCCCGGACCACGGCTACTGCCAGCCCATCTCCATCCCGCTGTGCACCGACATAGCCTACAACCAGACCATCATGCCCAACCTGCTGGGCCACACGAACCAGGAGGACGCTGGGCTCGAGGTGCACCAGTTCTACCCGTTGGTGAAGGTACAGTGCTCGGCTGAGCTCAAGTTCTTCCTTTGCTCCATGTACGCGCCTGTGTGCACAGTCCTGGAGCAGGCGCTGCCTCCCTGTCGCTCGCTGTGCGAGCGGGCCCGCCAAGGCTGCGAGGCACTTATGAATAAGTTCGGCTTCCAGTGGCCCGACACGCTCCGCTGCGAGAAGTTCCCCGTGCACGGCGCCGGCGAACTCTGCGTGGGCCAGAACACGTCGGACAAGGGCACCCCGACCCCCTCGTTGCTCCCAGAGTTCTGGACCAGCAACCCCCAGCACGGGAGCGGAGCCGGAGCCGGGGGTGGCCGCGGAGGAGGCGGCATCGGATCCGGGGGCGCCTCCTCCTCGGAGCGGGGCAAGTTCTCCTGCCCGCGGGCGCTGAAAGTGCCCTCCTACCTCAACTACCACTTCTTGGGGGAGAAGGACTGCGGCGCCCCATGCGAGCCCACCAAGGTGTACGGCCTCATGTACTTCGGTCCGGAGGAGCTGCGCTTCTCCCGCACTTGGATTGGCATCTGGTCTGTGCTCTGCTGTGCCTCCACGCTCTTCACGGTGCTCACGTACCTGGTGGACATGCGGAGATTCAGCTACCCGGAGAGGCCCATCATCTTCCTCTCAGGTTGCTACACTGCAGTGGCTGTGGCCTACATCGCCGGCTTCTTGCTGGAGGACCGGGTGGTATGCAATGAAAAGTTTGCCGAAGATGGGGCCCGAACGGTGGCCCAGGGCACCAAAAAGGAGGGTTGCACTATCCTTTTCATGATGCTGTATTTCTTCAGCATGGCCAGCTCCATATGGTGGGTGATCCTCTCTCTCACCTGGTTCCTGGCAGCGGGGATGAAGTGGGGCCATGAGGCCATTGAGGCCAATTCACAGTATTTCCACCTGGCAGCCTGGGCAGTGCCAGCCATCAAGACTATCACCATTCTGGCACTGGGTCAGGTGGATGGAGACATACTCAGTGGGGTGTGCTTTGTCGGGCTGAACAACGTGGATGCTCTGAGGGGCTTCGTGCTGGCACCCCTCTTTGTTTATCTCTTCATTGGTACCTCCTTTCTCCTGGCTGGCTTCGTGTCACTCTTCCGAATCCGAACCATCATGAAGCACGATGGCACCAAGACGGAGAAGCTAGAGAAGCTCATGGTCCGTATAGGAGTCTTCAGCGTCCTCTACACGGTACCTGCAACCATTGTCATTGCCTGCTACTTTTATGAGCAAGCCTTCAGAGAACAGTGGGAACGAAGCTGGGTGGCCCAGAGCTGCAAGAGCTATGCCATCCCTTGCCCTCACCACCAGGGTGGTGGCGGTGGCCCTCCCCACCCACCCATGAGCCCTGACTTCACAGTCTTCATGATCAAGTACCTCATGACATTGATTGTGGGTATCACCTCTGGGTTCTGGATCTGGTCAGGAAAGACCCTCAACTCTTGGAGAAAGTTCTATACCAGACTTACCAACAGCAAACAAGGGGAAACCACCGTTTGAGAGGGAAACGTCCATCCCACAGGCACACAGCCCCAACAAAAAGCCATTTCCAGTTTCCTCTACTTTCCCATCCCTGAAAAGGTAGCTCCATCGGATTCATTCCACTTGTTTGACTCTGGGCTGTACGTGGGCTCTTTCCAGATGTGCTTCCTCTCACACATTTAAAAAACAAACAAACAAACAACAACCTTCAAATCTCTAGAACCCTCCCTGGAAGCAAGCAAACAAGGGGACTTAACTGCTAGGAGAGATTTGGGACATACTGAATATTGGCACCTCACTCTCTGGTACCAAGACTTTATGGTTTTATGATTGTAAATAGCCTGTGTAAGATTTTTGTAAGTATATTTGTATTTAAATGATGGAAAAATCACGTTTTTAATTATTTAGGGATTTTTAACCATTCCCAGATTTTCTTCCCTGGGTGTTTTCCTCCCCAAATATTCCAAAAAGAAAAGGGGAGGGGGGCTCCCATTCCCTCCTTCACACAGGTTTTTCAGAGCCATCTGCTCGGGGTTGAGCAGAGAAGTCTTGATTTTGTTGCCATGTCTGACAATTATCCCCTCCTTTCCCTCTGACCCCACCTCCCTTTCTGAAGTGGGGTGGGGGAATTCAGATCTCTTCCAGCCTTCCAAACCCTAAACTGGGAGCCCTGCCAGTCCCAATTCCACCCTCCCCTGGGGGCAGATTCTGAAGCCTTGTCTTTTTACTTTATAAAACTGAATTTTCTATGTGAACTGTGCTCAAAGCTCACCAGGGACCTGACAGATTGTGGGTGCTGACAGTCCTCAGCCTTCTACCACAACCCACCTCTCATTCCCAGGCACTCTTAATACTGACATTTAACCTGGTTTGAGGGTGAATAGGATGTGAATTCCAAGCTTGTTTTCCAGTCTACTTTTTTATGGATGAACTCATTTTTTTTTTCCCTGAGTGTGTAAAATCTGAAATAGATTTGGCCAACCTCATGGAAAAAAATGTGGTGACTGAGCTTTCAGAAGAGGCATCACACTTTGTGTGGGTTGGAAGAGACTGAAAATGGTGGTTTGAAAATGTTAATTTCAATTGTAGACTCATTTTTGGCAGTCTGCCTCCTCGATTGAGACAGCTCAAGTGTTTATAGTTTACTCTTCTGTAAACAAAACAGTTGAGATCACCTGGAAATCTTTATTGGAAAATTGATATTTATTGTCATTAACAGAACAACAAAATATAAACAGGATCAGAAAACTTAAGGAGTTTAGGAATATGGGTTTTCTCACAGTGTATTGCTCTAGTCACTTTTTGAGATCAATTTACAAAGGAGTTACTAATTAATCTTATAATGCAGAACTCTGTAAGCAAGCAAACAAAAAATGTACATTGTTAACCCATTCTCCTTATTAAAAAACTGAGACTAGGTAATGGGGTGGGGGAGGGGGGAAACAGTCCATACCCCCTGATGAAGAACTTGAGAAGATCCTGGAAGGTTCACTTCATCATTACAATGATATTGCATACTTACAGGGAGAGAAGGAGATCAAGTTCTGCTCCCCAAAAAACGTGGGTGCTTCTCCTTCCCTCACAGATTAGTACATGTAAAAAAAATGAACAAATCATATTTTTATTTTGTGAATTTGTGTGGAAGGAAAGGAGGAGAAATGCAGTTGTCCTGATTGCATTGTTTTAAACTTTAAGAATATATCATAAAGGCTGTACTTAAGGTCCTAAATTAATCTGTGACTGTCATAACCCTAAAATGCAAAGGTTTCTTTTTTTAAAAAATTGGTATGCATTTATTCTGTTCACTATCACAAGATCATCTATATTTATAGAGGAATAGAAGTTTATATATATCAAATATCATATTTTTAATTTCGCAAATAAAAAAATTGAGGTTTTGTATAAAATGCTATGGTCTTTGTGCCTCACAGGAATAGAGCTTGTACTGTCTGTGCTGTCTTTACATTTTATAAGGGTCTCAGAAGCTTGTCCCCCTGTATGAGGAATTCAGCACAGGAATCCATGAAACAGGTTTGCTCCATCAGCATTTAGGGTGGCTTTGATAAATCTGTCTGTCCAAAGAACTATGGAAATCATAATCAGGATCTCTGTTTTGGTCGATATCATTCAACCCAAGAAAAGGCTGCTTTTATAAAGGAGGAAAATAGAAATTTGTAAGAATGTTGCCCAGGAAGCTTATGATTTTGTCACCCCAAACTGGAAAACAAAAAACCTCAATAGATTTACATATTTACTATTTTTTTTAGCATTTTTTGTTTTGATGCCTTTGTCAAAATATTTATGAGATTAACTTCTCCCTCCAGTTCTGAATATTCAGAAACAAGCAATAAAATGTAGTTTTAATCATTTTATGCTACAATTAGATTTATAACTTTTAGTTTAAAAAAATTGATGGAAGGCTTTTGAATCTCCCAAATGTATCCCTTCCAAAAATCCTTTTATTGCAATTTCCCATGGAATTATTTTATAAGGAGTTTTGATTGTTTTTATTAAAGATATTTTTCTAGTCTCTTTTAGTTTAATGTATACATACAGGTTATTGAACATTTTATAACCTGTAAATAAGGACAGATTTATCATCTAAATTATTTTTTTAAATGGAAGCTTTAAAACAGAATAGCTTCATTTGAAAGAGGAAAGAAAAAAAAACCTGTTACTCTATAGATTCAAAACTTTTTTGTGACATATTTACATTGTAGTGTTTTTGATCAATCACAACCTGCTAAAATGAACATATATATTACAATTATGCTTTAGATTATAAAGAGATTGAAACAACTGTTTTTATTATTCAACTGTTAGGGAAATTGAAAATATTTTCCCCATTGGGAAAAGTAAATGTTTATAGCCTAAAATTTTAGGTAGCATTTGTACTGTAATTTACATATACTTCTCACCTACCCTTGTCAGATTGCTTTAAACAAATAAAGTAACTTTTTGAAAAGTCCTTCTGTAAAGACATGGAAAAAGTCAACAGCTCTAAATAATAACAAAAAATATTTCTCCTAGGTCACTAGGCAATTCAAAGAGGCAATTCCCACTTTGAATCCCCAACTTATTTATTTCTGTAAACTTGTACCATATTTCACACAAGGAATACATGTTAGAATGCTACTTAGCCTGAATGGTAAGGATGGTTTGATACAGAAGGATTTTGTAAGCTAGATTTAAATATTTGTAGAAGGGCTTTTAAAATCACCATCAGGTTCTGTTATTGTAGTTCAAATGATTTAATACTGAAAGTAAAAAAAAAATTAGGTGCTTTTATATTGATTAAGAAGCTATGGTGCCTCAAAGACCACAGAGCTATTGGCATGGTGTCCAGTGGCTATAGGGCCATGTTGGTGTCTCCCTGACAATCCTTATTTTTTAACATGATTTAACTTGTCCTCTTGTTATTTTTACTGTTAATAACAATTGTCAATTGGAGTCATTTCTCCCTCTGCCCCCAGCTTCCTTGATTTAGCTATTGTGATGAATGCATGTGCGTATTAAAGAGAACCTATTGGTGCTTTAAAAAGAAAAACAAATATCTAATAATACACTTACATTTGGTAGTCCCCTAGGGTCATATTCTTAATTTCAGAAGTGCTTCCCTAAGTCAGCCCCTGTAAGATGGATAGACAGGGGTTGAAACAGATCTTTCAGTTAGTTCTGTGGCAATCACTCGTCAAACAGTCCATGCCACTGCTCCTTTTGTCTCCAGTGAGCAATCATAAACCCCTTACATACTTTTGCACTCTCCTGAAAGGTTTTAGCATTTAGATATAGAGGAGTGAATGATGAGCAGCTACATAAAGCAAGTCCTAAACACAAGCCATTTTAGTATTTAAATATGATTTCAGATCAGTTTCACTGAAGACATGTACCTCAGGCTGAATATATTTGTCCAAAAAAAAAAAAAGGTTTTCTTTTAACCATGACTGCTCTGCTTTTTTTGTTGTTATAGCCAATGTTATTGGCCATAGGCCATTTTCTTTTGTGCCAGGAATGTGCAATCAATTAAAACTGGTGGCATAGCATTCAAAGATATACTGCAGAATTTCTAATTATAGTCCATTTGGGGGTTATTATAGCCTTGGCCTTCAAAGCTACAGACTATGTAGCTGTATCCCATATACTAATTTAAATTAAGCTCCTAACTTTGTTCCACTGTGACTTAGAATTCCCACTAACTTTGAGAGTAAGTATTTTCTTGTAGTTTTTATTATGCTCTTTGACACATGACTATGTCAAGAAGCACCTGCTTCCAGATGGATAAAGGCATTACTTTGTCAATTAAGCTATAGATGACCTCTGGAATTTTTTTTTGTTTAAACCCTATTCTGTTTTAGAATTATTATTAATATTGGTTCTAAGGCAGAAGATCTGGTAAAGGCTAGGCAATTAGGGTCAAGTGACCTGCCCAGGGTCACACAGCTAGGGAATATCTAAGACTGGATTTGAACCCAGGACTTTTCCATCTCCAAGCCTGATTCTCTCATTGAGTCATCTAGCTGCCCCCGTACTCATTTTTATAAGGCACAATACAAAAAGTGCTGACCAATTTCTACTTAAAAATAGAACATCATGATCTTTTAATATATGTACACTTCCTCATATGTTATAAATAGGGACATAGTTCTTTTATTAGGGTTTTAACATAGCTGAGTAACAAAATTTAATGTCTTCAATATGATTCTGATTAGAGTGATTGTACAATTTTTAAAAAGTAAATTCTATGAAAGTCATAATTAGCTTTACCAGCCAAGAAAATTTTTTACGTCAATTATTTAGAAAAGCAAACAACCTCATTTTGTTACTGATTTTCCAATAGAGAATAGTCATGAATTATTGTTTTTATTTTAAGATGGTTTTGTTCTAAGATAGCATACTTCTAAGTAGTACTCTTTAAATGGTTTTTGAAAGACCACTTTAATTCATTGCCTGGATGTCTCATAGCAGCCATCAGATAATGCTAGAAATAAAATGTCTCTTAAAAGCATACATATACACCTTTCCCCACATTTAGCATCCTTTGTAAAACTATTTGAGATTGCATTTCTTCAAGATCTACATGTTCTTAGCAATCATTTTAATTACAATGTAACTTTTAAAAATATAAACATAATACACAAATGTTCTATACCTTTCAAATGATAAAGATCTCAAGAATATTTCTCTATAGTACAGGTCTTAAAACGTATATTCATAGCAATGCAGTGATTAGCACATTAAAAAAGAACCAGCAGCAATGCTTTGAAATAGTTCAGTGTGACCTGTCTTTTCTTTCCTTTCCTTTCCTTTTTAAAAATCAAGTATCATCCTCTAATCTGTGGCTATCTCCATGTTTCAGATCTCCACACCTGTTTGAATTAAATTTGCAGGGGAATAACTTCAAATTCTCCCCATAGACAAAATGTAGCCTCTGTTTCCTTTCAAATCAGCAGTGTGCCCTTGCTTAAATGATGTGCAGTGATACAAAGTGTTCTCTTGCCCTTGGAGTAGATTCTTCCTCACAATCCCAGCATCCAAGTGCCTGGAAGTCAAATAGACCTGAAGGCTTAGTTGGAAGTTGCAAAATGTCAAGGACTATTGTCATGTTAAAGTGATATGGTTTTTCCTCTCTGCTGTGAATTGGGATTTTGCAGGGTTGGTGGAGGAGATCCTATGTGTGGGGTCTCTTTAAATTCTATCCCAGAAGAATGGGGGAGGGGGAAGTATTTTAGCACAATACATCCAATTATCTAAAATAATTGAGGGCAGTGATTGCACAGACAATGGAAAACAAAAGTTTGAACCCTTCATTTTCACAACCAAAGAGAACCTCTTTATGATAGTTTGCCAGGACATGGATTCAGATATCCACAGGTCAAATCACAGGGCCTAAGTAGGGATGACATGGAGTTATGAGTCTATAAAATAAGTTAATCCAGAATTACAAAAGGGTGCCACAGTTGTGCTAACTCCTTTCCTCCAACTGGGCAGAAGAAGCAGAAGTTGCTCATTTGAATTTTTCCTCTACTTCCCTTTTGTTAGATATGTCAATATCAGTAAGATGGCCAAAAAGCAGGTATCTTGAGAAAGTTAGAGGAACAAGTAACTAACTTTTTAAAGCAGTTACTAACTATATTGTACTTTGTAATATAGTAATATTTATATGTAATATAGTGTTTTGTAATATGTAATATAAATATGTAAAAATATAATATGTAATATAGTGTTTTAAGGTTTGCTATGTTTTACATCTTATCCTCACAGCCATCCTGGGAGTTTGGTGCTATTATTTTACAGATAAAGAAACCAAGGCAGACAAGCTAATTAATTGATTACCCAGAGCCACACAGCTACTAAGTGGCTGAGGCCAGCCTTGAGTTCAGATCTTCCTGATTCTATGTAGTATTCTATCCATTGTGCCACCCTCAAAGAAAGATGAATCCAGTTCCTACTCTTAAAAGGTTCGCAATAAGTACTATGTACAAACAAACTAAAAATAGGATAAAATGGAGATAATCTCAGAGGGAAGATACCAGCATTGGGAGGGGAGAAGGAAAAGAAAAAAAAAGGAGAGAAAGACTGAAAACTAGGGTAACCAGTATAAAAAAATATCAAAAGTTAGCCAAACCTTAATTGTGTTCAGGGCAGTTGGGTAGCTCAGTGGGTTGAGAGTCAGGACTAGAGACTGGGAGGTCCTGGGTTCAAATATGATCTCAGACACTTCCCAGTTGTGTGACCCTGGGCAAGTCACTTAACCCTCATTGCCTAGCCCTTACCACTCATCTGCCTTGGAACCAATTCCCTGTATTGATTCCAAGACAGAAGGTAGGTTTTAATAAAAAAAAAAACAATAACAACAAACCAACAAAATTTAATTGTGCTAGAAAAGAATCATTCTTTGTCATATCTATGAGGAGGCAGACGGTTTAATTTCTTAGAATGTTGAGTGTCATATCCTGGAACCTCCCTATAATAATATTTTCTGTAGAATCAGATTTGACTAAGTGTTGTCCATTGAAAGAATTTAGCTACCGATGAACCAAAAGAACCTCATTTTAAAACAGGGTCAGTGCAGGGCACAGAGTAGGAACTTTATAATATCAAGAGGATTAAATTTCAAGGTCAGAACCTTACGGACACCATAATTGAGAGACACTAATATTAGTGTAGGGCTCATTCAGATACCCATAATGGGCTGGAGAAATCCTCTCAAAGACCGTGGAAGTCTTGAGAGTAAGTTAGGCTATGTGTTTCCAGTCTTCATAGGCTAGTTGGCAAAGCTTTTCAGTGCCAAGTTGAATAAGGAATGGAGAACATGGGAGTCATATGAATCTTGAAGGCCTGTTAAGATAAACTACATTAGGGATTTTTGCCATTCTACTATGTGTTAGGTATTTGGGCAAATTGGTAGAGTAACATAGGAGCCAATGAGAGAGGCAGAACTGATGGAATCACACAGCTAGTCAGTGTCTGAGACCAGATTTGAACCTGGGAAAATAAGTCTTCTTGACTACAGGCCTGCCCAATATATATGTATGTTCATGTATATTAATAGATGCCCTATATATTTATATATTTATAGTCTCCTTCAATTGTGAATATCCTTGAAGTGAAGGCAGAGGCATTTCATTTCTTAGCATCTCCAGTGCTTAACATACTACTTGACACATAGTAGGTGTTTAATAAATGCTTATTGGTGGATTGATTGACAGATCACAGAAATGCAGATCAAGGACAGGTCTTAGAAATTGTCTACTCTGGTGCTCTCATTTTATAGCTAAAGAGAATGAATAAAACAACTATGAAGAAAAGACTTTAATATGGTGCCATTGGAGTAAAGAAAAACAAATGACTCAAAGACAACATTCCATGTAGTAGCAAAATGGAATCAAAGAGACTGGGAAGCATTATCTCTTTGTTTAGGTTTAATTAATTTTGGTGTAACAATATGTCAGGAGGCTTGGGTGAAACCACAAGTTTAGGAATGGGCAGAATTGAACCTCTATTTTAGTACCTGATACAATGTGGACATCTCCTCTCAGAGATCTGAAGGTTGAATTTCTCTACTTTTACAAAGGATAAATGTTACTAAGTAAAGGACAATGAAGTCAATAACTTGAGTTATTAACTCTTAGATACTTGGAATTTTAATGCTAGAAGAGACTAGCAGAGGCCAAAAATTCTTAATATTTATTTGTTTTATGGACTTCTTTGGCAGGCTACTGAAGCCTATGGACCTCTTCTCATGATAATGATTTTAAATGCATGACAGAAAATATAGAGGGTTAGAAAGGAAATCAATTATATTTAAATACACTTATTAAATTATTTTTAAAAACAAGGTCACTAACTTCAAGTAAAAAAATACCCTGATTCTAGCCTAATGCCCTCAAATTACCAATAAGAAAACTGAGACCCAGAGAAAATTACTTATCCAAGTTTAGCTAAGAATGGTTGAGTGCCTTGTTAATAGTACCCAGAGGGACTGAGGCTAGCGGATTGCTTAAGTTTGGGATTTTGGAGCTATAGTAGGGCTGAATCTGGGTCCACTAAGACTAGCATTGACATAGTGAGCAGTCAGGACTGGAGGCTTTCTGGCTGCCTAAGGTGAAATTTGGGGAAATGGAGTAGATTAAAGCATCTGAGTGGACTATTGTTGGCATTGGATCTGTGAATAATCATTGTACTTTCAACCTGGATTAAATAAAAAATTTGGGGGCGGAGGGGGAGGAATGGAGAAAGGAAAGAAAGGAGAGAGGGAGAGAGTGAAAGATAAAGAGGAAGGAAGAAAGAGAGGGAGGAAAGGGAGGGAGGAAGAAGAAGAGGAGGAGGAAGAAGAAGAAGAAGAAGAAGAAGAAGAAGAAGAAGAAGAAGAAGAAGAAGAAGAAGAAGAAGAAGAAGAAGAAGAAGAAGAAGAAGAAGAAGAAGAAGAAGAAGAAGAAGAAGAAGAAGAAGAAGAAGAAGAAGAAGAAGAAGAAGAAGAAGAAGAAGAAGAAGAAGAAGAAGAAGAAGAAGAAGAAGAAGAAGGGCAGCTCAAGTGAAAGAAAGAGAAGGAAGGAAGAAAGGAAAGAAAAAAGGGAGGGAGAGAAGAAGGGAAGAAAGGATGGACAGGAAGGAAGGAAGAACAAGAGGAAGACTGAAAAAATGAAAACACATGTATATAAGAGCAGATGTATTTTGACTATATAATTGCTTTCTGAAAGCCCAAACCCATGAGGGTCCAGAAGGCCTCTTAGAACATGACATTTCAAAAATTCCAAGCTATATCAAGAACAGAAAACATTATCTAGAAAAAAACATGTTTGGTTGAATAAACACATGTGTAACTTTTCAGAATTTGAAGATACAGCCAATCCATGGGGATCTGGCATTTAACATGCTATTTTCATTCAGATAAAATCAGCAACTTTGGACTTGAAGGAACCTTCAAAGTCATTCAGGCTAATCTCATTTTGTGAAAAAGAAATGAAGGAAACACATCAAGGTGAAGCAATCTGGCGAAGGTCACATTAGTGACTGAGCAGGGAGTACTGCCTGGTCATGGCCTTCCTCCTTCACCAGCTGCCTCCTCAGTTCAATTCAAGCCTTAGGATCAGGGTATCCAAAAGCTTAGAATGAACTTTGTTGGCCATATCATCCAAACCATACCAGAAAAGAATTCCTAAGACAATATACTTGACAATTGATCATCAGCATCTGCTTATTGACCTCTAAGGGAAAATTACCCCCCCCCCCTTTTTTTAAACTCTTACCTTCTATGTTAGAATCAATACCATGTGTTGATTCCAAGACAGATGAGTGATCAGGGCTAGGCAATGGGGGTAAAGTGATTTGTCCAGAATCATATAGCCAGGAAGCATCTGAGGCCAGATTTGAACCCAGGACTTACCATCTCTGACCCTCAATCCATTTAGTCATCTAACTTCCCCCAATCCTACCATCTTTTGTAGCAACCCATTCCAGTTTTGTACAGTTCTGATTGTTATGAAATTTTTCTTAAAAACAGGTCTCAAGTTACCTCTTTGCAGCTTCCTCTCGTTGATTTTCATTCTTCTTTCTTGGGTCAACTGATTGTATTCCTTCATACACAAAAAGGACCAAAATGACAATAGTCTTGGTGACATCTTTTGACTCACACATAAACTGAATTAGAGTAAGACAGACTTGCATGGAATCATGGGCCTCACTCTCTCTTCCAGAGTCATCAAAGTCCAGTGGCAAAACAAAAGTCAAGTCAACTGGTGATGGCTCAGGATGCAACGAATGACCTTGGCTTCTTTGATATCTAACCAAGTTCTAAATGCTCCACAGCATCTATTTCCACTACCTTCATGACCTTTGGAGAACAAATTATTCTCATCTCCCCTTTCTGTCTTCACATGTGTGAGGATTGTTGTTATTCTCAGCTGGAGTCAACTAGAATAAATATAATTCCTCCTCCCCAGGGCAATCCTTCAAATCTTGGAAGATGACTATCATGTCCCTCTGAGTCTTCTCTTCAAAAGCCTAAACATCCCTACTTCCTTCAACCAATTCTCTAATGATCTGGACTTAAGAACCTTCCAGCTTATTAATGTCCCTTTAAAACTGAGGTCCTCAGAACTCAACATAATCCTACAGATGAGATTTGATGAGGGCACAGTATAGCAAGGTGATCACTTCCTAGTTTTCAGAAGCTATGTCCCTCTTTATCTCAATAGTTTTTTCAGCTGTCACATCATACTCTTGACTCCCATTGAACTTGTGGTCCATTAAGCCTCTAAGATCTTTTTTTTCAACTTAATACAATACAATAAAGTATGTACTAAGTATTTCCTCTGTCTCTTAAGGCACTGTGCTAAGGAGTGGTGATACAGTGGCAAAGAAATGCCTTCTGGAAGGTTATGTTCTACTAATAGGAATACAACATGCATATAAGTAAAAGAAATTTCATAAGTAGAGAAATTTCATAAGCTAGTAACTAAAGGGTTCAGAAAAGGTCTCATGTAGAAGGCAGGACCTAATCTAAACTTAAAAATATCCTCTGGGGAGGTGGTAAAGAGGGAATACATTTCAAGCACAGAGGACACTGCCTTGGAAGTGGGAGGTGCAATGCTGTGTATGAAGCACATCCAAGAGGTCAGTTTTATTGGAAGAGTGAATGAAGGGCAGAAGTTTGAAATAAGACTGGAGAGGTAGGTGGAAACCAGATCATGGAGGGTTTTAAAAGTCTGGCCAGGGAGCTTGTATTTTATCCCACAGGCAATAGAGGGACATTGCAGATTTTTGATTAAGAAAATTATCTACATGGTCTGATTTGTGTCTTAAGAACATTAATTGGGACAAATGTGATTTGGAAACTCTGGGACACTAATGCACTGTTGGTGGAGTTTTTAACTGATCCAACTATTCTGGAGACTAATTTAAAACTATTCCCAAAGGGTTATAAAATTGTGCATACCCTTTGACCCAGCAATATCACTCTTAGATTCATATTCCCAGACATCAAAGAAAAAGGACCTATTTGCACAAAAATATAATTGGAAATTGATGGGATGCCTCTCAATTGGGGAATGACTAAACAATTTGTGGTACATGGTTGTGATGGAATACTTTTGTGCTATAAGAAATAATGAACAGGATGCTTTTGGAAAACCTGGAAAGATATGTAAACTGATGCAAAGCAAAGTGAAAAGAGCTAAGAGATCATTTTATAGAACAGCAATATTGTATGATGATCAAATGTGAATGACTTGAGCTTTTCTGATTAATACAATGATCCAAGATAATTCCCAAGGACTTATGATAAAAAAATGCCATCACCTTCTAGAGAAAGAACTGATGGAATCTGTATACAGATTGAAGCATAATTTTTTCACTTTCTTCTTTTGCATTTGCTTTTTTTGTGTGCAAAATGACTTGTATGGAAATGCATTCTGCATTATTTCACATATAAAATTGATATCACATTTCTTGTCTTCTTATTGAGTAGGGGTATGGTGGGTGGGAGAGAGAATTTAGAACTCAAAATGTTTTTAAAATCAATATTAAAATAAATAACATTTTAATGAATATTAATTGGGCAGCTGTATGGAGAATGATTCAGAAAGGGGTGAGATTTGATTCAGAGACTCCAAAGAGGAGATTATTATAATAGTCTAGGTGAGAGGTGATGTAGTCTGTAACTAGGGTGGAGGCCACATGAGTAAAGAAAAAGGGACAGACAGAAGAAATACTTATAAAATATGTCAAGTTCTTTTTAAATTTTTGTAAGTATCAGTTATTGTAAAGGAGTTCAGAAGAAAAGAGTCATAGGATAAATCACTATGCTGGTGTTATTCCTAAAATTGAACATTCTACAACCTATTGTGATGGGCATAAAAACAACTATATAACTTTTGTAGTTGAATAAAAGAATTAGACCGTTAGTCCCTGAGAGCATCTTCAGTACAATATGGGAACCAAACATGATGATGAGAGTGATTCCTTATCTCCTTCTCTCCTCCCATGATTTTAATTTTGGCTGGTCTCTATGTGGAATTTTTTTTCCTTCATAGCTTGGAGATTATGAACATTAAGGATGGCAACAGATATTTAAAAGGTTCCTTTCTAGCCCCACTGGGGTGGACTGGTTGAATGGTGCCCATGATATAGGAACTGCTTAGGATGCACAAATGCCTGGGGTCCTCTCCTGCTGAGCAAGGCCAGGAGCAGCCTCAGCACCCCTAGCCACTTCAGTGCCAAAAACCTGCCCCAAGCACCCCCAAGCAACTCCTTTTCTGGATAGTTCCCTCATAATTTTATTCCTCTGAATAGAAAAGGAAAAGAGCGAGGTTATGATCTGAATTTACGCACTCTGGAAAATTCTTAAAATAATAACACTCTCTTCTCAGATCTGTACTGAGAAAAACCTCTCTTCCCCTTTTTGGATTGAGTTCTCTCAATGCCACTATATATATTCATGGTCAGGCAAGCTCATGGTAAATGGCCACATAGCTTTAATAGCCACTTCAAATAGCATAGTAATGTGAAAAAGCAATTAAATGCATAAAGCTTCCAGAAATCAGCTGCTTTGGTTGAAACAGAGTGGATGTATGTTTTTTCCCTCCCTATTTGAAGGGAAAAGAAATAATGAGTTGGACAGGTAAGCAGACTTCCTTACTTTAGGATGGGAGGGAGAAGGAAGGTGCCATGGACATGGTTGGGTTTCTCAACAATCACACATCTGCACACAATCTGCTTTCAGTTCTGTGGCTTCAGTCCTAATCCACAGGTGCCTTGTATACATCCATCTCTAGATCAAGTCTGACTTGGTCTCCACTGTCCTCTGATCAGGTCTTTTGGGCAAATGAAATCCGCTCTGGCATGACTTCAGTCTATGGTCAGTTCAGAAAGGAATGTCCTGACAGGCCATCAATCCTGCCTGCCTGCTTCTGCCTTTCCACCCTTTTTTTTTGTGGCTTTCTTTGTTGAATCTCTTCAAGGCCCAGAGCCATGGGACACAGGGGACTCTAGATAGTGCCACCCTCAGGCAGATACTTCTGCCTTCATGGTAATGACTCTAGAGGAGGGATGATTTGCACTGAAACTTGTACTACATTCAGTTTTTATGAAATAATGTCATAGCTGGTAATCGTGAGCAACTGTTAGGAAGGCGAGCTATATTTGGCTACATATGTATGTCTCTATTTTAGTGTGGAGATTCATTGTCTGCAATTCCATGAAAGACAGAACGCTTCTGATGTATATTTCTAGCTACCAGGTCATATCATGGTAGGTGTTTATAGGTGGTCAATTTTAGCAGCTTACAAGGATGTGTTGTACAATTTCTACCGTTTTTGGCATAATTCGCATAGATCACCAAGTTCAGCCTCCTTTTGGCAATTTTCTGGTTTTTTTAATTTGTCTTTTTTAAATTTAATTTAAATTGTTTAGTCTCTATACTCAAAGTTTTGGGAGATTTGGGCCATTCAATATAATGACATCTATTAAAAATGTTGTTCTTGGATTTTTATGTTACAGGTTCTACCATTTATTTCCTTATAATCTGCCTGGATCAATAAGTGGGGCTCATTAAAGATAGCCTTTTTGTAGTATTTGGTGGTCTGGACAGCGAGGTGGCACAGCGGATAGAGTACTGAGCCTAGAGTCAGGAAAACTTGGCTTTATGAGTTCAAATCTGACCTCATACACTTGCTCCAGCTGAACCCTGGATGAGTCACTTAGCCCTGTTTGCCTCAGTTTTCACATCTGTCAAATGACCCGGAGATGAAAATGGTAAACCACTCTATTATCTTTACCAAGAAAACCCCAAATGGAGTCATAAAGAGCTGGACATGACTGAAAAACAACATAAGTATTTGATGGTGATGGTTTAATCCTCAATGAACACCTGTCTAAAAGCAAACTTGTATGACAGCCATTTATTTGACTTATCATTGGTTATCATCACCATCATCAATATCATATTCACGAGTTGTGTTTTTATCTGGAAAATTAAGCATTAAGGTACCATTACTTGTAAGCTACTCTGCATGGCAGTTGCCTAGTTTTAGAGTAAATCAACAACTAATTTGAAGACCACTGAAGTCACTGGTTTGACCCTATTATCTATATGGTCAAAGGGATCTTTCTTCATCACCAGTTGTGGAAGATGCTTACATGGTACCAGGAGGGGGTTAACAGATCAATTCAGACTACTAGAAGCTGAGTAGGAAACAAAGGTTTTTAAGTACTCTGATTAACTTGGACTCTGTTTCTTCATATGGATCCATTCCTATTCTAGAGATTCTTTCTCCATCTTCTCCTTAATGATCCAATTCAATCTAATTAAATTCAACAAACATCTCAATATTTAAAATGCTTATTTACTCATTGCACTAGGTTATGGAGGTTTTTTTGGGGGGGGGGCAGGTCTATAATCTCATCTGTGAAGTCTTGGCATTGAGAAATTAAGCATCTTCCTTGCTGAAGGTCATGTAGCCAGTATGTAGCAATAGTAGAGGCAAAACTTGAATCCTGGCCATATCAACTCTGAGATTGACCCATTTTTCAACTACATGAGATAGCTGTGTGGAAACTGAACACACACACCCACCCACCCACACACACACACACACCTTTGCCCCAAAGGAACTTTGATTTATGGACTTCAGAACCTTTCTTCCATATCTTACTTTTCTAGAAGCTAGACATAGCCTTTCTTCTACCATATTGTCATCATTATGTAGATTTGATCTCTTTCTTAATTCTTCTTTGGAGTTACTTTTCTTCTTTCTGGGTTCTATGATTTAATACTGTCCTCCTCCTAAATGTTTCTATTTTTTGTCGAGTTAAACATTCTTACCCTCACATTGGACTTAACTTGATTCTTGGCTCATGGACCAGATTTTGAGTATTGGCGCTGCTGATTTTTAGCTATCCTGACCTCAGGCTTATTATTTTGTCTCTGAAACTCAGTTTTCTTATTATAAAATTGGGAAACTTCTTATATTTCAGTATTGTTTAGAGACTGAAATGAAATATTATATAGAAATGACATAACTATAAGCTATAGAGATATATAGGATATAGACTTGGAGTTAGGGAGATGTGAGTTCAAAGCCTGCCTAAGAAATCTACTAGCTTACTAGTTAGGTGACCTTGAATAAGCCCCAAATCTTTCTCAGCCTCAGTTTCCTCATCTGTGAAGATGATAATAGCATCTACCTCACAAGACTGCTGTGAAGATCTAATATATATATATATATATATATATATGTATATATATATATAAAGTATTTTGCAAGCCTAGCAGTACTATTTAAATTATAGTAGCTAATTATCATCATCATTATGATTATGATGTGATTTTTCATGAGCTTTCTTTGCCCTCATCCATCTTTTACACTGAGATTGACTATATATTGACCAGGTCTGCTTGCATCATTATTATACTAAAAAAAAATCTTCAGTTGCTCTCGTTGCTCTCTGTTGCCTACAGGAAAAGATATGAAATCCTCTGTCTGAAATTTAAACCCCTTTCACCATCTGTCTACAATCTTCCTTTCTTAACTTATTTTCTTTTTTCTAATTTTCCCCTCTCTTTTTTTTTTAATATATTTTATTTGATCATTTGCAAGCATTATTCGTTAAAGACATAGATCATTTTCTTTTCCTCCCCCCCACCCCCCATAGCCGACGCATAAGTCCACTGGGCATTAGATGTTTTCTTGATTTGAACCCATTGCTTTGTTGATAGTATTTGCATTAGAGTGTTCATTTAAAGTCTATCCTCTGTCATGTCCCCTCAACCTCTGTATTCAGGCAGTTGCTTTTTCTCGGTGTTTCCACTCCCATAGTTTATCCTTTGCTTATGAATGGTGTTTTTTTTCTCCTGGATCCCTGAAAGTTGTTCAGGGACATTACACCGCCCCTAATGGAGGAGTCCATTACGTTCGATTATACCACAGTGTATTAGTCTCTGTGTACAATGTTCTCCTGGTTCTGCTCCTCTCGCTCTGCATCACTTCCTGGAGGTTGTTCCAGTCTCCATGGAACTTCTCCACTTTATTATTCCTTTGAGCACAATAGTATTCCATCACCAACATATACCACAGTTTGTTCAGCCATTCCCCAATTGATGGGCATCCCCTCGTTTTCCAGTTTTGGGCCACCACAAAGAGCGCAGCTATGAATATTTTTGTACAAGTCTTTGTGTCCATTATCTCTTTGGGTTACAGACCCAGCAGTGCTATGGCTGGGTCAAAGGGTAGATATTCTTTTGTCGCCCTTTGGGCATAGTTCCAAATTGCCCTCCAGAATGGTTGGATCAGTTCACAACTCCACCAGCAATGAATTAATGTCCCTACTTTGCCACATCCCCTCCAGCATTCATTACTTTCCTTTGCTGTTATGTTAGCCAATCTGCTAGGTGTGAGGTGATACCTCAGAGTTGTTTTGATTTGCATCTCTCTGATTATAAGAGATGTAGAACACTTCTTCATGTGCTTGTTAATAGTTTTGATTTCTTTATCTGAGAACTGCCTATCCATTTCCCTTGCCCATTTATCAATTGGAGAATGGCTTGATTTTTTGTACAATTGATTTAGCTCATTATAAATATGAGTAATTAAACCTTTGTCAGAGGTTTCTATGAAGATTTTTTCCCAATTTGTTGTTTCCCTTCTGATTTTAGTTATATTGGTTTTGTTTGTACAAAAGCTTTTTAGTTTGATGTAGTCAAAATTATTTATTTTACATTTTGTGATTCTTTCTATATCTTGCTTGGTTTTAAAGCCTTTCCCCTCCCAAAGGTCTGACATGTATACTATTCTGTGTTTACCCAATTTACTTATGGTTTCCTTCTTTATGTTTAAGTCACTCACCCATTTTGAATTTATCTTGGTGTAGGGTGTGAGGTGTTGATCTATTCCTAGTCTCTCCCACACTGTCTTCCAATTTTCCCAGCAGTTTTTATCGAATAGTGGATTTTTGTCCCAAAAGCTGGGATCTTTGGGTTTATCGTATACTGTCTTGCTGAGGTCGTTTTCCCCCAGTCTATTCCACTGATCTTCCTTTCTGTTTCTTAGCCAGTACCAAATTGTTTTGATGACTGCTGCTTTGTAATATAGTTTGAGGTCTGGGACTGCAAGGCCCCCATCATGTGTGTTTTTTTTCATTATTTCCCTGGATATCCTTGATCTTTTGTTCTTCCAAATGAACTTTGTTATGGTTTTTTCTAAATCAGTGAAGAAGTATTTTGGTAGTTCAATGGGTATGGCACTAAATAGATAAATAAGTTTGGGTAGGATGGTCATTTTTATTATATTGGCTCGTCCTATCCATGAGCAGTTAATGTTTTTCCAATTGTTCAAGTCTAGTTTTAGTTGTGTGGCGAGTGTTTTGTAGTTGTGTTCATATAGTTCCTGTGTTTGTCTTGGGAGATAGATTCCTAGGTATTTTATTTTGTCTAAGGTGATTTTGAATGGGATTTCTCTTTCTAGTTCTTGCTGCTGAGCTGTGTTGGAGATATATAGAAAAGCTGATGATTTATGTGGGTTTATTTTGTATCCTGCAACTTTGCTAAAGTTGTTGATTATTTCAATTAGCTTTTTGGTTGAATCTCAAGGATTCTTTAAGTAGACCATCATGTCATCCGCAAAGAGTGATAACTTGGTCTCCTCCTTGCCTATTCTGATACCTTCAATTTCTTTATCTTCTCTAATTGCTACTGCTAGTGTTTCTAGTACAATGTCAAATAGTAGAGGTGATAATGGGCATCCTTGTTTCACTCCTGATCTTATTGGGAATGCATCTAGTTTATCCCCATTGCAGATGATATTAGCTGTTGGTTTTAGATATATACTGTTTATTATTTTTAGGAATGACCCTTCTATTCCTATGCTTTCTAGTGTTTTTAATAGGAATGGGTGTTGTATTTTATCAAAGGCTTTTTCTGCATCTATTGAGATAATCATGTGGTTCTTGCTAGTTTGCTTGTTGATGTGGTCAATTATGTGGATGGTTTTCCTAATGTTGAACCAGCCCTGCATCCCTGGTATGAATCCTACTTGATCATTGTGAATGATCCTTCTGATCACTTGCTGGAGTCTTTTTGCTAGTATCCTATTTAAAATTTTTGCATCTATATTCATTAGGGAGATTGGTCTATAGTTTTCTTTCTCTGTTTTTGACCTGCCTGGTTTTGGAATCAGTACCATGTTTGTGTCGTAAAAGGAGTTTGGTAGAACTCCCTCTTTGCTTATTATGTCAAATAGTTTGTATAGTATTGGGGTTAACTGTTCTCTGAATGTTTGATAGAATTCACAGGTGAATCCATCAGGCCCTGGGGATTTTTTCTTAGGAAGTTCTTTGATGGCTTGATGGATTTCAATTTCTGATATGGGATTATTTAAGAATTCTATTTCCTCTTCTGTTAGTCTAGGCAGTTTGTATTTTTGTATATATTCATCCATTTCTCCTAAATTGGTGTATTTATTGCCATATAATTGGGCAAAGTAATTTCTAATGATTGCCTTAATTTCCTCCTCATTGGAGGTGCTGTCCCCCTTTTCATCTTTAATGCTGTGAATTTGCTTTTCTTCCTTCCTTTTTTTAATTAGATTGACCAGTACTTTGTCTATTTTGTTTGTTTTTTCAAAGTACCAGCTTCTTGTCTTATTTATTAAATCAATAGTTCTATCACTTTCGATTTTATTAATTTCTCCCTTAATTTTTAGGATTTCTAATTTGGTTTTCTGCTGGGGGTTTTTAATTTGATCGCTTTCGAGTTTTTTCAATTGCATTTCCAATTGATTGATCTCTGCTCTCCCTTGTTTGTTAATATGAGCTTTCAGGGATATGAATTTGCCTCTGATTACCGCTTTGGCTGCATCCCAAAAGGTTTGAAAGGATGTTTCGCCATTGTCATTTTCCTTGATGAAATTATTAATTGTTTCTATGATTTCTTCTTTAGCTAAACGGTTTTGGAGTATCATATTGTTTAATTTCCAATTGGTTTTAGATTTGGTTTTCCATGTACCATTACTAATCATTATTTTTATTGCCTTGTGATCTGAGAAGGCTGCATTCATTATTTCTGCTTTTTTGCATTTGTGTGCTATGTTTCTGTGACCTAATGTATGGTCAATTTTTGTGAATGTGCCATGTGGTGCTGAGAAGAAGGTGTATTCCTTTTTATCCCTATTTATTTTTCTCCATATGTCTATTAATTCTAATTTTTCTAAGATTTCATTCACTTCTTTTACCTCTTTCTTATTTATTTTTTGATTCGATTTATCTAAATTTGATAATGGTTGGTTTAAGTCTCCCACTAGTATGGTTTTATTGTCTATTTCTTCCTTCAATTCTCCTAGTTTCTCCATTAGAAATTTGGGTGCTATATTATTTGGTGCATACATGTTGATTAATGATATTTCCTCATTGTCTAGAGTCCCTTTTAACAAAATATAATTACCTTCCCTATCCCTTTTGATCAGGTCTATTTTTGCATTGGCTTTATCAGATATCATGATTGCCACTCCTGCCTTCTTTCTATCAGTTGAGGCCCAGAAGGTCTTACTCCATCCTTTAATTCTGACCTTGTGGGTGTCAACCCGCCTCATGTGTGTTTCTTGAAGACAACATATGGTAGGGTTTTGGATTCTAATCCATTCTGCTATTCGTCTACGTTTTATGGGTGAGTTCATCCCATTCACGTTCAAAGTTATGATTGTCATTTGTGAACTCCCTGGCATTTTGATTGCCTTCCCTAATTCTAACCTTTTCTTCTTCGGCTCTACCTTTTAGTCCAGTGATTTACTTTGAATCAGTCCCCCTTGTCCCCTCCCTTGATGTTTCCCTTTTTAGTCCCTCCCTTTTTGTTCCCTCCCCCTCCCCCCTCTCTTTCCCTCCCTTTTTGTTCTCCCTCTCCCCCTCCCCCCCTTGGTTTTCCCTTCTCCTTACCCTTGTTGGGTAAGATAGAATTCAAGATCCCAATGGATATGGATGTTTTTCCCTCTCAGAGTTGATTTCCCTGAGATTGAGGTTTAAGTAAGCCCCCCCCCCTCTCTTCCTCTCCTTCTTATAGGAGTTTTCTTCCCCTCCCCTTCCCCTGTGAATCTTTGTGTGAGAACCATTATTCTATTTGGTCTTTCTTTACCCCCTATTTATACATTACATTTTCCCCACATATTAGTATACATAGGTTGATATAAATGTAGTCCTTATAGAAGAGAGTTTGAGTAAAAGAAGATAACATTTTTCCCCTTTCCTTAATATTTACCTTTTCAGGTATTCCTTGCTCTTTGATTTTCGGTATCAAACTTTCCACAGAGCTCTGGTCTTTTCTTTGCAAAAAGTTGGAAGTCTTCTATTTTGTTGAATGCCCATACTTTCCCTTGGAAGTATATAGTCAGTTTTGCTGGGTAGCTGATTCTTGGTTGGAGACCCAGCTCTCTTGCCTTTCTGAAGATCATGTTCCATGCCTTACGATCATTCAGCGTAGAACTTGCAAGGTCTTGTGTGACCCTGATTGGCATTCCTTTATATCTAAATTGTCTTTTTCTGGCTTCCTGTAGGATTTTTTCTTTTGTTTGATAGCTTTGGAATTTGGCAATTACATTCCTGGGAGTTGTCTTTTGGGGGTTTAGTATAGAAGGTGTTCTGTGAGCTCTGTCAGTGGCTGTATTGCCCCCTTGTTCTAGAATCTCTGGGCAATTTTCTTTGATTATATCTTGTATCACCATGTCCAGTTTGGTGTTTATTTCTGGCTTTTCTGGGAGTCCAATTATTCTTAAATTTTCTCTTCTCCCCCTGTTTTCCAGATCTATCACCTTGTCGGTGAGATATTTTATGTTCTCTTCTAATTTCTTGGTGTTTTGGCTTTGCTTTATTAGTTCTTGCTTTAAAGCCTGGTTTTCTTTTACAGTTTGGTCAAACTGGTTTTGTAGATGCGTGAATTTCTTTTGCATCATTTCCCACTTTTCCTCCCAGAGGGCTTCCATCTTTTTGGTCCTTTCTGATTCAAATTCTTCATGGGTTTGTGGAGAGTTTCTATTTCCTTTGGAAGATTTTGGAGAATTTTCTTGTATATCTTCTTCTATCTGCTCTGTATTTTGTATTTTGGCTCCATAGAATGTGTCCAGAGTTGCCCCTTTCTTCTTATTTTTCTTGGTATTTTGGGGCTTCTGTGCTTCTGTGGAGTTTGTCATCTCTGAACGTGGAGGATTGGCTTTTCTTGTCTCTGTCTGGTGTTCAGAGGCAGTCCTGGACAGATGTTGGTTCTATGAGTTTTCCCTGGGTTAAACTGAATATGCCTCACTGGAACTGGAATGGAAGGGTCGGACCACGAGGCCACACTCTCCCCCTGGCTCGATTTCCGGAAGTTGCCTTCAGAATCCCTGGCCGTGAGGCTGTTTCGTCGGCCTGCGGGGGGATGGGCTGCCCCTTCCCCAAGCTCCGAGAGCACAGACTTTCACTGAGACTTGGATAGCAGGATCCAGCCCGTGAGGCTGTCTTGCCCGCCCTGAGGGTTGCTGTTGTTTTGACCAGCTCTCTGCAGCGGAAGCCCCAGGCAGTAACTTTCACCCGGACTGGGACTTGGGTAGAAGACCCTGAGGGTTGTTGTTCCTCAGACCCTGCTCTCTGAGCCCGGCGCGGCTGCCGCTTCCGGGAGCCTTGGACTCTGCGCTCCTACCCCTGAAGTCCGAGGGATCTCGGGTTCTGGCTTTTAAGGGGAGCCGTACCTTTTGAACCGGGTCCAGGTCCAGGAGGAGGGTTCCCAGGGTCTGTGCTGTTGATCGTTTTGAATTTCGGCGCCTTAGGAGCTTCTAGTTTGAGATCGGTCGGGAAGGGTTTTCCGGAGATCTGAACTTCAGCTTTCTCTAAGCCGCCATCTTAACCGGAAGTCCAATTTTCCCCTCTCTTAATGCATTCTGCAGTATAAAAAAAAAACACACCCAGATGAATACATGCCGTCTCCCTCCTTTTTATAGTTATATATGCTCACCTGGTACAGTGGATAGAACCCTGAGCCTGGAGGCAGTATAATGAGTTCAAATCTTTCCCCAGACACTTACTAGTTGAGCAAGTCACTTAATCTCTGTCTGCCTCAGTTTATTCACCTGTAAAATGGAGATGATAACCACCCAATTCTCAGATTTGCTGAGAGGATAACATTAAATTTAGCAGCTTCTACATTCAGAGGGCTTGGAATATAATAGCTCCTATATTCAAAGGGCATGGAATATGATATTCTGGAGGGTAAAAAAGTGAGGTTAACAACTAAAAATCACCTACCCTGCAAAACTGAGTATAATCCTGTAGGTGAAAATGGATATTTAATGAAAGAAAGGACTATTAAGTATTCCTGATGAAAAGACAGAACCAAATAGAAATTTGACTTTCAAATATAAGACTTAAAGAAAGCATAAATAGGTAAACAGGGAAGAGAAAGCATGAGGAATTCAATGTGGTTAAAGTGTTTACAATCCTACTTGAGCTGATACTACTTGTAACTTCTAAGAACTTTATCATTTTTAGGGCAGTTAAGGATACACATAGACAGAGGGCACAGGTGTGAGTTGAGTATAATAGGATAATATTTTTAAATGAAGGGGTGAGAAAGAAGAATGCATTGATAGAAGGAGCAAGGGAGAGAGATAATGGGGTAAATTATTTCATATAAAAGAGCAAAAGAGCTTTTACAGTGGAGGAGAAGGAAGGTTGCAGGGAATGATTGAAACTTACTCTCATTGGAATTGGCTTAAAGAGGGAATAACATCATTTAGGCATAGAAATCTATCTTACCTTATAAGGAAGTAGGAGTGGAGGTGGATAAAATACTGATAAAAGAGAGATCAGATTTGGGGAGATGGTGATCAGAAGCAAACCACTTTTAAGGAGGAACAAAGTGAAATATGAGAGAGAGGCAGGGGAGGGAGGGAGGGAGAAAGAGGGAAAGAAGAGAGAGAGAGAGAGAGAGAGAGAGAGAGAGAGAGAGAGAGAGAGAGAGAGAGAGAGAGAGAGAGAGAGAGATTAAAATAAAGATAAATGGGGGAAAAGATGGAGGGAAATACACAATAATCATAACTGAAGGTGAATTGGATGAACTCATCTATAAAATAGAAGTAGAGATATCAAAGTGGATTAAACATTAGAATCATATGAAAATGGAGGTGGGGAGGAGGTGAGAATTTCACGCAAATGTCTCTGATAAAGGTCTCATTTCCCAAAGTGAATTGATTCAAATTTATAAGAATAGAAATCAATTACAGGTATAACCCAGTGGAATTGCTTGTCAGCTTTGGGAAGGGGGAGGAAAAGAACATGAATCATGTAACCATGGGAAAATATTCTAAATTAATTAATTACTTGTTTTTTAAATGGCTATTAAAACAAAGAATGGAAATCATTCCTCAATTAATAGTCAAAGGATATGATCAAGAAGTTTTCAGAAGAAGGCATCAAAGCTATCTATAGTCATGTGAAAAATCCTCTAAATTGCTACTGATTAGAGAAATGCAAGTTATAGCAACTTTGAGATAACCCCCTCATAGTCATCAGATTGACTAATATGACAGAAGAGGAAAATGGCAAATATTAGAAGGGATGTGGGAAAATGGGCATACTAATGCATTATCGATGGAATTGTGAATTGATCCACCACTATGGAGAGCAATTTGGAACTGTTCTAAAAAGGTTACAAAATTGTGCATAGCCTTTGATACAACTATACTACTATTAGATCTGTATCCTCCAAAAGATCAAAGTTCAAAAGAAAGGATCTGTATGTACAAAAATATTTATAGAAGCTCTTTTTGTCGTGTCAAAGAATTGGAAATTGAGGGAAGATCCATCAACTAGAGAATGGTTGAATAAGTACTCATATTTGATTGTGATAGAATACTATTAGGGTGCGGAAAATGATGAGCAGGATGCTTTCTGAAAAACCTGGTAAGACATGAGCTGATAAAAAGTAAAGTGGGCAGAACCAGAACATTATTCACAGTAAGAGCAATATTTTACAATGATCATTTGTAAATAACTTAGCTCTTCTGATTAATACAATGACATGAGACAAGTCCAAAGTACTGATGATGGAAAATGCTATATACCTCCAGTGAAAGAACTATTGATCAGATCATACTTTAAAAAACATTCTATATATTTCTTTTTTGGTCTGTGTTTTCTTTACAAGATGACTAATATAGAAATAAATTAGGCATGGCTGCACATGTATCAATTGCATCAAATTTCTTGCCTTCTCAGTGCAGGGGAGAATGGAAGGGGAAAGAGAGAGACCTGGGACCTCAACATTAAAAAAAAAAAGAATGTTAAATTTTATTTTTACATATAATTAGAAAAAATAAAGTGTTTTTTTTAAAATAAAGTTCATTTCATTTGACTTAGTTCTAATCAATTTCTAAGAAGACTGTTTTTGAAAAGATCAAAGTTTATTTGGCATACATTGATATGGCCAAATGATAAACCTTATCAGAAACTTCAAACCAGGGAAAGAAATTATATAGAAGATAAAAGAATATGTTCCAAGAGGTCAGCTGGGGAGGGATTTCAATCTGAAAAAAGCATTAAATGTTAAAATATTTTAATGTTTAAAATGTTAAAAAGAATGTTGAAATTCCCAGAAAAGATTATGTGCCTGGGAGTCTTTGGGTAAAAGGAAGGTAGAAGAGGAGGGGAGATGTGGGAATGGACTAACTTGTACTAGGTAAGAAAATAGGTGGGGGAGGAAGGTTGGAAGTAGGGAGCATCAGCTTTATATACTTGTGTCATTGTAGAAAATATGCAATCATGTAATCCTGTATGAATAGAGATGTTAATGTATGTACACATGCATGTCTCTGTCTACATATGCATATAGCCAGCCTTATTGTAGAAGATGAGGCTGAATGAGCTGAAAGAACCCTACTAGAACTTTTCTGCCCCTACTAGATCACTAGTAGGATCTAGCTTCTACTTGAGAAAGCCAGAGCTCTGTTGGAAAGAAAGTGATCCTTTCAATCCTTCACCTTCATCTCCTAAGTCATACTGAATGGACTAAGTCACCACCGCACTCTTCTGGGTCAATTGATAGGTCTCTTGTGATTTCAGAAGTCCCGCCAGCTTCTCCAAATGTCTACACCTGCTCTGATACCTGTCATTTCTTTAACAAATGATAAAGCCTTTCATTTCACAATTAGAGATAAAAGCCTTAAAATGGAAGGGCTTGGCTGGTGTTAACACTTTAGTGGGAAAGAATTTGATCAAAGTTAAATTATTTACTCAAACAAACAGGGGCAATTGATGGAGAGCAGAGCCTTCTCTTTTTGATAAGATTTAATAGTCAGCAAGAAGTAAATGGGGCAGCTCAATTGTTAGGGGTAGTCCCAGCAGGGGTTCCCCCCGAGAGAGGGAAGAGGACAGCAAATGAAAGATAGGAATGTGAAAACAAGCCTCAGACTTCGTAATTTTGTCTAAAGTTAGCACTGTTTGCCTTCATTTGGGCCAGGACAAACAGAATCTGTCCTGGAAAGTATTCCTGGCATGTAGCTGCAAATGGAGGCAGCTCTGTTTCATAGGACTTAGGATCATTGGGACAGGGGAGTGTTTATTTTGTATTTGTATTTAAAGATGAATGATTTACCATAAAAGAGATTCATTCCCAGGATATTAACTGAGGGATTAATACCATAAAAGATCAGTTCATTAACTCATAAGTCAATGACCTTCCTCGTTGGACAAGACTGGTTGGAAATACAAACTTGTCATTCATGTTGGTTAATTAACATGTTATTCCAGGAAACTTTAAAAAGCCGGTACTAAAATTTGTCATTACATGCAATTGGTAAAAAATAAAATAAAATATAAAAAATTTGAAATTGTATCCATAATGCACATTATTTCTTCCTCCCCCCCCCACAAACACATCCACATGCAAAAACAATGATGCCACCCAATTGGCCTTATCAATGTTAGTCATCCATGGCATTCCAACTCCCAATTCCACACCTTTGATGGCATCACCAGGCTTTGAATACACTGATTCCTCACTTCTGTCTCCCAGAATCCCTACTTTCCTTGAAAGCTTACTTCAAAGACCACCTTCTTGTACATGAGGGCTTTCCTCATCTTAGTTGCTAGTGTATGTATATATATACACTTGTGTGTATAAATATGTACATAGACATCTGTATATCTACAGGTATGTATGTCTATATCTCCCCTGGGTTTACTGTAAGTTCCTTAATAGCAGAGACTGATTTTCCTTTTCCTTTTGTGTCTCCAGTGTCTAGCAAGTGCCTGGCACACAGTAGCACAATAGATAATGTTAATTGACTGAAATTTATTTTAAAATAAGAACAGATTAGGCTTGGTTCACCTCTAATGTCTCACCTAAAAGGGATTAACAAGATCTCTTATAGAAAAGGCAATCAAACTAAAAATATCGGGTATAGGACAGCTATTTAATTCATCTTCCAGAGAAAGAAAGCTTAAGACACAGGTTCACAAGTGCTCCTCAACAAATACTTAAATCATAAATCAATAATGCATCACAGCTATTATATTCTCCCAGGAGATAAAGAGAACTATGAGACTGTTAAATAAATATTTCACATCCATCTTGGATTTAGAACATCTAATTGCCTAACAAGTTCCATATCTTCCAGCCAGCCAAGCATGTGATGAGCCAGGCATGGCTCCTCAGTCTCTTTAAGTCTGGGGATGATCTTGTTGGTGGCCATCTGCTCTTATAAGAAGTGGCCTTAGAAGAAAGCACTTCCTACTCTGTATCTTATATCAACTCAGAAACTCGAGAGAGACCTGAATCCCAAGGAATATGTTCTTAGAGCATCCTGAGGAGAAACTAATTCCTGATCAGGCACTAATTCTATTTGATACAGCTTCCTACTCTCAGGGAACAAAGAATTAATGAGGCTTCTTTATCCCCAAAGTTCTTTAGCAACAGGCCAGGACAGGTACCTCCACAAAAATTTACTGATGTGCATACTGTTCTTCAGATATTACTCTTGTTATATGCATTACTCCATGAAGTTGATACGAGCATTATCATTCCCATTTTATAGATGAAAAATGAGGCTAAGAAAAATAGAGCAGATAGAACTTCAGTGGTGGAAGGAATGTCTACATAAATGAGACATGATTCTACTGAAACATCTAATTGAAACTATCCCTCTCATTAACCAAAATTTCTATTTTTTCAAAAAATAAAAATTTACCTCTTTTCCATAGTTGAGTTAAATATATCATCTTCTTCTCTCTCAACTTTTTAATGATTCTTTTTAATGTTTAAACCTATGATCCAGCTGGAATTTGTTATATTGTATGCCATGAGGTAAAGATCTATATTTTTTGTTATATTGTTTTGCAGTTATCCAAATAATTTTATTAAACGACGAATCATTTCCCTAGTTATTTATTTTAGTAGGTTTATTAAAGATAAATATTTTACATCAGCTTGGTTCTTTGCTGTATCTTTGTTCCATTCCATTTGTTATATTTTTTTC
The DNA here is from genome assembly GCF_027887165.1 of Monodelphis domestica. Taxonomy (NCBI): domain Eukaryota; kingdom Metazoa; phylum Chordata; class Mammalia; order Didelphimorphia; family Didelphidae; genus Monodelphis; species Monodelphis domestica. Next base: position 276,196,195 of record NC_077231.1, read on the forward strand.
TTTCTTTAGCCTAGTGCCAGATAGCATTGATGATAACCCTTTTCTATGCTAAAATCTAGGATAGGGAATTTGCCTTTTGCAGTTTTTTTTTTCTCCAAGTGCCTCAAAATTATTTCTCATTTGTTTTTAAATTTGAATGTTTTTATAAATCTATTCAATCCTATAAATAAGCCCATGAGTATTTTGATTAGTATTGCATTAAACCTATAAATTAATTCAGAAGTATCATAATTTTTTATTGCTGACTTATCTTTTAACTTTGAATGTCCATCCAATTACTTAGGTCTTCCTTGATTTCTGTCACCATTTTTATGGTTAGCTTTATAAAGGTCTTATGCACATCTAGATAAATTAGTACTCAAATATTTGATATTTTCATTGCTAAAAGTAGAGTTTCTTTTTTAGGGGTATAGTGTTTCCTTGGGCTATCTTGGTAATATATTAAAATGTGAATGACTTTGTGAATTTGTCTTAAAACCTTCAACCTTGATGAACTCTTTCTTTTTGTTGTTGACATAATTGGATTTCCTAAATTTATGCCATCAACCAATAATAGTTTTAACTTCTTTCTTTTTTTTAATCCTTAGAATTAATACTATGTACTGGTTCCAAGACAGAAGAGCAGTAAGGGCTAGGTAATGAGGGTTAAGTGACTTGCCCAGAGTGACATAGCTAGGAAGTACCTTAGGTCAAATTTGAATCCAAGACTTCCTATCTCTGGGCCTAGTTCTCGTATCTGCTGAGCCACTCATTCTGAACTTCATTTCTGATGTAAATTTCTTTTTTCCTGCCTTATTGAAATTGCTAAAATTTCTAAAACTACCTCACCTAGGGGCAGTAAAAGTAGGCATCTGTCTTTAACCTTATTTTAGTAGGAATACTTCTAGTTCTATATCCATACTCTATCCTCTCTAGATCTGACTCTCTTTCCACCATGCCACCTGGCTACCTCTCTTTATGTATTTCTTCAAATTATCATATGATTTAAAATATTTTCTTTTGGACAAGATATATTATCTACTAGAGGCAGATAGGGAACACATTGAATAGAGCATTGGGTTTGGAGTCAGGAAGACTCATCTTCCTGAGTTCAAATCTGACCTTAGAAATTTGTTAACTGTGTGATCCTGGACAAGTCACTTAGTTATCTCAGCTATATAATGAGCTGGAGAAGGAAATGGCTCACTCTTCCTCTATCTTTGCCAAGGAAACTTTAAACGGGTCACAGAGATAGACATGATGACAATAAAAATGATCCTCTACTAAGTTACTACTCTGAAGCATCATGGTGACCTGGGAGTGACTCTGGATTCTCAAAGGCTATATCAATGAAGAACAATCTGCCTGAGCCAACAAAGCTGGGAATGTTTTGAAAATAAGACCAGCAATGGTTTTCTACATATGTTGTCTGATAATCTACCAAATTACTAAATTTATAGGTATTCATTGCTAGATTTTTGGATCACTGGCAGGTGGAATTTTTTTCCGCCACAGAAACTCATGAAAACCATATACTAAGATTCAAATCAGATGCAGTTTGTATCAGTAGAGGAATAATTATTCAGGTGAAATTGTAGATCAGCTTTTAAACTTTGAAGTAGTATAATATTAAATCTTTCTCAGTGATGTAGATCCTCAGGCTGATAGTTTATAGCCCACACCTTCTCACCTAATGCAACTCTAATTATGTTTCTGATAAACCCTCCACAAGAGGCTCCCCCAAACACTGGGGGACCTTCTTGATATGAAGGTACTAATGGAATAGGTGGGATGTCCAATGGCTTATTAAACTTGACTCCTTTAAATATATTTGATTCTATTGCTGTTTTCCATATTGCATTCCATTGGTCTCTTTCCAATGATCTCTTTCACAATATGGTCTGCACATCTCATTTTTATGACCTAATATCTCTCTGATGACATCCTTCATATCATTTTTTCTATACATTTTTTGTTTGGTATCCCACTCACCCTACTACTCAACATTTGTCTCTCCATTACCCTTGGTGGGGGAGGGGATTTTAATTCTTTGGAGATTGTGAAATTCCATGACTCATAGACATGTAGCATGATCAGAAGAGTATTGATGTTAAAAATGTGGGTCTTTGTTTGAGGCAGAAGGTTAAGATAATTAAAAGCACTCCACAATTCAAACAATAAGCACATATTTTCCTACACATTTTGCCCAGTGGTGTAATTAAAAATGTAGTCATATGATTCTTTGTGGTCTGCTGTAGACTATTGTTTACCAAAGACTTCCTGTTGCTTTTCTCCCAATCCGAAAAAATTCATAGATTATTAACTTAAAGATTTTGTGGAAATGGGGAATAGATATATTGATTATTCATATCGTCTGCCTTCTTACCACTTTTTTTTGGGCAACAATGAGGCCCATGATTTTTCCAAACAGTTGGTATCTTCCTTTTTCTCAGGTATCTTGAGAATCAGTCTCCTAATACCCTCAAAAATTTATCATTTCCAGTATATGCTGAGACCACATAATTTAGTCTTCTTGTTTTTCCTATCTAAGTGTGATTTCTATTTCCTCATGCAGTATGTTAGAACAGTGATGTTAGAACCCATATTTAATGATTCCATTGTTATTGTTAGAAAGAAAAAGTATGTTATAGGAATTTCTCCATTTTTCATCTAGTCATTGTCATTCTCCCCATTTCACTCTTAAATGATCTAGTTATGATCTAGTTTAGATGGGTTTCTCACCAAGCTTTCCGTAAACTTTTTATCTCTACTAGTTCTTATGTTTATGAGATGACATTGCTCCCAATCTTCCGTTGCCTTCTTGCTTAAGATTTTACAAATGACTTGGTTGCTGTGCCTCTTTGTTTCTCAAGGAACCAAACATTTTCTGGTTCCAGTGGTTTTTAGACTCTTTGGAATGTCTCATTTTATTGATTGAATTATACAAATTCAACTCCCATTGGTGTTGCATCAGTGTTGTACACCAGCTTCTGTTCTTTTATCCCCTTCCCATTTTCAGCATCATTGGTTAGCTTAAATAGGTCAGATTGGAGTTGCCTTAATTGTGAGTCATATCTCATTTTGGTGCCTACTCTAATAAGTTGATTTTCTGATTATACATAGACATTTAATTCAGAAAGGAATCTCATGTTGATAATCAATCATTTAATATCTATTAAAATAGAATTCATTCTTTGTTTTTGTACTGTTTCTTGGTATTACATGTCCAGCACTTACTACTTATTGAAGAAAGTATCCATGATATAGAGGCAAAAGGCTTCTATGTAACTGTTTTAAAACTTTGATCTCTTTTGTTTCTTAATTCTCAATGATATTTTCCAAAGCATTTTATTGCCTTCCCTTATGCTTACATTTTTATGGAGCATATAACTTGTATTGGTATATAAACTGAAATTAAGCTAACCATTTATTCAGATGAGAAAACTAGAGAAGAAAAATCTTAGTGAAGATGATAGCTTTATCCAAGCATTTGAAGGATAGCATGCTGAGACTGGAAGCCAAGAAGATTGATTTCAAATCCAGCCTCAGATATTTACTAGCTGTGGGACCTTGAGCAAGTCATTTAACTCTATGTATCTTCATTTCCTCAACTGTAAAATGGAGACAATAATAGTCTTCACTTCTCAGGGTTGTTGTGAAGATCAAATTGGTCTGAGATAAAATTTTAAGTGCCACATAGTAGGCACTTAATACATGTTTGTTCCCTTCCTTTCTCTCTTCTAGAAGAGTAAATTAGATTAATCCCAATTAGCTCCAAGGGACAAGATTAGAAATAACTGTTGGGGGACTTCCGGTTAAGATGGCGGCTTAGAGAAAGCTGAAGTTCAGATCTCCGGAAAACCCTTCCCGACCGATCTCAAACTAGAAGCTCCTAAGGCGCCGAAATTCAAAACGATCAACAGCACAGACCCTGGGAACCCTCCTCCTGGACCTGGACCCGGTCCAAAAGGTACGGCTCCCCTTAAAAGCCAGAACCCGAGATCCCTCGGACCTCAGGGGTAGGAGCGCAGAGTCCAAGGCTCCCGGAAGCGGCAGCAGCGCCGGGCTCAGAGAGCAGGGTCTGAGGAACAACAACCCTCAGGGTCTTCTACCCAAGTCCCAGTCCGGGTGAAAGTTACTGCCTGGGGCTTCCGCTGCAAAGAGCTGGTCGGTCCGGGTGAAAGTTACTGCCTGGGGCCTCCGCTGCAGAGAGCTGGTCAAAACAACAGCAACCCTCAGGGCGGGCAAGACAGCCTCACGGGCTGGATCCTGCTATCCAAGTCTCAGTGAAAGTCTGTGCTCTCGGAGCTTGGGGAAGGGGCAGCCCATCCCCCCGCAGGCCGACGAAACAGCCTCACGGCCAGGGATTCTGAAGGCAACTTCCGGAAATCGAGCCAGGGGGAGAGTGTGGCCTCGTGGTCCGACCCTTCCATTCCAGTTCCAGTGAGGCATATTCAGTTTAACCCAGGGAAAACTCATAGAACCAACATCTGTCCAGGACTGCCTCTGAACACCAGACAGAGACAAGAAAAGCCAATCCTCCACGTTCAGAGATGACAAACTCCACAGAAGCACAGAAGCCCCAAAATACCAAGAAAAATAAGAAGAAAGGGGCGACTCTGGACACATTCTATGGAGCCAAAATACAAAATACAGAGCAGATAGAAGAAGATATACAAGAAAATTCTCCAAAATCTTCCAAAGGAAACAGAAACTCTCCACAAACCTATGAAGAATTTGAATCAGAAAGGACCAAAAAGATGGAAGCCCTCTGGGAGGAAAAGTGGGAAATGATGCAAAAGAAATTCACGCATCTACAAAACCAGTTTGACCAAACTGTAAAAGAAAACCAGGCTTTAAAGCAAGAACTAATAAAGCAAAGCCAAAACACCAAGAAATTAGAAGAGAACATAAAATATCTCACCGACAAGGTGATAGATCTGGAAAACAGGGGGAGAAGAGAAAATTTAAGAATAATTGGACTCCCAGAAAAGCCAGAAATAAACACCAAACTGGACATGGTGATACAAGATATAATCAAAGAAAATTGCCCAGAGATTCTAGAACAAGGGGGCAATACAGCCACTGACAGAGCTCACAGAACACCTTCTACACTAAACCCCCAAAAGACAACTCCCAGGAATGTAATTGCCAAATTCCAAAGCTATCAAACAAAAGAAAAAATCCTACAGGAAGCCAGAAAAAGACAATTTAGATATAAAGGAATGCCAATCAGAGTCACACAAGACCTTGCAAGTTCTACGCTGAATGATCGTAAGGCATGGAACATGATCTTCAGAAAGGCAAGAGAGCTGGGTCTCCAACCAAGAATCAGCTACCCAGCAAAACTGACTATATACTTCCAAGGGAAAGTATGGGCATTCAACAAAATAGAAGACTTCCAACTTTTTGCAAAGAAAAGACCAGAGCTCTGTGGAAAGTTTGATACCGAAAATCAAAGAGCAAGGAATACCTGAAAAGGTAAATATTAAGGAAAGGGGAAAAATGTTATCTTCTTTTACTCAAACTCTCTTCTATAAGGACTACATTTATATCAATCTATGTATACTAATATGTGGGGAAAATGTAATGTATAAATAGGGGGTAAAGAAAGACCAAATAGAATAATGGTTCTCACACAAAGATTCACAGGGGAAGGGGAGGGGAAGAAAACTCCTATAAGAAGGAGAGGAAGAGGGGGGGGGGGTTACTTAAACCTCAATCTCAGGGAAATCAACTCTGAGAGGGAAAAACATCCAGATCCATTGGGATCTTGAATTCTATCTTACCCAACAAGGGTAAGGAGAAGGGAAAACCAAGGGGGGGAGGGGGAGAGGGAGAACAAAAAGGGAGGGAAAGAGAGGGGGGAGGGGGAGGGAACAAAAAGGGAGGGACTAAAAAGGGAAACATCAAGGGAGGGGACAAGGGGGACTGATTCAAAGTAAATCACTGGACTAAAAGGTAGAGCCGAAGAAGAAAAGGTTAGAATTAGGGAAGGCAATCAAAATGCCAGGGAGTCCACAAATGACAATCATAACTTTGAACGTGAATGGGATGAACTCACCCATAAAACGTAGACGAATAGCTGAATGGATTAGAATCCAAAACCCTACCATATGTTGTCTTCAAGAAACACACATGAGGCGGGTTGACACCCACAAGGTCAGAATTAAAGGATGGAGTAAGACCTTCTGGGCCTCAACTGATAGAAAGAAGGCAGGAGTGGCAATCATGATATCTGATAAAGCTAATGCAAAAATAGACCTGATCAAAAGGGATAGGGAAGGTAATTATATTTTGTTAAAAGGGACTCTAGACAATGAGGAAATATCATTAATCAACATGTATGCACCAAATAATATAGCACCCAAATTTCTAATGGAGAAACTAGGAGAATTGAAGGAAGAAATAGACAATAAAACCATACTAGTGGGAGACTTAAACCAACCATTATCAAATTTAGACAAATCAAATCAAAAAATAAATAAGAAAGAGGTAAAAGAAGTGAATGAAATCTTAGAAAAATTAGAATTAATAGACATATGGAGAAAAATAAATAGGGATAAAAAGGAATACACCTTCTTCTCAGCACCACATGGCACATTCACAAAAATTGACCATACATTAGGTCACAGAAACATAGCACACAAATGCAAAAAAGCAGAAATAATGAATGCAGCCTTCTCAGATCACAAGGCAATAAAAATAATGATTAGTAATGGTACATGGAAAACCAAATCTAAAACCAATTGGAAATTAAACAATATGATACTCCAAAACCGTTTAGCTAAAGAAGAAATCATAGAAACAATTAATAATTTCATCAAGGAAAATGACAATGGCGAAACATCCTTTCAAACCTTTTGGGATGCAGCCAAAGCGGTAATCAGAGGCAAACTCATATCCCTGAAAGCTCATATTAACAAACAAGGGAGAGCAGAGATCAATCAATTGGAAATGCAATTGAAAAAACTCGAAAGCGATCAAATTAAAAACCCCCAGCAGAAAACCAAATTAGAAATCCTAAAAATTAAGGGAGAAATTAATAAAATCGAAAGTGATAGAACTATTGATTTAATAAATAAGACAAGAAGCTGGTACTTTGAAAAAACAAACAAAATAGACAAAGTACTGGTCAATCTAATTAAAAAAAGGAAGGAAGAAAAGCAAATTCACAGCATTAAAGATGAAAAGGGGGACAGCACCTCCAATGAGGAGGAAATTAAGGCAATCATTAGAAATTACTTTGCCCAATTATATGGCAATAAATACACCAATTTAGGAGAAATGGATGAATATATACAAAAATACAAACTGCCTAGACTAACAGAAGAGGAAATAGAATTCTTAAATAATCCCATATCAGAAATTGAAATCCATCAAGCCATCAAAGAACTTCCTAAGAAAAAATCCCCAGGGCCTGATGGATTCACCTGTGAATTCTATCAAACATTCAGAGAACAGTTAACCCCAATACTATACAAACTATTTGACATAATAAGCAAAGAGGGAGTTCTACCAAACTCCTTTTACGACACAAACATGGTACTGATTCCAAAACCAGGCAGGTCAAAAACAGAGAAAGAAAACTATAGACCAATCTCCCTAATGAATATAGATGCAAAAATTTTAAATAGGATACTAGCAAAAAGACTCCAGCAAGTGATCAGAAGGATCATTCACCATGATCAAGTAGGATTCATACCAGGGATGCAGGGCTGGTTCAACATTAGGAAAACCATCCACATAATTGACCACATCAACAAGCAAACTAGCAAGAACCACATGATTATCTCAATAGATGCAGAAAAAGCCTTTGATAAAATACAACACCCATTCCTATTAAAAACACTAGAAAGCATAGGAATAGAAGGGTCATTCCTAAAAATAATAAACAGTATATATCTAAAACCAACAGCTAATATCATCTGCAATGGGGATAAACTAGATGCATTCCCAATAAGATCAGGAGTGAAACAAGGATGCCCATTATCACCTCTACTATTTGACATTGTACTAGAAACACTAGCAGTAGCAATTAGAGAAGATAAAGAAATTGAAGGCATCAGAATAGGCAAGGAGGAGACCAAGTTATCACTCTTTGCGGATGACATGATGGTCTACTTAAAGAATCCTAGAGATTCAACCAAAAAGCTAATTGAAATAATCAACAACTTTAGCAAAGTTGCAGGATACAAAATAAACCCACATAAATCATCAGCTTTTCTATATATCTCCAACACAGCTCAGCAGCAAGAACTAGAAAGAGAAATCCCATTCAAAATCACCTTAGACAAAATAAAATACCTAGGAATCTATCTCCCAAGACAAACACAGGAACTATATGAACACAACTACAAAACACTCGCCACACAACTAAAACTAGACTTGAACAATTGGAAAAACATTAACTGCTCATGGATAGGACGAGCCAATATAATAAAAATGACCATCCTACCCAAACTTATTTATCTATTTAGTGCCATACCCATTGAACTACCAAAATACTTCTTCACTGATTTAGAAAAAACCATAACAAAGTTCATTTGGAAGAACAAAAGATCAAGGATATCCAGGGAAATAATGAAAAAAAACACATATGATGGGGGCCTTGCAGTCCCAGACCTCAAGCTATATTACAAAGCAGCAGTCATCAAAACAATTTGGTACTGGCTAAGAAACAGAAAGGAAGATCAGTGGAATAGACTGGGGGAAAACGACCTCAGCAAGACAGTATACGATAAACCCAAAGATCCCAGCTTTTGGGACAAAAATCCACTATTCGATAAAAACTGCTGGGAAAATTGGAAGACAGTGTGGGAGAGACTAGGAATAGATCAACACCTCACACCCTACACCAAGATAAATTCAAAATGGGTGAGTGACTTAAACATAAAGAAGGAAACCATAAGTAAATTGGGTAAACACAGAATAGTATACATGTCAGACCTTTGGGAGGGGAAAGGCTTTAAAACCAAGCAAGATATAGAAAGAATCACAAAATGTAAAATAAATAATTTTGACTACATCAAACTAAAAAGCTTTTGTACAAACAAAACCAATATAACTAAAATCAGAAGGAAAACAACAAATTGGGAAAAAATCTTCATAGAAACCTCTGACAAAGGTTTAATTACTCATATTTATAATGAGCTAAATCAATTGTACAAAAAAACAAGCCATTCTCCAATTGATAAATGGGCAAGGGAAATGGATAGGCAGTTCTCAGATAAAGAAATCAAAACTATTAACAAGCACATGAAGAAGTGTTCTACATCTCTTATAATCAGAGAGATGCAAATCAAAACAACTCTGAGGTATCACCTCACACCTAGCAGATTGGCTAACATAACAGCAAAGGAAAGTAATGAATGCTGGAGGGGATGTGGCAAAGTAGGGACATTAATTCATTGCTGGTGGAGCTGTGAACTGATCCAACCATTCTGGAGGGCAATTTGGAACTATGCCCAAAGGGCGACAAAAGAATATCTACCCTTTGACCCAGCCATAGCACTGCTGGGTCTGTACCCCAAAGAGATAATGGACACAAAGACTTGTACAAAAATATTCATAGCTGCGCTCTTTGTGGTGGCCCAAAACTGGAAAATGAGGGGATGCCCATCAATTGGGGAATGGCTGAACAAACTGTGGTATATGTTGGTGATGGAATACTATTGTGCTCAAAGGAATAATAAAGTGGAGAAGTTCCATGGAGACTGGAACAACCTCCAGGAAGTGATGCAGAGCGAGAGGAGCAGAACCAGGAGAACATTGTACACAGAGACTAATACACTGTGGTATAATCGAACGTAATGGACTTCTACATTAGGGGCGGTGTAATGTCCCTGAACAACTTTCAGGGATCCAGGAGAAAAAAAAACACCATTCATAAGCAAAAGATAAACTATGGGAGTGGAAACACCGAGAAAAAGCAACTGCCTGAATACAGAGGTTGAGGGGACATGACAGAGGATAGACTTTAAATGAACACTCTAATGCAAATACTAACAACAAAGCAATGGGTTCAAATCAAGAAAACATCTAATGCCCAGTGGACTTACGCGTCGGCTATGGGGGGTGGGGGGAGGAAAAGAAAATGATCTATGTCTTTAACGAATAATGCTTGGAAATGATCAAATAAAATATATTTAAAAAAAAAAAAGAAATAACTGTTGGAAATTGAATCAAGCAGATTTTATCTTGAGATTTAGAAAGGATCTCAAAACCAATTAATGTGTGTTGGACTATTTGCCCTACATTGAACAACCCCAGATTGTGGGGCTCTTTCTGGTTTCCTCTTGTATTTTTTCTATTAGGTATGATTTCAGTTCAGTTCAACATTAAAATGACACTTTGTGCTGATTAGCTATCCCCAAGTGTAATAAACGGCATATTTTGGAAGAGAATGGACAAGTGGGACCTGGATGACCTCTTGCTGAAGACATCATAGAGGGGGTTCATGTTCAGGTTTGGGTTGAACTAGATGGCATCTGATATGTATTTCTGAGGTTCTTCCTCTCTTTCAGAAAAAGTTTTATTGATATGTATTGTTTTTAGATGTATGATCTCTTATAACAAACTAAAACAAGAAGTATATCTAACAATATCATGACTCAATGGGTGCTGAATCCTTGGGTCTCTGTGGGTCATTCCTTGTTATCCTGCCTAGTTCAGCCACTAACACCAATTTATCTCTCTTTGCCTGTAGTTCAGTTTCCTTGTTGGCTTATGCATTTCTGTCACTCCCTAGCAAATAAGGGTCCTCACTTTTCTCTAGGAAATGACAATTCTGTAGCATTGGCCTTAGCCAGATGTATTCAAAACTCTAAAACACAACACAAGAACTGAGTGCTTTTACTCCATTGAAGCCTTTTTTGTATGCTCATGTTCGAAAGCTCTTTCCCAATAAAAAGTTTTTAGCAGAGTATGGAATACTCTTTTTTTTATGCCATTAAAAAATCTCTATTTTTAGCTATATATTGACTTATGGAGAATAAATTCTATTTTCCTTAGCTTTCTTTCAGTGCCCAAGCAGTTAATTGAATTTCCCATTTGGGAACAGCTAGGTAGCTCAGTGGATAAAGAACCAGGCTTCGAGATAGGAAGCCCTGGTTTCAAATCCGGCCTCAGACATTTTATAGTGGTGTAACCCTGGGCAAGTCACTTAACCCTGTTGCTTAGTTCTTACCACTCTTCTTCCTTAGAACCAATATAAAGTATTGGTTCTCAGACAAAAGGTAGGGGTTTAAAGAAGAATTTCTCATTTGTAACAACACTTCTACTATGTTTTGAGGTTCCAGAGTATCTCCTTTATCATCTCCTTATTTGTCATTCTGTTGCCTGTCTTCCTCTGGAATAATTGACCCAAGTTATTCACATTTATTCTAGGTAGCATCATGAAACATTCCCAGAAGATGTTGAATGAACCCAGAATGGGTGTTTACATCAAGGAAGAAGAAGACTTATAATCTCATTGCATTTAGGAATTTAAATTTTTGCAAATAAGCATCCATTTCATTTAAGCTACTTAAATTATTATCAAATAGCTAAATCACTGCATTTACCATCCAATAATGATATAGAGTCAACAATAATCCAGCAACTGTCAAAGCCGGTTCATTTAATCATATCTTCTTCTGAGGCACTATTATCTAAAAGAGAATTCTTTCCAACTCTAATATTTTATGAATTTCTCTTAGTTTTGATTTTTTTTTTTACTCATCCCTCAAATCCTTCTGCTGTGGACTTGCTACAACCAAGTATCTCTATTCTCCAATAAATGCTGGGATACGAAAATGGAAAACGTACACAATGGAAAGTCACCCTTCCTGAAGTTATTAGATCTATTATTAAACTGTGGTTTAACTAGTATTCATTGGAATAGCCATATCTTAAGGTGAATTTTGTGCTAGCAGGTGTAGAAAAAAAATAAAATTCGAAGTATTGATTCTTCCTTCTACTGGTCCAAGGCAAACTCATTAATTAGCATAGACCATGGAGGTCTACCACCAGGCTGCTGCTGTTTCTCTGCTTCAAATTGATGCTCTCCTAACATTGTTGATACAACCCAGTGCAATAGTACCTCATTCCCCTGCTGCAGTTAGATAGGTGTTAACATTCACTTCTGCTGTCAAGCTTGGGTTCTGTTGGTCCTGCCAGCTTTAAAAAGACTTGCAGAAGCAATCACACCCCACCCCCAAGGCTGCCCTAACCTAGGGCTAGTCCTTTAGGCATTCTGCCATTTTGATAGAAGCTCTGGTAACTCATGGCCCACTGCATTTTTCAGGTTTGGGGAATGCCAGGACCACAGGGGTAACTATTTGGACAAGAAATGACACTTTGTACCTGTGTATATCTTTTACCCCAAATCCCCCCAATTTCAACCTTTGACAAGTCTATATTCCCAGTTAGGATGGTTTTTGGCTCAGGTTTAGAGGAAAAGTACTTTGTAAACCTCAAAGCACTAATAAATATAAGTTATCACCAGAGTCACCACTAGTATCATTATTATTACCGTTACCACCCCAATGAGTCCATTGATCTAGTAATAGTGCCGAGACAGACTACTACATTCCTTTGTTTAAATAAACCACTTTTAATTCCTCGAAATCATTGACTGAATGTTTTTGACATCACATCTAAACACAATATAAAAAGGAGACTCACAGAAAGCCATTTTTGCCAGTCCAGCTCTTTCCTGTCTGAAGTAGAATATTCTTTACTAGCAAGCCTTGTGCAGTGTCAGATCTTCCTCTATCTCTTCCTCTTAGTATGGTGCTGGTCCTGAATTCTCAGATTCTCAATGGTGTGATAACACTGGCAGGTTGTCCCCTCCACACACCTGAAAGGCTTTGACTAGTTTCAGCAGCAGGCTCATTTCTGCTTTCCAAAGGCCCCAACGTAGTTTAAAACAGGGAAGGCCATCACTGGTAGGCTAGCTGCTCAGTGATGCAGTTTTTGGCAAGTCTGATCCAAGAGTGTTGGTGCCAGTTAAACTTTTAAAAACCCTCTCTAGGAATTTGTCATCTAAAGCAGACAATGTGAAGGCATTGGCATTCCATTCTTGACCCCTCCGCCACCCTACCCCCTACCCTGCCCCCCACGTATTTGAATACAGAAGGAGCTGGAATAGATGACATCTAAGACACCTCTACCAGCTCAAAATTCTGTGACAAGCACCCAAGGGAAACTTTACTAGAAGCCTGCTTTCTTTTCCCCTTTTTATTAGAAAACCATCAATAAGCCAACATTTCAACATACAGAGAAAAATAAGAAGAGATTATAGAAGAAGCTGAACTGTTATATATTGTCACATAGGAGGAGCTTTTTAGCCTCTTGCAATAAGAAAAGTGTTATTGTTCCTTTAACTTCACTCCTCAGCACAATATTGCACAATATTCTGTGACAGAGAGTTTCTGCATTACAATTATATATAAAATTTTAAAAAGCAAATTGCTTTGTTTCTATTCCCTCATGCACATCTTTTTGATTTCTCCTGCACTCAAGGATATCAGAGTCATTTTATCCTGAAGGAGTGAAACTCTGTCCTTACAAGGATGAAGTCATTCTCCTCCACCTCCACCTCCAAAGTGGCCTTTAACACTGTTGATCACATTCTCCTCCGTACTCGTTTCTCTCTAGATTTCCCCTCTTTTTCTCCTACTTATCTAACCACTTCTCTGATTCCTTTCCTGGATCTTTTTCTAGATCATTCCCTCTAAATGAAAATATTCCTCAGGGTTCTGTACTGGGCCTTCCTCTCTTCTTCCTCAATAATAATTCATTTAGTTATCGCATCAGATCCCAAGGATTAAAATACCATCTCTATGCAAATGATTCTTTTTAAAAATTTATTTGTTTGTTTATTACATTAAAATTCCCAGTTAACTCCTTCCATCCTTTCTCCTCATTAGAGAAGGTATCATTTGACAAAAATATATAGGTACATAAAAAAAACTATAATTCTTAAATATTTGACAAAGTTCTCCATATGTTTTAAATCTGAGATTTCAGTGGAACAGAATAGACATATGACAAGCAGTAGTAAAAGATTATGGTAACCTGGTATTTAAGAAAAGCATAGACCCAGGCTTTTTAGATAAGAAATCATTATTTGGTTAAATATTACTGGGACAAGGGGAAGCTAGTTTGGCAGAAACTAGGTATAGACCAATATCTTATACCATTCACTAAGATAAGACCAAAATGGACACATGTTCTAAACATAAAATGAGATACAAATAAATTAGAGTAATAAATATCATTTTCCCATATAGGAACATAAACAATTTCCCCCTTCTTTCTTATTTACCTTTTCATATTTCTCTTGAATTTTATATTTAGACATCAAAATTTTCATTTAGTTCTGGTCTTTTCTTTAGGAATACTTGGAAATGTTCCATTTTATTAAATGTCCATACTTTCCCCTGGAAGTATATAGTCAGTTTTGATGAGTAAGTGATCCTTGGTTGTAGACCCAATTCTCTTGCCTTTATGAATATCATATTCCAAACCTTGTGGTCCTTTAGTGTGGAGGCTGCCAGATCCTGTGTAATCCTGACTGGGGCTCCTTGATATCTGAATTGTCTCTTTCTGGCTTCTTGCAATATTTTCTCCTTGACTTGGAAGCTCTTGAATTTGGCAATTACATTCCTGGAGATTGTCTTTTGAGGATTTAATGTTGAAGGTGATCTATGGACTCTTTCAATGTCTATTTTGCCCTCTTGTTCAAGAATATCAGGGCATATCTTCCCTCATCTGATTTTGATTTTTGTCCTTTTGCAATGCTTTGTTGTGATTGGTAGCAGGGAGAGTCTAAAGTTCCTTGTACTCAGTGGCCATCTTAGCCCAGAAGTCCATCTGATGGTTCTAAATCTACCTATCTTGCCACATTTTCTCTTCTGACCTCCAATCTTGTAACTTCAAGTGCCTTTTAGACATTTTGAAATGGATGTTCCATAGACACCTCCAACCCATTATATCTAAATCATGTCTCATTATCTTTCCTCCTAAACTCTCCCCTGCTCCTACCTTCCTTATTAATATAGAGGGCAACACCATCCTTCAATCCCTCAGGCTTACAACCTAGGAGTCATCTTGGATTCCTCATTTTCTCTCACTCCCTATTTAATGCTATGACAAGGTCTGTCAATTTTACCTTCAAGACATCTACCCAATACACCCCCTTTTCTCCTCTGACATTACCACCTCCTTAGTGTAGCCTCAATCATCTCATGCCTAAACTATTGGAATATGCTGCTGGGAGGTCTGCCTGCCTCAATTCTCTCCTTACTCCAATTCTCACTCCAGTTCTGTCACTGGTTTTTCCTAAAGCACAGTTCAAATGATGTCATCTTTCAATGAATTCTAGTGTCTTCTCATTATCTCCAGGGTCAAATACAAAATGTTCTTTGTCATTCAAACCCCCTTAAAGCCTAATGACTTCCTACTTTCTGGTCCTCTTATATTCTTCCATTCAGTGACACTGGCCTCTAGGCTATTCCACAAACAACACAGACTATTTCTTGGCTTTGAGTATTTTCAGTCACTGTCTATGCCTGGAATGCTCTCCCTCCAACTATTGACTTTTCTGATTTCCTTTAAGTCCAACTAGAATCTTGTCTTTCTTTAGGTAGCCTTCCCTGATCCTTCTTAATTTAATGTCTTCCCTCAGTTTATTATTTCCTATTAATTCAATATATAGCTTGCTTTGTATATATTTGCTTGTGTATTGCCTTCTCCATTATGTTGTAGGCTCCTTGAGGTTAGGGACTGTCTTTTGCCTCTTTTTGCTTCCCTAGAGCTTAGCAAAGTAAATGGTATAGTAGTAGTCTCTCGGTAACCGAGGATGAGATGTCTTTGTGCGTTCTCATCTATGATAGGATGAGTGTGCACAAAGACACTTGTGCGTGAGGAGATTGTAAGTGGAAAAGTCGATGCACAGAGACAGTCCCCACTCTTTGGCGTTGAAGCCTGGGTCCAGTGGCACGAAAAGTCGTTTACACCTGGAGGACTCCTCAGCTGCATTGGATGGCGAGTTTGTCTTTTGTGCTCTAACACGCCCTTAGCACTCCACAGTGCTTTGCTGCATCGCCCTCTCAGCTGTTGAACCTTCTTGTTGGTTTCTTCGCCTGTTCTGCTGAAACAGTCTTCATATGCTGGGTGAGCAAAGCCCCTGGTTCACCAGGGGTCAATGACCCGATGGCTACCCTCACAAGGTTTAGCCAGCCTGTCAAAGCCGTTGCCCGGGGTGTGGCCGATGCTGCATGCTAGCAGCTACTGGGAGCCACAAGTGAGAGCTGGGTGTCAGGTGGGGGTCAGAGGCTGGAGAGCTGCCCTAGGAGGGTACGACAAGCCCTCCATACCAGAGATACTACCCCTCTCTGAGCACCCCATACACACCAAAGTAAATGGCAGGTGCTTAATAAATGCTTACTGATTGATCTATTGCTACAGGTAGCAACCAAGGTGAGTTGGGATCATTATTGGCATTAGAAAGACATACTATGTAACGAAGGATTATATAAATTGAAAAACTGGGTTCAAATATCATGAATTAATCAAAAAAGACTTCTAGCTGGGTGTGAAAAGTCTTTTAAAACTATTGTAGTAACAGGTAGCTCAGGGGATAGACTACCAGGCCTGGAAATCAGAAGGACCTGCCCTTGTCACTCTTCTGCCTTGGAATTTATACTTGTTATGATTCTAAGACAGAGGTAAAATTTTTAAGAAATTAAATAAGGGGAAAAATTATTGCAGTGAAATCTTGTCAGACATGAGGGTAATTTCAATTGGCTAAAGTATTTTGTTATGCTTTCTGAGTCTTGTATAGAAATATCCAGTTAGCTAGAATGAGAAGGAATTATAGAAATTGGCAATATGATTTTCCAGTACATCTCTGAAGAGCTGTGGTCAAGAAGGGAGATACTGAGCAAAATCACTGATGCCATAGACATCTCAGAAGACTTAGGCTGGGTTAAGAAAGATTCCTTCCTTCCACCTTCCTTTGTATGCTTCTCTATCTGAACCCACTACAAATATAGTTTGAAGTTTCAGTATCCAAAGGTTTCCAGTAAACTGAATCTTGCCTTAAGCACAAAGAGACCAAGGGTTAACTAGAGATAGATATAAATGTAAAGTTAGGCAAAGAACCCAATCTCTGATTAAATGTTAGGAATTTTTCTAAGAGGGGGCTCTAAACTAGTGTGATTGGACTCATAACTGTGTCTTAAATAAATTCCCTAAAGATGTAGAGGAGGGAACCATGTGAACCATATGGGCTATTCTGTTCCTTTCTATTATAAGATATACAAAGTACATAAAATGTCAGCTACCTTTTTTTTTTCCCAAGGAAATCATTCCTAGGGAGCTAAGACCCAAATGATTGAAAAGGCTGAAGGCAAGAGGAGGAAGGGGTGGCAGAGGATGAGACAGAGAAAAGGGGCTATGCAAACAATGACAGACTTTGAGAGATGGTGGGGAATAGAAGGGCTTGGTGTGCTTTGGTCCATGAGATCATGAAGAGTCATCCATAGTTCAATGCCTGAACAACAGGGAAGTAGAGCCCATAGAGAGAATGCTAGAGATGCTGATCTCAAGGACACCAGGACAGTAAGTGCCTTGTAAGCAGGAATGGGGAAGTGGGTCATATATCCAGCTAGGGAATGCTAGTCAGCAATTAGCTCTCACATTTAGCTAATAGGGATACCCATGCTTTGAAAGACCTGTTCAAACTGTCCTTTCTTCATGTAGTGATATCCAAATGAGCCAGGTACCCGAGAGAGTGCTGACACATTCCAAAGGGGAAATGCTTCTGGAGGGGATAGAACATTTACCCATTACCAGCTGTGACATTTACTTAGTCATTCACATCTTCATAAGGATTAAGGCATCAAAAACTAACTTATAAAAGCAGGATCCTAAGAAGAGAAGGGAATTCAGGACAGTTAAGTTCAGCCATGGGGAGGGTAAGGGAATAGTCCCAGATAATGGTAGAGGGATAGAAGAGACTCAGTGCTGTCCATGGAAGTGGGACATTGTCATGAAGGTTGGGCACTATGCCTTTGAGGATAGAGTACCAAATTTCAATCCATATGCATATATGGATATCACATAGCCATTGTTTGGGGGTAGTTCACCCCTCCCCAAGAGTCATTATTGTGAAGACTTGATGGCCAGTAGTATTTATCTATAGACGAGTAGGCAATGCCTCAATTCCTATGTTTCTGTGGTTTTCAACCAGGAATATTCTGGTAGCTTTTAAGATTATAAATTACAGAGGAGATGCCAATCCACATCTGTAGAAATAATTTCCTTCCACATCTGTAGAAATAATTTCCTCCCTCCCTCCCTCCCTCCTTCCTTCTTTCCTTCCTTCCTTCCTTCCTTCCTTCTTTCCTTCCTTCCTTCCTTCCTTCCTTCCTTCCTTCCTTCCTTCCTTCCTTCCTTCCTTCCTTCCTTCCTGTCCTTCCTTCCTTTCCTTCCTTCTTCCTTCTTCCTGTCCTTCCTTTCTTTCTTTCTTCTTTCTTCTTCTTTCTTCTCTTCTCCTCTTCTTTCCTTCCTCTTTCTTTCTTTCTTTCTTTCTTTCCTTTCCTTCCTTCTTCCTTCCCTTCCTTCCTTCTCCTTCCTCCTTCCTTCCTTCCTTCCTTCCTTCCTTTCTTCTCTTCTTTCTTTCTTTCTTCTCTTTCTTTCTTCCTTCCTTCCTTCTTCCTTCCTTCCTTCCTTCCTTCCTTCCTTCCTTCCTTCCTTCTTCCTTCCTTTCTTTCTTTCTTTCTTTCTTTTCTTTCTTTCTTTCTTTCTTTCTTTCTTTCTCTTTCTTTCTTTCTTTCTTTCTTTCTTTCTTTCTTTCTTTCTTTCTTTCTTCCTTCCTTCCTTCCTTCCTTCCTTCCTTCCTTCTTCCTTCCTTCTTCCTTCTTTCTTTCTTTCTTTCTTTCTTTCTTTCTTTCTTTCTTTCTTTCTTTCTTTCTTTCTTTCTTTCTTTCTTTCTTTCTTTCTTTCTTTCTTTCTTTCTTTCTTTCTTTCTTTCTTTCTTTCTTTCTTTCTTTCTTTCTTTCTTTCTTTCTCTTTCTTTCTTTCTTTCTTTCTTTCTTTCTTTCTTTCTTTCTTTCTTTCTTTCTTTCTTTCTTTCTTTCTTTCTTTCTTTCTTTCTTTCTTCTTTTCTTTCTTTCTTGCTTTCTTTCTTTCTTTCTTTCTTTCTTTCTTTCTTTCTTTCTTTCTTTCTTTCTTTCTTTCTCTCATTAAAGAAATCATCACTCTGGACAACCCTTCCCAAAATCTAAACCTTTGACAAATTATTTAAAAATGCAACAACAATAATAATTACAGTAATAACAATAATAGCATCTATGATTTACACCTAGACTGTAAGGTTTATAAAGCACTTTATAAATATTATCTCATTTTATTCTCATAGCAACCCTAGGTGGTCAATGCTATTATTATCTCTACTTTATAAATGAGGAAACTGAGGCAGACAGAGTCTTCCAGAGTCAACAGTTAGTGTTTAGGTCTATTGCTACTACAAGGCAAGAAATAAATCCCACTTTGGACTCTTAGCTGGGTGATCGCAGGCAAGTATGCTGCTTACTTTCTACAATCCTCAGTTTCTCCAATAATAAAATGGGCATGATTATGATTATAGTATCTACTCTATGGTTTTATGGAGATTTAAATGAGATGACATATGTAAAGCACTTTGCAAACATCAGAACATATTATTTTATTAGTAATGCTAATAATACCCTTTAGAGTGCTCAATACAATTATAAGTTCTCAATTCTGCTAAATCTCTCCATGACCTCTAGTATCTCTGCAGCTTTGAGTAGAAGATTCTGATTCCCAAGGTACCCAGGTCTCATCAGAATTTAACCCTAGGTCCAATATCTATTGAATGAAAATTTTCACTTTGTTTTACTTGAATTAGTCTAGCTAGCCCTATCCACAAGTAAGTAAGAGCAAACCAACCAATTTATAAGGGAGTAACATAATGAAATGGCAACATAGAGGAGGTTTCACTTCCTCTCCCTCTCAGCCTTCCACTCTGGATGCTAATAAGCAGTGAATTTTTTTTAAAGGAAATAGCCAGAGGGTAGAAGGAAGAGGGAGGGAGGCAATCTGGATAATTCACAGACTAGATAATCTGAGTAGGAGAGCACATTATGGACTAGATAACCTTTTTTCCAAGTTCCCTGGGCTCCTGGACTCTGTGGGAAGCCCAACATATTCAATTACCTAAACCTTTAAATGCCAAATGAAGACTTCTGGTGAGATTGCATTTTAAAAGTCTAGAGACATGTGTGGTCTTTGTGAAACTTTCACAGTTAAATCTGTTAATATTTAGACTCACAGAGAATTGGATTGGCTTGACTTGCCTGCTGTTTTTTCTAGAATATGCTTAATGAGAGCCCAATATTTATATTCTCCTGGTATTCACCAGCAGAGGGATGGCTACTTCATGGGGAAAAAAATCCATCTCCCTGACTGATGTTGGCAGATTCTTTGCCAGTGTTTAGGTGGACAGTTGACTTACTTTGAAAACAGAACTGGACCCAGGAGGCAGTGGAAAGAAGAATGGTTTAGAGTCAGCTTGAATCTCAGTTCTGCCACTTAACACCAGCATAGAGGACCAATTTGAAGCCATACATATCTATGTATATCTGGGTGTAGTTCACCCCTTCTCAAGACTCTTCTGTGAAGACTTAGTGGGCTGGAAGTATACATCTGTAGATGAGTAGGCAATATCTCAAATCTCCCAAGTTTCTATGGATTTTAACTAGGATTATTCTGGTAACTATCTAAGATTATAAATTACAGAAGAGGCCCTTTGGGCTTCAGATTCCTCATGTTCAAAAAGAGGCACTTGGACCATCTGGTCCCTTCCACCTACAAGTCATCATATTCTGTCATCTATGTGCCATTCCTTCCAGAGTGGGTGGTGATGTATAGGTGTTCATGGAGGACTGGTACCTCTTTTCAGGGCTGTTCATCCACCTTTGGTGTCCACCTGTCCTTCAACTCTCACCTGTGGCTCCATGAAGTTGTAGCATACTCAGTGGCCCCATCCTGGTAAACCATCTCAGCAGATGAATTAAACCAGATTGAGGGTAACTGATGGACTCATTGGTAGGTTAGTGGGGTGTCTATCCTAAGCATGGGAAGACTTCCCTCAGTAGAATAATCAGATGAGGACAATATATTCCAGTGATCATGAAGGCAATTTAAGCAGGAGCTGTAGAGAGCTTAGAGCTTGGTCAGACATTGAAGACACCAAGGTCATCTACGGTATCCTGGGTCATCACCAGCTAACCTGACTTTTCTCTTCCTACTGGACTTTGATGACTCTGAAAGAGAAAGTAAAATTAAAGACTTTGTGTAACTCCATCTTGCTTAAATCCAATTCATGAGCAAGTCAAGACATCATCTCATGATATCACTGGTCATCTCCAAAAACCAGGGACAAAAAATCTAGGAGGCTTCAAAATTTAGAGCTGGAAGAAATCGTCTAGTCCAGTTCAGCTCCTTCATTTTATAAATGGTGAAATTAATTCCCAGAGAAGTTAAATTACTTTCCCAACATCTCACAGGTAGTAAGTGATGGATCCAGGATCCAACCTGGGTTCTCTGATTTCAGATCCAAATGAAACTATACCACTCTGTCTATAGCATCACAATGGAATAATTTAGCCAGAATTTCTGTAAAATTAGCAGAAGGTAATGAAGTAGAGACAGTGGATAGTGACTAGTTGATGGTCTGAAAGTCTGGATTGAAGTGTTCAATCTGATAGAAGGATGTGTAGGGTAAAGGTTTGAACACAGGGAGTAACACATAGACAAAAGCAACAAATGACAAGGAAAATATTAACACAGAATACAAATTCCTTAAGGGTACTTCTTATTTTTGTCTTTGTATTCCTAGTGCCTTGCTCAATGACTGTCACAAAGTAGGAATTTGATAAATGTTATGGGATGAAATGGAGAAAATAGAGGAGAGGAAGATAGGATCCTCCAGGGACTTTAGCCTCAGCCATAGGTATCTGTCAAGGGTGCTAAGTCAGGGATGTGCAAAGCCTAACACACTACAATTAGTGGTATACAGAAGGGGCTCATCTCCTATTTCTATATTGTCTTGTCCATTATCAACCAGTTGATTAAGCTTCCAATAATTATTGGGAACCTATTAGCACTGTCTCAAACACTGGCAGAGAAAGAAGCTTAAGACATGGGTCTTTCCCGGTTGTTAGTAGGAATGAAAAGCAGTTAGGGAAGGGTAGGGGTGATGTAAGACGTATTGAAGGCAGGCACTGCTCCACAGAGAGTTTTGTCTGTATCTTTTCAACAGTTCAGAGGGGAAACAGATCCAGGGGGAGGGACCCCTAGGTAGAATTTAATAGTATACAAATTCCATTTATAGAAATAGAAATCTACTTGTGGAGCCAAGCAAGAGAATGGGTTGAATAAGCCCGTAGAAGACTGAGTAGTACATGAGTGGTGGTCTCTGGACCACTATGGAGAATCAGAAGGCCCTTCTGGGAGGAAGCATGCCTCTTTTGATTGTCACCCTATTTACCACTCTGGTCTTTTCCATTAAGAACCTTTTGATTCATTTGGGGACAGGAGAAATAGTAGACTGGACTTGAAATTAAGTTCTTGATTCCATTCAGAAAAACCTCCCATCTTTTGGTGCATTGCAGTTTTAGAATTTTAAAGTTGGAAGAGTTATTTGCTATAAACTAATTATTTTTAAAAGAAAGCATCAAAATGTGTTGGTTTGAGAGTACACTATACTCTAAATATTTTGATTACAGAAGAAATTGGCTCTGATTTGTAATTTTCTGGTTTCTAGTCATGTTTTTTTTTTTTTCCAGGCAGGTACAGTTCATTGACTAGAATTCCAATTATTACAAGGATCCAATTTTCTAACAATCAAGTTTTATCTCTTAGAGGATCATTATCTTTTATATTGTTTGGGTATCTCTTCTCTCTACCGTATAGTGAAGTAGAGAATTGAGTGGATTAAAGTTAGGCATGAAGAATTCTAGTTAGTCCAAGTTCTGCTGTATTTGATTGATTTGGGTCACTTTGCCAGCCTCAGTTTCCCTTTCTACCAAATTTAGACTTGAAGTCATGAAGAACTTCCTAAAAATTGGAACTTTACAAAAGACACTGTCTCAATTCCCCCTTCCTTGAGATCTACAAGCAAAGTCCAGATGTCCACTTATTATTTCTATTATAATGGAACTATTATATTAGTAGAACTAATTAATTAATTAATTAGAATAGAACTAATGTTATAATATAATCCATCTATAGGAGGATCCTTTTTCAGATATGAGTGGGAGGAAATGGACTTTGGGACTTTATAGCATCTGCCACTAATTCTTATTGTTATTGTTGCTGTTCAGTCATCTCAGTCTTGTCCAACTCCTCATGACCTAATTTGGGTCACAACTATTAAAATCTCTTCCAATCAAGAGTGTGCTAGAGCCAGTTTGAACAGGCACACATGGGAAATTGGCCAATACAAACTAGGGCTTGGTTTTGTAAGTTATTTGTACTTAATAGTGCTAGATTCAAATGAAACTTAATAGTTAGTATGTTGGGCAGACTTTTCCCCCCCAAAGAGTTGGTTAACATTTACTAGAACAACCCAGCTTCCAACTATGAAGTTCTATATTTCTGCTCAAATAAGAAGGCAGTCCTCAAAGAGCTTGAAGGTCCCTTTATTATAATATATGTTGTTCTTGCATGAAATTTCAAAATAATTAATGTTGTGACAGGGAACATTTTCCAGTCTGTTTAAAGTCAATGTTTGCATTGATATTTAGATTTGGACTTATCTAGAGCAGATTTCGTTCTTCATCAAATGGAATTTCAGAATAAAGATCAAAATGTAGAAAAAGCATGCCATAAAGATTAAATCACCTAATGAATGAAGAGGGCATTTATAAAGCACTTATTGTGTACAAAGCTTTATCAAATATCTTTTATTATTTTCAACATCAATATCATCATTATCATCATCATTATTTTCTGTCTAAAGGGCTTTAACAGCTAAACTCCTAGAGGATCTCATTAAAAGATGGACTCACACTGTAGACTCATTATGATACTGCTCTCAGAGAACACTTATCTTTCTGCAGTTTGGTTGAACAGAAAGAACTTTGGACCCTGGAATTGACAGAGACCTAGATTTGAATCTGACTTCTGATGCTTTCAAGCTTTATATGTATATGGAGCAACTCATTCAGCATCTCTGATGGGCCTCGATTACCTCTTATATATGAGGGGGAGAGGGTAATATTGCTTATACTACTCGCTCCACAAGGTAAGGATACGAGATCATATTTGTATATAACTTGTCCAAAAGAGCCAAACAAATGCCCCTCATTATTGTTTTGAGATCATTAGTAAATTTGTAAATTAGTAAATTTGAGGTCATTAGGAAATATCCTAAAATATTAGATCTGGAAGGAACCTTAGAAATGATCTTAGTTGAATCCTTTTATTTTGCAGATGAGGAAACAAAAGGCAAAAGAATAAATGCCTTAAGATTACCCAGCCCTGCTAGACTTTACTTTTGACAATTCATGCAAACTTGATTCTACCTTAGCACCTGGCCAACACAATGTTCAAAAACAAAAGGGGTTTAATAAATGTTTTCTGAAGCCAAATTTGAAGAATCAGGATTAGAAACCAAATTTCCTGTGTAGCCTAGTGTACGTACCTTCAGTAACAGCCGCTGCCTTCTGTCAAGAATAGTAATTGTCTACAGCATGCTATTTGTATAGTTTGCCTTCTATTATCCACATAGGAGTTACTTCCTTTGTGGATTAGCTATAGCTAGTAGACCTTTAATTCTGAATCAACTTTCCTCCAGTCCCCAGAAATAAGAGCCTCTTGACATAAATATTTCCTCCTCAAGATCTCCTCTATGAACCTTCCCTCTGAGTATATTCTTAGAAAATGCCAACTAAAACTTACTTAAGTAAAACACAACGAGGAAGAGAAATTTGCTACTCCTAACATCATGCAATCCATTTCAATGCCAAATTTAATTTTAAAAGAAAAAAAGAACTTTTGTATGTCTGTGTGATTCTCCATTATTAGCATCAGTGGTTCCCTCCATTAGCTCAGATAATTAACAGTTGATCACACTAACATTAATTTGGAATAGTTTGCATTATAAACCCATATAGGAAGATCTCATTAGTGAGCATCCTACATTTGGCAAATGAAAGCTCTTTTGAAGTTATCTATCTGTTCTATATCTTATTTCCCAATACTATGGAATGGAAATAATTCAGCATTGGTGTTTTTAGACTCTGAGAGATAGCTTTCGGATTCTAGCAACCACTCTAGGCCTTCTGGACAGGGTTCTGGATGTAGAAAGTGGGGTGTTGAGGGCTTTCCAAGCCCTTTCCAGGACTCCGCATCCACCTTTGGTGTCCACCTGGTGTCCACCTGGCACCCAGCTCTCACCTGTGGCTCCAGTGGCCATACCCAGGTAAAACTGTCTTGGCAGACAGCCTAAGCCAAGTTGAGGGTAACTGATAGATCTCAAACTGTCAATGAGTTAGAGGGATATCTACTCCAGCCATGTGAAGACTTCTCCCAAGAGAATGAACAAATGAGAACAATTTGTTCCAACAGCCAGGAAGACTGCTGAAGCAGTCACAGTGGAATGTTTAGAACTTGGTCAGACATCAAAGACACCAAAGTCATCCATTGCATCCCAAAGCATCTCTAGTAGTCTTGACTTGTCTTTTCACTGGATTTTAATGACTTTTAGAAGAGAAAGTGAGGCTGACAACTTAGTGCAACTGTTTCACTTAAATCCAATTTGTGTACAAGTAAAAGCATCACTCATTGTTAGATCACTGGTCTTCTTCAAAATGAAAGGTTAACCACTTAGTAAATGCTTATTAAAGTCCATCGAAGTGTATTCTCCTCCCACAGTATAGTAACAAGATTTGATTCCAGACCTAGTCCTGTTGCATCTTGGTTGCTTTTTATCATCAGCATTCATACAGTGGCCTCTCTTTTTATAGGTGAGCAAACATAGTAAATTAGAGAGTAACGAAGCTGAGATTTGAACCCAGATCCTCTGACTCTGGATATAGAGTTGTTTGGGGTTTGCACTGGCTCAATTCTATACCCGAGTCTCTAGGAGAGAACAGCTGGCCAGCATCCTCTTTGGTGTTTTGTTTAATATCTCTCCCTGAACCTGCTGGTGAGCTTGAACATTCTGCATATTCATAGAGAGATTCTGCCTTGCACCAGAAATCCTTTTCTCTAATTTGTCCCCTGCGAGTGGTGTGGGGGTGGGGGTGGGGTGGAGGGAGAGGGAGCCTAGCAGAGAAACCCAGCACCAGCTATTCATTGAGAAAATGGACCAGGAGGAGTTCCCCATTGTAACCTGGGGAGCTCTGTTGTTTTGGAAAGCCCAGCTGTCCTGCTGCTTCAAGGGCTGGTGAAGGTGCTGGCGAGCAGATCAATTTCTTCTCCATTCTACTGCCAGTGTTGGTTAATATCCACTGGGGTGTACAAGGCGAGTTAACAATCTAGGAGATGAGGGGGTGCTCCTGGCTGCTTGTGTGTGTGTGTGTGTGTGTGTGTGTGTGTTTGTTTCTCTTTCGGATTCATTGAGAGACATTGACAAAACTGCTAACATATGTTTCTGCTGCCAAAGCTTAGTCTTATCACAGTTTGAAACTGTAGAAAATCAATTACATGCTTTGAATTACTCTCTTTACTGACACAAAAGCATTTCTTCATTCTTGCAGGGGTAGTGAGCAGCACTTTGCAACATCGACTACTAACGGGCTGTTAGGACTTTCTGCTAAATTAATGTATTACAAGGAAACGAAACAGAAGGCCGGCGGAATGTGAAAAATCCACTTTCTCTGTTGTGGCTGCAGCGGGGCTCCGTTGCTACAACATCTGGACAACATTTGGGGTTGTCTCTCAAGGACACAGGCATGCACCTCCGGTGAATTTCAACTTTCAACATCTCTCTGCCTCTAATCTATATTTAATGTTTCATGACTAGTAGTCAAAGAAGCTTCAACTAAATATCAGGTTGGAATGAAAATGATCCTTGGGAAAACATTCCTTTTCAGCCGCGCGCGCCGGCAAAGTGTCTGTGACAGAGACGCTCCCCAGAGACGTGTAGCCCATTCTCTAGCAGTAATAATAATTAAGACTTATGATTGCTGTGCCCACATAATCAAAGATCGCTTCATGAAATGTATTCCCGAAGGGAAGCAGCCTCTATTCCTAACTGGATGTCAGTCACCGAGATCAGCCCCCCCAGGGAGCTCGAGTCTTTGGCTCGCCCTTTCCATTATGGCATAGTTAGCATTGTATTTCTTCATATTCTTCTCGATGCAAATGAGGCGGTAATCATGTGTAAATCGTGCCCTCCAGAAGGCACATGTGGTGCCGGGGAGGGGGCTTGCTGTATTCTGCCCCCCCTCCAAACCTACCACAGGGATTTCTCACATGGAACATAATTACATCTCTACCATATGGGCTCATTTATATTCTATTACAGGTTAAGCTAATACGACTCAGAAATATGCTAAAAATACCTCAAAGTGCTCTGAGTGCTGTCAAAACACTTGTCATTTCTGGCTTCTCTGTTTGATTGCTTGCTAGTGATTTTATTTTTGTCTGGAGAGACTGGGCAGCCAAGAAACTTCAGACAAGCGCAAGCGACACCAGCTTGCTGGTGACCAGCGTGTAAATACAGCTGTGGTTCCCTTAGATGATTGCAATCTTTGGGTTTAGAGGCAATAGCTTCTTCTTGATACAACTGAGAAGCCCCGCAGTTGTAAGTTTTAAGTCTCCTGAGAGGTAGGAAGCACATTTGAGATGTGGGGCTTTGTCGGTGTCAGACTACTCCCTTCCTTGCCTTTGTTGGACATGAAGGTTCCTGGTGATAGAGAAACACCTGCAGGGTACAGCTAGTGCAGACGAGTTCTTTGGTTGTTGGTTTGGATCCCGGAGAAATCTTTTCTCTTAGAAATTTTGGGAGATACATAATAGCAAGCAAGTTCTATCTGAAGGCATGAGCTCAACAATGGTTGATAAAAATGATTAAGGGCTGGGTGGCTACAATTTATCAAGCAGCTAGTCTCCTTCCTTAATGAGCTAGATGTGGGATCAAATCCTCCCCAAGTCACTCCCTTGGAGGGGCAAGTTGCACAGGTTCGTGGGTTTGTAGGCTTAGAGCTGGAAGTGATCCTGGGAATCTTCTAGTTATTTCCACCTCCCTCCCCTTCCCACCTCCATGTTATACATGAGGAAAACCTGAGTTTATCCAGAGAGTAAATGCAAGTGCCTCTATTTGAACACGACTTCTCGGCTCCAAATCCACTATTTTTTCCACTGAGCAGATTTTTCCTGATTTTAAACTTCATCTGTAAAAAGGTGATAACGATAACACCTTTCCTACAGGATTATTGTGAGAATCAAGAAAGATAGAAGATGTAAGTAGTTGTGCAAACCTTAAGTTAATATAAAAATGCTAAAGGCTAGGTGACCAGTGTTCGGGAATCTTGTAGGAAAAATCCTTACTTAGATATAGCTTTCGAAGCTGAGATTCCTTGTGAAAACCAACTAAGAGCTCAACTGGTTAAGTGCTACCTTCTTCATGAATCATTTCCTAAACCCACTAGCCATCAGTGCTTGCCTCCAGTCTGCCTCCCCCATCCCTTTGTATCTATTTTGCATATGTACATGTTGTCTCCTTCAATAGATTGTAAACTCCTTGAGGGCAGGGACTGTTTTTTATTTTTTGTACTGTCAGTGTCTGGTATATGGTTGTTGTTCATCCTTCCTTTTGAAAAGGACCAGTAACATTCCCTGGTGGGGGTGTATTGACAGCTCGTGAGCTGCATTTGAGTGAGGCAGAGCTGTACAAAGTCATCAGCCTCACTCTCTTTTCTTTTTTTTTTTTAATTAAATGAACTAATTAGTTAATTTATTTGTCACATTAAAATTCCTAGCTAACTCTCTCCCTCCACTCCCTGCACTAGAGAAGACATCAGTTGACTAAAAGATAAACGTACATAGAAAACTACATCTCACTTATTTCTATTTATCAGTTCTTTTCCTGGAGGTAGACATACACAGGTCATTCTTCAAACAATACCTCTGTTGCTGTATATAATGTTCTCTTGGTTCTGCTCATTTCACTCTTCATAATTTTATGTTGATCCTTCCACTTAAAAAACAAATTAACCCACTCATCATTTCTTAGAGTGCAGTAGTATTCCATCACAACCATACACCACAATTTGTTCAGCTATTCCCCAATTGATGGGCATCGCCTCACTTTCCAGTTCTTTGCAACCACAAAGAGAGTGGCTACAAATATTTTAGAACACAGGTTCTTTTCCCTTTTTCCTTATCATCTTAGAAGATAAACCCAATAGTGGTATCCAAGATCAGTGATGAAACAGAAGTCAGGATGAGTGGTGATTGCCTGGGATACAATGGATGACCCTGGCATCTTTGAAGTCTGGCCAAGCTCTAAGAGCTCTACAGCACCTGCTTCAGCTGTCTTCTTGGCGTTTAGAGCAGATTGTCCTCATTCTCCCATTCCATGGGGAAAGTTCTCACAACTT
Source organism: Monodelphis domestica (assembly GCF_027887165.1). NCBI lineage: Eukaryota > Metazoa > Chordata > Mammalia > Didelphimorphia > Didelphidae > Monodelphis > Monodelphis domestica. The sequence goes on from NC_077231.1 coordinate 276,225,801, forward strand.
TGGGGTAAATATCTCTGTAACTCACTAATGGATTTGAGGCATGTTGGTTCCCCTCAACCTGGTTTAGCCTGTCTGTTTGGATGGTTTTACCAGAGTGTGGCTACTGCACATGTTACTATTTCTTGAAGCCACGGGTGAGATTTGAGCAAAAAGTGGACACCAAAAATGGATGATGAGGCCTGAAAAGGGTTCAGCAACTGCTCATACCCCAGAGGTCCTAGTCTCCCCTGAACCGCTCCAGCACATAATAGATACTTAATAAATAAATGCTTCTTAACTGAGGCTTGAAAATAGTGTTTCTTCATTAAATTTAGGGATTGAGACTGAATATAATAATTATTGGTTGCCAAGGATTTTATTTATAAAATCCTAAATGAAACACTCAAGTCAGAATAGAGTTTTTATCTTGATTTAATTACAACAGGAGGAAGAAATTATTAGAGGGAGAGAGAGAGGGGGAGAGAAGGAAAGGAGTTTAACTCAAAACCACTCTGGCTCAGGCTAAGCCAAGGTGGGAGTTTAAGGCCTTGGAGAGCCAAGGGAGAGAAGGGAGTCAGACCTTATCACTCATGTGACTGATCTGAAGGAAAGCTGTCTGCAGGGCTCCTCCAAGCTTGACCTCAAGGATCGAACTGGCATCCAGCCCTTTCCACAGGAAGTGACGAGAACTCCAGAGGTCCTTCTCTACCTTACTTCCTGCATCTCACATGTGCCAATGGTGGCTCAAGCTTGGCTTAGGACAGCCCAGGGGGGGCAGTTAGTTGTTTCTGATTTGTCATTAGCTAGCACATGCCCGTGTAGTGTGGGTGTGCATATTCCTGGGTGCTAGACCAAGCAAGATGGAGAGAATTTAAAAATCACACATTTGTTGACCCATAACCTGAGATTCTTTTTCATTTAATTATTATAAGTCAACTTTGTGAGTGTTGGAACACTTACCATTCTGAAAATTCATTTACAAGTATATATTATGGCAGAAATATTAAGTAGAAAAGCAACTCTTAGATATATTGAAATTTTCTTCCCTAATTATAAGTTCAATTTCTCTACATGTCTTTAACTGAAGAAGTTCCTATGGAGTTAGTCCAAAGAGGGAAACAAGCCTCTGGCTTTATACTATAGAATATTTCCTAGGAAAACCCAGGTCAGCATAGCTAAAATGAAGTCGGGTCAAGTCAATGAGCATTTAGCACTGAGAATACAAATACTAGCAAAAAAAATAATGCCTCCTGCACTCTAGAAGCTTATAGAATGGAATTATAGATTCAGAACTCATAAGAACCTCAGGGGTCACCTAAGGTCTCCAGAATTCAATAGATGAAAAGGAACTGAAGAGCAGAGAAGATAAATGACTAGCCAAGCTCACCTAGTTAGTAAATGGCAGAACCAGAATTCAAACTCTGACCCAAGATCCAGTGATCTTTCCACTGCCCCATGCTATTCAATGATTCACGAATCTGATTTCATAGGTTGGTGGCCTCTTTCCATTGACACAGATGACATCATTCCTGTGCCTTAGTGTGAGTTGCTGAGAGGAAAAAAACCCAATACATTCCTAGTTGGCTAGCCTTTCTCTGAACCTCTGACCTTATTTAGACTGGTGTTATAACAAAAGGCACAGAGCCATCAGGCCCTAATTCAATTGAAAGTCTTTTGATTGCAGTCAGACCTACCAGAGCTCATGCTTTTTTGCCATAATTTTCAAGCACCCAGGGTGATCACTCCAGGGTGAAGCAACAGATGAGATTTTCAATAGGCAGTACCATGAATGGAAACCTGTCAAAATCAAATTATTTGGGATCATTTATTTAAAATCATTCTTATTTGGTCTCATATTGACTCTAGTAAATTTGATTAATACTATTCTATTTCTATAATGTGAGTTTTAGCCTTAATCTTTTTTTTTAACACTTACTTTCTGTCTTAGAATCAATACTGTGCTTTGGTACCAAGGAAGAAGAGTGGTAAGGGCTAGGCAATGGGAGTTAAATGACTTACCCAGGGTCATATACCTAGGAAGTATCTGTGGTCACATTTGAACCCAGGACCTCCTGTCTCTAGGCTGGCTCTCAATCCACTGAACCAGGATTGAGCCACTCCCTCAATCTTTTTTCTTATATTGGTACAAGAAGTTTCCTTGCTTGGAGTTGCCTGTAAAAATTAAATCACAGGTCTGGGGGTGGGGGTTGTGGGGTTGAAGAAATCATCATGTTTCCCATTCCCTTCCTTTAGTTCTACATTGGGAGAAAAAGAGATGACGTTGAGGAGATGATTGGTATTGTTGATCTAGTCCACCAGCAAATTACCTAGACTGACTCCTGGACCTCAAGCCCCCAGACAATGGAGCTTCAGATCTGCAGGACTTGGTAGCCATGGAAATAACTATGTGATTGTAGACACTCGTGACATATGGAATTTCATGCTCAGAAGTGATTTTTCAGCTTTTTTAAAAGTGTTTTTCCTTCAAAATTACCCCAGAGACTTCTCTTCTGAAAGGATTAGATACACAAGCTTTCAGTGGTTAAAGCAACTGTATCTGAAAGTTCTTTAAAGTAAAAATTAAAACATCCTGTTTGCAACTTCATATTTAAAATTAAGTGACTTTTAAAATGGCAAAGATGATTTTTCATTCAGGTCAAATCTACATAAGAAAAATATTTTCTATCACTAAACTCCTAATATTTGGAAATCATATTTGCCCTAAATCATGCCAGGAGGAATCCACTTGGCTCATGATCAGGCTGGAGGTTTTTGTCCCCCTGCAAAATTCTTTTTAATAAGGTAGGGAAAAAATGATCCAAGCAATTGTGGAGGGAAAACTGAATTTCATAGGTAGGGGTAGTCCTTCCATTAGTGCAGAGTTCATCTAAAGCTCTATTGTCTATGAGCTTAGGGTCTGAGAATCAGTCTAGGCAATTTGTTTGGGGACTAGATTCATGATACCCAACTTCATCTCTTTTTCTCCCAATGCAGAATCAAGTTAGTAAATGTCCTTTAAGAACTATTGTGGAAAATGCCTCACCATCTAGCCAACCACATTATAATCCTCACCATTCATTGGATAATGGTCGTGTTTTTCATCATCAACCCAACTGCAAAGGTGTATAAGAGTGGAAAGGTGTACCAGAGCTTGCCAGGGTAATACATTAGAACCAGATTTTAATGGGAAATTTAGCCAGCAACTCAGTTTATTCCTTGGAAGACATCTATTTGCCTTTACACTTTCAACTCAGGGATCCCCAAGTTCCTTCAGTCAGTTCACAAATATTTTTTGAAACCCTTACCTTCCACCTTAGAATCCATACTATGTATTGGTTCCAAGGCAGAAGAACAGTAAGGGCTAGGCAAGGGGGGGTTAAGTGACTTGCCCAGGGTCACACAGCTACTAAGTGATTGGGGCCAGATTTGAATCTAGGACCTCCCATCTCTAGGCCTGGCTCTCAATTCACTGAGTTACCCAGCTGCTCTCTTCCACAAATATTGATTTTTTAAAAAATTAAGTTTATTTAATTAATTAATTTAGAATATTTTTCCATGACTAAATGGTTCATGTTCTTGTTCTTTTCCTCCTCTCTTCCCAGTGCCCTCCTGTAGCCAACGAGCAATTTCCCTGCTTTTTATATCCACAAATATTTATTAAGCATTTACTATGCTCTAGGTACCTTAATATAGACAAAGGCAAGCATCCAAAGAACTGTAAAAATGGACCTGAATCCAGGACTTCAATCCCCAGAAGTCCTTGCTTCACGTCCCCAAAATGCCTTGTAATATCACCTGGGTTGAGAGCGAGATGGAGTATTTAACCTGGTTGTGAATAGGCTCTCCCTTTTTTCTACTTCCGCTTCAGAGCACACGCGGTTCTCCACCTAGCAGGCAAGATGTGAGTGGTCGTGAATAGGCTTTCTGGGTCTAGACATGTGCTTTTCTTACTTGTATTTTTCTTAAATTTTCAACCTTTAATAAACCTCTAAAAATATAATACTCCTTGCAGAGAGAAACTAATTTCTACCTGCCTCAGTTCCCCTAAATTTTAATCTTTACAGTACTGATAATCTGGAAGATCTAGAGAGAACATAGTTAAGGTGTCATCTTAATACAAGGCCTTATCCTTTTTGAAATTATTTTGTAAATATGAAGTATTTTCTTATATACACATGTCATATCTTCCCTCCAGGAGAATGTAAGCTCTATGAGGGAAGAAACAATATTATTTTTCATTTTTGTATTATTATCGTGGCCTTCCACCATGATATTCTTTCATTCTGTCATCATGATAATGCGGGGGAATAATGGTAGGTAGTATTATCATGATGTTCTACAGAATAGATGATTAACGTTTGCTGAATTCAACAGCATCAATGCCAGACTGAATTACACGATGCAATTCTGAACTCATTTCATAGCAAGCTTTCAATACCAATGTTAGGAAGAGGGAAAGTTGTGGAAAACAGATCAATTCTAATACCTGCCTGGCTAGGGAACAATTTCCACCACTGGTTCTCTAACTAGATCCTCAGACAGGAGACCACGTGAGTTTTACATTTGATAGCTGCTTAATGTGGTTTTCAAGCTTAGCTGCTGTTTCTTGTATATGTTATCAGAGGAAATAAAATTGTCCCAGACTTTGTATAATGTAGGATCATTGGATTTAAAACATGAAGAGACCTTAAAGGTCACCTAGATGAGAATTTCTTAGCCTTTTTTGGTTCATGAACCCCTTGGGTAGGGTCTGTTTGAAGCCAATTCTAAGAATACTGTTTTTAAAGGCATAAAATAAAATATATAAGATGACAAAGGAAACCAGAAAGAAACCGAAATACTTAAAAAAAATAAGTTTATGGACCCCAGATTGAGAACTTCTCTAGTATAAGTCCTTTCTTTGACAGATGAGGAAACTGAATTAGAAAGAGTGAAAAGCCCAAGATCACACAGGTAGTATGTGGAAAAAATCAGAATGTTGTGATTTATAGAAATTTGAGGTCCAAAATTTTTTGAACCATATCATGGAGGAATTTAATATTCCTTATGGTAATTATTAAGTTCTTGCATGTAGTCATTCTTTTTGTTAGTCCTTTGAGAAACCAAATGTAATATAATGTAGATGTGATCATTTTCTAGGAATTATTTTCCAAAAACATATATATGTTGTTTTATGTGATTATACATCTATAACCCAGACTGAATTGCTTATCAGCTCTGGGAGGGGCAAGGAAAGAAGGAAGGGAGATAATCTGGATTATATACCTTCAGAAAATTTATGTGGAAATTTGTTATTAAAATAAAAATTAATAAAAATTAATTTAAAATGAAATAAAACATATATATGTGAGAATTTATCTCCCTCAGATCAGCACATTTATTATAGATTTATAACAAATCCTATTTGTTATATTACTGTCATATTACATATAAGGTTATATTATGGCAACCCCCAAATCCCACAGAAGTGTCCTTATTTCTGATCAGTGTGGCTTTTTCATCCTCATCCTTACATCTCCAGCATTTAGCAGTAGGCACCTAATAAATAACCTCAGTTGACTTATAGGTTTTGAACCAATTGTTTTCCTGATCTAGACTCTATTTTCAGTTGCTTGAAGCTTCTCCTTTCATTTCTTTCACCCGGAGAGAAAGACATTGGCAAGATTCCCCGGAAGGATGAAATGAGTTCCAGGTGGCCAGGGCCCCAAAGCCAAGGTGAAAGGGAGAATTATCTGGAAAATTGAGGGTTGCAAAGTTCAAGGATGAGGTCTTCCATTCTAGCTAGAGAAAACACCGGATGTTTTACCTGGAAAATACCTTGGATGTCCTTTATAGGCAAAGGTCATCCAAATGTTGGCCAACAGATGATCAGAATGGAATCAAAAGCTTCCTCCCTCTTAAACAGCTCAACCTGTCAGCAAAGTGTTGGAAACCGCCGTATTGTTCAGTGGAGAATGGAGACTTTAATAAAGAACCAGTTTGGAACTCAGGAAGGAAGGTATTTGCCTTTTCCTTAAACCTGAAATAAATTTGCCTGACAGAGATGACTTCTTTTCCCCTTCCAACCTTCCCTAAAAGCATCCTGCAGAAGCTCTCTTCTTTCTTCCTTTTTTCTCCCAACACCAGTTCCCGGGGCAAGGCTCATGTTACTACTCCAAATAAGGGACTCTTTTGGGACAAACCAGGGTGATTTTCAAGATAATTTTCCCTGATATAAAAGCATTTCCATCCAAGCAGGGAGACAGGAGGGGGAACTGCTGAACAAACACCTGCTTTAGTCATGGAGAAGTCAGGAAAGAGGGCTCGACCTGCCCTGGGGAGGATTTTGCTACAGAAAGACAGTTCTTGAAGAAGAGCAGAGAATGCAAAAAACCAGCCAGAGGCCGGTACACTCACTGGTGTGTGTGTGTGTGTGTGTGTGTGTGTGTGTGTGTGTGTGTATTCACAGAGGTTTCTGTACTCTTACACACAAGGGCATGTTCAAATCTGGACACGCATGGGGGCATGAACACAGGTTCTCACACATGCTAAGGCATGTATTCTCATGGAATGGACACATGGGCACATGTACTTAGGTACATGCATCCATACAGAATTAAAAATGATTAATAATAATGATGATGATGATGATGGCATTTATATGGTATTTTAATGTTTTTGAAGATTTTCAAAACTTAAATATGTTATTTCATTTGATCCTCACAATATCTTTGTGAAGCAGGTGCTATTTTTATCCCCATTTTACAGATGAGGAAATTGAGGAAGACAGATTTACCAATTTACCCATATTCACACACACACACACACACACACACACACACACACACACACACACACCCTAAAGGCACGCACAAAAAGAATGACATATACAAAAATGGGCCCACAAAGGGGAAATATACACATATGTGCATGGGCACACCCAGGGGCTAGCACATGCATGCACAGGGAGTTGCCATGTAACAGCCATTTTAAGTCCATTTCTGTGCTCCTAGTTTAATGGAAGTCAGATTGTTGGCTGAGAATATTTCTCATTGATTTTTTTGTCCAGAAGATTCTCATTGTATAAAAATAAATCTCTTCATCCCTCCTCCCCTAAGCTGTTGAAAAAAAAAATCATGCATACAGCAACTGTTCTCTGAGCCCAAGAATTCCCATATTGTAGGAAATAAAAGGTGAAATGTAATGAATATTCTATCAGGAGGAGCCAAGACCTCAGAAAGCCTTGACTGTGTGGAGATCAGGCTGCAGATTTCCCAGGGGGACAAAGCAGCCAGCTCTCTGCCTCCCCTCCTTGGCTGACCCAGGCAAATGACTCTCTTCCTCGGGCCCCCAGCCAGTTTTATGCAGAACCAAATGGGGGAGATTTTCTGACAGTTCCATTTATGAATCAGGCAACCGACAAGGCTTATTTGGGGTCGGGTCAAAGCACGTGAGGTGTTCCCCCTTCTTTCATTCCCTCCCTTCCCACCCCTGTTCTACCCCCAACATACTTACACATACTTACAGTCAGTGATTTCTTGAGCAGTGGGGTCCAGGGGCTTGTTGGATAAAACAGAGAAGCCCAGGCTGCCTCTTGTCCTAACTCCCACTAATCGATGCTGTTTCTTTCCCCAGGCTCTGGTCCCCTGGCTCCTTTTCTTTGTGCTCAGCAGAACCAAAAGCTACTGATCAAAGCTGCTCTGAAATCCTAGCCAATTCAAGAAAACATTCTAGCAAGGTAGATAGTGTAAGACCCAGAGAATCAGAGAAAGCTGGGTTCAAATCTACCCTAGGATACCTGTTAGCTGTATGGCCATGGATGAGTCATTTAGCCTGTCTGAAACTCAATTTCTACATTTCTAAAATGGGACTGATAATGTCTCAAAGTTTCACTTTTGAGACTGAATGAATGAGACTGAATGAAACAACTCATGGAAGAGTGATGGCGGCAACAACTATTATCATCCTTAGAAAATCTGGGAAGGTCCAAGGAATGAGACCTCCTTGCTAATTCCCTAGCCTTTAGGAATGAGGTCGGCACTCTGGTTTCTGTGTATGTCTGACTGAATGAAGGAAAAAGCATTAGTGAAATATTCACTATGTGCTAAACTCTGGAAATACAGATACAAAAGGGAGGGTTTTTTGGTGTTTCTGGTTAATTTCTCATAAATATTCAAGATCCACACGGAAGGCAGCAGGATCTTGATTTTTGTTTTTGTTTTTCCAAGTGAAGTGTTACCGGTGTCTTCTGCTTTTACTTCAGGGTCACAAATATGCTCCTTCTGCTTTCCCTCCTTTGGAACAAAGAAAAACGGTTAAACAACAATAGCCAATCTAGTGGGTGCTAGAATGTCCTACATACACAACATTCTATGGATCCCAGAGGATCCCAGATGCAGAACTGGAAGGGATGTTAGAGTTCAATCCAAACCCCCCCCCCCCCCCATTTTACAGAAAAGGAGTTAAGTGAGTTTCCCAAGGTAACACCACTAGTAAATGTCTGAATCAGAATTGGAATTCAGCTCTTCCCAATTCCCAGTCCATTCCTCTATCCACTTTGCCACTGTTTAGAGTTAGAAGGGGCCACAGAGGACATCCGGTCCAAGCCCCTTTTATAACATTCTGCCCTCTCTACCAAGAAGAAGGAATGTTCTCTGGGATCATTACTGGTTTTTGAGCTACTGTTTGTCACTTTCTTTTGGTGATGTTTTCATTTACACCACAGAAATCATTAGGACTGCTATTCTTTGGGCTCTTCTGGTTTGTTTTTGAACACAAAGTCATGTTTTAGAGTGAGAAGACTGATGCAAGGACCAAGCTAGGAACAAAACTGCTGCCATGTTGTTTAAGGTGGTGCTCACTGCTCCGAAGTCTCTTCCTTTTGAGGTTCTCTGGGGTGCTTTGAGGGTGGGAGTTATCGAGGATCTCTGAGAATAGTCAAGCCCCCACCAAAGGAGTTTCCTCAGCTATAAAGGTGAATCCTCTGCCTCGCAGTTCCATTTAACCACTGTCAGCCAGAACTATTACAAAGAATATTTATGTTAAAGAGTATGATCACAAATATACACATTTACTCTCTTAGCACATGGGCTTAATTAAGCCTTTCTCCTGTACCACCTCAGTCTCTGGGGAAGAGAAGAGAAAAGGATTAGGTTCACAGCTTAGCTTGGTTCCTATAGGACACGGTCCTAGTCCAATCTAAAAATTCCTTTGGACTGGAGTCCCAGGCAGCCTGGATTCTCAGGGCTTTGCTACTGGCCTGGCTGGCTACAAGGGTTCCACTTAGAGCCCTAGATCCAAGGTCTCAATAGTTTGAACTCCCTGTCTTGTGGCTGCCCTTTTGGCACCTAAAACTGAGAGGAACAAATGACATAGAATAGAGGCAAATACACTCCAAGTCTATTTCTGAGAGCCAGGGTTAAAAAGAGTGAGCAGGGCAAGAAATTCCTCCTCTTATTCATTTAGTTCACAGTACCCTTGAACCCTGATCTTCACCCTCTGGACTCAGGAGGAAAGAGCAAGCAGGAATAATAGCTGATATTTATAGAGTACTTATTATGTACCAGGCACTATGCCAAATGCTTTACAAAGATTATTTCTTCACAACAACCCAGGGAAGTGGGTGCTATTATTATCCCCATTTTACAGACGAGGAAATGGAGGTAAACAAAGGTCAAGTGACTTGCCCAGTGTCACACAGTGTCTGAGGTCAGATGTGAACTTGAGTCTTCCTGATTTTAGGCCTGGAGCTCTATCCATTATACCATAGTGTCTCAGTCTGGCCAGTTTTTGAGACACAGTTTGTTCCAGCTATACAGCCAATAATCAATGGAGACTTCCCACACCCACTGGTAGAGCTTTCATGTTAGGTGATATTCAGGACAAAACCTGATTTGAAATATGCCATCTTTGGCAAATAGGCAGGTGGGGAGGGATTCTTTCTTTGTTTGTTTTAATTGCAGATCTTGTCACATATTCAGAACATTTCTCTGGGGTCTCTAGGGGCAAGGACAAGCCCCCTTTATACTAATTTTAAATTTTTTATTTTATATAAACATAAATTTATATAATATATATATATAAATTTTATAAAAATTTTTAAATAAAAAAATTTAAAAATAAAATCATAGAGAGAATCATAGAATGCCACAACTGGAAAACGCTTAAAGAATAGAGGAATAACTGATATTTATACAGCTCTTTAAGGTTTGCATGTAGCTTTATATACTTTATCTCACTTTATCTTAACAACAACTCAGACAGATACTTCAGATATCATCCTCGTATTATAGATGAGAAAACTGAGACTCAGAAACATGCCCAAAGTCATGCCATTAGCAAGGATTAGAGATAGGATTTGAACTCAGATCTCCCTGACCCCAGATCTATCTAGTATTCTGGAAGAAGCCACACTGCTTCTTATCTAGTAATGCTAAAGATGAGGAACTTGGGGAGTCCAGACAGCAGAAGTGATTTGTTTGGGTCTCACCCAGGTAGTAAGTGCCTAAGCTGTGTTTTCTACTTAAACAGGTTCTACTTCCTAGACCTGTTCTAGCTCAGAAATTCTGTAATGATCCAAAGCGGGGTGACCACTTCCCCAGAAGGTTGCAGAAGAGATATGCCCTGGAATATGGCTTAGATTGAGTTGGCGTCAGATTCCCTTCCAAGATTCTCAGACTCTTGGGATACTTCCATGTAAAATCATTTTGTAGGCAGAGCCTGAAGACTTCCATGTTTCTTCTTCCAGTAAACAAAAGCCAAGAAATAGGGCTGCTATATAGTGGGCTGTGTATGTATATTTCTTCTATGACTTTTCTATGAACATTTTCCCTCCCAGAAGGACCTGGTAAGAACTCAATATCTGTAGCCCAAATGCTAACCCATGTTCAATTCTTGTATTTCCAACGGCATTGGATGATCTCCATGTATTAAAGAATGCAAGGGCCCCTGCCTAACAATTCAGGGTATTGTGGGCATTATCCTTTACAGGTTAAATGAGTCAGAAACATGAGTGGTGCTAAGTCAATACAATCACACAAAGGCCGATGATATAAATTCTGCTCTGATGAACATTTCTTTCAAATATTTGCCTTTTAGAGGAGGAAGAGCCATTCATGCCTGTTGCCTTTCATGTTCTCCTGAGTTTTCTTTGATTATGTTTCAACAATTTAAGCCACTTGTTTTATATTCAATAGGGGGGACGGCCCTTTATAAAGAGGGAGGGACCAAAGCACTCTGAAAGAACTTAAAAACTGGGTTGTCCATAGATGGCCTTATGTTGTAAAAGTTAATTTGGAACAATAAAAAAGGAGTTATTTTTTTTCTTACTTCTTTTATTTTCTCAGCTCTGGTTGAGAACAGGAAGCTGGAGATGCAAGAATGGTCACATCGCCATTATTGGTGCTACCCACTTTGTAGCTGAAAGGGATGGTTGGCATAATGGTGAAGGCATGAGCTTTAGTATCAAGGGACTTTGAATTGAATTTTAGCTCTGACACTTTGTAGCTGCATTGTTAAATCATTTTTTTTCAGCCCTCATGATTCCATTTAGTCTTTTCTTGGCAAACGTACCGCAGTGGTTTCTCTAGCTCATTTGAGAAATAAGAAACTGAGGCAAGCAAGGCTAAATGAGAAATGACTTGCTTAGGGTCACACAACCACTTTCAGCTTTTTAAAATATAGTTCCTTCATCTGCAAAATGGGGAAATTAAGACTTGTATTACCTACCTCTAAGGGGAGTGGTGGAAACAAGAACCTTAAAATGTCAGAGGAAGAAGGATTATTGCTTTTGAATGGGTCTCATCTTTGGCATTTGAGCTAAGCTCTTTGGGCTTGCTTCCTCTTCCACATAATGGGAATGACGGTATTTGTATCACAGGGTGGCTGGTGGGATATTGTTTTGGGAAGTGCTTCGATATATAAATGTGAGTCATTGCTATTCAGAACAGAGCTTTAGGTTCTCAGAATCAGGGCCTGGGCAAGACACACAAAGGCTCTGTTTTTGCTTTTGAAAATATGGAGATAATCGGTTCCGCTTTAGATTCTCAGTCTTTGGGGCAGCCTGTAGATCAGCAGAGGCTACAAGATGGGAAGGCTTGATATTATTTTCCAACTAGGAAACTTTTTAAAGTTAAAGCCTCTAATTAGATCCAGTCCCCTTCCCCCATGACCCACACACACAAGGGAGAGTATGAGTGAGTCAGACAGCTTAGAGAGGGTGAGGCAATTCAGTTCTATTCAGGATAGTGCTTTGTAGGAATCTGAGAGGTGATGTTGGCCAACCTCAGCCTGGAGGGTGAGAATAGGGAGGAGCTGAGTAGAAGAAGTAGATGGGGAAGTTAGGAAAAGGCAGATGGGAAAGTTGGCGCGTTTTCTATTTCCTTTTGAATTAAAGCTATACAGTGTAACAGTATTCTTTTGTTTAAAACGTAATACCCAGATGAACTAATGCAGCAATTCAATTCAATTCAGTTTAATTCAGGTCCATTAAATATATTTTTAAATTCTTTATTTATTCTTGTTGATTTATTATTATTTTTATTAAGTTCCAGGAGATGAAGTCTCTATGTTCTAATGCAAATAATATATATATACAAAGTTTTATATTTATACATAATATACATTATAAATATATACATATGTAAAGTCATATATAAATATATGTATATACATAAATATGTAGTGTTATATATGTATAAATAAAAATATGTACAAAGTTGTCACTTTCCCTACACTGTTAATAAGCTGGAAGCCTCCTATAAATTCTCTAGACAAACTCTAATAGTTGGCTCTGACCCATAGGGTAAAATTGTCTCTGTAGAATCCCAAAGTTGGGAGGGACCTCAGAAACTGTTTAGCTGAAACCATCACCAAACAAGGCGAGCCCTGAACAATATGCCTGACGACATAGATCTTTCAGCCATGTCCCAAGGACCATAAATCTGTGCATGCCCTTTGACCCAGCAATACCACTACTGGGTCTGTATCCCAAAGAGATCATAGATAGGAGGAAAGAACTTCCTTGGACAAGAATATTTCTAGCAGCTCTTTTTATGGCGGCAAAAAATTGGAAACTAAAGGGATGTCCATACGTCGGGGAATGACCGAACAAGTTGTGGTATATGATTGTAATGGAATACTACTGTGCAATAAGAAATGACAAAGAAGATGATCACAAAAAATCTGGAAAGAATTATATGAAATAATGCAAAGTGAAGTGAGGAGAACCAGGAGAACTTTGTTCACAGTAACAAAAATAATGTATGATCAACTGTGAATGACAACTATTATCAGCAAGGCAAGGATCTAGGATAACACCAAGGGACCCATGATGAAAAAGGACTTCCACCATCATAGAAGGAACTGATGGAGTCTGAATGCAAATCGAAGTACCATTCTTCACTATTTCTTTTATGACTTTTTCTCTAGTGTAAACATTACATGTCTTCTTTCACATGATGAATGTGGAAATATATTTTGTATGATAACACATGTACAACTTGTATCATGTTGACTGCCATTTTGGGGAGGGGGAAGGTGCAAAAGGGAGGGAGAGAACACAAAATTCCAGAAAACAATGATTAAAATTTGTATCAGGACAGCTAAGTAGTTCAGTGGATTGAGAGCCAGGCCCAGAGAAGGGTGGTCCTGGGTTCAAATCTGGTCCCAGACACTTCCTAGTTGTGTGACCCTGGACAAGTCACTTAACCCCCATTGTCTAGCCCTTACCACTCTTCTGCCTTAGAACTTAGAATTATTATTAATTCCAAGATGGAACATAAGGGTTAAAAAAAAATTGCATGAACATGTAATCTGGAAGGAGTGTGGGAGGTAGGTATTTCCAGCTTTTGCTGAAATGAGAAAGAATCTACTACCTTAGAAGACAACCTATCTAACTTCATTCGTGTAGTATTTGCATGTGGTACTTACACACCTACTGAAGTCGTACATCTCTCATATAGGCATGCAAATACTTAAATTGCTTTCTTGGTTGGCTAGCTCACTCTAACTGATTCTCTTACTGGCAGATATGTTTCCACAGAGAAACCACCACTATGTAGTCATACTCACATTCTCTTAGAGTCTTGGGGTAACTCCATTTTGGAGTAACATTCTCCCTCTACTCACCACGTAAGCTCTCAAGCTCCCACCAGTGTACTTCCATTTATGCAAACCAGTCACTCAAAATTATGAATAAGAGTTTGGCCAGAGAAATCAGTTTTCTTGGGGGAAAAAAAGATAGTTGTTCCTGCTCTTTCCATTTCTATGGCTACCGGAACCTTAGGAAAAGTTGTTGTTTTTAATGACATACAAAATAAAAACAGATTCAGTGAAAACAGAATCACATGCTTTCTTTTGCTTTCAAGGTTTGTTTACTTCTCTTCCTCTTGGGAGGTACAATCATCTCACTAACCAGAAATAGCCTGCCTGCTGTTGGCTTAAAGTCATCGCTTAAACAATCTCATGAAAAATAGACATTTCCTTCTTTATTCAGGCTTCTCAGGAAATCTCCTCAAAACCTTTTGTGTCTGAAAATGCATCAGACTTAAAAAGTATTGTCAGAAACAGTTCTACATTTTTTTTGGTTCTCTTTATGAGCTGCCAATCAGAAATGTGGGAAAAGACCTGGGAATGGTGTGACTCTCTTTTGGAAATATATAAGCATGACTTAACCTTGGTGTTCCTTGCTTTCATATCGAAGAGAGTTTTAACTCATTATTATATTATTTAACTGATTTGGGACAATACTTTGAAAGACAACCTGTGGTAGAGGCAAGGAGAGAGAGAGAGGATTTGTAAGCCAAGATGCAAGAACCAAGGCTGGGGACCTAGCTGTCAATCAAGAGGAAGGTTCCAAATGGAATGTTCCCAGGAGTGGCAGTTGGGGGTTTCTGGCCACAGAGAGGAGAAGAAGCAGAAACTTGGCCTTTGAGTTGGTTGGCTCTTGGAGAGTTGAGTTGGCCAGGAGAAACTGAGAGACTTTGAACTTTGTTTTCTCTTTGGGGTTAAGCTGAGAGACCTTGCTGACTTTGTGAAGAAGAAGAAAGAAGATTTTAAATAGCTGTTGTCCTCCATCTCTGACTGTCTTAAAGTCACAGTTGTGACTGGACTATTTTCTCAAGCCCTCATAATCCTCATTTTAGATTAGGGACATCCTCATCCCTCTTAGCTCAGTTTCCTATCCTGTTATCCCAATAAACCCCTTGACTTGAAAAATGAAAAGAAAAGAGTATCTTTATAGTTTACTCAAGGAGGGGAGGAAAGAAGCCAAAGTCTTCAAGAAGAACTGGGAGGTGAGGAAGGCAGAAAGGAGAGGGTTGGAGAAGGGAGGGAGTGAAGGGGGGAGGAGGTTAGAAAGATATACTGATTCATCAGCCATCAGTAGGGATCAGTAGGCAAACCCCAGAACATTCCCCAGAGCAGTACTCCTGTGTGGCAGCATCCCTGTGTGGCAGCATCCCTGTACTAGTATCCCTCAGCATTTCTTATTCCTACCTCCATTACAAATAAATAGTTTCAGGTTCCCCTCTAGCAATTCTTTCGTAAGCCAGAGTACATCCAGTTAGTTCAACTAGAAACAGTTTCTTGACAACCTCTTTGGTGAAGTAGATCAATTGCTAGCTGTCACAAGATGATCTTTCTGCGCATGGTATGGAGATTTGACTATTATATGATTAATTACATCAGAGATGATGAGAAATCTGGATAGTTTAAACTCCTCAAATTCATTTTTTGTCATTTCAGTCATGTTTGATACTTTGTGACTCCATTTTGGGGTTTCTTGGCAAAGATACTACCATTTCCTTCTCCAGTTCATTTTATGAAGAAGGAAATGGAGGAAAACAGGGTTAAGTGACATGCCCAGGGTTACATATCTAGTAAGTGTCTAAAGCTGGATTTGAATTCATGAAGATGAGTCTTCTTGACTTCAAGTTCAGTGCTCTATCCACTGTGCTGCCAGCTTTTACTATAGGTCTCACTTACCTGATATTACCTGTTGCGGATGAACATGATAAATTAAGTAGCTGACTGGATGTAGAGAAAAGCAGTGTCAAATGACAAAGTGGATAGTTGCTTAAGGATACAGAACTAACTCCTTTGCCTGGCATTCAAGGCTCTTTCCAATCTGGCTACATTTCCTTCTATTTATAAGTAGAATTCAATAAGAGTATAAGACAATGAATGAGGTAGGTGCCAGCAAAATAAAGATAAAAAAACAGTGCTTCTGTTATCAAAGATATTATTTCTATTGTGAAGGCATAGTATTCACAAAAAGAAATAAATTTGAGATAATTTGAAGGAGAAAGCACTCAGGAGACCAAGAAAGATTTCTAGGATTGGGTATGACATCTTT
This sequence comes from Monodelphis domestica, assembly GCF_027887165.1. Taxonomy (NCBI): domain Eukaryota; kingdom Metazoa; phylum Chordata; class Mammalia; order Didelphimorphia; family Didelphidae; genus Monodelphis; species Monodelphis domestica. The sequence goes on from NC_077231.1 coordinate 276,242,113, forward strand.
CTTTTTGAGTCAACTCAATCTGAACTCCTAAATTTTCTTTTCTTTATTTACAACTTTTGACTCATATCTTTTGTTTTTAGATCATCTCCATTTCCAAATGTAGCCTCCCTCCTCCCTTCCCCCATGAGCTTTCCCTTGTAATAAGGGATTTCTAAAAAGTCTTTATAATCCTTTAGAAAGGAAAATTGTGATCCCCAAGAACCAGCACAAACCCATCAAGGAAAGGTTATGCCAGATTAATTTCATTTCCTTTCCCCCAACATGGTTATTAGTCTTGTGGGTGAAAGGAATGCCATAAACACAGTTTACCTAGTTTTCAGCAAAGTAAAAGGCCCTCACCCTTTTCTTATGGAAAAGGTAGAGAGGCTATCATGCCATTAGGTGAATTTGAAACTCGTTGAATGTCTGGACCCCAAAGGCAGACTAATTCATGACTCCATGAGAAATAGGAGGCAGGTCTCCAGTGGCATGTTATAGCATATCCTTGTCCCTATACAGTTCAACATTGTTTAACGTGGCTGAAGGCAGAGTTAGCATATTTATCAAATTTTCAAAAGTCACAGCTGGAAAGAGTGGCTAGTTTGTTGGATGATGTAGGATGAGAAATATCTTGTCAGGCTTGAATGATGGGCTAAATAAAAAATAGAAAATTGACATGAATAAAATTATAATGGAAAGAACATTGGATTTGGAATCAAAAGCAAGCCTTGAGTCCAAATTTTAACTCTGCTAGTGTACATCATAGAACATAATAGCTAGGTAGCTTGATTGATTCATTGACCTTGAGCAAGTCATTTGACCTCAATTTCTTCACCTTTAAAAGGAGGGGTGTGAATGAGACTGTCTCTTTTAGCTCTAAATCTACAATCCTATGAATACAAGGGAACAATCTCAAGACCATCTAGTGGAGAGAATAACAACTCTGATAAGCTCTGCTTAACTGTCCTTCAGAACCCCTTGGCTCTGAGAGCTCAGTTCTTGCCTATGATTCTGTGATATTTCCTGCCTATTCGATACCATGCCAATACCCTTTCTCTCCTTTAGATTGTTTCTTCTTCTATTAGAATGTAAACTCTTTGAGAGTAGAGCCTGTCCTACTTACATATATATCCTCGGCGCATAGCAGAGAACCTGACACATTGTATTTATTAAATAATCAGTTTATCTATCTATCTATCTATCTATCTATCTATCTATCTATCTATCTGTTCATCTGTCCATCTGTCCATCCATCCATTCATCTGTCTGACTATCCCTCCATCCATCTATCTATATCTATATGTGTCTATCTATCTATCTATCTATCATCCATCTATCTATCTATCTATCTACCTATCTATCATCCATCCATCCATCTATCTACCTATCTATCATCCATCCATCCATCCATCCATCCATCTATCTATCTATCTATCTATCTATCTATCTATCTATCTATCTGTTCATCTGTCCATCCATCCATTCATCTGTCTGACTATCCCTCCATCCATCTATCTATCTATATCTATCTATCTAATTTGGACTAATACATTTCTAATTACATAGTATTAGGCACATATATTTAGGACTTAACTAAATCAAAAAACATATCTATTCTAGTCTGGATACCAAATTATAGGTACTGAAATTCACTTCTATCCTGCTGATATAATGGTATAAGACTCATCTTTTTAGACTACCCTTCTTTAATGGAGTTCTTGGAGGGAATCCCAATATAGCAGAGAGACACCTGGACGGAGAGAATCCCAACTCTTCCATTAGTTTAGTTTGGCCTAAAGAAAATGACTTAATTTCTCCCAGCTCAAGTTTCTCCATCTGTCAGGTAAAGGAGTTATGATGTGTTTCCTTTTGGCTCTGTGTTGCTTGGAGTCTATAAAGATATAGCATCTCATTAGCTTGTTTTCTATGCCTTGGTTGTTTTTTTTCCAACATACTTTCTAAATCCAAGGTCTCTATTAAAATCTTTCTCCAATACTTCACCATGGTGTGAAAGTGACTCTGGGTTCCCAACGATTATGCTAATGGAACATAAACTCTGGCAGATCCTACTTAGCTGGATAGGCTTTGGGGACCAGCCCAGGGATGTACTATATGTCTGTGGTCTAATGATAAGTTTGACGATATTCAAAAAAGCCCATCATAAGTTTGACTAGAGTAGTGATGGCAAACCTTTTAGAGATGGAGTGTTGGACCCCACACCCACCCCACTTCCCACCTAGACCCTGTGCTATGCTCCTCTCCACACCGAGTACCAGGGATTCTCTTCCCCCCTTTTACCCTACACAGGGGAGGGAGAAAGTGCTACCATTGGGCTGCTGGGCAGAGGGGTGGGTGAAGTGAAAAAAATGTCATCAGGTATGGTGAAGTGGGGGAAGGGAGCAGCTCTGCCCTAGTCCCTCTGCCTTTCTAGTAACCAACTCTGGTGGTGGGGTGAGGGCAGCCATGTGCCCACAGAACACCTGTGCCATAGGTTCACCATAACTGGGCTAGAGGGTGTGGATATTTTTAGCTTCATCAGTTCTCCCAGATGATTTACTAGGTATTAGAAGGGACTATAAACTGTTTTTGAGGGAGTACCCATATCACAAAAATTACTGATCTTTGAAGTATTAAGATATGTGTATTCCCTACATTTTCTACAATGCTGAGGAAAAGCCAATCAGAATTTCTGATAATTCTAAATTATAGAATGCTTTAAAAGTGGCATCATTAAGGTTGATAGAGAGTATTCACTACTATTGGTTCACTTTTATGTAGCTTTTTAAAGTTTACAAAACACTTTGCTCACAATAGCTCACTTGGGAGAAGAAGACATAGAGATTTTGAAAGGTTAAAATATTTGAACTTGATCATGAATCTATGAAGTGTCTGAAGTAGAATTCAAACCCAGTCTCTGGACTCTAAGACCACCCTCTGCTCTTTAAGCAAACAAAAACAAGTTGTTTGTTGTTCTACATCTGGCTCTATCATTACCCCATTTGGGGTTTTCTTGTCAGATATACTGAAGTGGTTTTCCATTTCCTTCTCCAGACTATTTTACAGATGAAGAAACCAAGGCAAACAGGGTTGTGACTTGCCTAGGGTCACATAGATAATAAGTGTAGGAGGTCAGATTTGAACTCATGAAGATGTCTTCCTGACTCCAGGAAAAGGGCTCTATGCATTGTATCAACAAAACAAACAAAACCAAGTAGTAGAGTTTCTAAGGAAATTGTTTTAGAGCCTAGATAAGAATAATGTCTAATGAGTATAATAACAATTGTCTGTATGTAAGTGAATTGCTAAAGCACCTGGGTGTGCTTCAGAAAGTTATTTTCCACTTTTTATCGAGGGGGTTTGTAAACAATGAAATTTTGTTAGTTCAATACTTTGCTTGGTCAGGATTTCCTTCATGAGAAGAATGAACCCGGGACCCATCCTGAATGATCACAAATTCCATTTAGGTAGAGTTCACATTAATAAGGTTTAGCTGGAGCCCCAAGTGTTGAGATTTGGGATGTGTTTTCACTTTTAAATTATGTGGAGAGGAACCAAATTAAATTAAAAGGGATTCCATCCTGGGGAATTTGTAGCCAATTCCAAAGACCTCAAAAGTCCCCAGGGCTACAGTGGGGTTCTTGAACTCTACTATAGCCTTCCATGTCCCAGAAAGGCTCTTCATCACAAGATGCCAAGGCCCCTCCTGTACCACTAAGAGCTAGTGAGTACATTTCATTTGAACTCCTGTAATCCCTAAGAAGTCTTTGTTCTCAGAAAAGGTTGAACCAACCTCTTTAATAAATTAAAAAAGAAAACAAACCAAAACCCTATTTATGGAGTTGGCCCCAGTATAAAGAAATCCTTTTAATGCCAAGAAATGCTACACTAGCTTTTCCCCCAAATTGCAAAGAGAATTAACATTTGGGGTGGGGGTTGTTAGAAGCAAGCATATGATTGGCAGCATCAAAAAAGGGCTATCTAGGTGCTCAGTGGATAGAGAGCCAGGCCTGTGGTGACAGGAGGTCCTGGGTTCAAACATAGCCTCAAATGTTTCCTAGCTGTGTGACCCTGAGCAAGTCAATCAATCACAATTGCCTAGCCCTTACTGCTGTCCTGTCTTGAAATTGATGTTTAGTATTGATTCTAAAGACAAAACATAAGGATTTTTAGAAAGAAAAAAAAAAGAAAAAAGAAATTAGCTTGGTGGGTAGTCAAGCATTCTTTGTCTAGGACAGTGATGGTGAACCTATGGCATATGTGACAAAAAGGTCACAAAGAACCCTCTCTGTGAGCACATTTGCAGTTGCCTGCCAGAGTGACTTTGTGTGGAGCTGTTCCATTTCCCCACTCCATGTGCCTCAGGATATTCCTCATCTCACCTTCTCTTCTTCCTAGCAGCCCAATGGCCTTCCCTGTCTGAAGTAAGAGGGAACCTGGGGGGGGGGGGGGTGCAAGGCATGTCACTCAGTCTGGGAAGGCTGTGGCACTCCATCTCTAAAAGGTTCACCATCACTGGTCTAGAACATTTGTATAGTCTCTAAAAACTCAATTAGAGGTTCTTGAGTCATAGTCACTCAGTCAATAAGCATTTATTAAGCACTTTCAGTGTATCAGGGTGGGCAACTAGGTGGTATAGTGGATAGAGCATTGAGTTTGGAACTCAACTTCCTAAGTTCTAATCCCACCTCAGACACTTACTAGCTATATGACCTTGAGCAAGTACAGGGTTCAGTTTCTCATCTGTAAAATGAGCTAGAAAAGGAAATGACAAATCACTCCAGTATCTGCCAAAATGAAGCATAAACCAAAGCGGGGTCAGAAAGAATTGGATAAGCCTGGAAAATTATTGAACAATAATGGCATGTGTCAAGGTACCATGGTAAGAATTATTGATACAAAGAAAAGCAAAATTAATTCCTGCCTTCAAGGAACTTACCTGCTAATTTGGGAGGCAGCATGCAAACTAGGGAACTAGGTGCTCTTTAAAGAAAAATCTTCCTAATATTTTAGAAATTGTACAGGCAACTGTTTCCATTTGAAGAAAGTGTACATTAACTCAAGTTAGACAATCTAATATTTATTAAATGCCTCCTATGTGCTAGCAGAGGACATACAATGAAAAGCAAGAGACAGTCCCTACTCTCAAAGAACTCCCTAATAGCCTGATAGAACAGACAACATGCAAGCAATTATGTATAAGTAAGATCTATATATGATAAATTAGGGATGGTCAACAGAGGGAAGACACTAGAATTAAAAGGGATTCAAAAGGGCTTCTTGTAGAAAGTGGGACTTTTAGCTGGGGGTTGAAGGAAGTCAGGGAAGCCAGGAAAGGGAGATAGGTCAGGGAGAGCATTCCAGGCATGGGATGGGGAGGGCTGGCAGTAGAGGCAGCCAGTGAAAATGCCTGCAGTCTTGTTTGGAAATGACCTGATGAGGAAACTCCTGCCTATTTGAGTTTTAAACTCATTCAGTTTAAATGTGTTTGAAAATGTTCAGAGGGGGGAAAAGGTCTCATTCCCTTTGGAAGAAGCTCAGAGATGGTTAGAATAGTTAATAGGTGATCTTCAGCATTTGGATATAAATGAACTTTGATTCTAGTTTGAGCTTCAAAGGCTAAGGAGTTGAGAAAGAACAGAGTCAGGTATGAAAAAAATCTACTTGGAAAGAGACCCTTCTTTCCCCCAAGGATTACACAGAGCTGGGAAAGTCATGCAAGGGGATCTTTTTTTTTTTTTTTGTCTTCTAGGAAGTTAAGTGTTTAGGAAAGTGAATTGTATCTGTGTTGACAATCTCTCTCCCTTCCAGTCAATTAGACACTTGTTCCAAATGGTGCATCAATTGTTGATACATAGTAATTAGTGTGTTGCTTTATTGGGGGGGGGAGGTGGGGATTAGAATGTAAGGTTCTGGAAGGAAGGGACTGTTTTCATTTTGATTTTGTTTGGAGTTAGGAGACCTGGGTTTGAATTTTGCCTCAGACACTTGGTGAGTTTGTAATCAAGGTCAAATAGTTCGGTCTCTCAAAGTCCTTGCATCTTCCTTAGCATGTGCGTAGTTAGCATAGTGTCTGACACATTGTAGGTATTTTAAAAAATGGAATTGTTACTGAAACAGCAGAAAGGACAATGGATGACATTTACAATGTTATTATTTTCTTGGTCAGTTTTCCATAATAATTTTTCTTTGGTAGAAGGGGAAGTTCAGTTTGGGGAAGGAAGAGTCAAACATATTTTTGGGAAAGACATTTGTAAAATAATCCAAATGTAACAGATATTGTCAAATACATAATGGGGAAAAGTCATTTGTAAAGCAATCAGAATACAATAAATATGTACCAAACACAAGTCATTTGAAAAACAATAGTATAACAACCAGAATACTTTCTCCTCCCCTCCCCACAAGTCAGCAAATTATTTTTGAGAGATTAGGGGTCTGGATCTACGATTTCAGTTGATGGAGAGAATTCTCAATGTGGAAACTCCACCCACAGGTGCAGATTACCAACTTCTATAAAGTAGAGAGTTGTTTGACCCACTTGGAAGCTAAATGTTTTGCTGTGGTTCCTCATGTATCTGAGGCAGCAATTGAACTCAGGACCTTCTAAATTTCTAGTTTCCTTTAAGTAAATTTTAGTGATAAGAAACAAAATACGGGGTTTTAAAAAATTCTTGATTTTTCCCAGTGGAATTGCCCATCAGCTATGGGAGGGTATTGGGGGGAGAGGAGGGAAAGAACATGAATGCTGTAACCATGGAAAAATATTCTAAATGAACTAATTAAATAACATCCCTCCCAGATAAATAAAATTCTTGTTTTTTTTACCTTCTGTTTAGAATCAATACTGTGTTGTATATTGTCTCCAAGGCAGAGGAGCAGTAAGAGCTAAGCAATGGGGATTAAGTGACTTGCCCAGGGTCACACAACTGGGAAGCATCTGAGGCCATATTTGAACCTAGGATCTCTTATCTCTATGCCTGGCTCTCAAAAATCACTATGCCACTTAGCTGCCCCCTCATTCTTGGTTTACCTCCCACTTGTCTTGACTAGCCCCCTTTCACCTGGTCATATGAGCCCAATTGTGGACTCAGGTAAGGCATTGTTGTGACTCTCCATACTAAAGTGTAACCAAGACAATCCTTCCCAGGTGACATGTGACCCCAGAACATTAAAGATAGCCTCTCAGTTGGGTTAGAAGAACCTTAACCGACGAATTTGGGAATCTCTTGGTCTGAGAATTCCCTTCAAGATTTCGTTGGAGAGAGAGAACAATGTCCATCCTCAAGGTGCCCGCTTGGCTTTTCCTCTTCTAGTGTTGACCTGAGCAGATGTGGTCCTGGTCCATCATGCTGTCTGTGAAGAGAGATGCTGCCTTAGGACAAAGTGTCCACCTCCAGTCCCTGCCCAGCAGAAAGAAGCGTGTGCTAATTCCCTGCACACCACGCTCACTCTTTAGCTGCAGTATTTGTGTGGTTATTTTCATGTGACTGATATTATTGGCTTCCTAGAGTCCCTGTTCTTTAGGCATTCTCCCCACATTCTTCCTTAAATCCTGATTTAAGGCAATCATATAAATCCCTGAAATGACAGGCAGGACACTATTTCTAAGAGAGCAATTGTGTTACTGCTTGGTAAGATGCTGAGCAGCTCAAGAAATGATCTCCTTCCTCCTTTCTTCTCCCTTGCGGCCTTTAGTTAACAGCAGGGGCTGCCCTGGCAGGGACATGAAAACTGTCTCCCTGGCAGTAGCAGGGGCTCACTTCTCTGCCTGAATCAGGCAGCTCTCCCCATTGATCTTGGGACCATTCCCAAGGAGGGGGTATCGGCATCTTGATTCCTCATGTCACCCCCTTACTTGATAAATTCCAGTGGTTCCCTGCTGCCTCTAGTATCAAATGGAAACTTCCCCATTTGGATTTTAAAGTCCTTTATAACCTGTATCTTCATTCATTTCCAGTTTTCTTTTGTTTTTTAAATATATTTTATTTGATCATTTCCAAGCATTATTCGTTGAAGACATAGATCATTTTCTTTTCCTCCCCCCCACCCCCCATAGCCGACGCGTAAGTCCACTGGGCATTAGATGTTTTCTTGATTTGAACCCATTGCTTTGTTGATAGTATTTGCATTAGAGTGTTCATTTAGAGTCTCTCCTCTGTCATGTCCCCTCAACCTCTGTATTCAGGCAGTTGCTTTTCCTCGGTGTTTCCACTCCCATAGTTTATCCTTTGCTTATGAATGGTGTTTTTTTCTCCTGGATCCCTGCAAGTTGTTCAGGGACATTACACCGCCACTAATGGAGAAGTCCATTACGTTCGATTATACCACAGTGTATTAGTCTCTGTGTACAATGTTCTCCTGGTTCTGCTCCTCTCGCTCTGCATCACTTCCTGGAGGTTGTTCCAGTCTCCATGGAACTTCTCCACTTTATTATTCCTTTTAGCACAATAGTACTCCATCACCAACATATACCATAGTTTGTTCAGCCATTCCCCAATTGAGGGGCATCCCCTCGTTTTCCAGTTTTGGGCCACCACAAAGAGCGCAGCTATGAATATTTTTGTACAAGTCTTTGTGTCCATTATCTCTTTGGGGTACAGACCCAGCAGTGCTATGGCTGGGTCAAAGGGTAGATATTCTTTTGTCGCCCTTTGGGCATAGTTCCAAATTGCCCTCCAGAATGGTTGGATCAATTCACAACTCCACCAGCAATGAATTAATGTCCCTACATTGCCACATCCCCTCCAGCATTCATTACTTTCCTTTGCTGTTATGTTAGCCAATCTGCTAGGTGTGAGGTGATACCTCAGAGTTGTTTTGATTTGCATCTCTCTGATTACGAGAGATTTAGAACACTTCTTCATGTGCTTATTAATAGTTTTGATTTCTTTATCTGAAAACTGCCTATCCATGTCCCTTGCCCATTTATCAATTGGAGAATGGCTTGATTTTTTGTACAATTGATTTAGCTCATTATAAATATGAGTAATTAAACCTTTGTCAGAGGTTTCTATGAAGATTTTTTCCCAATTTGTTGTTTCCCTTCTGATTTTAGTTATATTGGTTTTGTTTGTACAAAAGCTTTTTAGTTTGATGTAGTCAAAATTATTTATTTTACATTTTGTGATTCTTTCTATATCTTGCTTGGTTTTAAAGCCTTTCCCCTCCCAAAGGTCTGACATGTATACTATTCTGTGTTTACCCAATTTACTTATGGTTTCCTTCTTTATGTTTAAGTCACTCATCCATTTTGAATTTATCTTGGTGTAGGGTGTGAGGTGTTGATCTATTCCTAGTCTCTCCCACACTGTCTTCCAATTTTCCCAGCAGTTTTTATCGAATAGTGGATTTTTGTCCCAAAAGCTGGGATCTTTGGGTTTATCGTATACTGTCTTGCTGAGGTCGCTTTCCCCCAGTCTATTCCACTGATCTTCCTTTCTGTTTCTTAGCCAGTACCAAATTGTTTTGATGACTGCTGCTTTGTAATATAGTTTTAGGTCAGGGACTGCAAGGCCCCCATCATATGTGTTTTTTTTCATTATTTCCCTGGATATCCTTGATCTTTTGTTCTTCCAAATGAACTTTGTTATGGTTTTTTCTAAATCAGTGAAGAAGTATTTTGGTAGTTCAATGGGTATGGCACTAAATAGATAAATAAGTTTGGGTAGGATGGTCATTTTTATTATATTGGCTCGTCCTATCCATGAGCAGTTAATGTTTTTCCATTTGTTCAGGTCTAGTTTTAGTTGTGTGGCGAGTGTTTTGTAGTTGTGTTCATATAGTTCCTGTGTTTGTCTTGGGAGATAGATTCCTAGGTATTTTATTTTGTCTAAGGTGATTTTGAATGGGATTTCTCTTTCTAGTTCTTGCTGCTGAGCTGTGTTGGAGATATATAGAAAAGCTGATGATTTATGTGGGTTTATTTTGTATCCTGCAACTTTGCTAAAGTTGTTGATTATTTCAATTAGCTTTTTGGTTGAATCTCTAGGATTCTTTAAGTAGACCATCATGTCATCCGCAAAGAGTGATAACTTGGTCTCCTCCTTGCCTATTTTGATGCCTTCAATTCCTTTATCTTCTCTAATTGCTACTGCTAGTGTTTCTAGTACAATGTCAAATAGTAGAGGTGATAATGGGCATCCTTGTTTCACTCCTGATCTTATTGGGAATGCATCTAGTTTATCCCCATTGCAGATGATATTAGCTGTTGGTTTTAGATATATACTGTTTATTATTTTTAGGAATGACCCTTCTATTCCTATGCTTTCTAGTGTTTTTAATAGGAATGGGTGTTGTATTTTATCAAAGGCTTTTTCTGCATCTATTGAGATAATCATGTGGTTCTTGCTAGTTTGCTTGTTGATGTGGTCAATTATGTGGATGGTTTTCCTAATGTTGAACCAGCCCTGCATCCCTGGTATAAATCCTACTTGATCATGGTGAATGATCCTTCTGATCACTTGCTGGAGTCTTTTTGCTAGTATCCTATTTAAGATTTTTGCATCTATATTCATTAGGGAGATTGGCCTATAGTTTTCTTTCTCTGTTTTTGACCTGCCTGGTTTTGGAATCAGTACCATGTTTGTGTCGTAAAAGGAGTTTGGTAGAACTCCCTCTTTTCTTATTATGTCAAATAGTTTGTATAGTATTGGGATTAACTGTTCTCTGAATGTCTGAATTCACAGGTGAATCCATCAGGCCCTGGGGATTTTTTCTTAGGAAGTTCTTTGATGGCTTGATGGATTTCAATTTCTGATATGGGATTATTTAAGAATTCTATTTCCTCTTCTGTTAGTCTAGGCAGTTTGTATTTTTGTATATATTCATCCATTTCTCCTAAATTGGTGTATTTATTGCCATATAATTGGGCAAAGTAATTTCTAATGATTGCCTTAATTTCCTCCTCATTGGAGGTGCTGTCCCCCTTTTCATCTTTAATGCTGTGAATTTGCTTTTCTTCCTTCCTTTTTTTAATTAGATTGACCAGTACTTTGTCTATTTTGTTTGTTTTTTCAAAGTACCAGCTTCTTGTCTTATTTATTAAATCAATAGTTCTATCACTTTCGATTTTATTAATTTATCCCTTAATTTTTAGGATTTCTAATTTGGTTTTCTGTTGGGGGTTTTTAATTTGATCGCTTTCGAGTTTTTTCAATTGCATTTCCAATTGATTGATCTCTGCTCTCCCTTGTTTGTTAATATGAGCTTTCAGGGATATGAATTTGCCTCTGATTACCGCTTTGGCTGCATCCCAAAAGGTTTGAAAGGATGTTTCGCCATTGTCATTTTCCTTGATGAAGTTATTAATTGGTTCTATGATTTCTTCTTTAACTAAACGGTTTTGGAGTATCATATTGTTTAATTTCCAATTGGTTTTAGATTTGGTTGGTAGCCTTCCTTTTTACTTTTTGACAGCAGATGATCTGGGTTTCACCTAATTTGAATGAAATACTTAAGGACTATATAAATGCACATAGTCTTCTTGTTATAGCTTTGTTACCTTGAGCAAGTCATTTAACATCTCAGACTCAGTTTTCTCATCTATATAAAAGGATATAATAGAACCTATTTTAGAAGCCTGATGAAGATTAAATGAGAATTTCTATAAAATGCTTTGTAAATCATAAAGCATTATATTAATATTAATAAATAATCCATTCATTTAGGTAGCTAAGTGGTATGTGAATTAAATATCTAGGGGACCTCTAACCCAGTCCTGGAAAGACTCAACAGAGTCATCACCGAGTCACCTGTCTCTTGGCTGCCAGCAGGAAGGAGAAAGTCCCTGTTGGCCAACTGAAGGATCAGTGAGAGAAGTTTAGACAAGGTTTGAAGAGCCAGCTCAGGAAGCTCACTGCTCTCTTCTCTCTAGAGCCCTGGGGGAGGTGGGGAGGGGCAGCAGGCTCTTATCAGTAGAGCCATCTCTGGCAATCAATGATGTGGAGGGAACCTTGCCCAATTGCCATCCCAGACCTGATCTTAGTTGAAGCTAGAAAGGCTGGAAACTTTCTTTCTCTTTATTAATATTTATAAATTTAGTATAAAGTCCAAGATTAATTTTTATTTGTAATAGAGGTGCAGTAGATAGAGTGCAGGGCCCGAGTTAGCACTGGCACTCTTGACTCCAGAAAAGGCCTAAGTTCAAATCCAGACTGAGACACTTACCAGTGTGACACTGGGCAATTCATTTAACTCTGCCTCAGTTTCCTCATCTGTCAAATGAACTGGAGAAGGAAATGGCAAACTACTCCAGTATCTTTGCCAGGAAAACCCCAAATGGGGGCATGAAGAGTCAGAGATGACTGAAATGACTAACCATTTATACTTATATTGACTCAGTTTCTCCATTAAAAAAACTAAATCCATACAAAGATTAGCTTAACTTTGGGACAAACATCTGCAGTATTTTAAGGATATATTAGTGGATTCGCTTATATATAAAGTCCATTCCAACTTTAGATCTACTGGGTACAAGAACACATTAGGACTGAAACTCAGGCGAGATTTCAAAGACTTTTTTGGGTAAAGCTGGGACATAGGAAGTTTGTATAGAGCAAGACCAGCAGGACCAAATACTCCTTAAAATTAAAGTGATTGAATCTGTCAATGTGAATAGTTGGATGACTCAGTTTACCTCTGCCCTTTGAGAAACCCCAGTACACCCATTTTGTTTGAAAGCTAAGTACCTGTTTGTTTTGAAAGGTTTCTCTATTGGATTTGTTTTCCTCTCATGAAGCCCAGTTTCTTAGTTTGACCTTCTCCTTTAATTTGTTACAGCTGACCATTCCCTAATGCCGTAGCTATTGACTGCAAAGAGGCTTATGCACCTGTTTGTGGTTAGTCACTTTAGAGACTCTCTGGTCCAGTAGATTTCTGGAGTTGACACTTAGCACTCTCTCCCGGAGGAGTTGGCACTAAGAGCTGTGTCTTCTCCCGGGGATACAGTTCTCAGAGTTCCAGAGCCTTTAGTTCTGTGCAGTATTTAGCTTATGACTGTGTTGGCCAGAATAATGAACCTATCCCTTTTTCCTAATTAAAGAGTGGGTTTTCTGACTACTTGGCAGTTCTGTATTCATTTCCAAGTCATCAAATCCATCAAATATGGTTTAGAATATCACAAAATGTGTTTGACATCAGGAGAACTTGAATAAGGAGGAAACATGGAAAGATCACTGACTTTGGAATCAGAGGACTTCGGTTCAAGTCCTCCCTTTGATATTTGCTATCTATATGGCCACGAGAAAGTCATTTAAATTCTCTGGGCCTTAGTCTTCTCCCTTAACAATAAAAGGGTAGCAGTGGGCAGACCTAGAGATGTAAAGCAAGAGAAAATGGGGCGCTTAAGGTAAGTTGAGAAGGAAATGGCAAATAGAACAAAACTAGCTTTGTTTGATGGAGACTTGTATTTCCTACAAGGATTCTGTCTCTGTCTCTGTCTCTTTTCTTCTCCCCTCCTTAATTCATCAGTCATTTGGAAAAGCTAAGTCAACTGGCAGATGAAGATTTTGTGCCTATTAAGTACCTACTATGTGCCAGGTATTGTGCTAGCTCCTGGGGATACAGGTATAGTTGTCTTTAACTCTCATTGAGGAAAGATATTTGACAACCATGTGAAGGATGAAATGGAGAGGAGACACTGGATAAAGAGGAACCAATTGGGAAGCTCCTGCAATAATGGGCCATGCAAGAGGTAATCATTTAGAGTGGGAGCCAGTGTCAATGGAGAGAAGCAGACATATATGAGTAGATATGAGGGATCCATGGTGGCAGAATCAATGAAATTTAGCTCCTAATTGGCTAAATGAAGGTCATTTCCTTTCCTTTTACTTGCAACTCTCACCAACTCTTCAGTAGAGAATAAGGTGTGTTTCTGATTGTGAATGACAATGAAATAAAAACTATCATCCATGATTTTTAAAAGCCCATTTGAACATGAATGACTCAAAGGTGTCTGTCTTTGTCACTCATCTTCCTACTTTCCCCCCAGCCTATCCCTCTCTTTTGACTAATGTAGCTGGGACTTCATGATTTCATACTTGAGGGAAAATGCTCTCCCAAGAAGAAGAAAAATAAAACAACATTTCACTGTGTTGATGCAAAAATGTTCCCATCTACTTAATGCACAAGCACATTTTTTAAACAGCATACAAATGGGCCCCAAAATGGGAAATACCCTCCACTATTTAAGGAAAAGCCTCATCCATGCTTCACTCAAGTACTGACTTGCCACCCCTAAAGTTCTGAAACAATGTCCAAATGAACTCCATTGTTCCTGGACGGGACATATCATTCTATCCCCCTTTAATCTGCTCTCCATCCCTGGAACTTTCTCAATCAGAGAACTTCTCCCTGGTGACCACTTCCCATTGTGTGTTATCTCCCCTAGAACAGAAGGTCCCTGAGCACAGAGTCTATCTTTGCTTTATTGTATTTATATCTCTATCACTTAGCACAATACCTGGCACCTAATAAGCACTTGATGTAGACTTTTTAATTTATTCAAAGCATTTTTTGTCTTTTTACAGGATCTATGATTCCCCTGGTACAGGGAGACTCCTTTAGCAATTCAGAACATGTTCCCTGTCACTTAGTTTTAGAGTTGCCTGGAGACCCTGAGAAATGAAGGGATAGCTAGCATTTATATTTTACTTAAAGATTTACAAAGAAAACCCTTTGTGGATATTACTTATGCATGGTAATTCATTAGATTTTTACAACCTCTCTGTTGATATTATTGTTATCTCCACTTTCCAGCTGGGAGAAAGCAGATTGAGAGTGACTTGCCTAAGGTCACACAGCTAGTAAGTATTTATGGTAGGATCAGAACTCAAGTCTTCTTGACTTCAGGTGCAGCACTCTACTATGTTGGTTAGCTTCCCCCAGGCAAATGTCAGAGTTGAGAATGGAGTGCAGTTCTTCCTATCTTGGAGGCTAACTCTCTTTTAGATCATTCTCCCTCTGGCCTTAAGACTAACCAACACAAATGATGAAGAAACTTTCAATAGAGTCTACTTTTTTCTTCTGCTAATTACTCAACATTTCTCTTTTTCTATGTGACAAACTCACTGGGTTCTTCACAATGGTTTATTTCTTTCTCTTGGTCTTTGCTTGTTTGCTTTATGCCCAGCCTAGCAAGTTCTTTGACCATTTTGTGTCTGGGACCAGCAGGCAAAAAGTTTCAAGTTGTATTACTTGAATAGAATCTTTTGCTGACACTGCTTTCTTGCTGCTTATAATTGCAAAATGAGACTTGCTGGGTTACTAATCCAGAAAGGCAGCTGGAGTTTTCATCAGTCTGTTGTCAAATGTACTACTAATGTCAAACTGGATGATACGATAATGCAGGGATCAATCTTTTTAACAACTTATCACAAGCAGGGGCGTGAAGCGAATTGTGTTAGATAGCAATTCCAAGAAAGACGACTGGGCGCCTTACATGCAGTTGGAGAATTGTAGAAAGTCTGCTCTATAATTCAGTAAGAGGGTGATTGGGGAAGAGTAAGAATCCTGTTGATCACACCCATATTTGATTGCCTGGAATTGTTTTGCACATTGGATCTCTTTGTTATTTATGCTAAAAACTCTCTTAAAATGTCAAAACACTAGCATTTGCCTTCTCTGGAGAGGACAGTTCCTCAAAAGGAACTGTTATTCTGGTAACACCTCTTGCTGATTAGTTAGAGTTCTTCCTACCTCTCTCCCCATTGAGGGTCTAGCAAAGTGGGTCTCAAGGTTGATGGCAGCTTGAACCTCATGGCCTCTTTTCTCCACACAGACCCGCTTCTACAGTTAACTTTTTTAAAAATGTGTCTGTTTTTATCAGGAGTCCCTGCCTTCTAATTGTCTTCTTAATCAGGCTTTATTCTCATTACCTCTTGTCTTAATTTTCTTTTTAACAGAATGCCTTTAACTGATGTTTTTACTTTAGGGATGCCTTACCCACCTCCCAGCAAAACAGAATTGTAAAACAAAAATACTTGAGATAGAGATTGAAGGACTCTCTATATGCAAAATTGTCCCATTGATTCCTAGCCTTTTTTTTTTCCCTGGGAGGTAGATTGCATTATATTTGCCCTGGACTCTTCTTTTTCTTTCCTCAGAATTTAAATTCTTCTTAGTGGTCTTTGAATTTGCTTCTCCAAATATTCCATCACCAATTCCTCAGGTTACAAGTGGGTCAGTGTTTGCAATAGCTTGCTGTTGTCAAAGCCAAGTGTGTGATGGAGCCTAAATGTTCGCAGGTGCAGAAATTCATGGTGCCAACTGGAAAACTGTAACCTTTGAAAGAGAATGAGAAGATGAATCTTTGGGGAAGCTTCACTTCATGACTCCAGCCTAGATATGCTTGTAAAAACACAATAGGGACCTCTAGAAAGAAGCTTCAGATTCCAGTTCATAGCCTTGGTATGTATGTGCAGAACAGGAAGCATCTTGGTTCAAGACAAATATGCAGGTTAATCCAAGCTTTTGCCCATCCCTTGAGTGAAGGTTAAGCCCCATGGAAGTTTTACAGTCATTTGGAAAATCATTTAGAAGCATTTTGCACTCTTCCTTACCTTTTGTTTTGGACTTAGAATCCTGGGAAAAAAAACCAGTGAGGAGGCATTGGGGATGGAGTGAAAGAGAGAGAGAGAGAGAGTTCTGTTCTTCAACAGTAATGATAATACAAAATATCCCTCCACAAGGTCAACTCTGGAGATGAGTGGAATGAGCATTTGAGACACTCCTACATTTGTTCTGGGGCAAAATCAAGTCAAATTTTCCTTTGGAGGTTGTCTAGTGGAAAGTTTGCTTGCATAGGAGTCAGAAGACAGTCCCCAGTGCCTATACTGTGGTAGACCGAGGGTCAAAAAGAAAAGTAGCCATGTAAGGCTATTTGGTCTCAGCCTCAGACTCTGTGGGGGTCTTAAATTTAGCAGGCAAAGAACTATGTCATTCAAGAAAGGGGCAAGAGTGTTTGGTTTCACTCTGCTTAATCTCAACTGAGACATTGAATGAAAATGGGATTTTCCCTCAGGAATGAATGGATTTGCACAAAAAGAAGTCTAGAAAATAATTTACTACATCTAAAAAATATCTTAGACTGGGGGACACGTCATTTTGTTTTTATGTCTCTTTGTAAAATTGTGGCCACAGATTCCATAAACTACAACCGTTGCTACTCTTGAGTTCTGAGTTTCCACGTAGAAATTAATGGAACAGAATATATGTTGAATGATTGACTAAATAAATGCTACTAGCTGGATTTGGGACCCCAACTAGGAAAACTCTGTCAAAGACAGAGTGAATCACCTTGGTTGAGAATGACCAATAAGAATCATGGGAGCACCATCTCTCCATGGAACAACCCACATTTCCAGCTTAAGAACAATGGAGAGAAAAAAGGGAGAAAGGGGTAAGATCCCAAATGTCTCCCAAACAGAGATTTGATCCTAAGGACTTTTTGAGTGACCACTTTGTGTTCAGAATGACATCCCTGCTTTTTATAAACTTTAGTCTCTTTGGAGAAACAAGAGAAAAATGAAAAAAAAAACTGAGAGAACAATTAATGGCTGAATTGTGATCCTGATTTTGAGTTCAGAGAAGATTTGTGCCTGGGAAGGCTTTTTGGGGAAGGTCTTTTTTAAACTAAATCTTGATGGATGATTAGGTATAGGTAGCTTATTTAAAACAACATATTTTTAAGGGCTGTTTTAAAGTTTGGGATGTGCTCCATAAAAATAAATAAATAAATAAAAATTCATAAATAAAAATGTGCTTCATATTCTCTCATTTAATTGTCACATCAACTATTATCCATATTTTACAGAAGGGGAAACTGAGGCTAACTGGAGTGTGTTTGAGCCAGATCCTACATTTTCCTAAGAGCTGGTCATGAGCATTTACATGTTGGAAATCAGCGAATACAGCCAAGCTGGGCTTGATTTATTGTTTTGATTTTCTAGATTCAAGAAAGTTATGGAGAAAGATGTTGAAAATACAGATTAAGCTTAGAAGTGTGTCCACCATGCATTTTCGGAGAGGTGATTATTGAACATTTACCAGCATGCTACTGCTAGATAGAGGTTGTGATTTGCCCAGAGTCACACAGCTACTAAGTGAAAAAGAGAAGGGAGGGCATTCTAGTTAGTAAAAAGGCATGAGCAAAAACAGAGTGGAGACTCTGATCATGATAGTGAAGTGAAAGGGAGTTGGAGTGTTATGGGAGGAGAATTGGGGCCCAGGGAACATAGGGTCTTAGAAGCCAAGTAAAAGAGCTTACTTAATGATGCATTAAGCAATAAAAACCTGCTTGTAGTTTCTAGGGCAGGGTGCTGATGTGATGAAACTAGTATCGTAAGAAGATTAGTCTAGTAGTAAGATATTACCCTATAACTTTCCATAGAGGAGGCAGCTAGGGTGGGCTCAGTGAATAGAATGCTGGGTCTGGAGTCAAGAAGACTTGAGTTCAAATCCAGCCTCAGACACTTAGCTTACTCTGGGCAAGGTGCTACACTTCTTATTATCTGACAAAACAATCTACGGGATCTACTGGAAGAGAAAATAGCAAACCATTCCAATATCCTTGAAATCTCATGGATATCTATGGTCCATGGGGTCATGAAGAGTCAGGCATGACTGAACACCTGAACGATAACTGCCCATATGATTATCCTCCAATTTGTGACCCAAGTTCTCTTTCTCATAGTTGTGGCCCCAGAACAGTTACTTTTTGTTTCTTCTGTTTTCCCAGGTGAGCAGCCCTACAGATGCTCAAGAACCTCTTCCCCAAACTCTCTCCCTACAAGGAAAATTAGCCCCATATCCTCATTGTATCAGATAGAATGGTTTTCAATGTGACACATGTGCCCCTGTTCTTCTAATGTGCTTTGCCAGATGACAGATGATTCCAATCACTGCAATTACCCATAGACTTTAATTGATTTTCAGAGGCAGTAATAAGTAATGAGAGATCAGGCTATGGATTTCCTTTTTAATTGTGCCTGTCTAGCTATTCATTTCAGAGAATAAACGACACATCTCTTTATTTTACTGTCTTTCTCTGTAAATATACTTTTCTCACTGAAAACATCCCTGGTTGGTAAAGCACCTTAGCGAGCTGCCTTGGTAGAGTGACTTTCCAATTGCCAGCTCCAGCTCTCTGGGCCATAGTGACCTTCTCTACTCTGTTGACTATTTAGTTCAAATAAGCAAACCGCAAGTTTCTAACATAGGCTCCATGCCCACTGCTCAGAATTTAAGAGGCCACAGCCATGATAATTGACCACAGCTTGTCAGTGAGACAATTGTCATGAGCGTAAACTCTGGTGAATTACTTTAATATCATGGATTTTTAAACATGGGCCAGCTTCCTTTTGCAGTAAATTAAGAAGACATATAAAAATATTGTCACTCTTCACATCTCAATTATATATAAGAGATGGCAGCAGGAAAGGAACGAAGGGTGCGGCTGCTGGTGGTTGTCTTGGATTAAGTATGGAAAGACACAAGTCTTCTCAAATCAAATCCAACTGGACCTTTTCATTTGGTGTTTGTTTGTTTGTTTTTTTAAGTCTCCCCCCCTTTCCCCCCCCCCAGATGGCATAATAACAGAACCAACATTCACTTTTAGAATATCTGATGATTCATTTTCATTCTCTTTTATTTCAGATGTAGGACCAGTTGTGTGTACACCAAGATTCCATTCAAGTTTAGCTTCATGTTTGTTTGCCCCAGCTTAAGAGAACTAGGACTATTACAAGAAAATTAGATCTTGCCGAATGCTTAGACTGACGACACACATTTCACTCCTGGGTTCTATGTGAATTACTACCAGATATCTGTATCCAACCTGTCTGTCTCCTGAGCACCAGCTGTACATCACTAACTGGCTGCTAAATATCACTTAGATGCCCCGTACAAATCTCAAATTCAATGTGTTCCAAAACCGAACTCATTAGCTTTACCCTTCAAGTCGTCTTTTTAACTTTATTATTTCTATTAAATATGCCATAGAATCTCCTTGGTGAAGTTGTGGCAGGTGTGCACAGCCAGTACTTGGGGAGCTGCTCTGTTCCCCCTCTTCCCAGTGCTCAAGGACATTTTTTGCATGTTCCACCCCTCTGTCTAGTCTCTCAAAACAAGCACATTCTTCCTCAATTCTCTCCAGGAATCCAGGGGCTCACAGACAGCTTGAATTCGCCCTCTGGGCACTCAAACTGGGAAAAGGTTCACTAACCCTGTCATAGAATCATGTCATTGGATCACAGATCCAGAACTGGAAAGGACATCAAAAATCCTCTGCCCAAAAACTGGGACACTAATGCATTGGTGGTGGAATTGTAAATTAATCAAACCATTCTGGAAGGCAATTTGGAATTATGCCCAAAGGGTTTTAAAAGACTGCCTGCCCTTTGATTCAGACATACCTGTGTTGGGTTTGTACCCCAAAGATATAATACGGAAAAAACATGTGTACAAAAATATACATAGTGACACTTGTGGTAGTGGCAAAGAAAAAACAAAAAACTGGAAAATGAGGGCATATCCATTGATTGGGGAGTGGTTGAACAAATTGTGTTATCTGATGGTGATGAAATACTATTGTGCTGAAAGTAATAATGAACTGGAGGAATTCCACGTGAACTGGAATGACCTCCAGGAATTGATGCAGAGTGAAAGGAGCAGAACCAGTAGAAGATTATACACAGATACTGATACATTATGGTACAATCAAATGTAATGGTCTTCTCTACTAGTAGCAATGCAATAACCCGGGACAATCCAGAGGAATTTATAAGAAAGAACACTGTCCACATCCAGAGAAAGAACTGCAGAAGTAGAAACAGAAGAAAAGCAACTGCTTGATCACATGGTTTGATGGGGATATGATTGGGGGTGTTGACTTTAAATGATCACTCTCTTGCAAATATTAATAATGTGGAAATAAGTTTTGAACAATGATACATGTATAACCCAGTGGAATTGCTCATTGGCTCCAGGAGGGAGAAGGGAAAGAACATGAATCTTGTAACCATGGAAAAATGTTCTAAATTAATTAACTAAAAGAAATTTAAAGTCATCTGCCCAATCTATTTATTTTACAGATGATGAAACTTGGAACTAGAGAGATGAAGTGGTTTAACACAAAGAATAGAGGGGGTAAGCCTCAGAGTAGGGATTTAAACCCAGATGTTTTGCTGCAAATTCTCAACTGTTCTTCTACTGGCCCACATTATAGTTTTTCCAAACTTTCAGTTTCTCAGCCTTAGAGATATTATTCTCCTCTCTTTTCTCTTCCTTACCTTTCATGTCAAATCAATTACTAAGTCTTATCCATTCTACTCTATAGCAGTTTTCTCATTTGTTTCCTCCTCTCCATTTATATGGTCACTGTCCCCAGTCAGGTCCTCATTGCTTCTTGCCTAGATGGTCTCAACTGACTTCTAATGGGCTTCTCTTCTTCTCTTCCATCTCTCATCTCCCCAATCCTTCCTCCACCTAGTAGCCAAGTTAATATTCCTAAAGCATAAGTCTTGCTATGTCATTCCCTCCTGAACAAACTTTAGTGGCTCTCCATTACCTCTAGGTTAAATATAAACTTCTTAGTTTGGGATTTAAAGCTTTTTACAACTCCAAGATTATTGTCAGGTTACCCTCCCTTGTGGGGTCTACATTCCACACAAACTATCCAACCTATTATTTCCCATGCAATCCCTGCCTCTTCAACTTCACACATTTTGCCCGAGAATCCTGGAATATTTTCTTTCCCCGCTTCTGCCTCTTCAAATCCATAACTCTTTTTTAAGACTTAGCTCAGACTTCCGGTCAAGATGGCAGCTTAGAGAAAGCTAAAGTTCAGAGCTCCAGAAACCCTTCCTTACTGATCTCAAACTGAATGCTCCTAGGGCACCAGAATTCAAAACAAACAACATAAAAGACCCCGGGAACACTCCTCCTGGACCTGGATCAAAAGGTACGTCCCCCCAAAAGTCAGAACCCGAGATCACTCCGATCTAAGGGGTAGGCAAAAGGAAGGTCCCAGGACCTATCCCCCCCAACCCAGAGTGCTGAATCTGAGGCAGCAGCAGCAGGAACCTCAGGGCAGGCAAAAGGGCCTCGGGAGCCAACTATTCTGAAGGCCGCACCCTGAAAACAACCTGACCCAGTCGCGGGGGCACCCAGACAGCAGGGAAACAGAGAGAGACAGGGGGAGCCTGTAGCCCCCTGACCAGATCCTTCCATCTGAGTCTCACCGAAGGTCCCTGCCTCAGAGCATACTCAGTCTTAGGTTAATCCTATCACCAGCCCTTGGAGCTCCAGGAAGCCACGGCCCCTCCCCCTCAGAGTACAGGCTCCTCTGGCCAGCAAAGGCATTGAAATACATCTGAGAGTGTCAAGCCAGGTGCAGAGCATAGAAGTAAGGCAACAGAGAAGCATCTGGAGGGAACTGAGGAGGGTAGTAACACCGAAACACCAGCAATTCCGGGCTTCCTGGGGAAGACAATTTGCCTGGGACTAAAGCCACTGAACACCAGACAGATAACAGAAGAGCCAGCCCCCCCTCACTCAGATACAGATGGCAAATAGTACAGAAACAAAAAAGCCCCAAAACAACAGGAAAAACAAGAAGGGGGCAACTTTGGACACATTTTATGGAGCAAAAATACAAACTACAGAGGAGATAGAAGAGGAAACACAAGCAAATGTGCCGAAACCTTCCAAAGGAAATGGAAACTCTCCACAAACTTTTGAAGAATTTGAATCGAAAATGATCAAAAAGATGGAAGCCTTCTGGGAGGAAACATGGGAAATAATGCAAAAGAATTTCACGCAACTACAAAACCGGTTTGACCAAACTGAAAAGGAAAACCAGGCTTTAAAGGTCAGAATTAGGCAACTGAAGACGAGCAGGTAAAAGAGCAAGAATCAATAAAGCAAAGCCAAAAGATCAAGAAATTAGAAGAGAACATAAAATATCTCACTGACAAGGTGACAGACTTGGAAAATAGAGGGAGAAGAGATAATTTAAGAATAATTGGACTACCAGAAAATCCAGAAATAAACAGCAAACTTGACATCGTAATACAAGATATAATCAAAGAAAATTGCCCAGAGATTCTAGAAAAAGGGGGCAATACAGCCACTGAAAGAGCTCACAGAACACCCTCTACACTAAATCCCCAAAAGACAACTCCCAGGAATGTAATTGCCAAATTCCAAAGCTTTCAAGCAAAAGAAAAAATCCTACAAGAAGCCAGAAAAAGACAATTTAGATATAAAGGAATGCCAATCAGGGTCACACAAGACCTTGCAAGTTCCACTCTGAATGATCGTTAGGCATGGAACGTGATTTTCAGAAAGGCAAGAGAGCTGGGTCTTCAACCAAGAATCAGCTATCCATCAAAACTGACTATATACTTCCAAGGGGAAGTATGGGCATTCAACAAAATAGAAGATTTCCAACTTTTTGCAAAGAAAAGACCAGAGCTCAGGGGAAAGTTCGATATCGAAATTTAAAGAGCATGGAATACCTGAAAAGGTAAATATGATGGAAAGGGAAAAGGAGAAAATTGTTATCTTTTCATTTATTCAAACTCTCTTCTATGAGGACTACATTTATATCAACCTATATATATTAATATATGGAAAATATAATGTGTAAATAGGGGGAAAAGAAAAATTAAATAGAATAATCTTTCTCACATAAAGATTCACACGGGAAGGGGAGGGGAAGAAAACTCCTATAAGAAGGAGAGAAAGAGAGTTTTTACTTAAACCTTACTCTCAGGGAAATCAACTCTGAGAGGGAAAAACATCCAGATCCATTGGGATCTTGAATTCTATCTTACCCAACAATGGTAGGGAGAAGGGAAAACCAAGGGGGTAGGGGGGAGGGAAAACAAAAAGGGGAAGGAAGACGAGGGAGAAGGGGGAGGGAACAAAAAGGGAGGGGCTAGAAAGGGAAACATATCAAGGGAGGGGACAAGGGGGACTGATTTAAAGTAAATCACTGTTTTAAAAGGTTAGAGCTAAAGAAGAAAGGTTAGAATTAGGGAAGGATATCAAAATGCCAGAGAATTCACAAGTCACAATCATAACTTTGAATGTGAATGGGATGAACTCACCCATAAAACGTAGACGAATTGCAGAATGGGTTAGAATTCCAAACCCTACCATATGTTGTCTTCAAGAAACACACATGAGGCGGGTAGACACCCACAAGGTCAGAATTAAAGGATGGAGTAAGACCTTCTGGGCTTCAACTGACAGAAAGAAGGCAGGAGTGGCAATTATGATATCTGATAAAGCCAAAGCAAAAACAGACCTGATCAAAAGGGATAGGGAAGGTAATTATATTTTGTTAAAAGGGACTTTAGATAATGAGGAAATATCACTAATCAACATGTATGCACCAAATAATATAGCACCCAAATTTCTAATGGAGAAACTAGGAGAATTGAAGGAAGAAATAGACAGTAAAACAATATTAGTGGGAGATTTGAACCAACCATTATCAAATTTAGATAAATCAAATCAAAAAATAAATAAGAAAGAAGTAAAAGAAGTGAATGAAATCTTAGAAAAATTAGAGTTAATAGACATATGGAGAAAAATAAATACGGACAAAAAGGAATACACCTTCTTCTCAGCACTAGGTCACAGAAACATGGCATACAAATGCAGAAAAGGAGAAATAATAAATGCAGCCTTTTCAGATCACAAGGCAATAAAAATAATGATCAGTAATGGTACGTGGAAAACCAAATCAAAAATTAATTGGAAATTAAACAATATGATACTCCAAAATCTTTTAGTTAGAGAAGAAATCACAGAAACAATTAATAATTTCATCAAGGAAAATGACAATGGCGAGACATCCTTTCAAACCTTTTGGGATGCAGCCAAAGTAGTAATCAGAGGTAAATTCATATCCCTGAGTGCATATATTAACAAACTAGGGGGAGCAGAAATCAATCATTTGGAAATGCAAATAAAAAACTCAAAAGCGATCAAATTAAAACCCCCCAGCAGAAAACCAAACTAGAAATCCTAAAAATTAAGGGAGAAACTAATAAAATAGAAAGTGATAGAACTATTGATTTAATAAATAAGACAAGAAGCTGGTACTTTGAAAAAACAAACAAAATAGACAAATTACTGGCCAATCTAATTTAAAAAAGGAAAGAAGAAAAGCAAATTAACAGCATCAAAGATGAAAGGGGGGACATCACCTCCAATGAAGAGGAAATCAAGGCTATCATTAAAAATTACTTTGCCCAATTATATGGCAACAAATACAGCAATCTAGGTGATATGGATGAATATATACAAAAATACAAACTGCTTATGCTAACAGAAGAAGAAATAGAATTCTTAAATAATCCAATATCAGAAAATGAAATCCAACAGGCCATCAAAGAACTCACTAAGAAAAAATCCCCAGGGCCCGAAGGATTCACCAGTGAATTCTATCAAACATTCAGAGAACAGTTAATCCCAATATTATACAAACTATTTGACATAATAAGCAAAGAGGGAATTCTACCAAACTCCTTTTATGACACAAACATGGTACTGATTCCAAAACCAGGCAGATCAAAAACAGAGAAAGAAAACTATAAACCAATACCCCTAATGAATATAGATGCAAAAATCTTAAATAGGATACTAGCAAAAAGACTCCAGCAAGTGATCAGAAGGGTCATCCACCATGATCAAGTAGGATTTATACCAGGGATGCAGAGCTGGTTCAATATTGGGAAAACTATCCACATAATCGACCATATCAACAAGCAAACCAACAAAAATCACATGATTATTTCAATAGACACAGAAAAAGCCTTTGATAAAATACAACACCCATTCCTATTGAAAACACTAGAAAGCATAGGAATAGGAGGGTCATTCCTAAAAATAATAAAGAGTATATATCTAAAACCATCAGCCAATATCATCTGCAATGGGGATAAACTAAATGCATTCCCAATAAGATCAGGAGTGAAACAAGGATGCCCATTATCACCTCTATTATTTGACATTGTACTAGAAACACTAGCAGTAGCAATTAGAGAAGAAAAAGAAATTGAAGGCATCAAAATAGGCAAGGAGGAAACTAAGCTATCGCTCTTTGCAAATGACATTTGTAGTAGATAAGTAGACAAGATGGTCTACTTAAAGAATCCTAGAGATTCAATCAAAAAGCTAATTGATATAATCAACAACTTTAGCAAAGTTGCAGGATACAAAATAATCCTGCATAAGTCATCAGCATTTCTATACATCTCCAACATAGTTCAGCAGCAAAAACTAGAAAGAGAAATCCCATTCAAAATCACCTTAGACAAAATAAAATACCTAGGAATCTACCTCCCAAGACAAACACAGGAACTATATGAACACAACTACAAAACACTCTCCACACAATTAAAACTAGACTTGAGCAATTGGAAAAACATTAACTGCTCATTGGTAGGACGAGCCAATATAGTAAAAATGACCATCCTACCCAAACTTATCTATCTATTTAGTGCCATACCGATAGAACTTCCAAAAAATTTCTTTACTGATTTAGAAAAAACTATAACAAAGTTCATTTGGAATAACAAAGGATCAAGGGAAATAATGAAAAAAAAATACAAAGGAAGGGGCCCTTGCAGTCCCAGATCTCAAACTATATTACATGCAGCAGTCATCAAAACAATTTGGTACTGGCTAAGAGACAGAAAGGGGGATCAGTGGAATAGACTGGGGGAAAGCGACCTCAGCAAGACAGTATATGATAAACCCAAAGATCCCAGCTTTTGGGTCAAAAATCCACTATTTGATAAAAACTGCTGAGAAAACTGGAAGATAGTGTGGGAGAGATTAGGATTAGATCAACACCTCACACCCTACACCAAGATAAATTCAAAATGGGTGACTGACATGAACATAAAGAAGGAAACTATAAGTAAATTAGGTAAACACAGAATAGTATACATGTCAGACCTTTGGGAAGGGAAAGACTTTAAAACCAAGCAAGACATAGAAAGAGTCACAAAATGTAAAATAAATAATTTCCACTACATCAAATTAAAAAGCTTTTGTACAAACAAAACCAATATAACTAAAATCAGAAGGAAAGCAACAAATTGGGAAGCAATCTTCATAAAAACCTCTGACAAAGGTTTAATTACTCAAATTTACAAAGAGCTAAATCAATTGTACAAAAAAATCAAGCCATTCTCCAATTGATAAATGGGCAAGGGACATGGATAGGCAGTTTTCAGATAAAGAAATCAAAACTATTAATAAGCACATGAAGAAGTGTTCTAAATCTCTTATAATCAGAGAGATGCAAATCAAAACAACTCTGAGGTATCACCTCACACCTAGCAGATTGGCTAACAGGACAGCAAAGGAAAGTAATGAATGCTGGAGGGGATGTGGCAAAGTAGGGACATTAATCCATTGCTGGTGGAGTTTTGAACTGATCCAACCATTCTGGAGGGCAATTTGGAACTATGACCGAAGGGCGATAAAAAAAAGCACTGCTGGGTTTGTACCCCAAAGAGATAATAAGGAAAAAGACTTGTACAAGAATATTCATTGCTGCGCTCTTTGTGGTGGCCAAAAATTGGAAAATGAGGGGATGCCCTTCAATTGGAGAATGGCTGAACAAATTGTGGTATATGTTGGTGATGGAATACTATAAAAAGAATAATAAAGTGGAGGAATTCCATGGAGACTGGAACGACCTCCAGGAAGTGATGCAGAGCAAAAGGAGCAAAACCAGGAAAACATTGTACACAGAGACTGATACACTGTGGTACAATTGAAGGTAATGGACTCCTCCACTAGGGACAATGCAATGTCCCTGAACAATTTGTAGGCATCTAAAAAACACTATCCACAAGCAGAGGATAAACTGTGGGAGTAAAAACACCGAGGAAAAGCAACTGCTTGACTACAGGGGCTGAGAGGAAATGACTGAGGAGAGACTCTAAATGAACACTCTAGTGCAAATACCAACAACATGGAAATGGGTTCGAAACAAGAACACATGTGAAACCCAGTGGAATTGTGCGCCGGCTATGGGAGAGGTGGTGGGATGGGGGCGGGGGGAGGAAAAGATAATGATCATTGTTTCCAATGAATAATGTTTGTAAATAACCAAATAAAATAATATTTAAAAAGTCAACCCCCCCCCAAAAGACTTAGCTCAGGTATCACCATTCTCCCCAATTGTTAATGCTCTTCTACTCCCCCAACCCCAAATATTATTGCTCTCTGTACACATTCACTCTCCCTCCCTCCTCTCTCTCTCCCTTTCTCTCTCTCTCTTTCTCTCTCTCTCTCTCTCTCTCTCTCTCTCTCTCTCTCTCTCTCTCTCTCTCTCACACACACACACACATACAATCACACACACATGCTTAGGTGGTATATTCAACTAGATACAGGTGTTGTAGTGGATATAGCATTGGATTTTGAATCAAGACCAAAATTCAAATCCTGCCCAAGATTACACTGCTATTAAGTGCTGTGATCTCTCTTACTCAATATGTCCAAAACTGAACTCATTATCCTCTCCCCAGAACTCTCATCTATTTCCAACTATTTTTTTAAAGCATTGAGGGTACCATCATGCTCTTGGGCATCCATCCGGCTCACAGCCTAGGTGTCATTCTCAACTCTCCTCACCCTCCCTGCCTAATCTTTTGCCAAGTCTTGCTGATTCTACCTTTCCAAACTCTTTGGAATTTGGCCTCTTCTCTCTACTCTAACACTGTGACCACTAATAGTGCAGGTCCTGTTACCTCATGCCTAGATAGTCAATCAGTAAGTGTCATCTGTGTAAGTAAGACACTGTGCTAAGGGCTGGACAATTGTAATAGTTTCCTGATTAGCTTCCTTCCCTCACCTCTTCTCTCTCCAGTACCTCTTCCACTCAGCTATCAAAGGGATCTTGCTAAAGGGCAAGTCTAACCATATCATCTCCTTATTCAATAGAGTCCACTGCTTCTTATTGTCTCTAGGACCAATCTTAAAATCCTCTGGCCACCAAATCCTCCATAGATTAGCCCTCTCCTGCCTGTCCAGTCTTCTTACATCTTCACCCTCCCTGCTCTGACCTCCTTGCTTTTCTTCCCTTAAGACCCTTCATCTCCCAAGCCAAGCATGTTCAGGGGCTGTTCCTGTTGCCTGGAATTCACATCTTCCTCACCTCTCTCTCCTGCCTTTCCTGTCTTTCTTGTAGTCACAGCTAAAATCCCACCTTCTGCAAGAAGCTTTTCCTACCTCTTCTCATGATGAGTGTCTTTACTCTAAGACAATCTCTGATTTAATCTGTGTCTTGTTCTATGTAGTTGTTTGCATGTTCTTTCTTTCCCCTCCCCAATTGATCATTAAGCTTCTTGAAGGCAGGGGCCATCTTTGCTCTTTCTTTGTATTCTTAGCATTTAGCATAATGCCTGGCACATGGTAGGAACTTAATAGATACTTGTTCACTTGAATTGTATAGTCAATAAAAAGAGTTCAGGGGGGCAGCTGGGGAGCTCAGTAGATTGAGAGCCAGGCCTAGAGATGGGAGGTCCTAGGTTCAAATCTGACCACAGACACTTCCCAGCTGTGTGACCCTGGGCAAGTCACTTGACCCCCATTGCCTAGCCCTTACCACTCTTCTGCCTTGGAGCCAATACACAGTATTGACTCTAAGACATAAGGTAAGGGTTTAAAAAAAAGAGTTCAGATATAAGGGTGGCTCAGTGTATTGAGAGCCTAGCCTGGAGGGGGGGGGGGGTCCTGGGTTCAAGTATGAACCCAGATATTTTCTGGCTATGTAACTCTGGGCAACTCACTTTACCCCCATTGCCTTTACCACTTTTCTGCCTTGAATCAATTCATTCTAAGGAAGAAAAGGATTAAAAAAAGAATAAATAAACAAATAGAAATAAAAATGAATACAGATATAAGCAAAAAGAAAGGACTTCCTCCCTTAGAGGAGTTTACATTTTGATAACGGAAGACAACATAGTTGAAAAGGATGGGAGAGGTACCCAGGTGGAGAGTTGTATATGTGTGAGTGTATAGACACACACCTATTAGCACAGATACATACATGCATGAATGTACATGTAAATATATATGTACAAGTAAATATGCATATATGTATGTATACACACACCTTCCCAGTATTCTCCTTCTAGAGAAGTTAATAACCACTGAGCTTTACAGGGACCATGTAGGTCTTTTGATAAATGGGACCCAGTTGGTGGCTTGCAATACCACTTGGGGTTTGTGTCTATCCCCAGCCCCACTGCCACATAGTAGGGACTTAATAAATATTTGTCGAATCAGTGAATAAATAAGAGAAGACCTGCCTTTGTACTCTTGAGTCCCATAGAGTCTGCCATTCCTTTAAGGAATTTTGCTAGCATACAAGGGATAAGGGGCCAAACACATAGTCCAAGAAAGCTTTGTATTTCAAGCCCTAGAGCAGTGTATTTCAGCTTTCCTTCATCTCTTTGGTAACATCCATTCAAATGCCCATGGATCCAGGCCCTTTTAACCTAGTACAAGCTGCCCCTGGCAGTCATCTCATTTTGATTTTTGGAAGAGGGTTCTGTTCATGTTTCATCATTAACTATAGACGCTTTGCAATCTGCACTCTGGCTCCCTTAAGATTCAAGCATATGTCTGGGCTTCCTGTTGTTGCTCTTCTAACCAAAATGGAACTAATCTCTATGGTATCCACCTAATTCAACGCCCTTGGGTTAATTTATTTGCATATTGTTTCCAGTTGCAAGTATCCTGTTTATTCAGGTTAGCAAAACTACTTTCTCTGGAATACTACTCTCCTCTATAATTTCACTAGAAACTTGGGGTTGTTCAGTAGTTCCAGTCTTGTTTGACTTTTCATAATGCCATTTGGGGCTTTCTTGGTGAAGATATTAGAGTGGTTTGCCATTTCCTTCACCAATTCATTTTGCAGATATGGAAACTGAGGCCAACTGGGTTAAGTGCCTTGTCCAGGGTCACACAGTTAAAAAGTTCCTGAGGTTGGATTTGAACTCAGGTCTTCCTGACTCCACTTGTGCCCCCTAGCTGCCCCTTTTATACAAGCAGACAAGCTATCCCTCTAAGAGTTAGTAGAAGGTAGAAAGTAGATGAGACTCAAACATTCATTACCCAGAAGCCAGTTTGGGGATGAACCTCTTCATACTTAGCTATGTTTCCAACTATAGATATACTATGTGGGGCTTATCTTAGGGCAGTTGGTGGTACAGTGGATAGAGCACTGGGTCTGGAGCCAAGAAGACTTGAGTTCAAATTCAACCATAGATACTTATCAGCTGTGTGAGGCTGGACAAGCCACTTAACCTTTGTTAGCCTCAATTTCATCATCTGTAAATGGGGGTGATAGCACCCACCTCTCAGAGGTGACAATCAAATGAGATAATAAATGTGAAGCACTTGGTATAGTACCTGGCACATAGTAAGTACTATCTAAAGGTTAGGTATTATTATTGTCCTGATAGTTTTTCCAGTTTAGTTGGACCTACCAGACCATTATATGATCAAGGTCAGGGCATGACTCTCTAGTAAACTTTATTTTACTCATGCAAGGTGTACTGTGCATTTTTAACAGGTGAAATGTAGCATTTTCTGAAGGTTTATGAACTAATGGAAATAACAGAGGTGGAACCTGAATAGAGCATGCTCTGCCTCTGGTTCCTGATTTCTGGAGCCAATTCTTTTCTTTCTGCTAAAGCTTTTAAAGTTCCTTTTATTTTTGTCTTCTAATTGCTTTGGTAGAGTTATCATTTTTACCTGTTGAGGAATTTTTAACCTCAGATGGAGCAAACAAATTGCCTTAGCTGTTTGTTCATATTTCTTCCTAGGGAAGAGAGATGGGTTTACCTATTTGAAAGAAAAATAAAGGTCATGGTTAAGAAGGGGCATTGAGATATAATTATTTGGGAGAATAGTATTAAAATGATTGAATGGAAAATATATGCAAAGTTCTTTGGAAACCTTAAAGTATTAAATATGGTCAGTTAATAGTAATGATGATATTAGGTTTCTCATCTTCTATTCAATGAAATTGAGAGAGAAGTGGTCCTGGGAAAAGTCTTTATCTTTCTATTATTTTATAATCAAATGTTCTGTGAACTATTGTATAGCTGGATAAAATAACTGCCTTTTGTAATGGAATAAAAGGTATTGGGATATAAATTCATCTTTTATAGGTTCACTGAAAGCATCTTCAGTAGCGGACAGGATGATGCAAATAATATGTACCTCATCCTCTTCCCACATGGTTTTGATTGTCTTCTGTTCTGTTTTAAAATTTAAATATTCTCATATCTTTATGGATCAATATCAAATCCAGGCATTGTTGACAAAAATTTTATTTGTGGTAATATTTGAGTTACATTAAAATAGTTTGTTGAATTATCAATCAACAAGAATATGTAAAGCACTTCTATATGCCAGGTGCCAGGGATACAAAGGCAAAAAAATACATAATCTTTGCTTTTAAATGGTATTATAATCTCTCAAGGGATTCATGTATATATAAGTACATGTAAAATGAAAAGAAGAGTGACTAGGCACCACAGTAGACCGAATGCCAAACCTGGAGTCAGGAAGACTCATCATCCTGAATTAAAATTGGCCTCAAACATGTACTACCACTGTGACCCTGAACAAATCATTTAATTCTACCTCAGTTTCCTTATCTATAAAAGGAGCTGGAGAAGGAAATGGCAAATCACTCCAGTTATCTTTGCCAAGAAAACTTCAAATAGAGTCATGAAGAGTCAGACATGAATGAAAAGAATTGCCAAGAATAGTTTGGTACCTTTCTTTATTGGCCAAAGAGTTGTTATCTGTTTATGAAAAACAATAACTTCTAGTGTATAGTTCTGGCTACTTAGTCACATCTTTAAAGGTTTTCTGTAAATCCTAATTTTTTGCAACTGGCAATGATATGTTATGGTGTCTACCATAGCAACATCTATATTTATCAATAAGTCTGTATTCATTGAGATGGAACTTTCTGGAATTTTCTGGTAGCGGGACCTAATCGTATATATCTATGATAAGACTATTTGTCTGATGCTTCTTGGTCCACATATTGTTGGTTGAGTTACCCCTGGAGGGTCTTACAACTCCCCAAATTCTTGGATCTGAGCCATTTTCTTTGGCTCTATTTGGTGGTTTACCAATCTTGGTTATATTCTCTAAGTACAGTGGCCAGCCTCTATCAGTTAATAATTTTTGCTATTGTTCTGTGGAATAATATGTGTTCAGGAAATAGATCTGTAAATTTTGAATCTATTTTTCATACTTCCTGAGAATATTTACGTCATCATCTTCTCTCTTTTTTTAAAGAAAGATTCATCTTTCTATAGCTGCCTCGGAATTTTATCCTTTTGTTTGTTATCATAACATGAATTTTTAATTTGGATTTGTTGTCTTTTATTTCCATTTGTTTTATCATGCCAAAAATGTATATGAAGTTTGGTATTTCAAAGCTGTTAATTGCCATGAATATGATTATTCTCATTCAGCTTTGACTATAGGATGATAGGAAGTTTTTCTACAAATGCAGATACTATTTTCTCCTTGATGACATTGCGTTTGATGTGACTTCCCTAGCGAAGACCAAATGAGAGATTTGTAAGTCATAATCTTCGTCCATTCCTTCTATTTGACTTTTAGATTTGAGTTCAGTGCCTTAAGTCACTCTGAGAATTTTACATTTGTTGAGTCCACACGATGTTTTGATATTAGAGATTTTCGGAGAAATGGAGAAGCTTTTAATTATTTTTTTCTGTGCCAATATATGGAGTCATATGACTTGATGTTACCTATCCACATGTATCAAAGGATTAATATGATGTTTTGGTGTGGTTCCATCTTTGACTTGGCAGATACACCCTGTTCTATTCAGGAGAGACAATAATAAATGATAATGGGCTTGGATGGTGTTGCTGAAGGATGTACATTGATATCAATCGTTCATGAAGTTGTTGCATTCATAGTATGTTAAATACAGAACAATTTTCCATGTAGATGTCAGATGCTGAACTGTTATATTTGGATCCATTTCAATGTTTTCTTTATAGGAACAAGCTACTATTATCTTTGTCATCAATGTTATTATTCCCTCATCACCGCAAGAGCAGGAAGTATCAAAATCGTCCTTACTTTTGCAGAACACGTGGAAATCTCAGACCAGCAAAAAGGGGAAGAGGCAAGAAATAGCAAATTATCCGCCTGGGTTAGACCAGCCATGCAATTTGTTGTTTGAAAGTTTGTCACAGTCAAGCCTTTAACGTCAGCTTGCCAAGACGCTTGGACCCAGTCCCAAGCAAGATGACACCATTTCATTTTGATTGAATAGCCATCCATCCTTTTAAATGAAGCCGGTGTGCTCAGTTCCTACTTTTTGGAGGCGACTTCAGCTCAGCCTGACCATATGCTTGGCAGGACTTCCAAGCACACAACTGATTGGAAAGCAAGGATATGCACTGGTCTGAGAACACACACACAAAACCGTCTGGTGTGCATGCTGAATGCTGATGGGATGCTTGACAGAGAAGTTTACAAGGGAACTTATCATGGATTCCCAGGCACCGGCGCAGATAAGATGGGAACTTTTGCATTTAAATATGCCAGACCTACCCTCCCTCCATGCCTTTCTCTCCCCGGATAACCATGTTCTGGGACTAACCACAAAAACTGCATCTGCAGACAAAGCACTTTGATTGAAATGTGTCAAAACCAATAAACAAAATTTTAAGAATGGTTGAATTTAAATGACCTTTTGCACATGTGTTGTTTGGATAACATGGTGCCAAGAGGCCTTGTGGGACTGGATTTTCCACTTTTAAACTAGTTGTTGTTTTGCTATTGTGTAAACACAGCCTAGATGTGGTTCCAGATGGGCAGCGGTGGCTACCCCAGCTCACCCTTGACTCACCCTCGCGTTGACCTCATGCTGAGTGATATACCTTCCTGGACTCTGGCTTCTTGGATTCCCTGGGTGGCTCCTCTTTGTACCATTGGAGGTGTGACCTGGTTGCTGGTCAGTCTTCTAAGAGAAACAACATGAGGCTGTCACAGAATTGCAGAATGTTAGTTCTGCAAAAACAAGGAATCTTTAGAGACTGTTTAGTTCAAGGGTTCTGACCGTGGGATCCATGAACTTGGTTCTTGAATCTTTTGATAGTGATATTTCAATATCATCATTTCCTCTGTAATTGTATCTATTTTATTCATTTAAAAATATTATTCTGAGAAGGGACCCCTAGACGTCACCAGGATGCCAAAGGAGTTTATAATAAAGAAAAAAGGTTAAGAACTTCTGATCCAAATTTTTTGTGTGTCTGATAAAATTGAACCCCAAAGAGGTTTAGATTTGCCCCAAGCCACATATCTAGTTGGTGAAGAAATTGGGGCACTACACCCTTTACGTTGATGATGGAAAATCAGAATAGAATAGGAAA
Organism: Monodelphis domestica; assembly: GCF_027887165.1. NCBI lineage: Eukaryota > Metazoa > Chordata > Mammalia > Didelphimorphia > Didelphidae > Monodelphis > Monodelphis domestica. The sequence goes on from NC_077231.1 coordinate 276,277,569, forward strand.
AATTTATTGAATGAAACCATTCCTTTTATTTGGATAATGAGCTCATACTGTCCAAAACACTTAAAGTCTTTAATGTTTGCTTTGTGACTAGGGAAATCCATCAGGACCACAAGAGTGAGGAACCCAATTGAAGTACAGTACCAGGTACACTCTGGTGTAGGAGGTGGTTATTGAAAAAAGAGCTAGGTGGTACGGTGGTTAGAACTCTAGGCTCGGGGATAGGAAGACCTGAGTTCAAATCTGTCCTCAAACACTTATGAGAGGTATAACCCTGGGTTAGTCATTTGACTCTGTTTGCCTCAGTTTTCTCACCTATAAAATGAGCTAGAGAAGGAAATAGAAAACCATTCCAGTATCTTTGACAGGAAAATCTCAAGTGGGATTACAAATAATTGAATACGACTGAAGCAACTGAACAACACACAATATCGAAAGAGAAGTGGGAACACTTGTACATTTCCAGTGGATTTAAGAGTAATCACATCCCTATCACTGTTAAGTGGAATGGATTCACTGAGGAGAGAGAACCTCTTCTGAGGTATAGTGAAGAAAGGTACAACCTTGATATAAGAGTATAACTCAAGTAGCCTTTTCCCTTAGAATTATTTTTGTATGTGATTTTAATGTGCTGACCCATTGGAGGACAACATGGTAGACAATGCTTTTCTACCAATGTGCATTTTAAAAACTGTGTCTGAAGACATTTCTACCGAAGAGTAAGGGCTCTATTCACCAGACTGTGAATATGAATCTGTGATAACTCAGCAATATAGATACAGTCTATGCCTCATATAAAGTTGGTGTATCCTTTCCTCTAGGTGAGTTGAGAACTCTGAACCTAACACACAAGAACACACAAAGCCTAGGAGCTTTCCCATTGTAAGTGTCATGGTTAAGGAAGACAACACAGAAACATTTTACATTTACAAATGCTGTTAGGATCCCTTTACAGTCAAGTTGGTGGGGACTATTTGTATGTGTATTTAAGCAGTATAGAGAATTTCTTGATTTCCTATTTTCCCATTCTAATTTTCCCAAAAATCATTCTGTGTCCTTTTTGCAACCCTCCTGAATGTCTATTAGTCTGCAAATGTTTATTTCCTGAAATAGCCCTTGCCATCTGATAAGTGTTTTGCTATTTTATTAGTCTTACTACTTTGTATGTATTTGGGGGCAGTAACTCATGTTGTCTATGACAATTCAGAGGATTTGCATGTGTCTGATTTGTATATTAGTTTACATCACAAAGGAACTAAAATTCTTCTTACAACAGATATAGTATGAATGCCAGAAAAATGTCCTAGCCCCTGTCTTGTCTCCTTGACCTGAGTATTAGAGAGGGAATGATTAGATGAATTTTTTTTTTACACAACATTTACTTTTAATGTGTGATTCTTTTATTTGGTGATGGTTAGGGAAGGGGATACAGAGGCAGGGGGTAAAACTGTGATTTCATCAGGAAACTCCTTCTGCTCTGACCCCCTGGACCACATACACTGGCAGTATTCCCAAGTGCAACCCTGCCCAAATTAAAATGCAATTGGGTAATATTTAATAAAATTGATCAAAATAGATAAAAACAAAGATAAGATCACATTTTAAAATTAAGTCATTATGCAGGCAGGAATGCTTCTGTACAATTTAGTGACCCCCATTTCGATTTAAATTTGATGCCACTGTGGATTAACAAGACAATGTTTTGCTTTATAATATGGAAATTCAGGAATAAATCAGATTCCAACTTAAGTTCTAATTGCTTCAGTTCCTCAGATATAAAACAGGGACACCCTGGAGAAGGAAATGGTAAGCTACTCCAGTGTCTGGGCCAAGAAAACCCAAGGGACAAAATCCATGGCATAAAGGACTGAAGTATAGCAATTATTGACTCATCCTCATCATTACTAGCTGTTTGGCAGATAAGACAATGGGTACCATGGCATCAAAGTCAAATAGAGATGAGACCATGAAATTCCCTATGGCCTGCAATTTGTCTTAGAAAACCATATATTAGCATTGTCTGTGTTTCGTGGTATTTTTATCAATTTTTTAAACTATGTTCCAATTGTATTTTCATCTGATTGGGGTCTCACTTGGGAACATGACACTCCATATGCACACAATACATGGTTTCCATCACTCCTCTCCTCCTTTTAACTTCCTTTGATGTCTCTTCCCCATTTGGCTGTAAGTTGCTTGAGGGAGACTATCTTTTTGCTGGCATTTTTATTCTGACTGGCACATAGTAAGCATTTAACAAATGTAAGAATTTTTGTTCTAACTTGAACAGTTGGAAGTCATGGAAATTGTATTCATCTGCCAGGAGAAAGCATGCCCAGTACACCATGAGTTATCTAGGTTGCTAAAGAGGAAGGAAGTATTCTTGGGCTGAGGCTGTTGGATCTGAAACAAGCAGGAGAGTATTTCCCTACATGGTGCTGCTGCCAGCTCCCTATGAATTTCCCACACTGGTGCAAAGATCCTGTAGTCCTACCCTAGTTATAGCTTTGAGCATACATACCACAGACACACATCCTTAGGCAGATTTAACAGTGCTTAGCCTCTTGCTGAAGAAGCATTTGGGGCAGCTTGCTCCTGGAAAAAATGAGCTGCCAATTCAAGACAGGAGATAGGAGTGGAAGAAGGGGTGTCACCCAGGGTGATATCAACCATGGGATGTGTTTGGAGCAAATGGGGAGAGTGATGCTTGCCCATTCTGAAACTACCAAGTTTGGGCTATTTTGAAGGAGAAAAGAAGAAGCAGTGTGGTATAGAGAAGCGAGGAAGAATTGAGTTCAAGATCATGAACCCCCTCTCTGCCCTTCTTCCACCCTCACACCCACTAGCTATTTCTTGAACTTTTCTTAAACACAAGTTTGTATTTCCTTAGCCATTAATCAAATATTCCAGTATGAGAGTGCCTGTTATTTAGCCTTTAACCATATTCACCCTGGTTTCTCCAGGTGCAAGAATAAAGAATGAGAGGGGCCCATCGTCTACTGCCCCATAGTCCTCTATCACCTCCAAGGTCCATTTAGTAAGTATCTGGTCAAGGCGATGGCCACAAGATGCAGAATTATACTTACATTTGCAGCACAGACGATATAGGAATTGTTTTCCTTGACTTGCATATTTGTTAATGAGGAATTTTTCTTTACATTCAGAGGTGGAGGGTAAGGAAGTGGGGAGAGGGAGAAGCAAAGAAAGAATAGAGTCATTGATACATTTTTTTAGTGCAGAGAAGAGAACATAAAGAAGACTGGGGGGGGGTGGAGAAGCACAGACAAGCAGGATAGCTTTGAAATTTGCAGGTTGAATATTTTTGTACTTAAAAAGAAAAGTAAGCCAAACACAATAGAAATCTATAGTTTCATGTACAAATTCTCCTCTTTTGACCTCTGGACAAGGAAATGCCCATTTTATTTGGTGTGTGTTAAGTTGAGAATAAAAATCAATAAATAGAAATGCATCTGGTCCATAGTTTGTAACATGGTACAATCCATCTCTACAAATATTAAGGATTCATTCAACATGTATTTATAAAGTCCCCAAAGTGTGCCTAGCACTGTGCTGAGCTCTGTGAGGAATGCAAAATTAGGAGGAGTCACAGTCAAGGAACAACTATGATGCATTTGGGGAGAGATGAGAGAAGCAGAAATAGAGCATCCGAGAAAATAAACATATGACACAATGGAGAATAAGGCAATATATTGGCTCAGATAACACCAGTGAGGAAATTTGATTCGAGACATCCTATGTTGCATTACTCTCTCCACAGAGGAATGAGAAACAGTCTTGAATCATGGGTTGTTTGTTGCCTCCTTTTCTTTCCTTCTTTTTCCCATTCTTTCTTAAATCAGGGTTACTTCAGTCTTTGGAATATTTCCTGAATAGGGAAATACCAGCATGAATCCTTCAGACATATGATCAGTTAATTGTTGGCATATTTCAGGAAACATGGCATATACCTTAAGTGAGCTGGAGTATTGGCCAAGAAATTCTTCCTAGTACACAGAAAAGGGAATGTTCAAAAGTTCCTGGGAGCAGAGAGGCAGCCTGGTGTAGTGTGTAAATAAAGTACTGGATTTGGAATCCAGAAGACCTGGGTTCAAATCCTCCCACCCCCTATTTAATAGCTTTAGGACAATGAACAAGTCCTTTTACCTCTCTGATTTGGACTTTATTCTTTTGTAAACTGAAGATAATACCTATCTGACAGAACTGTGTGACTCACAAATGAGCTAATAATAGATGTTCATATACTCATATCTGGACAGGATCTCACTGCAGTCAGTTTAATCTCATCATTTTACAGATGAGAAGACCAAAATGTTGTTTAGTCATTTTTCAGATTCTTCATGACCCTATTTTGAGATTTTTTTGGCAGAGATACTGGTGTGGTTTGCCATTTCCCTCTCCTTTGATAGGTGAGGAAATTGAGGCAAATTGGATTAAGTGACTTACCCAGGATCACAGGGCTAGTAAGCATCTGAGATTTGAACTCAGGTCTTCTTGACTCTGGGCTTAGCACTTTATCCACTATACCATTTAGTTATCCCTAGGAAATTGAAATACAGGATGGTTAATGACTTGCCCTAGGTCACACAGAAGTGGGATTTGAAACCAGCTCCTTTGCCTATAGAGTTGCAGTTTTTTAAAGCATTACATAAATGTCAATCATTATTCTTCTGACCTGATTTATACCCTCTGAAAGTCTTTATGTTGCTGAGGGTTGGACTCAGTCTTAAAGGAGTTTGTGATCCTACTTCTAGATCCTTGCCAGCTTTGCTGTCAGTCAGGTGTATCATTACTGCTTATTAGGAGAGCATGGTGGGAATAATAATGATGGTGATGGATGATGATGATGATAACTCACACTGAGGTAGGCTCTCAGGCTGATAAAGAGCTCTCACCACAACTACTTAATGAGGAAGGCAGAATAAGTGGAGGTGAATAGGACCACTGACACTGTCAAGGTCATTTAACTAATAAGTGTCAAACATAGGAGTGACTCATTGCCAGCTTTGGGATTCTAGGTCCTTTGCTTCACCAGAGAGGTGACATTATTGGCCCATATATGAAGTTCATCATGGAGAATGGAAAACAAATGGATTTCTTTAAGTCCAGTAGACTATGAGCCTGAATTCTTTGATTCTAAATCCAGTGGGGTTTTTTCCATGGGGAGATTTCCTTTCCCAAGTACTTCCTTTATTTTAAATTGAATTCTCAAGAAGGTAATAGGTGATATTAGGCAATTTTCCTCAGGACCAGATAATAGAGTACAAAGTAGATGCCTGAACTACATGATGATAAAGTATGGTGAAGTTTCCAAGTCAATCTGATGGAATTATAGGATGTGGCCGGGGATGAAGGCAAGGATGGAGATGTGAGAAAGTTTTAGTAATTGGTTGTCTAAAGAACCATCCATGCTCTTGGTGACCTATAAAAAGCAAGAGTCAACTCTGAAGATGGAGCTTTGTCCTTTGTAACTCTTGGAGAATTCAGCAAAGGAGGAAGGGATTTCTCTGCACCTTGATTAGCAATAGTTCATGACAGCATCCAGTGGAATGGGGTTCAATGATGGAACTGAGACAATGAGAGTATTTGAGAGTCCACCACCTGGTTATATTTTGTTAAAGCAATGGCAGAATTCAGAGCCAAGGCTCCTATTTGTCCTGGTTTGGGTTCTTTCCAAAAGAGCAGAGCAGTAGCCTAGGCTAGGATTTTAGCTAGGTCGAAAGCAAGAGATTATAGAGAATATGGCCAAATGTTCCAGGCTGGGCCTAGCTAAGGCCAGTCTCTTAGGAGAACAGGTTAGACATTGGAACAAAATAAGATGCTCATGAGTTATTCAAGTTAACAAAAGATTTATTTAGTCATAGCAGGGGAAAAGTTATTTGCCAAGGATAGGTAATGAGAATACCTCCAATTGGTTCACCTTAGTCAAGTCCCCTGGTTGTATCATCCACTGTGATATACTACAAAATCCTGGGAGATCCTATTCCCAGGTCCTCATGGCTATTTTACACTCAGATGAAAACTAAACTAGAAATCCTAAAAATTAAAGGAGAAATTAATAGTTGATTATTAATTAATGAGTTAATGAGTCAGTAGCCTGAGCTGTTTGACCCCTAAGTCAACCAGATCTCTAGGAAAATACCTGTACCTTTTAAGGAAAAACTAGCCTAACCTGCATGATGGAGGGGTTAAGATTTTTCTCCTATCATACCAAGAATCTGCTAATCCTAGTTTATGAGTTCTGGTTCTTCTGAAAGAGTCTAGTAGTACTTTAGGCCAGAATTTCAATCCCTTCCAAAGCTAGGGATGATAAAGACAATGATTATGGATTAGTGCTGGAGCCATGTGCCCTGCCCAGGAGCAGATCCAGTGGTGTTCCCTCGGAAAAGCAAAGTGAACTGTACTGAAAGAAAAAAAATTGCTTTGTCCACGTTTCTTCTTTGTATGTTTGTCTTTAATTATAAATTCTTAGTGTTCATTTTCCCCAGTGACACTATATGTGTTCATAGGGAAGTGCATCTCAGGTTCATAGAAGAAATATTTTATTGTTACTTTTCTCATATGCTATTACAATAAATGTCCTTGCTTTGAGCTAATTTTAAAGTTCTTTGGCTGACTATCAAAAGGTAAGCACATTGGTGGGGGCTCATAAGCCATGTTTTTAGGAGTTTAGATCCACAAAGTATCTTGAACATGGTGTAATACGTTTGAATTGGGGATAATGCCAGAGGTATTCTATGATGATACCTACAATTTATAAATTAACTCTATTTTCTTTCTGTCTCTGTCTCTGTCTTTCTTTCTGTCTCTCTGTCTCTGTCTGTCTGTCTGTCTGTCTGTCTCTGTCTCTGTGTCTCTGTGTCTCTGTCTCTGTGTCTCTCTGTGTCTCTGTGTCTCTGTCTCTGTGTCTCTGTCTCTGTGTCTCTGTCTCTGTCTCTCTGTCTCTGTCTCTGTCTCTCTCTGTCTCTGTCTCTGTCTCTCTCTCTCTCTGTGTCTCTCTCTCTCTCTCTCTGTGTTTCTCTTTCATTGCTGATTTTATTTAAGCTCTTTCAGCCTTCTGCGGAGATTCAGTGTGAATGCCTCCTAGCAACTGTCATGAGGTATTCTCTCAACTCTTGGGTTCAGAGGAAACTCTTTTGTCTTTATTCTCCTGGAATAGTTCCAGGTAATTGTCACAGATTAACATATTGAGCTCAGAAAACTTGCCTCTATGGCCTATCTCTTCTGATTTTTCTTGTCTCTTGTTAAAGATGAATGATTTTCCAAGAAAACATAATCTCAGGCCTTCATGTTTTGTTTCTTCATGAGTCAACTTGGCCCTTTCTCTGCTCCCCTTGTAGTCCCACCCAATTTCTTCCTTGGGGCAATGGTCTGCTTGACAGGAACAGCATGCAACCGTCAACCCAATAGCTGATTACATCAGCCAGGAGAAGGATGCCACTCACCAATCAAAAAGATTAATTGTAAATGTATCATAGGTTTGTAGATTTAGAGCTGGAAGGAGCCTTGATCAGAGCTACTCTAATAAAAACATGCTGAAAAGCAGTTCACATGCATCAAAAATATTATTTTTTACTTATGAAGAGCAAATGATTTGGTCTTTGTTCAGGGTTTTGAGGGAGGCAGCATGTGTGTTGGAAAGAACTCTAGACTTGGAGGTCCAAAGACTCAAGTTTAAAAACCAACTCTTCTATTTACTTCTTATGTGATGAATTAAGGGCAATTCAGTTCCTTTTTCCTTCAGTTTATCATGTTTGAAATGAAGGAACTGTACTAGGTGAGCTCTACCTTGATCTTAGTCACTTTCACACTTATGTCTTCTCTCCGCTGAAAGGTAAGATTATTTGTCCTTGGATCCTTCTTGCATCTTTTCATGGATCAGGAAGGTTGATTCCTTTCTTCTTCCCCAACCACTTCCTTGACCAACTCTATCAGCTTTAGAAGCATTAAAGAATTTGAAATGACTATTCTATTTATTTCCCTGGCTTCAGTCTCTTAGGAGGTGGAAAGTAGTCTAGAATAGTACCTGGTTAATTAATTCCCAAGTCAGCTATGTGAGGTATTCTTACTGGGAGCCTCTGGCCCCATGTAGTTCATTGGTTGGGACTTATCCTGGTCAAATGGCATGACTTTTAAGTAGGAAGAAATAGAGAGGCCCTTATGACACATATATTAATCAACAGACATTTATTAAGCACCTACTACATACCAGGTACTGTGTTAAGCATTGTATAGTTATAAACTGATGTCTCCCTTTATGATCTGTGTTAATAGAATTTACAACTTTCACTCAACTGAATTTTTTCAGACCTGATGCTTCAAAGAGTGTAATCTTCTTAATTCTGGGTTAACATGGCTGCAGTTTAGGCACAGGACTCTTCCTCTCCTCATCACTTACCAATATAGACTACCTCAACAGGCCAAAAACCCCAAATTCAGATGAATGAAGGGTCTCTACAGTTGGGTGCAGCACTGAAGGTATGTGAGATTTAGGTATTTCCACACTATAAGGGGGGTGAAATAGCTCCCACCAAAACGTGAGTTGATCAAACCTCCTCCACCCCACTGACAGAGCCAGAGTCAGAGCCAGCTCCCCAGAATCAGTTGGCAAGCGAGGGGCATCTCTATGTTCCTGGTAGCTGACTAAGACTCAGGGACCTACCCCTGAGATCCCAGCAGGCTTAAGATCACAGACCTTGGGCACAGAGATAGCACAGAGAAGGGCAGCAGGGAGTAGAAACTGTGGAGACTTGAGAGGTGGCTTCAGGCAAAAACTGTCATCCTTAGCTCCATACACAGCCTCCTTACTTAGACTCCTGACTGGAAAGGGAAGGAAAAAACCAGCTTAGAGATAGCAAACAATGCCCAGACAATACAACTTCCAACCACCAAGAAGATCAAGAAGAAGACTTTGACCCTGGATAAATTTTATGGAGGAAAAATCCAGACTACAGAGGAAACAATAGAGGACAAGGAACAATTAAATGAATCCACCCCCCCCAAAAAAACCCCCAGAAATTGGCCATAAACTCTTGAAGAATTTAAATCTGAAATTTTGAGGAAAAATGGAGGAATTTTGGCAAGAAAAGTTGGAAATAGTTAAAAAAGAAAATAACAGCCTAAAAGACAGGAACCCCCGAATGGAGAAAGAAGTGCAGAAATTGAATGAAATGATAAATAAATTGGAGAACACAATTAAACAGCTGGAAGCCATGAAAATCAGGATAGACCAAGTCAAAAAGGAGAAATTGAAAGATTATAATGGAAAACTAAAAGACTTTAGCAGAAAACCAGTCTTTAAAGACCAGAATTGGGCAGTTGGAAGCCAATTATCTCACAAAACAGCAAGAGTTAATAAAGTAAAGTCAAAATACTGACAAAATAGAAGGAAACATGAAATATCTCACTGAGAAGATGACTGATCATGAAAACTGGTCTAGGAGAGACAATTTGAGAATCATTGGTCTACCCCAAAACCCAGAAATAAACAGAAACCTTGACATCATACTACAAGAAATTATCCAAGAAAACTGCCCTGATATTCTTGAACAAGAGGATAAAATAGACATTGAAAGAGTTCATAGAACACCCTCTAGACTGAATCCTCAAAGACAACCCCCAGGAATGTAGTTGCCAAATTCAAGAGCTTCCAAGCTAAGGAGAACATTTTACAAGAAGCAGGAAAGAGACAATTCAGATATCAAGGAGCACCAAGCAGGATTACACAAAATCTGGCAGCTTCCACACTAAAGGACCGCAAAGCTTTGAATATGATATTCAGAAAGGTAAGAGAATTGGATCTTCAACCAAGGATCACCTACCATCAAAACTGATTATACACCTCCAGGACATTCAATAAAATAGAAGATTTACAAGTATTTGTAAAGAAAAGACCAGAACTAAGTGGAAAGTTTGATATCCAAACACAAAAATCAAGAGAAACATGAAAAGGTGAATAACAAAGAGAGGGGAAAGAAAAAATTGTTTTTATTTAAATTTTCTTCTTTAAAGGCTTCAATAAGATCAAATTGCTTTTATTAATATATGGGAAAATGTTATTTGTAACTCTCAAAAATTATATTCACTATTATAGTAATTAGAAGAATAATTATAGCTAGAGATTAGGGTAATAAGTGGTCTAAGATGATATGTAAAAAAAGAAAAAGGGAGAGGGGAATAGAAGATGGCAGCAAGAGAGACTTAAAGGAATAAGATAAATAGGATAATCTATATCACACAAAGAGACACATGGGAAGGGGAGGGGAAGAATATTATTATAAGAAGGAGAGGAAGAAAGTGGTAACAGGTAATACTTAAACCTTACTCTCAGTGGAATCAATTCTGAGAGGGAAGAGCATCTAGATCCCTTGGGGTATCGAATTCTATCTTATCCTACAGGGAAAGTGAGAAGGGAAAACTAAGGGGGGGGGTGGGATGGGAAGTACAAAAAGGGAGGGAAAGCAAGGGGGGAGGGAATTTAATATATACATCAAATGGTATAGTATCCAAGTTTCTAAAGGAAAAACTAGTGGAGTTGAAGGAGGAAATATATACTACAACTATACTAGTAGAAGATCTGAACCTTCCTCTATCAGATCTAGGTAAATCAAACCAAAGAATAAATAAGAAAGAGTTAAGAGATGTGAATGAAATCTTAAGAAAAATTAGAGTTAATAGATACGTGAAGAAAAATAAATAGGGACAAAAAGGAATACACCTTCTTTTCAGTAGCACATGGTACATTTACAAAGACTGACCACGTACTAGGGCATAAAAACCTGGCAAAGTGCAAAAGAGAAGAAATGATTAATGCAAAATTTTCAGATCATAATGCAATAAAAATAATAATTAATAAGGGTACATGGAGAGACAAATAAAAATTAATTGGAAATTAAATTATCTGATTTTCCAAAACTGTTAAAGAACAAATCATAGAAACAATTAATAATTTTGTTGAAAAAAATGACAATGATGTGAAATCCTTTCAAAATCTATGGGATGCAGCCAAAGCAGGACTCAGGGGGAAATTTATATCATTGAGTTCATATATTAACAAATTAGGGAGGGCAGAGGTCAATTAATTGGGCATGCAAATTAAAAAACTTGAAAGTGAACAAATTAAAAATCCCTAGATGAAAACTAAACTAGAAATCCTAAAAATTAAAGGAGAAATTAATAATTGATTATTAATTAAAGGAGAAATTAATAAATTGAAAGTAAAATAACTATTGAATTAATAAATAAGACTAGAAGCTGGTATTTTGAAAAAACAAACAAAATATACAAAGTACTGGTCAACCTAATAAAAAAAAGTAAAGAAGAAAATCAAATTAACAGTATCCAAGATGAAAAGAGAAACCTTACCTCTAATGAAGAGGAAATTAAGGGAACATTAAAAACCATTTATATGCCCAATTATATGGCAATAAATATGGCAATCTAGGTGATATGGATGAATATTTACAAAAAAATAAATTGCCTAGATTAACAGAAGAAATAGAATACTTAAATAATCCTTTATCAGAAAAAGAGATTGAATACGCCATCAAAGGACTCCCTAAGAAAAAATCCCCAGGATGTGATGGACTCTGTGAATTTTAGTTTTACTCCACTCTGCTTAATCTTTAGAACTTTATCAACCAGGAATGTATACACCCCCACTTAAGGATTAACTGTGGTGGAGGATGGTCTATGACCCATGTGTGCTAGCAAGTGACAAATCAGAAACAACTGACTGACCCCCTGGGCTGTCCTAAACCAAGTTGAAGCAACCATTGGTACATGTGAGACAGAGGAAGTGATGTAAAGAACTGTCTTTATATTTCATGTCACTTCCTGTGAGGGGGACTTTTGTGGCCTTGGCAGTGGTACTGGACTTGGAGGAACTCCAATGCAGGACCTCAGACTGCTTCCCTTAGGTGACCACCTGGTGAGCGTTAAGGCTCAATCCCCTTTTGCTGTCTTTCTGAAAGCACCAGCCTTCAAGGAGGCCCCTCATCTTGAAGGATGCCACATGGCTTGAAACCCAGCTAGATTTAATCTTCTGGGAAGGCCCCTTGGCTAAGGCCTCTGAACTCCCCCTGGCTCAGGCCAGGCTGGAGTAGAACTTAGCCTTTCTCTCTCTCCCTCATTCTTATTTTCTTCCTTCTATTGTAAATAAACCACCATAAAATTCCATTCTGACTTGAGTACTTCATTGGGATTTAGAATTTAAATCCGTGGTGACCACTAAAAATATATTTAGTCTCAACCATAAATTTTACCCTTAACAATTCACAAGAGAATTCTATCAAACATTCAAAGAACACCTAATCCCAATACAATATACAAACTATTTGACAGAATAAGCAAAGAAGGAATTCTACCAAATTCCTTTTATGAGAGAAATATGGTTCTGATTACAAAGCCGGGCAGGTCAAAAACAGAGAAAGAAAACTATAAACCAATCTCCTTAATGAACATAGATGCAAACATCTTAAATAAAATATGAGCAAAAAGACTCCAGGAAGTGATCACGAGGGTTATTTATTATGATCAGGTGAAATTTATATGAGGAATTCAAGGATGGCTTAATATTAGGAAAACCATCCACATAATTGACCACATCAACAAACTATCAAAAACCACTTGATTATTTCAATAGATGCAGAAAAAGCCTTTGACAAAATACAACACACATTCCTATTGAAAACACTAGAAAGAATAGGAATAGAAGGGCCTTAAGAATAATTAACAGTATATATCTAAAACCATGAGCAAGTATCATTTGCAATGGGGATAAACTAGAAGCCTTCCCAATAAGATCAGGAGTGAAACAAGGATGCCCATAATCACCTCTATTATTTAACATTGTACTAGAAACACTAGCAGTAGCAATTAGAGAAGAAAAAGAAATTGAAGGTATTGAAATAGGCAATGAGGAGACCAGGCAATCACTCTTTGCAGATGATAAGATGGCCTACTTAAAGAATCCTAGAGAATCCATTAAAAAACTAGTGGAAATAATCAACAACTTTAGCAATGTTGCAGGATACAAAAAACCCCACGTAAGTCATCAGCATATATATCTCCAACACATCTCAGCAGCAAGAGTTAGAAAGAAAAATTCCATTTAAAATCACCCTGGACAATATAAAATACTTAGAAATCTATCTACCAAGACAAACACAAGAACTATATGAACACAACTACAAAACACTTTCCACACAATTAAAACATGGTCTAAAAAATTGGAAAAACATTAATTGCTCATGGGTAGGACAAGCTAACATAATAAAAATGATAATCCTACCCAAACTAATTTACTTATTTATTGCAATACCCATCAAACTACAAGAAACCTTTTTACTGAATTAGAAAAAAACCATAACAAAGTTCATTTGGAAGAACAAAAGATCAAGAATATCAAGGGAAATTTTGAAAAATAAAAGTGAAGGAAGGTGGCTTAGCAGTACCAGATCTCAAAATGTACTATGAGGCAGTGGTCATCAAAACAATATTGTACTGGCTAAGAGACAAGAGGGAGGATCAGTGGAATAGACTTGGGGTAAGTGACCTTAGCAAGACAGTCCATGATAAACCCAAAGATTCTAGCTTTTGGGACAAAAATCCACTATGTGACAAAAACTGCTTGGAAGATTGGGAAACAATATGAGAGAGATTAGTTTTAGATCAACATCTCACACCCTACATCAAGATAAACTCAGAATGGGTGAATGACTTGAATATAAAGAAGGAAACTATAAGTAAATTAGGTGAACACAGAATAATATACTTGTCAGATATTTGGGAAAGGCAAGATTTTAAGACCAAGTGAGAGTTAGAAAAAATTACAAAATGTAAAATAAATAATTTTGATTAAATTAAATTTAAAAGTTTTTGTACAAACAAAACCAATGCAACCAAAATTATAAGGGAAGCAACAAATTAGGGGGAAAATCTTCATAACAAAAACCTCTGACAAAGGTCTAATTATTCAAATTTATATGGAGCTATATCAATTGTACAAAAAAATCAAGCCATTCTCCAATTGATAAATGGGCAAGGGACATGAATAGGCAATTTTCAGATAAAGAAATCAAAACTATTAATAAGCACACAATAAAGTGTTCTAAATCTCTTATAATCAGAAAAATGCATATCAAAACAATTCTGAGGTATCACCTCACACCTATCAGATTGGTTAACATGATAACAAAGGAAAGTAATAAATGTTGGAGGGGATGTGGCAAAGTAGGGACATTAATTCATTGCTGGTGGAGTTGTGAACTAATCCAACCACTCTTGAAGGCAATTTGGAACTATGCCCAAAGAGTGCTAAAAGACTGCCTGGCCTTTGATCTAGCCATAGCACTGCTGGGTTTGTGCCCTAAAGAGATAATAAGGAAAAAAACCTGTACAAGAATATTCATAGCCATGCTCTTTATGGTAGCAAAAAATTGGAAAATGAGGGGATGCTCTACAATTGGGGAATGGCTGAACAAATTGTAGTATATGTTGGTGATGGAATATTATTGTGCTCAAAGGAAAAATGAACTGGAGTAATTCAATGGGAACTGGAATTACCTCCAGGAATTGATGCAGAGTGAAAGAAGCAGAACCAGGAGAACATTGTACACCAAGACTGTGGTACAATCAAATGTAATGGACTTCTCTACTGGTAGCAATGCAGTGATCCAGAACAATTTGAAGGGACTTATGAGAAAGAATGAGAAAGAATTCACATTCACAGGAAGAACTGTGGGAGTAGAAACACAGAAGAAAAACAATTGCTTGATCACATTAGTCGGTGGGGCTATGATTGGGGATGTAGTCTCTAAATGATCACCCTAGTTCAAATATCAATAATATGGAAACAGGTCTTGACCAATGACACATGTAAACCCAGTGGAATTGTGTGTCAGCTACGGGAGGGGATTGGTGGGCAGGGAGGGGAAGAACATGCATCTTGTAACCATGGAAAAATATTCTAAATTAAATAAAAATTAAAAAAATAAAACAATTTGACATCGAGTTAAAAAAAAAGAGTGTAATCTTCTAGCCTATTGCTGGAGATTTTTATGTTTCTAGGATTTCATCAATGTGGGTGTTTGCTTCAACAATACAGACAGAAACGTCTTTTGTTTCTAAAGATTCTAATGCATTTACTATTACTTAGTATATTGTCTCTAGGAGTTTCTGGGGCTGAAATATTCATCAACCTATAGTCAACCTGGTGAGGATCCTTGTTGGACTGGTCCTTCGATAACAGACCTAAGATCCACTGCTAGACACAGAATTCTAACTCTCTAAGAATTTTTAAGCTTAGGGCAAAGATTCTGAAAGACAGCCTCAACTGGGAATAGAGAAGGAACTTATTCCAGTTCATCATCTGGTAGTTTCCTATTTTTACTAATTAGATGCTAACCTCTAGTTTCTCTGAGCCTGTTAAATGTGACACCTAGAGACCAAGCTCCAGTTTCCCCATCTTAGTTTCAACCCTGAGCAGGCTCATGCTCCAAACTGGCCTGGCTTTGTAGCACTTTTTCCAGCGCTTCTGTTTCACTGACTTAACCTCTATGAATCATTTCTATACCACAATGAGGCATGGGAGGCAATATTTAACAAACAGAATACTAAAGAGTTCTGTGAAAATGTTTTTCATTTGTTTTCTACTGAATAATGTTTTCTCATTTTATACCCTTTTGTCATCTATTGTTTGTCTGTCACTTTGTGGGCTCTTGATGCTTTACAAGCAAAACACTAGAGTCTTATGTATGCATCTCCTCTCCCATTTTATTGTTGTCAAGGTCTTTGCCCCAGTAAAGCTTTTGATGCCTGAAATAACTTCTTGGATTATTATTGCTAATTAGGGTATCATGGCTTAATAAAGAAGGTAACCTCATATCCCCAACCAAGAACTGGAATCCAATGATTGAAGATTTTGAGCTAGAAGGGATCTTAGAGGTCATCCTCTATAATCCCTTCATTTGACAGATGAGGAAACTGAGGCACGGGGTAATTTGTGACTTGGTCAGAACTATAGCGCTCATAAGATCTGAGGCAAGATTTAACCACAAGTCTTCTGACAATAATGATGTCTTTTGCCAAGTCTCATTAAAAGTATACTCTCTTGAAGTTGAGATGATTCCAGAATACATAAAGTATGTACATGGTCACCATTCTTACAAGCTACCCCAATCTCTCTCCTCATTAGCAGTCATATAGTGAGAGGGATATGATGGTTGGATTGGGGCCATGCTATAATTGTGTATTCCAACTCCTTCACACCTTTTGATTCTTTGGTGGGAGATCAATAGTTCAGGCAACCCAGACATGGTTACAGTTGAGCAATACAATGGAACCATGAGTGATTGCCCTTCACCAGCCATCAGTGCCCTGCTCTGGGGCTTCCAGAATACCCTTATGTCAACTGAAGCACCCCAAGCAGGAGGGTTGCACGAAAAAAAAAGAATTGTGTTTCTTCCTTGTAGATGATGAGGTCAATAAATGGTCTTGCATGAAGGGTTCTCTAAGAAATAGTTGACTGTTATAGGTTTGTAGATGTCAGACTGGGGAGCAGTTAGGCTATTTATTGACATCTAAATATAAGAGAAATGACTCCAGTACTTAAGGGTATTTTATTTAGTAATTTTTTCTGCTGGTGATCATTGTGAGTGGATTGGGGTATTAAAGTTACAAATGCATGTTTAAGCTAATGGAAGTATTAGGGGAGGTTTCTCTGAAGTTCAGAAGACTGAACTAGTTCTATCAGGCTGCTGGCAAGGGAGATATTTTTCTATATTTTCAAGGAAGGGTTGGGGCAGGGAGATGTAAAAAAAATAGGGAGCGACTAAGAACTCAAATGCCACTCCAGGGATATACAAAGGATCACACAGAGAGCAGAAGCTGGGCAGCTGCTTTTGACTGTCTTGTTTTCAGTATTTGGTACATTTTTCTCTTAACCTTCATGCTATTTGTGCTTATTATTGTGGATTGGGTCCAAGTACTTTATGGAGCAATGGAAGGATTCCTTTTTCCTATTTTGGTAAAGCTTTGAGATGACTTCAAGGTAACAGAAACAGTATTTTTAGGTGCCCAGCATGCCCTGAGTTATGTATACACACCTGGGCTTTCTGCTAGGCTTAATTCCAGGTGCCACCTCCCATAAAAAGCCCTTCCCAAACCTTCTATTGGTAGTATTCTATCCCTGAACAGATTGTGCTAAATGAATATAATGGAAGATTCTTGTTATAAGAAATGAAGAGATTCCTTCAAAGAGACCAGAAAAAAACTTGTATAAACTGAGGCAGAGTGAACAAAGTGAGGAGGAAAAGTTATATAATGATATCAATGTTGCAAAAATAAATAAGTTCGTAAGACTTAACACTAATCAAAACAATGACCCAACATGACTCTAGAAGACCAATATCTTCGTACAGAGAGACGGTGGATTAATATTCAGAATAAGAAACACATTTTTGGATAGGGTCAGCATGAGTATTTGTTTTAGTTGACTATGCTGATATGAGTATTCTAGACCATGCAGATAGGATTCAAGGGTTCTAGACTTTACAGCTAGAATGCAAGGGTTCTAGGCTACACAGACATGGCACAAGGGTTCTAGATTACACTAGTATACTGTATAGGTTCTAGATGATGAAGATATGATACAAGGATTCTAGACTTTACTGATATGATATGAGGGTTCTGTATTTTTTTTTCCTTCAGTAAATGAGATGCCCATTGGGGATGAATTCTCTACTTTATGATATGATGGCATAATACTTCATGACTAGAAGATATTGTGGATTTTTCTCCTTGGATAAACCAACTATTACTTCCCTTTTTATTTAGGTATCAATGGGATCTGTAGACTCAGTTATAATCCTGGTCCAAAGTTCTTCAGTTTAATGGTCCCTGAGTTTGGGATTTTTCACCCCTGGCAGAAGTGAATAAGACCTGCTCAGTATTACTCTCCTCTCCCTCATAAAGAACAAAATTAAAGCTATCTCACTAGTCCATCAAGGAGCATTTATAAAGGACCTCCTATATTTCAGGCATTGTGCTAAGTCCTAGGGCTACAAAGAAATGCAAAAGACAACCCCTGATCATTGTCTTCTCCTCTCAGAATGAATGGCTAGCTAGTGTTGCCATGGATGGCTAGCTAGTGTAGCCATGGAAGTGGAGACTCCAGGATTTCACTTCAAAGCTATAGTGCCAAATCTAGTGTTCTTCACACTGGTTCTGTCAGATTCACTAAATATTCAGGAATTTGTGGAATATGTAACTATGTGTGGTTAATACAGCATATGAACTCTGGAGGGAAAAGATGAGTCAAGTTCCTAAGTCTTTTCATCACACAGCTCAAGTACCAGACATTGCACCAGCTCTTTCCAGATTCCCAAAGTTATTTAGGTTCTTGACTCAATCACTCAATAAACAAACACTTAAGGACCTTCTATGTACCCAATTTTTATTAAGCACCAGATATTGTACAAGGCATTAAGGATACGAGAAACATGAAAGTCTCTGCCTTTGAGTCTACAATTTAGCTGTATAAAGCAACATATGATAATAGCTAATAGTAATATAATCCTTACCATGCGAAGTGCTTTAGAATTGTTGTCTCATTTGGATTTCACAACAACCTTGAGAGGTAGGTGCTATTATTATCTCCTCTTCGAAGATAAGGAAACTGAATCAAATTGAGATGAAGTGACTTGCCAAGAGTCACATGGCTCTGAAGTGTCTGAGGCTGGATTTGAACTCATGTCATTCTGATATCAGTCCTGGAGCTCTCTCTTTGCACCATTTAGATGTCTAAATGCATTTGTATATTTACTTATCAGTACACATTCGGTATTCCATGCCAGTCCAACTTATTCCCTCTCCCCAAGATCCTTGAGAATGAGAATCATTTTTCTTTTCTTTTTTTTTCCCTTTGCATTGCTAGCACATCCTGCACATAGTAGGTATTTATTAAGTATTTGTTGAGTTGAATGAGTAGACTCAAACGTGACCATTGCCCCTAGGTAAATTCTGTTTCTATACTAATTATCTTACCTTCTAATTTGGCCTTATTGCTTCATTACATCCTTAGAAGTTGGTTAAGTGTGTCCTCATTATGTAATTTGTATTTCATTATTTTGGAGAACTCCAACAACAGATTAAGACTCGGAGCCATCTTGAGTTAATGACTAATGCATTTGGTATTCTGAACAAGCTCGCCAATGCATATTGATTTCAATAGCTTCTGCCATGTGAGGTTTTTTAATGAAAAACAAAAGCTCAGCTCTTTTTCTCAGAGGAGTTCCCTATCCACCCAGGGATATATGTGCTGCAGCAGGAATATAACAAAGTGGTGGGAAGGCTTCTTTTATGCCATTGAGTTGTTTGATTAGAAGTGAATGCTTGAAAATCACTGAAAAATCAATATAGTCACTCAGAAAATATAAATATATAATGTTTCTTCCTCCTCCCAAGGAATCTGAAGCATTCCCATGACTGTAGTCACAATGATGAGCCAACTCAAGGGTAAGGAAGTTAAACTTTAGGTCTCTATCCCAAATCCTGAATGCTGATCAAAGCTTCTTGCATGGAATGAATTTTATTTTTTAACCTGAAAAACTTAGAGAAAGAATGTCTTATGTGATCACCAGTCCAAGTAGTTTGAGCCTTTGAAGGAGAAGGGGAAGGAAGGACAATCTACCTCAGAGGGGTTGCCATTTTGCAGAGAGGTGGCTGAGGCAACAATCGGAACCAAGAGAATCTTATATTGTTTCCAAGCCTGGGATAAGGGCTATCCTAAAATCAGATATTGGCTTTGGGAGTTTACTGAGTCAGGATTGGTGACTCTCTGTGGGGATATACTCTGAAGGACTAGAATTATAAATCCCTGGAAATTAGGCAAAGGTCGATTGTCTTTGAGATGTCTCTCACTTCTTTCAGCATCACCCCTGAAACACACAGTAATAGGATCAAAAGATTTAGATGTAGAAGGAATGCGGGAGATGATCTAGTCCAAAGGTTCTCAAACTTTTTGGTCTCAGGACTATTTTACATCTTTAAAAAAATCATTGAGGCTCCCAAAGAGCAATTTCTTTTAAGTCGGACACATCTATTGATATTTACTGTGTTGGAAATTAAAACATGGTATTCTTGTGAATGTGATTTTGACCTTAAGGAACTCCTGAAAAAGTCTTAGGGATCTCTATGGGTACCCAGAACACTTAGAGAATCCCTGATCTAGTCCATGAGGCCACTGAGACCACAATGATGAGGTGGCTTTCCCATGGCTATCCAGAGAGCCAGAAGCAGTGATGAGGGGGTTCTGAACTAGCCCTGTTGATTCCAAATCCAATGTTGGTCCTTTCAAGGTCCAGGCTTCCTCACTGCAGTGAAGTTGCCTTTTTCTCCCACAGAAGTTCTTGCCTTCCAGGAGGTTGTAAGGGGCAGAGTGGGAGGTAACATGCACACATACAAATAAATATAAAATATATGCAAAGTGATGCAGTCCGTGACTGGAATATGGCTCCTAAAGGTTGCTTGTTATTGTTATTTCTTTGTTGTGGGTTACTATTTTTCTGACTTTCTCTGTATCTATTTCACCCTCAGTGTCTCTTTCTGTCTTCCTGTCTCTCCAGCTGTCTCTTTCTCTGGTTTTTGTGTGTCTTTGATGATCTCTGTTTCTTTGTCTCTATATGTCCCTCTCTTTGTATCTCTCTCTTCTCTGTGCTTCTGTCTTTTTATCTCTGTCTCTCTCTGACTCTTCCTCTCTCCTTCCCCTTTGATTAGACTTGTGATCTTAGTGCAATGATTTGCAAGTGAAAAAAAAAAAACTCCCTCAACTGATGAAATAGAAGAGAATAACTCATTCAAAAGAAGGAAGATAAGTAAAAGTATGGGAAAGAGTAGCCTTGTATATTAACTTCAGCAAGGTACAGTATGAAAAAAAATATTGGCAATGGCATCAAAAGGCTTGGGTTCAAATCCAATTTCTGATGTTTATGACCATGTGATCATCAGGTAAACATTTAGCTTCCCTAGCACTGTTTCTTTTTCAATTAAGAGAGTTAGAATAAAATGAGAATAGATTCCTCACCTAGACTCCATGAATTTCTGAGGGTCCATGAAAAGATTTTAGGGGGTCTGTGGACTTGAATAAAAATACTTTTTAATTTTTATTAACCTCTAGTTGAAACTTAGCATGTTCTCCAATTATTTAAAATATTATTTTGAAAAGGGGTCCATAGATTTCACCAGACTGCCATGAGGAGAGATTTCTGACACACATACAAAAGATTAAGGATCCTGGATCATATGATCTCTTTAAAGGACCCTTCTAGTTCTATTGAATATCTAAGCTCATGTGATAGGACATACCCGCATGTAGAAGGCAGGGAGCAGGGAGTGAAGCCTGATGGAGAACATTTCAGGGAAGATCAACAGAGGGTCAAACAGAAGCTGTTCTATCACAGTCTACTTTAGACTATGTAGACCAGACAAAAATGAAATAAATGAAACATGGGGCAGGGTCGACAGGGAAGAACCACTTCATCTTCATTTCCTAGATACTTGGAAGAATCCTGGATTTGTAATTCAATATTTGCTGTCTGGGAAGACTAATAAAATATTTAAATAACTTTCTCCAACAAACTCCATTTATTATCCTAAAAAAATGAGATTAAAACAAGGGGTCTTAACTTTTTTTTTATCATGGACCCGTTTGGTGAAGCTTGAGAACCCCTTAGAATAATGTCTTTAAAAGAAATCAATTATATTTATTATAAAGGAATTATAAAACTATCAAAGAAAAATTCATTTTGTATACAGTTATGTATACAGTTTTGTATTATGTATACAGTTATGAAAAAATATTTTAAAAACAAGTTTACAGACTCTAGGATAAGGACAGCTAGATTAATGGGAATTGTTCCTCCTTCTTGCCTTCCTACCCCAACCTTTCCCTGTGATAGCTTTCCTCTCCCTCTATAGCACACAGCACAAAGAATGGATACCCCAGTGTTACTGTAGCCACTGTATTTCTTTAAACCAAACTGTCTCATCAGCCGGTTCCTCTGTGGCTTTGACTTTGGAGATAGGGTTCCTGTGATGACAGCTGCTTCTTTCCTCCGACTCCGGATCCTGCCAGCGACATCCTTGAGGCTCACAACCTCTACCTCCGAACACAGGAAGGATAATGACGCATTTGTTTCTGAGGCTCAATGGAGAGGCTCCCTGGGCCAGGTTGGGAGTCTTGTCAGTTTTGCCTTATTAATAAAATAGGGTTAATGATTTATTCATAGCCAGGACAATGCAGCTGGGCTCAGGAAGATGGCACAGAATCGTTCACTGTGAATGTGGCTCATAACAGCTCATATTTCTGGCTGCCTCTTTTGGAATCTGCTGTATGGGACCAAAATGCAGATTTATAAGACCAGATCAGACCTGAGAGTCAGTTTCTGAGTATACAGCACACACCAGCATTAACACTGGTAATGGCTAGTCTCTTTGGAAAGTTGTTTTTTCATTTAATGAGTGTTTATTTATTCATCTTATCATTTCATCTTCATCTCCTAGACACACCTGGAAGGGGCCCGAGTTTGTAATTCAAGATTTACTGTCTGGGGAGTCTAGAGACATACCTGAAAGGGTTATCTTGGAAAGCAGGAGAGAAGGAAATGAGTCTTGGGCCCTTCTGGCACTTGGCTATGTATATATATGTATATATCAAGAATTTATATATCACCTATATAATATATCATCTATATATCAAGACTTTATATATCATATAATATCATATATCATAAATATAATGAGTATATATACACACACACACACACACACACACACACACACACACACACACATATATATATATATATATATATATATATATATAAAGAATTTCCATTTGGAATTTTACATAAAATTCCAAGTGGGAATTCTTGATCAAACTCCATGCCCTTAATGCCCTATTCATGCCTCCCATATGAATTCCAGGATCCTGATAATTAGGAAAGATGGTCTAGACGCAATCCAGTTCTTGCCCCTGTTTGCCGGTTAAGAAAGCAGGGAACTTTCAGATCCTTTCATTTTGGTTCCAAGGGCAAGATGCTGCAGGATTGGAACGTCACCAGAAAAAGAGGACAGAAAGTTCTCGTCATCCTAGCCTGACAGAAGCAGCCCTGGAGAACCCTGACGAACATCAGGTTTATTTACTGCTACGTCGCTGTTTTCCTTCCATTGCCCACATCTGAGCCTCCCCAACCCCCCTTGTGTTTTCAGGAGAATTGAGATCAAATGGAAGAGAGGCAGAGTGGGTTTTTTTTTCTCCTTTGGTGCCTGACTGGAGGGGGAAATTCAAGGCAGGAGGAGGAGGTGTGGAAGAAAATCTCATTGTTGGTGTATATGCTCCACATATCAAGGTCTTCCTGAGGGACTCCCCTCGCCGCTGCTCCGCTTCCCCCAAGAAGAGATCAAACTATTTCAAAGCATTTCCACCTCTGCTAATTTTTAATGCCTCTCCTAGACGGTGCCTTGCCCACTGGAAAAGAAATAGCTGTGCTGTTATTCAGACTAGAAATAAGCAATTCCCCCAACAGTAGTGCATTTAGCTTCCTATATGGCTAACAGCATGGCGCATAGAATCGATCTTTGCACAATATATTAAGTATCAACAACATCTTTGGGAGCATAATTGTCTTAGACGCCAGGAGGAACTTAGAATGAACTCCTTAAGAAAATCCCTGCAAATGCAGCCAATATTGCCATTAACTTGGGGGAATAGAATACAAAATATTTCTCCTTCCTAGCCTCTTTTTCTGCATCCATTTCCCTTAGGTTTTTTCCCCATCTCTTCCTCTCCCTCTTCTTCCTTTTTTCTCTTCTCTTATCCCTTTCCCATTTTCTCCATTTTTTACTTTCCCCCGTCTGTCTCTCTCTGTTTCCTCAGTGTCTCTCTCTCTGTATCTCTCTCTTTCTTTCTGCTTCATCCCTTCTCTTTCTTCCTCCCCTTTCTTCCCCCTTTCTCCCTTCCCTTTTTCTCTTCTCCCTTCTTCCCCTTTCTCATTCCTTCCCTCCCTTCCCTACTCTCCACCCCACCCCACCCCACCTTGACTCTCCTCTTTCCTTTCCATGTCCCTTCTGCCCTATTCTCCACCCCAACCACCCAGCAGGATCTACTAGAAAGCCAAGAATTTAACCCTCAGGTTTGTCTTCTCATGCCAAGAGAAGATAGCTTATCAGTCAGAAAAATAAAGCTTCCTGACTTCAGTCAGAGAAATTACAGCTAATTATACAACTTGACTTTCCTGCAAAAAAATACCATTTTCAGCTGCTGGGCGGAATTTCTCCCTTGGCTGTATTTAAAGGTTACTTTCTGACCCATTTTCCAGGTTAATGGAGTAGCTTAAATATTACAAATCATTACTTCACTCTAATGAATCATCTCTTCCCCAGGCACTTCACAAAATCCTTATCTGGGCCTGATAAAATGGTAGGAAGAAAATGGGCAATCTCCATGATAATAAACTCAGTAACATGCCATGGGGGTTGCAGGCTTCCAGGATCTGACGGCTCTCTACCACACTTCTTGGGTGGTTGAAATCATTTGGCCTTCGGCCTCATACTGTACCAAGCACCTGAGGCGGGGTGCCAAGCAGCATGAACTCCCCCACACCCCACCATGCATTATTGTTCACCAGACTTAATTGTCAGCTCCTGCTAAGAAAATGTAACATCTCATTTTCCTGGAGATTGGGGAAGTATCGAGTAGACGATTCCTTAAGAAATGCTCATGGCCAAGCAACGTAGCTGAACCCCCATATGAAGACACCTGCCATGAGCTGTAGCTATTGAAGGCATGCCTTTGGTTTAATTCAGGTTTCCTGTCTTCACTATACTGTCAGTCCCAGTTTATTGCAATGTGGATCAGTTTCTTTGTAAGGATAGGGAAAAAATGAGTGTTATCTAACTCTAACTAATTCTTTACATGATGCCTCTGGCCCCAAGAAATAGAAAGAACCCACACCCCCAAACAAATTGATGCAACCAGAAAAAATATGAAGAAAAAAGGAAATGGGAAATAATCGACACTCTCATATAAATATAAGAGATTCAAATCCCTCCGTTTGAACAGGACGATGAATAGCATGAGACAGTCATACATGCAATATTGAGGACAACAGAAGGCATTGTTGCTTTGGCTTTTGATGTTTTAACAAACCATTGGTGTGAAAAGTGAGTGATGCCCCAACCTGTAGAGATGTTCTGTCCAACATTAAATTCATATTTTTCTAATAAACAGAAAATCTGAAATTAAGGGAAGCTTGTCTCAGTTCAGACTAAACTCTTATTCTTAGCATTTTCAGAATGTTTAGGATAGGGGCAAGACCTGGAATTTCACTGGTCTTGGGAGTTCCTGGATAAAGAAACTACCTCTTCCAATGCTGGTTGGCAACTTTTCTGCAATTCAAATAATAGAGTTCCCTAGGCCAAGGAGAAGTCATGACTTACACAGCCAACAGCCAGTATGTTTCAGTGAGGAGACTTGAACCCATGAATAATGGCATTCCTGAGATAACTGCTAAATGACTCTTTTAATAAGGGCCACTCATCATTAAGAAGATCATATGTATTCTCTATGGATTTGAAGTGGGAGGTAGAAGAGAGGGGATTTGAAAAAATCCACCATCCTCATCTTCTCCCTCACAGATATCTGAAAGTTCATTGTCTGAGATTCATGCCTGGTATGTCCTACTAAGATGAAAACATCCCTGGTGAAAAACACTGAATAATCATTCCCATTTTGGAGTAAATTAAAAGCTTTCCAATGGAAGGAATAATGGCAACAAATAAAAAAATGAAAATGTGAATGACAGTGGCACATAAAGCTCTATGTCTTTCATTTCCAGCTTTTCCATTTTTTAAAAACAGAGACTGAGAAAAAGAGAGACAGAGACATATATAGAGACAGATGAGAGAAAAAGACAGAAACAGAGTGAGAGAGAAAGAGAAAGAGACAGAGACATAGGTAGAGAGATGAGAGAAAGAAAGAGACAGAGACAGAAAGAGATGAGAGAAAGAAACAGAGAGGGATTTGAGAGAGAGAGAGAGAGAAAGAGAGAGAGAGAGAGAGAGAGAGAGAGAGAGAGAAACAAAGACAGAGAAAGAGGAAAAATCAGATAAAGACAGGAAGAGAGAAACAATGTTGGTAGTACACTTGAAATCACTTTCTACACTTGAGTAAAGCTAAGTTCTAACAGTGATAGGATTTAAGGATAGCTACAGTAAAAGTAGGGTCCCTTTTATTGGAAAGATCATATCTTGAAGATCTTGACTTCAGAAAACTTGAATAATGTATTCTCTCTCTCTCTCTCTCTCTCTCTCTCTCTCTCTCTCTCTCTCTCTCTCTCTCTCTCTCTCTAGCTTGGAGACCACTCTGATAAATGGTCCTATCAAGAAAATGAAAAGGTCTTATAAAGTTCTAATCATCTTCCAAAGTCAGTTTCACTTTCCTTGACACTATTGAAGGAAAATTTAGCTCAATATATCTTTGAGCAAGACAGGTTATTCATTCTACAGAAACTACTGGTAAATAGCTTGGTGATGTATCCCTGTGGTGGAGGAAGGGGGTGCTTAGCAGATATGGAGAAGCTGAGCTTGCCTAAAGAGTCTTCATGGGGATAGATATAGCAATTGTGTTCATTAAAACATTTGGGGTACGATAGTGCAAAGCAGCATTTTGGAGAGTTGCTTGGAAGTTGGTCTCTGACAGTTATTCTGCTGCATTGTTGATTAATGTAATTGAAGTATATATTACAGAAACAGAAAAGGAAATATGACTTCTTCAGGGACCCATTAATTTCTTAAGGATAAAGTGTTTGAAGGTTCAAAGGCTTTGTTGAAGCTTATTTTAAATTTAAAATTTCCATTGCCAAGGGATTGATTACCATTCTTACATTAGCTTTGTCAAACCGTAAGTTGATCTTGGTAATTTTAAAGTTTTGTGGCACTTACTCCACTCGGAGCATTGGAAACAAAAGTAGAAGAGAGAGGAGGCTGTCTCGCAAAGTCTCTCAAGGACAAGCCTCTGCTGTTACAAGAGCAGCAAGCTAAACAATATTTGAAACTTTAGAAAGAGCAATTCCCTACCCTTGCCATCTTAAGAATCTTGAAAGTAATTTGTCTCAGGCTGGGATAGCACCTTATGTTTTAGGTAATTTTACATATTTTTTTCTTTTATAATTAATTTCTTGCAGTGTCTGTGTATTCTGAAGCCTGTTCATTGTGTTTGAGGAGGCTTCAAGCACTTGGGTTGCTTCCATCTCTGCTTTTTGGAGGGTGGTACACAGTTCTTTTAATAGCTGTCTGCTGTATTCCTCTACTGACTGTTTAAAGAGCTCTCATAAACAACACCCTAAGAAAGAGAGCCAAGATCTCCCAGGCACCCGTCTTTATTAGTGGTGTCCCAGTGGTGAACCCATTTGTTCAAGAAGCCAGACAACAGAATTTCCGGCTCCTTGGAAGTTCTGCCAACAATTATTCCATCTTTGTAATGGCAAGAATGAAAAACCCACCATTAAAAGCCCTGTTAGGATGGCACTGGTATCCACTGGGGCAAAAGTAGTGCCAGAAGATCACCAGGTTGCACAGGAAAAGGAAGTAATGAAAAGTGAAAGTTTTGTCACAATCAAGAATATATTAAGTACCTTCTATGTTCTGGGTGATGGAGATACAAAAGTAAAAATGAGATTCTCTTTGCCCTCATGGAGGTTATAGTCCATCCAGGGAGAAAACATATCCCATATCCCTACAGAATAAATCCATGGTAATCTTGGGGATAAAGATACTAGTAGAAGTGGAATCAAGAAAGGTTTCATTTAGAAGGTAGTACTGGATTGAAAAGGAAACAAGAGCAAAATTACTGAAACCTTGGAGGGATTTTTGGAGGGAATATTTTCTTGAAGAGGAAGACATATGCCCAAGTGGTTTCACTCTTTTGTCCCTCTCCAGGTAAAGAAGTTGTTAGAACTAGAAGAATATAGCAGTCACTGTCATATGCCTGGAAAGTTCTTGGCCCACCTGAGTGGGTAGCATCCCTCTAGTCTATGTGGTGATACATCAGTGAATGTTAATATGGGGTGCATGGATGGTGGGGCTACACATGGCCATGAACAACCTTCTCCCTTTACACGGGAGCTCTGCTGGAGCTCCAAATACCCGGATATCATGGTGGTCAAGAGCTAGCCTCATGAAAATAATTTGATGAGTACTAATACCATTATTTGTATTGTCTCTTTTTGCATACTTTTGGGGCTCATATTATAAGTTTCTCTGAGTCAGGGCCAAGGATGACAAAGCATGGAAAGAAATCTGAAGTAATAAAAGTTTGCCTTTGGAATCCCTCTTTATACCATTCAGAACCTCTCTTTTTCTGCCTTTTCTAAGCCCCCTGGCTACTCAGTTCTAATCCAAATCTGTGGTTTAATCCTCACTCCATTCTTTCCTTGACTAAGCCTTTATGTTGTAATAATGAAAATAAATGTAATATGTAATAATTAAAATGCTACATGTAATATTTAGAAATTGGTTTTGTTAAATAATGTTTAGCAAAAAACATTTTTGTGGTCGCCATTTATAAAATTAACTCATGTCAAAAGGATGATAGTTGCTTTTAACAATTTAATTTAATATAAATATAGTATAAGAAAGAAATAAGGAAGGAAAGAAGTAGAAAATTTATTTTCTAGTATACCATTCTAAAGTCTGGTCAGTAGAGTTTCAGTTTGCTCCCCAACAATGTTCTGATCTCCACATGGAAGTCCAGTAGTCTCTTCAGAGCAAGAGTCTTATCAGCCCACGTGTGTGTCTTCCACTGGTGTCAGCAATGCTGAATGGAATAGAAGAATCAATCCCAGAAAACTCATGCCATGGACCTGATCTCCTCTATGGTGTCATCTTTTATAGCCCTTTTCACCCCATCACTTTCTGTCTCTCTGAGTTGGTCTATCACATCTCAGGAATCAATCAAAGTCTCTCTGCCCCAGACCCATAATCCTTAGTTCTGGGTCATGTTCCTAGGACTCTTAACCTGTGACTTATGTTTAGAGCATTATAGCCACACTAATGGGATAGGTGAGGGGAGAAGAAAGTTCATGACCCTGGGAAGAAGGGGTTCCCTTTATACAACCTGTTCTAAATGCAAATCCCTCAGGGCAGGGCTGGGTAACCAGATAGCTGCATTGATTAATTCTTAATATAGTGTCAATAGATGATAATGGCTTCATGTGTTATCTCTTTCTCATGGCCTTTGCATATTTTCACAGATATTCTTTAAGACTTCAATACGGGGCAGCTGGGTAGCTCAGTGGAGTAAGAGCCAGACCTAGAGATGGGAGGTCCTAGATTCAAATCTGGCCTCAGACACTGCCTAGCTGTGTGACCCTGGGCAAGTCACTTATCCCCCAATTCCTAGACCTTACCATTCTTCTGCCTTAGAACAAATACCCAGTATTGATTCCATGACGGAAGGTAAGGATTTTAAAAAAAAGACTTCAATCCCCAAGAAGTCCAGTTTGTGAGTTTCAACCGTGGGGCACAATAGTGGGAAAAAAATCTTTGTAAATAAGGAAAAAATTGGGAAGCCCCTTAAATCATATCACAAAAGTGGCTGCCTATCCTGCCTCTAAATATATGATCAATGCTGGCTGTATTTGTCTCCGTTTTCTGCCTATTCCCAGCATCTAACCGTACAGGTGAGAATGGGGTTTCTTTGGGTGTAGTAGATGCTCAGAGAGGGATAAGATATTTGGTGTTCATAAATGCATTGGATAGTGGTGATGATGACAGGGGGAGGGGAAGCACATGTGGGAGACACACAAAACCAGATGCTATGGTTTTTATTAATGTTAAAAAATAGCCCCAGTGGGTGGGGGACAAGCAGCATGGAGAAACACTTAAGGCAGCTCTGCTCGGGATTCGGAGTCACGCTTGACTGCCTTCATCTTTGCATCGTGTTCCATATTTGGAGAACACCAGAGATGACTGCCTTTTTTTCTGTCCCTGTGGGAACTTGGGGGTACCAAGCCTTTGCATGATTTTTCATGTTCTCAGCACTGTTTTCTCTATACATATGCATGGGAGCTTTATAAAATTGTCTTCTCTCAGAGTCAGATTTAGAGCTAGAAGGGATCTTGTTAATGATCTAATACAACTGTCTTATTTTATAGCTAAGGAAGCTGAGGAATTGACAGGGGAAGTGACCTACACAAGGTCACATACCTATTAGGTAGTAAAGCCAGGATTTGAACCCACATCATCTGACTACAAATTCAATAGCCTTTCCACTGTTTCAGGTTCAAAGAGTACAGAACTGCAGACTTTCCTCTTATATGAAGGAACAGGAAGTTTCTGAAGTGGCGCACTTGCCTTTCAGAAATAGATGGGTAGCTAGCTTATAATTTGTTTCCATTTGTATTTTTTTCACCTACCCAAAGAGAGACCTTTTGGGGAATAATAGGAAAGGAGAGGTCTTATCCTTTTCTCATATGCCATTTACCTTCACTGCATAGCCCCCCAAGAAGATTTCAATATTGCCTTTTAGGCAGAAGGAGAAAATTGAGCCACAGACCAGTTGTGTTAGAGGTAGAAAGCTCTAGGGGGAAAGTGTTTGATTTAGAGCAATAACATGTAGTTTTGACTCCTAGACACATCACTTAGCAGCTGTAGATCACAGGCAAGTCACTTAATCACTGTGGGCTCCACTTACTTCAATCTCTCCCTTTAAAAAAACCAAACCAAACCTTTACTTTCTGTCTTAGAATCAATATTAATTATTGGTTCCAAGGCAGAAGAGCAGTAAAGGCTAGGCAATGGGGAATAAGAGACTTGCCTAGGACACACAGCTAGGAAGTGACTGAGACCAGATTTGAAGGCTCAATCTCTTTTTGAGAAACAGCATGACATAATGGATAGAGTATGGATCATGGAGTCAAAGAACTGGATTCAAGTTCTGCCTGGGAAACTCGCCAGCTTTGAGTCCCTGGATAAGTCATTTAACTTATCTTGTCCCCAGTTTCCTTCTTTGTAAAATGACAGGGTTGCGGACTATGGTGGTTATTCAGTAATTTTTCAGGGGTATCTGACTCTTCGTGACCCCATTTGGGGTTTTCTTAGTAAAGATACTGGAGTGGTTTGCCATTAGTTCTATAGCAGTGACTTGTCCAAGTAAATGGTCTCAAATTTTCCCTCCAGCTTCCCATCTAAGATCCTACAATCTCTGAGTTCAGTCTGAGCTTCCCCCAACCTGGACCCATGAACATGTCTCCCATTATTGAATATTTCGAGGGAGAGAGATGCTGCTCTCTTCATTGATAAACCTCTTCCCACAAAAAGGAGATGGTAGCAAATGAAATAAAGACAACCACAGAGTCTCTGGAAAGATGGATTTTGTCTGGGGGCTTTGATCTGACAGTTCATGTTAAGGGGCTTTGCATTTACAAATATTTACTTTTATTGCTAAGACACATTTTATTCATTGGGTCAGAAGGCGATGACCCTGTCTTAGTACATTTAAACAAGCTGACTCCTTTTGATTTCATGGCAAAATCCAAGTACAACAAACCCTTTTCATGAGTATCCTGTTGGTGATGCCTTGTGAGAGGCAACAACAGTAGCAACATTTATAAGGCACTTTGGGATTTCAAAGCACTTCTGACAAATTATCTCATTTGATCTTTCTAAGAGTCCTGGAAGAGAAGTATTGTTATCCCCATGTTACAGATGAGGAAAGTAAAGGGGGACAAAATGCTGATGAAGGGGATGGCTTACATCTGATTGTATCTATGGTACTCAGAAGTTATGCTGGAAGGTCTAACTAAAAAAATCATAGGAATAATAGGGAATAAGCATTTATTAATTACCAACCAAGTGTCAGGCACTATGCTAAGAACTTTATAAATATTATCTTTTTGGATGTTCACAACAACCCCAAGAGGTAGATGTTTACTGTTGAAGAAACTAAGATAAACAGGTTAAGTGACTTGCCCAGGATCATAGAGCTAGTAAATGTTTGAGGCCAAATTTAAACTCAGATCTTCCCAATTACAAGCCTAGTGATCTATCCCCTGTACCTATCAGAAGAGATACAGCATCATATTATAGCTCTTAATTGAAAAGACAATCTATGGATTAGATGGGGAACAGGGAAATTTTAGTAAAGCAGTGGGCACCTTGGAAGAAAGAACAGAGATGAAAAGTTCAGTAATATTATAAAAATAAATAACTATAATTATATATACAAACACAGAGAGACACATCCACACAAAGTTATACAAAAGCAGAATTAGAACAGCATGGTATTATATAGGAAAGAGCCCTGGATTTAGAGTCAGAAGCCTTGGATTTGAATCCTGGCTCTGATTGTGTAACCTCGTGCAACTCATGTCACATCTCACATATAAAATGAGGAGACTGAACTAGTAAAAGGCAATAATAATGCCTAACACTTATATAATACCTATCGTGGACCAGGCACTGGGCTAAGCCCTTTCCAATGATCTCATTTGATTCTCACTAAAATTTTGGGAGGGAGGTGCTATTATTACCCCCATTTTACAGATGAGGAAACTAAGGCAAACAGCTATGAAGTGATTTGTCCAGGATCACTTAGCTTATCAGTATCTGACATCAGTTAAGAACTTGGGTCTTCCTGACTTGAGTTCCAGTGTTCTTCCTGGCAGGTAGACTAGAATGATCACCTCCTTTCTTGCTTGAAGTCTCTGCTCCTAGGTGATTTGCTAAAGACTTTCAGCTTGGAAACCAAGGCTCCAACAAAGTTCTTTCCAAGCCAGTGGTCTTTATTCCTTTATTCAGCAAAAATCTGAAATGGTTCTTAAGGCTATAGTTTTGAAAAATATATCAAAGGAAGATATCGCCAATAGAGAGAGAAACAGAAAGGTAATTACATCTTTTTTTTTAAGTTCCAAAAGTTTATTCTCAAAGGGATAACATAATGTTAAACAGTCTAGCAAATGGAGCTGATGGAGTCAGAGCAAAACCAACACACGCGCACGCACAGAGCCCACATTTCACATACAAATGACTTACTCATGGTGGATATTTAAGATGTAAAAAGGGTCCCCTCCAAATGTCAGAGGTCAGACTTAATTTTTATTAAGATGGTCTCCATCTGCCAGGTTCAAACCAGTAATGTGGCCAGGAAAGCAAACAATATTTGAAAGCATTTAAAAGGTTTGACAGCTAGAAGATGGAAACCATGAATTAAAAAGTCTTAAGGTTCTTCCCATCTCACCCTCCAAGCTTGAGAGATAGCAGATAAACATAAAACAGGGAAGAGAAGAACTGGACAGAATAAGGAGGGAGGCAGTAGCCAAGGTCCAAGAAGAATGAGTTGCAAGAGCACTCCGGGCTGTTGCATAAATTCTGGCCTGCAGTTCATTATTTTAATGATCCAGAACAACACTTCAATGCTTCACACAGAAGGAGGATGGGAAATAAATTCTCTGGACAAGCTCTCTAGCCTCTCCCTGGATTTCGCATTGTAGATAGAGCCTAATATTCTTTCCAAATGTTTAGCATCAAGGGAGCATTTAGCTTTTGCTTGACCATTAAACAAAGCTTGGCTCCCTTTAGGAAATGGATGAGTTTTGCAGGATGTGGAAGGACTTATTTGTTGTGAATTCTCCGAAATTTAGATGCTTACACAGGAAGGCGTATTTTGGAATGTGGTATATCCATAATACATGCCTTATCTATGTCTCTGTTTGTCCTTTTGTTTATAATGAAGCCTGGGAAAAGTCAGTTGACTATGCAGAGTTATTTAAGAGTTAATATAGTCTTTTAAAATATGAGTTTGTCTTCTTTTGTAACATCTGGATAAAAAAAATAGCACATTTAAATCTCATCATACTGAAAAACAGTACAAAGAAAAATGCTTTTTTTTTTTTTTTTGCTGTACAGATGCTCCTGAGGAAGGTCTACCATGAAAGCTAGGCAGATGTGTGTGGGGTCTGGGTCTGGAAGCCAGCACTGAAGCCCCCTGGGCCTGGGTCTATCCAAAGCAAAATGCAATTTGAAGGAATCTTTCCATTCTCCCTGAAAGTTATCTTGAAAACTCCTTTCTAAGCTTGTAATAGGGGCAGAAATGAAATCTTTCTACCCCTCAGAGAATGTCTCCCTCTTCTTGATAAAACTTTTAAGATCTGTGTGGGATGTTGTTAGATTTTTTTGTTTTTTTTTAATGTGTGTTTTGGGTGAAAAGTCACAAAGAACTGTAAGATTTAAGAGCTGAAAAGTCTTTAAAGATCAACCATTCTAACACTTTCATTTTCCATTAACCCACTAGGGAGTGCTGCTAGCCACTAGCCTGATCTTTTTCAATAATAAGAACCAGTTACTTTGCAACACCATGTTCACTCAGATATTATGGGCCATATTCTCTAGCAAAGGCTGCTTGTGAAAAAACACCAATCTCTCTAGGTTCTCAGGAAATGGGTAATCTCTGTTCTCAAGGTCATCCCCTTTTGTGAAAAGCAATGCTCATCTCCTTAGTCTGTATGGATTTAGCTAATTAGATTTAACTTAACCCAATTAAACTCTTGATAAGCCTTTCAGGTATTATAACCATAATTTCACAGTTTAAGAGAGATAGGCTTTCTGAGGCTAGAGCATCTTGGAGGAGGTGATTCTTAGGCAGAGTCAAGAAGATATACCAGGCAGGGGATGCAAAATAATATATAAAGATAAGAATTTCAGATCATAGGGATATGCTAGTAAATGTCTAACAACCAGCTCCCCCCACCAAAAAGGACATACAACACACTCTTCTGTTTAATCTGCATTATTATTTTCTCCATCATTTTTTAGAGCTATTTCCTTCCTTTAGCTTTTGTGTTTCCTTTTCTACTCAGTCAAATTGTTTTCCTCACTGTGTTTTTGAGTCTCTTTTTCCATTTGATCCAACTTAGTTTTTAGGGAGTTGTTTTCTTCAGTATATTTTTTGGCTTCCATTTCTCCATCACTTCTTAAATCTAGACAATAGACAATACAACAAACCAAGCTCTGCTTTATAGCATTTCCTGATTTCTACCATGTCAATGCTCACACTGAAAATTTAACAATCAGTCTCTTAGGTTTTCAGCTTTCCTACAATGATGACACTCATATTCTCTTCTTACTTTTCTTCCCTTTGAAATTATTAACTTAACACCAATATTGGACAATGATTATCTGTGAAAACTTGGCTATTGTCAGCACTGCAATGATCTGGGATAATCCTGAAGGATTTATGACAGGGATATCCATGGAGGTAGGAGATGGAGTATGTTGTTTGAGGATTACTAAGAAATTGGTGTTGTTTGTTGTTCCATCATTTTTAGTCATGCCTGAGTCTTTTTTGACTCCATTTGGGATTTTCTTGGCAAAGACAATGGAGTGGTTTATGATTTTTTTCCTCTGGCTCATTTTATAGATAAGGAAGCTGAGGCAAATAGATGTTAAATGACTTGCCCAAGGCCACACAGGTAGTAAGTATCTGAGGCCATATTTGAATGCATGAGATAACTCTTCCTGACTCCAAGTCTGTTACTCTATCCTCTATGCCACTGAGTTGTCCTAGGAAAGACAGTAGTCTGTAAAGAACAGTGTGTGTGTGTGTGTGTGTGTGTGTGTGTGTGTAAAGATAATTAGCATACAATAAAGCCACAAAAGGAGGTTGAGAGCAGGTTTTGGAGAGCTTTAAATGCCAGAGAAGTTTCTATTTGATTCCACTAAAAATGGGAGATGTAATCGTTGAGAAAAGGAAGGGAACACATAGACCTGTTTAGGAAAATCACTTTGCCAGCTGCATGAAGAAGGAATATATTGTGGATGGAAGAGACTTAAGGCAGGGAAGCAATTAATGGACTATTATACTAATTTGAGCCAAAGGTGATGAGAACTTGTGCTATAGTGTTGGCTGTGCAAGTGGAGAATAGGGATGGGATGTAAGAGCTGGAGAGGGATGATGGATATAATTTGACACCTGCCTGGATATGGGAAGTGGAGGAAGAAGGCACAGATTTAACAGAGGGTGTGTGTGCACATCAGGAGAAATGGAAGACTGGGGTTGCCTTTGGAGAAATAGGTAATTTTCAAATAGGGAGAAGTTAAGAAGAAAAGATAAGAAGTCCTAAAGAAACTGCAAAGTATGTCAGTAGAGGTACCCCCTCCAGAGGAATCACAGATGTTAGAAGTGATAAAGAAATGTGAATCAATCATTAATCGTCATTAAGATGCCATTCCCTGGTACTCCTTTGCAGTATCTTTTGTGTTCCTTGCCCTCTTTGCTGGACTTGACCATCTTAGAGTCATTCTGGGGATGAAGTTGACCCCCAATAAATCTTTGTTAGATTGGATTATTGAGACCTTGGTTTTCTGTCTTTGATACTACCCTGTCATTGGTCATAGCAAACTTTGTGGGTTTGTTTTTTTTCCTGATCACTTATCTGATGTCTTAAGACTAGAACGAAAATATGCTACCCACACAAGTTTGTAGGTTTTTAATTAACAATGAAGAAGAATCCAGTGACTGGTGTACCTAGTGACTAACAGAAATCAGGCTAGACCTTAAAAAATTGTAAACTACCATCAACATTTGTTAACAGAGAAAATACCATTAAGATGGGGAAGGACCATGTGATTTCATTGATGTTTGGAACTCCTGAGTTAGAAAATCCCCTCTACTGCTAGAGGTCAACACTTTGTCTTCAATTTAAAGTCTTAGGAAGTTACTGGAGAGTCACATAACATGTTTCAGAGCCAAGATTTAAATTCTGGTAGTCCTGGTTCTCTATCACTGTGTATTCCAGCTCGAAGAACCTACCTTCTATAGGAGCCTTTCCCAGTCCTCCTTAATAATTGTACCTTCCCTTTGTCGATTATTTCCAATTTAACCTGTATATATTTTGTTTGTACAGCATACAGATAGCTACAGATACGTCTTAACCTGTGAGCTTCCTGAGAACAAGAACTTTTACATTTCTTGTTATCACTAGCTTTTAGCATCCTTTTGGGTACAGAGCAGGTGCTTAATAAATGTTGACCTAGAACTAACTGCTTGAGAATCATATATTTAGACCTGGAAGGAATCTTGATAACCCTTCACTCACAAATCTTCATTTTACAGAGGAGAAAACTGAGGATGATGAAGGTTGTGATTTGCCCTCGGCCAGATCCAGTGATGGTCAATGCCACAAAGTACATCAGAAGTCAGAAAGTTAGTGAACGTTTCAAAGATGGATAGAACTCTTGGAGGGCCAGAAAGTGCTTGTTGTTGTTGTTGTTGTTGTTGTTGTTTTTGAGCCCCGCTCTTAGGTTAACCCCATGCCTCCCCTCTCTCTCCTTAATCATTCTCTCTTTCTTTCTCTCTTTTAGTCTCTTCTATTCTCAAACAGCGAGGGAAGCACATGGATTCAATAACCTAGTCAATGATTCATGTATTCTTTCATCTAATCAGAAAGACTGATGGCAATCTCAGGAAAGAGCTCCCTACAAACACATTTTGACTATAGATCATTGTGAAAGAGTTGACGTACATGTCCTTTGGGGGGGGGGGGAGGCAATGGTAAAATTTAAAAAGTAAAAACTCACAGCTCTGGGTCTGCCAGCTGCAAGGACTGGTTACAGGGAGGAGATTTATGAGCAGTTCTGGAGCCATTTGTGTTGTGTTAAGTTTGCTGAAGCAGAAGCGACTGTGATCTCGACTACTCTAAACATTTTAATGACTTTTGGATAAGCCTTCAGAGTTAAAGAGTTAAATCACCAAATGCTCCATAAAAAACAATTATGCAAACAATGTTCTGGCTAATCATCTATCCCAAACAGAAGTACACAGCTGCTAAGATATATAATTGCTGTTTCATCAGGGCCCCCGATTTTATTTACATAATTCCATTACTGATCTGGGGAAGATTTTTTTGGAGGGGGAAGGGAGCAGAAAACTAACATATCTCATTAAATGCAGCAAGTTCAAGGCACAGCTCCAGTCACAGCTGGCAGATAACAATGGCAACTTGCTTTGATGTATGTCTTAATTCTGGATCAGCTAAGTGTACAGTTCAGAGTGTCCAAAGACATGTATAATAGACAGACACGCATACAGTATGTGTGTACGTGTGAGGGATATGGAAGAAGCAGACTCAGAGATAGAACTTACTCATCAAAGGCATATTTTAATATTTTAAACTTCTAATTAAGGCATGCTAAATTACAAAAGACAGTGTTCGGCTAAGAATCCCGATAACACATAAATAATAGGCGCCATCTCTCCTCTCCTGTTGGAGTAAGTCTTCTCGGATGCTGGGTGGGGGGAGGAGGTCCCACCTCTATAGAATGGGCCAGTGGCCTCTTGCAACACTTCTGCTCATTTGGAGGGTCATTTGGCTCATAGGCAACATTGACTATGGAAACTAGCCCCTTTTAGCAGTTCTATTCCTTCTAATTTGGTGAGTCATTCTGCCTTGATCACTGAGCATCAAAAGTTGGACACAACTGAGCAACCATGTGTAAGGCACATTGCTAAGTGCTAGGGTTACAAAGACAGAAACAAAATAGACCTTTCCCTCAAGGAGCTTCCATTCCTCTAGGAAAGACAATGTGCTTATATTTGAATATATGCAAAATAACATGTGAGAAGACACTTGGGGAGGGCTGATCAGTAAAGGCTTCATGAAGAAGGTGTCACTTGAGCTGAGCATTAAGAGACTGTAAGGAGTCTTAAGAGGCAAAAGTGAGGAAGGAGCACATTCCAGGCTTGGGAAAAACTTATGCAAAGTCTTAGGGCAGAAGATAGTTCTCATGTCTGAGGACCATCAAGAAAACCAGGTTCAAAGGATGCTAGAGTATATAAAAGGGAGGAATGGATGAGAAAGATGTTGTGTCTTCCAGAATACACAGATGGCACCATTCTTTATTTCTTTTTGGACACTCCCTGGGCAGTGTGTTCTTTTGCCAAATGTGCATGCTTGACATGGACCCAAGCACTAACGTAATGATAATAGCTCTCATTTCTTTAACACTTTCATCACTATAACCCTATGAGATGGATAATACAGATATTATTATCCGCCATTTTATAGATGATGAAGTCAAATCTCAGAGAGAAGAATTCCTTGTCTAAAGTCACACAGTAAATGGAAGAACCACAATTTAAACACAAGTCACAGAATGTCAGATTTGGGTAAAATCTCAGTGGCCATCTAGTTCAACCCATATTCCCTATAACATGCTAGAAAAAGGGTCAAGTCATCATTGTCTAAAAAACTCCCTAATGAAGGATGTCCCACTACTTCCCTGGGGAGTCATAGGTCTAGTTGTTGGAAAGCAGGTCCTGATCTCAAGCTTGAATTTGCTTCTTTGTAACTTCCATCCTTTACAGGATAAAATATATTTATATCTCCAAAATCATCTTTCTCTCTGTCTGTATCCATTTTTCTTTCTTTCCTTCCTTCCTTCTTTCTTTCTTATTTCCTTTTCCTTCCTTCCTTCCTTCCTTCCTTCCTTCCTTCCTTCCTTCCTTCCTTCCTTCCTTCCTTCCTTCCTTCCTTCCTTCCTTCCTTCCTTCCTTCCTTCCTTCCTTCCTTCCTTTCTTTCTTTCTTTCTTTCTTTCTTTCTTTCTTTCTTCCTTCCTTCCTTCCTTCCTTCCTTCCTTCCTTCCTTCCTTCCTTCCTTCCTTCCTTCCTTCCTTCCTTTCTTTCTTTCTTTCTTTCTTCTTTCTTTCTTTCTTTCTTTCTTTCTTTCTTTCTTTCTTTCTTTCTTTCTTTCTTTCTTTCTTTTTTCTTTCTTTCTTTCTTCTTTCTTTCTTTCTTTCTTTCTTTCTTTCTTTCTTTCTTTCTTTCTTTCTTTCTTTCTTTCTTTCTTTCTTTCTTTCTTCCTTCTTCCTTCCTTCCTTCCTTCCTTCCTTCCTTCCTTCCTTCCTTTCATCTATCTATCTATCTATCTATCTATCTATCTATCTATCTATCTATCTATCTATCTATCTATCTATCTCCCTCATATATGTGCTCCCAAATAGTCCCTTCTCTTGGGGTAATTTATTTTCTATGAGGAAGACAACATGTAAATATTTCTTATTATTAATAAGGATGGATCTTCAAGGTCTATGAAGCACTTTACATATGTTACCATATTTTTATCCTTTTGGCAATTCTAAAGGTAGAAGCTATTCATACTCGCGTTTTATAGTTGAGAGCACTGAGGCTGGAACATTAATTGACTTACCCAATATTGTACAGCTAGTCAATGTTTGAGGCAGGATTTGAACTCCAGTCTTCTGATTCCAACTCTAGCACTTTACCTTTTTCGCTACCTTTATTTTAAATTTATGCAAAATCAATATAAGGTAAGTTTGGGTGAGAAGTCACTCCTAACTGGGTAGTTTCAGGAATGACTTCATATAGAAGGTAGCACTTGAGTGAGCTCCAAAGGTAACTTGGGAGTTGAAGGAATGTAGGTGAGAAGGAATGTATTCCAGGTATGGTGAAAAGCCTGTGTTAAGGATCAGTCCCAAGACAAATGTGTCATGCCTGAGGAACAACCAGAAGGTCACCTGGAAGTAAGTGAAAGAGAATAATGGATGAGCTTAATCTCTTAGGAGCAATGGGTGTAGCTCCCAGAGCACAGAAATGATGCCAATTCCCATTTTCTCTATAGGTCACTGTGCTCTTATTCTGAATTTCCATGAATGAGATCAGCTATACACACATACAGTTTGCCTGCTCCCCTATACCTCAGGGACAGTGGAACATGCATACAAAAATCTCTTTCTTTTGGGGCAGGTCTTTGGTTTTGATATTTCCTGTTTTTTTTTCTTTACCATTAGCTGAAATATTTAACAACAAACCTGATGGAGAATGATAAATTGTCTGTCTTGCACCTTTTTATCAAAAAGGGAAGATGTCAATCAACAATACATCCCTCTTTCCTGTGCTTAATTAACAGAGGGAGATCACTGGCAGGCAGATTGGTCCAT
Organism: Monodelphis domestica; assembly: GCF_027887165.1. Lineage (NCBI taxonomy): Eukaryota > Metazoa > Chordata > Mammalia > Didelphimorphia > Didelphidae > Monodelphis > Monodelphis domestica. Next base: position 276,318,595 of record NC_077231.1, read on the forward strand.
TGAGGGTAATGACAATCACCTCAGGTGACCATGAAATGCACTCAAGCAGAAATTCATTAAATGACCCACTAGGATCTTGAAATAGCTAATTAGGCTTCCATGAGCAGCTCTAACTTACAATGAGGGAGAATTTTAAGAAAATTGCATACAGGTGATGTGGTTGTACATAGACATCCAGCTGTGAGTTCCATGGTTTCCCTTGCCTACCTAAAAAACACATAGACACACTCAATGGCTCTCCCCTATTTTTTCCTTTTTAAAAAATATACTAAAATTGACTCTACCATCTGAAAACAAGATGTAGGTCCATCTTGTTTAGCCTAAATCCTATTGTGACTGGACTAATATTTGCCAGTGTTTCCCTGACACTCCCTCCTGCCCCACACAACATGACAATGCTCAAACCTCTCCTCCTTGCCTGATCTTTAGGAATTAGCTTTCTCTGAAAGGAGACAAAAATATCCTGGATGAAGCTTCCTGGTCACCTAAGGACAAACTTGTTTCCATATGGAGTTAAAGGAGCTATGCCCAACGAAGTTAGGTGTATATAACAAGCTGTATCCTCATTGCATATCTTTAGTCTGCTATTGTTGCTGTTCAGTCACCTTTTCAGTTGTGTCTGACTATGATCTCATTTGGGGTTTTCTTGACAAAGAGACTGGAGTGGTTTGCTATTTCCTTCTCCAGCTCATTATTATCATTCTCGGTCACCAAGACACTACCGCCACTCTCCAGCTCATTTTATGGATGAGGAAACTGAGGCAAACAGAGTTAAATGACTTTTCCAGGGTGACACAGCTAGTAAATCTCTTAGGGCCATATTTGGATTCATGAAGATGAGTCTACCTGATTCCAGGTCCAGTGATCTATCCACTCTACCTGCCCACTTTACTGAGTCAAGATGAAGTAAACCTCCTTCTGTTGACTGTTCAATGACTTGCAAGTGTCTCATCTTATCTCAACATAGGATCCCAACTCGGAAAATGATAACATTATAATCACATCCCGCAAGTCTGTACACCCTCAAAAGAAAAGTCAACCCCAATACCAAGTAGAACTTGACCAAGAGAAAGGGGGTTATACTTTACTTATTGTCTCTCACCATCTTTTTTTTTATCATGGTCCAGACCTATGATTTTATCAGATTGAGAATCTCCCAGGGTGAAAACACATTCCACCAACACAGACTAGAGCCACACAATGACAGCCCCGTGCCACATGTGGGGTCTCACCATATGTCTCTTAAGGATTGCCTTGGGCACTGTGAGTGACTTGCCTATGGTCACACCTGCTGTTATGTGGCAGATGCAAGACTTGAAACCCTCAAAGTAGGAATTCATTCCCTTTTGGTGTCTGTCACACACACACACACACACACACACACACGGCATCTGGTAGAAATTATGGTCCTTTTCTCAGAATTGTGTTTTTAAATAATTGAAGTTAATGCTAAGTTTAAGTTAATAAAAATATTTTCCCCTCATCCAGCCTCACAAACCTTATAAAATATATACATGGACCATGTTAAGAACTTCTGTTTAGAATGAGGGATCCATGTCTTCCTCCCATCTTCTTTTATAGTTCTTGGGTTTTAAGCAGTCTTTGAATGGAATACTGACAGTAACAAAGGTAAGTGAATGTCTAATCAACATAGAAAGAGACAAATGAAGAAAAAAAGGTATAAAACATCAAAGCTATCTTGTCTAGCAATCACCCAACTTTCTCTGTTAAAGGGAGATATTGAAGTGACTCCAGAAAGTAGGAAGAGAAAGAAGTTTGTTTAGGTTGTGATGGGACATTAAATTACAACTTTACCTCTTTATACAGCAATAGCTCAGTTTTCATTGATAATCCATCTGAAAACAATTAATGAAAACCGAAACCAACAATAACCAAGGTATTACTATGCGAGAAGCTATCTCTTTGCCCCTATTCCTCCAAGTCAGCAATCAGTAAACTACAGATTGGTCCACTTCCAGTTTTTGAATAGAAAAATGTAAAAACAACAAATGAAAAAGTTATTAGCTGCATGTACGAAAGCAGACAGTCCTTCAGATATGCCCCCCCCCAGTAGTTTGCTGACTTCTGCTCTAAATAATAAATGTGCGCAAAAGAATATCAAATGTAGGACATGTTTCAGGAACCATGGCTGTATTCTGGTTTGGTCCAGATCTGTGATCTCATCTGTATTCAGGAGCTTCTGGGATTGAAACTACCTTCACCACTGCAGAAGTCATCTATAACTTATAAATGTTGAAATGTTTCTGGGTACATTGAAAAGTTAATTGACTTGGCCAAGTTCATAAACCAAAAGCAGCACTTAAACTCCAGATATGAATTTCCTATTCTTCATAGGAATATTGGACACATTTTTGTGGGGTCCTAATTTTGAACATGGAAACTAGAGCTAGAACTGATCCTCAGGCAACGAGTCCAAAGCCTTTGTTTTATAGATGGGCAAATGGAAATTTTGAGAATTTTGAATGGCTATGTCAGGTCACACAAACAGAAGTGGATCCAAGATTAGAACTTGAGGTTCCTAAATTCTCAGCTCCGGGCTCCTCCACAAGCATGAGCTCTTTCTATATTCCGGGGCCCCTTGATATTATGTTTAAATAAATGAGCTATGATTCTTTTGCCTGGAGCAGTTGTTATCAGGGGTCTTAAAAGAGTCTAGACTCGTATCCCCCAACTGCTGATAGAGTTGGTCTGCTCTTCAAGCCTCAGTTCATGGCATCAGCAAGCCTGCCACTTTGATGGTGGCAAAGGTTTCTGCTTTTAAGTTAATGGAAGCTTCATTGCCTGGTGTCAGCGATGCTGTTCCGACACGTCCCATTAGAATCATCCTGCATTCCATGCTTCCACTTTGGGATGAATGAAATGCCCTGTGGGGTAGACCCTCTGATCCTGGAAGGAGGGGCTGCATTCTCCCATGTTCCACTTCCTTAGGGTCAATGCCATGTATAAAGACACATTGAGAAGGGGATCAGGGAGTTTAACATACAGAGCATTTCTACTTTGGTGGAAAAAAATAAAAATGAAGGAGCAGAGGGCTGGAAGAAGTCAGGCATATAACTACCAGATTTGAAGGTAGGCTATTTTAAGGTTAAGTTCATTGGCTCATTTATGTTTGAATATGAATTAAATATCAATATAACAATAATATACTAGCAGCTCTTTAAAAAATATTTTGCCAAAACCTTAAAAAAATTCATTTCTCAATGGCTACCTCCATGCCCCTGCTCAGTTGTTTTTGACTCTTTGTGACCCTTTTGGGATTTTCTTGGCAAAAATGATTTGCCATTTTCCTCTCTAGCTCATTTTACAGATAAGGAAACTGAGGTCAACAGGATTAGGTGACTTGCCCAGTGTCGCACAGCTGGTAAATGTCTGAGTCCAGATTTGAACTCATGAAGATGTCTTCCTTATTCCAAGTGCAGTGCTCTAACCACTTAGCCACCTTGTTTGCTCTAGCTCCTGTCAAACTGAATTACTACCCATTCTACTCCAGCTTCTATCGCCATTTTTGCACAAGCTATCCCTGAAATCTGGACTGCCCTCATTCTTCCTCTTGATCTCTCATGATCCCTCATCTCCCTTCAAGGCTCAGGACAGGTTCCAACTTCTTTGTGTAGGAAGGAAACTGGCACAGAGGAACCAAAAATAGTTTCCTTCCCACATTTATGATACTTTCCCAGATGCTCCAGTTGGTGCTTTTTCCTAATCCAATTTTCCATATACTAAACTTATACTGTATTCCATCCTCCCTGCCCTGCTTATATTAGGATGCAAGTTCTTTGAGGGCAGACACTATTTTTCTTTTAGTTTTTCCATTTCTAGAATGAAGCAAAGATTCTTTCACATAGTAAATACCTAATTGATAATAATAGCTAAGATTCTTCTATAACACTATGTGCCACATACTTGACAAATATTATCTCATTCGATCTTTGCAACAGTTTTGGGGGGGAGGTAGGTGACATTGTAATCCCTATCTTACAGATGAGGAAATTGAGGCAAATAGAGGTTAAGTGACTTGTCCAGAGTCATACAGTTAAAGTCCAAGGGTATTTGAATTGGGACTTCCTGACTCCAGGCACATCACTCTATCTACAGAGCCCCCCAGCTACCCCAAGCTGCTGTTAAATGTAATTGAATTGAATTAATGACCATTTGTGGTGACAGTATAGAGGTAACTCATCCATCATGCTAGGAATTGGACTAGATGACCTCTGAGGACCCTTTCCATCATAAGATGCTGTGATTCCTTTGTTCACTCGAAGCTCCAAGCTTTGAAAAGCAGGGAGAGCTCTTGTTCTCTCCCTGTTGCTAGCTAGTGTCACAGCCTGCATCTCAGGGTTTACAACTTCCCAGGAAGCTATTGAGGGACTCCCAGGAAGCTTAGTTCTCTCTCTATTTAATCTCTCCCTCCAGGGGATGGGCTTTTTCCTTCCTGTTTCCTGAGTGGCCAGAACAGAAAGATCCCCCAGGATGTGGCATTGACAGACCCCCTTCTCTGCTATGATCTCATCTTCTAATCAGGGTATTGTTACCTGGGCAACTAATCAGCTTCTCTCTTGGTTCTAGGGTTCTCTTCTCTTTCCCCCTCCCCAAATCTCTTTCTGAGAAGAGGTTATTAGCCTACAATAAGTTTCCTTACTGAAGTGCATCTTTGAGCAATTTCAAAGCTGCTTCCTAGCAGAAACCTTTTTTTAAATTATAGTCTTAAGGGGAAGAGGCTTTTAAACCTTTAAAACTACTTTAAAAAACCCACAGTTTTACCTTATTTTCCTCACACCGTCCATTAGTAAATTAAAACAAATTAGTACCTAGTTTTCACTTCAAAGGGGGAAAAAACCAGACTGTGAGGGACAAGGACAGAATAGGAACATTTTGTTGAAAAAGAGAAGTGACATAATTAACATGGGGTGACTGGGGCTTTGTCCTACTTTGTTCTCATACAGTTCATGAACTATCTCTGATTTTCTGGCTTTTCGTCAGGTCTGAGGTGTTTCATATATTTCTTTGGGTCTTGCATTGAATGAAAGGAGGAATGGATGAAAGAAAGGGAAAATTGTCTTCCACATTTGTCTAACTCTCTTAGAAAAGTAAGTCTGAGTTGGGGACATTTCATATTGATGAGCATCTCTCTCTGCGATGTTCTCCGGTAGTCTATATGCTGATCCAGGTAGATAGAAAACCCATTTCCAAGTTCTGTTCTGTCATGTATAGTCCTTTGATGGATCAGAAATAAGACCTTGAGTCTATGCTTTCTCCTGTGCTTCTGTCCCCACAAAGTGTGACCCTCCCTGCATAGGTATATAGATGGCACCTGAGACGCCTTGAAGAAAGCCAACAATTCTATGAGGTTGAATATACAAAGACATAGAAATGGGAGACAATTCTGTGTTGGGTGAATTGCTAGGAAGAGTTAGAAAATATATATTGGCCATTTCAGGGGACTAAACTAAGAAGACTGACGTTTGCTATGGAGGGTATATGCTTTCATGGCCCAAATTCCAGCCCATAACAAAAGATGAAAAAGCTAAATTTCAAAGAGGTGACAGAGATGGGTTAGGGATGAGGAACAAACCCTTGAATACCCAATAAATTGTACCTTCCAAGCCAATCTGTGACTAAACCTTAGTTGCAGTTAGAAGTGAAAGGCACCTCAGAGGCTACCTAGTTCAACTCTCTCATTTAAGAGGGGGAAAAGAGGGTCCAAGGAAATTGAGCATTTTACCCAATGCCCCAATTAGTAATTGACAGAGATAGGATTTGAACACAGGTCCTCTAATCCCAAAGCAAGTATTCTTCCTAATCTACCACAATGCCTATCCCAAAGAATATGAATATTATAAATAAATGCATCTATGTCTGATTTTTTAAAATGCCATTGAGAGAAGGGGAATCCCAAGCTCTAGATCTAAGACTTGACTTTTTTCCCCACCAAATATCAGATCCATAATGAACATACAAAGAGAAGAGCAAAACTTATTTACCTAAATTGTAGCAAAACAGAAATTAGAGGAAGTGCACATAGGAAAATATATACTACACAATATAGTCCTAAATTTCATCCAAGGTGAACAAACCCCCTAAATTTGGTAGAATGGCCAAATGGAGGTAGGGACATGATGGGGACTGCCAGCAATTCTCATGTCTTCCTAGTTTCTTTTCCTTCAGCATTCTGAAATGTGGTCTTTTCCAAAGTTAGAAGGGGCCTCAGTAATTATCTAGTCCAACCCAGATCTGAAAAATAACCCCTTCTACAAAATACCTGATACTACCTCTCAGGACACCACGAAATATTTTCTCTGTTCCCTTATAGACCTTTGCCCAACCAATTCTACCCATGCAGTTATTTTACTTGGGCTCATCACTTCACAGAACCAGTAACTTCATGACTTTGAGTCTCTCAACACCACCTCCTGAGATCCCCCAATATAGAAAAGGCTACCAAGTTTTTGCCAAGAGTTTTTTTTCCTTTTCCTTTTCCTTTTTCTTTTCTCAGAAGTGTTTTAATTTCCATTTCTCTTATCAAGAGGGATTTAGAACATTTTTTCAAATGACTATTGAGAGCCTCGATTTCTTCATTTGGAAACTGCTTATTCATATCTTTTGACCATTTGTCAATTGGGGAATGGTCTGTATTCTCATAAATTTGAATTACTTCTCTATTTGAGAAATGAGACCTTTATAAAAGAATTTTGTCATAAAATTTTCTTTCCAGTTTGTTGTTTCCCTTCTTAATCTTGGTTATGTTCTTTTTTTTAACAAAACTTTTAAATTTAATATAATTAAAATTATTCTGTAATTTTCCCTTCTCCATAAATTTGATAGGTAAACTCTTCTATATTCCCCTAATTTACTTATAACATCACTCTTTATGTCCAAATCACATGCCCATTTTGGCCTTATCTTTGTATAGGGTGTGAGATATTGGTCTATACCTAATTTTTTCCATACTGTTTTCCAGTTTTCCCAGCAGTTTTTGTCAAATAATGAGTACTTTCTCCCCAAAGCTGGGATCACTGAGTTAATCAAACACTAGATTGCTAAGGTCATTTACCCCTAATCTATTCTGTTGGTCCACCATCCTATTTCTTAGCCAGTACCAGATTATTTGATGATCACTGCTTTGTAGTACAGTTTAAGATCTGGTACTGCTAAGCCAGCATTCTTCATATTTTTTTTTATCAGTTCCCTTCATATTCTTGATCTTTTGTTCTCCCAAATGAATTTTGTTACTATTTTTTTCTAGTTCTATAAAATAGTTTTTGATAGTTTGATTTGTATGGTATTGAATAAGTAAATTAATTTAGGTAGAATTGACATTTTTATTACAGGTCAGCCTACCCATGAGCAATTAATGGTTTTCCAATTGTTTAGATCTGACTTTATTGGTTTGAAAAATGCTTTGTAATTGTGTTCATTTAATTACTGTGTTTGTCACGGCAAATAGATTCCCACATATTTTATATTGTCTAAAGTGATTTTAAATGGAATTTCTCTTTCTAACTCTTGCTGCTGGACTTTGTTGGAAATATATAGAAATGCTGATGATTTATGTGGATTTATTTTGTATCTGGAAACTTTACTAAAGTTATTAATTATTTCAACTAGTTTTTTTTGTTGCTTCTCTAGGATTCTTTAAGTCAACCATCATATCATCTGCAAAGAGTCATAGTTTATTTTCTTCATTGCTTACTTTAATTCCTCCAATTTCTTTTTCTTCTCTAATTGATAAAGCTAGCATTTCTAGTACAATATTAAGGAATAGTGGTGAAAATGGGCATCTTTACTTCACCCTTAAGCTTAATAGGAAGGCTTCTAATATCCCCATTGCAGGTGATACTTGCTGATGGTTTTAGATAGATACTACTTTTTATTTTTAAGGAAAGGCCCTTTTATTCTTGTTTTCTAGTGTTTTTAGTGGTATCGTATTTTGTCACATCATATTTTTATATATCTATTGAGATAATCATGTCATTTCTCTTAGTTTAGTTATTGATATGGTCAATTATTCAGATGGTTTCCTGAATATTAAAACACCCTTGCATTCCAGGGATAAATTCCATCTGGTCATAATGAATAATCCTTGTGATATTTTGCTGTAATCTATTTGTTAGATTTATTTATTTATTTATTTAAGGTTTTATTTATTTATTTATTTTATTTATTTATTTAAGGTTTTTGCATCAATATTCACTAAGGAAATTGTTCTATAATTTTCTTTCTCTGTTTTTGGTCTTCCTTTCTTAGGCATTAGCATCATAAAAAGAATTTGGTAGGATTCATTCTTTGCTTTTTTTGCCAAATAGTTTGTATAATATTGGGAGTAATTGTTCTCTAACTGGTGAGATTCACTTGTGAACCCCTCTGGCCCTGGAGATTTTTTATTAGGTTGTTCTTTGATGGCTGGTTCAGTTTCTTTTTCTGAGATAGGATAGGAGTTGGTTCTTTAAGACAAAAAGATGCCAATTCACTGTACCAGCTGTGGTAGGAAGAGGGAATGAGGAGAGCCTGGGCACAGTATCAGCCCACCATCCAACTGGGATATGAACTACTCATAGTGTATAGTCTAGTGAGGTTTGGGACTAAGAGCTCAGGGAAAATAAAGTGATTATTTGTCACTCGATTCCACTCTGTGGATTCCCAGAATCTCTTTGAAGGCCAGATCTTGACCTTTGATAGGAATTGTATTCCCACTGACATCAATGCCAGGGTCATAACTTGGACCACTAAGTGCAGTTGAGTTTTTCTCATGAGTCATTTAATTTCCATCCTACTAGGCAAACTGCTCATCTTAAAAAAAAAAAATCAGAGCTGGGGGTGAAGCCGAGTTTTCATTTTTCCTTGTTTGGAGTTCCTGGAATCATCTAAAGTTGAAATAAAGCTGTCGCTTCTTTTGTTGTGTTGGAGTTAGTTTGAGTCAAGGGAAGGATGAAAAAAAACAACAACAAAGACCCTTGACTGGAAATAAATACTGTGATTACCTTGGCTCGAAGAAGAAGAAGAAAACCGTTAGGAGAAGCACATAGTCCCACTTCTTGAAATGACAACTGATACTGTTTGACAGGAATTGTAGACACTGTGTTCTTAAACAGAGTAGATGCCTCGCTTCTTTGGAAATTGAACAGTTTTCCTTTTCCTGGCTCCGTCTTATGTTTAGCTTAAAAATCCAAAGAGTGGTTTATTATTTTTATTATTATTATTATTATTATTATATGAAGGGGCCAAAATGTCTTTAAAAATGGATTTTCTTTTCTTTGGGATTCTTTTCCAAAAAACCAGAACACTGGGAGGACACTATATGTTTTTCCAGTATATTTTGGTGATAATAATAAAATAAAGTACACACACACACACACACACACACACACACACACACACTTCAAGAGAAAGAAAAGCACTAACATGAAGTATATGCCAACAGGAAAAAAAAAATTCCATCCATCAACTTTGTAACGTTTAAAATGCAACTTCCCAAGAGGAAATGACTCTTTTCAATTACTCTATTACAAAATGAATAATATGGAAATTGGTTGATTGATAATACATGTATAACCAAGTACAATTGCTTGTCGACTCCAGGAGAAAAGAGGGAAGAGGGAAGGGAGAGACCATGAATCAAAAAACCATGGAAAAATATTTTTAAAAAGTAAAAATTATATTAAAAGAAGAAATGAATCTTTTCAACAGACTATCTTCTTGTTAATAGGACTCTAAGAGATTGAGAACCAGAAAGGACCATTGAGACCATTTCCCTCATTTTACAGATAGATAAACTGAGACTCAGATGCCTTAATATGAGACTTGCCTATGATCACATATTGTCAAAAGAAGGATTTAAATCCATCCTCTCTTCACTATGCTGAGTTGCACCTCAACTTGGCTTGCCATCTAAAAGCATCTTAGAGAAGAGTAAGGTGGGACCTGGGACCCTGGGCATCATACTTGCTCCATATGTGGGCCAAAAGCAGAGCTATGGCAGGCTCAACAGGCTGGAAAGACTAGGGTAAAGTTCTAGGGTGTTCGTGTTCTTGAATCTTTTTTTTTAATTCCTCCACGGAAAAGGCAATACATTGTTTTCCATGGAAGCTCTGTCTACATTTTGGATGGCTCTAGTTCTTAGGAAGTTTTTTCCTTACATTAAATCTCAATTTATGTCTTTGTAGTGGCTATCCATTCCTCATAGTCTTGCTCTCTGGGGCCAAGAAGAGCAAGTCTAATCCCTTTCCCTGGTGATAACTGTCATGGCTTCTCTGCTCTTCCTTTCTTCATGCTAAAAATCTGAGGTTCTTTCAAACACTTTAATTAATTAAGCATGCATTTATTAAGCACCTAGTATATGGCCAGACCCTGGGAATGCTAGGCACTTAACAAGAAAATAAAAAAAATAAAAATAAAAACAGACTCTAGCCTCAAGGGCCATACATCATATTGAGTAGTTATAACACAGAGAGATGGAAATCAATACATAACCTGTAGAAAATGATGATAAAGTAATGGGGCAAGGGCAGCTGGGAAAGAATTCTCTTATGGGAGATTCAGCAAAGGTTACCTGTAGGAGGTGAATCAAGAGCTGAACCCTGAAAAGAGTTAAAGGTACTAAGGGAAAGAGGTAAATGGGACAATTTTCTATGTTGGGTAATGCTGGTGCAAAAATATGATGGCAGGAAACAAGATGTCATGGTGTAGACAGAGGGAATATTAAAGATGCCATTTTGGCTGGAATTTAGAATTTATTAGAAAGTGTTCTCTCCCCATCTCTCAGGCCTAGAATTATAATTTTTTTAAACATGGCTCTCCACTAATACATTCCAGCAACCAAGCTGCAATTTATAATCTAAGAGTTGCCTGGGTCACTGAGTGGTTAGGTGACTTGTCCAGGGTTACACAGTCATTACTTGGAGATTGTACTTTCTAAGGCCATTCCTCTCTATTATCACTCACTATCTGTCTCTGGGCCTTTTAAGTGAGCCTAACTTATTGAAATAGTTCTTTAAATTCACTAGTTTACCCTCTCTTTTCCTCTCCCCTCCTCCACAAAAGTGCAGAGTGGTATACGCAAAATGTTCATTTCTCTGCATTTGCAATGTACAGACACATACGAACCTTTTGAACAAAGCAAGGGGCAGCAAATGGAGGGGACTGGAGAAGACCCCAAGAAGTCCAAGGCAATATTTCTTAATTAATTCTGGGTTTTCTTTTTGATTTAGCATAAAATGGCAGAAAGTCATGGCACCATCAGTCCTCGGCTAGAGACAAAATTGCCCAACACCTGGGGGATTCCCTGTCGGGAAGGAAAGTCCTGTTGGAAGCTACACTCAGCACCACTCCCTTCCCCAACTTCAATACATGCAATTAGTGTACTGACACATAACTCACTTGCCACCCCTACTCCCCCAAGCAAGTCTAAACCTCGCTCCTCATTATTCATCTCAAAATAGAAGGCATTTTTTCTTCATCCTGCAAGAGCCATGTGGACTTTCAAAAGTCCAAAAGCGGGGAGTGTCATCCAACGGCAAATGCCAGTGACCACAGAAGCTTCCACTCTGCTTAGCATTGCCCAAGTTGGGCCTCAAAGATTTACTCAGATATAGAATTAGAAAATCCCATCTTTAAATCCATTCAGTCTTATTTCAAAGTCCTGGGATCTCTGTGACTTTCTCTAGTCTTGGCATCTAATAATGTAAATAGCCATAGAGCTGCAGGTAAGTGAGATGGCATGGTACAGAATTTGGAATCAGAGGATCTGTGTTCCAATACTGGTTCTTCTGGGGGAAAGTGATTCATTCTCCCCACACCTTAGTCTTCTCATCTGTAAAATCTGAGATCCCTTCCAGGTCTAAATTTACAGTCCTATATTTTCATTGGATTAAATGATGATATCCCTGACTCCCAACTACATAGATCATAACCTCACTAAACTTGGAAGATGACCCTTAAGAATTATTGTGACTGAAAAAATTCTTTACTCTAAGATCAACTTGGTAGTGCACTTCTCTAAAGGTAGCCCGAATGGTCTCTGGACAAGAGGTCTTTCATCAGGTCTGCACACAAATCCTTTCTAGATTGGTAGAGCCAATGAGGTGACATGATCTTTTCCATGCCAGAGCAAGGCATTGGAGGAGAACCTTAGGTAGAGACCTTGGTCATAAGGTTCAACAAAGCAAAAACAACAAGCCAACATGGAATCATAGAACTCCACAATCTAAGAATCTGGTGAAGAACCTCAGAGTTAATGAGTCAAACTCTTTCCTGAAAACCAAGCTCCTCTACAACATACCTTGTTTCTGGCCATCCAGCTCTTGACTGGAGGCATCTGACAGGGAACCCAGCCCCTTCAGACATAGACCATTCCACTTTGGGTTCAATCAGTGACTCAATTGTTCAATAAACATTTATTAAGCACCTTCTATATGCCAGGCACTGTGCTAAGCACTGGGAGTGTAAATATGAAAAATAAAATCCCTGACCTAGAGTTGCTTATAATCTAATGGAGGAAGACAGCACACAAAAGGAAGCATAAAAGGAGTGGGAAAGTACCCAGTCTGAGACCTAATAAAGAACTCCAAAGAAATGTAGCCAGTTGGGAAATGAAGAAATGGCTGGCCTGGGTGCCTTCCTCAACTGGAGGTTTGGGGAAGACTCATCACTCTGCTCTTCATTCTAAAGAGCAGAAGGTATTGTGATCAAAGTTGATTTGGTCTTACAAGATGACAAGGTTCCTGAGCATAATGGAAAATTCTAAAGTAATCCAAAGAATTTACTGTAATTGTTAATAACTTTTCCTGATGTTAAGCCTCCTTATCTCTTTGTAACTTTTGTAGAAATTCTCCCTGTCTGCCCTTTTAGATCAAACCAAACAGATCTAGTCCTTATGGCAGTCTTCAAATATTTCTAGTTTCTGTGCCTCCCCATCAAGACTTCTTTTCTTAAGAGGAAATATTCCCAGTTTCTTCAGGAGAGTTTCATATGGAATGAACTTAAAGCCCTTCACCCTTCTGGTTACCTTCTTTGGGGTACTCTACAGTTTATCAATATTCTTCCCAAAAGAAAGTGCTCATAGTCTAGCACAATACTCCATTTGTGGTCTAACCAAGGCAGAAGATAGCCTCAAGATCATTTCCTTCTTCTTGGTCACTATGCTGCTGTTGGTGAGGCCCAAGATAGCTTCAGGTTTTTTTGCCTGCTGTTATTATACAATTGACTCATATGGTACTCATAGTCCACTAAAACCTCATATGTTGTTCAAAGAAACTGTTATGTAGTCATGTCTTCTCCTTAGACTTGTGAGGTTGATTTGTTGTTTTTTTTTAAGACAAGCATAAGACATTTATTTCTATTCAATTTCACTTCCTTGTATTTAGCCCAATATTATAGTGTGTCATAGATTTAGAAGTGAGAGAGATCTTAGGGGCCATCTAGTCCAACGGCTTCCTTTTTATAAATGAAGAAATTGAGTCTTAGAGACACCAAGTGGCTTGCCTAAAGTCACACAGCTAATAAATGGCAAAGGCAGACTTTGAATTCAGGTCCCCCTCCTCCAAAATTAAGGGTTCTTTCTACTGTAAACAGCATTATCATCCAACTACCTGAACTTTTGATAAAGACACCACCTGCGCTTTCTTTAAAATCAATGATAAAAAAATTTTAGCAGCATAGGACCAAGCAGTGATTTCTGATGTACTTCACTTCCTTCCAAGTTGAGATCTAACTGTTAATAACTAGCCTTTCAATCTCATCATTCAACCGATTCTAAATGAATCTGAGAGTACTGTTGCCTTACATTTCCATCTTGCCTACAAGAGAGTTAAATGGCATATTTTTTAAGTGTTTACTGAAACCTAGGTAAAATTTGACTCCAGCATTCCCTGATCTCCAGTCAAGAAATTATCACAAAAGAAGGAAATAAGATTAATTTGACTAGACTGGTCTTTGATCAAGTCATTCTAATTCTTCATGATCACTGCTTCCTCACTGAGATGTTCACTCATCATCTCTTTTGTGTTATATTCAAGAAATTTGCCAGGAATTGGAGTTGATTTTATTGCTAATTTTCAGATTTATTCTTTTTCCTCCATTGAAAATTGGGACAGCATTCGCCCTTATTCATATCTAGAGAACCTCGCTCATTTTGTATTGATTCTTCAAGACCATTTATGGGGCTCCAGTATCCTAATGGCCACTTCTTTCAGTTTCCAATGAAATTGAACTTACTGTCTAGAAGACATGAACTCATCAATGGCTAGTGGGAGCTTTCTTGTTATCTCCTCACTTATCATGGGTATCAATTCCATATTAGCTCCTTTTGTTCTGACCTTTCCCAAGGTAATTACCCTTAAGAGGAAAAAGAAAACAAAACAATCCCGAGATGACACTGTCTTCTCTCTGTTTTCAGTTATTGTTTGAATCTCTGTGGATGGTGGTTCTATCATACACCATCATACACTCAAGGTCAAATAGTCACTTAGTGGCAGAGTTGAGACTGTTTCTGTTCAAGTCTCAAGAGACTCAATTAGAGAAAATTAGCCGAAAATTCTGTATCTTGCATCAAGTGTTAGGACATGTATGTTATTAAATTCATTTAAGGGCCAACATTATTAAAGAACCTTAAACATATTAGAGTAGCTACATGGCATGATGAATAGAGTGACTGCCTAGAGTCAGGAAGATCTGAGTTCAAATTCAGACTCGGACACTAGCTCTTTGACTCTGGGCAAGTCATTTAAACCTTTTGGCCTTAGTTTCCTCCTCTGTAAAATGAGCCAGGGAAGACAATGGCAAGCCAATCCATTATCTTTGCTAAGAAAATCCCTTCCAAAGGTCACAAAGAGTTGGATATGACTTAAAAACAAATAAAAACAAAGATACATATACTCTTAGAAGAGTAATCAATTATACTCATAGTTAAGACTATAAATTATAGGGAAAAAGTGTTGATTTTCATTGCTGGAGGCATTTCTGTTACTGGTAGTAGCCTCTACAGATTTATGTGTAGATCTAGTCAAAATCCAAATACTGATGGAAGAAATAATAATATAGGGAAAGAAAGATGGGGGCAGCTGGGTGGCTCAGCAGATTGAGAGCAAGGTCTAGAGATGGGAGGTCTTAGATTCAAATCTGGCCTCAGACACTTCCTAGCTGTGTGACCCTGGGCAAGTCACTTAACCCTCATTGCCTAACCCTTACCACTCTTTGACCTTGGAAGCAATACTCAGTATTGATTCTAAGGTGGAAGATAATATATATATATATATTTTTTTTTCCATATATATGAAAAGAGATCTGACTTGGTAGTGTCTCAATGTTACCATTAATTGGCATTTTGACCTTAAGAAAGTCAATTAATTTTTCTGGATCTGGGTTTTCCCATCTATAAAAAGTAGGAGTTCTTAACTTTGGTGTGTGTTATGGACCCCTTTGGCAGCCTTCTGAAACCTATGGATCTATTCTCAGAATAATGTCTTCCTCCTTTCTTTGGCATTGTGAAGAGTTGGCCATCACTGAACAACAAGAAGTTTAACTCCCTCATTTTATGTTTGAGGAATCTGAAGCCCAGCAACCATAAGCCACCAGCCCTTGATGACATAGGAGCACGTGGCAGAGGAAAGATTTGAACCCATACCCTCTGACTACAAAAGTTTGATGGACTTTCCCCTGTTCCAAGCTGCCTCCCTTAGCCCTACCTAACTTCTACTCATTCCTTCTGAGCCCTTGGGCTCTGGAGCTCTGAAGTGGTTTATATCATTAGACACTTGGTTTCAGAGACAGCAGAACCAATGTTTACATGAGCAAATGCTCTGCATAGACTCAAAACCTCCCAACAATTTATGAATCTCAACTGCTTTCATATGTAACTCTATAGATATAGATATGTGGCTGAAAGAGAGAAAGTAGTCATGGGATTCCCCAGACCCAATTCGCAAGGTGTATTCTTTGGAGGATAGGATAAGAGCTTTTCAATTTTATTTTGTTTTCATGGAGCCAATAGAAACCATGACATTAAAAAAAGCCAAATACCATCCTCAAGTGATAACTAAACTATCAGAATTGAATTTTTTCCCCCTGAAACATTTTCCCATTGGTCAACGTCCTTGAAGTTCTCTCTTTGAGGTCTTTGGGAAATGATGGTATAGGATAAACAAAGCTTTAAGAATGAGGTCTGGGCTGCATGGGCCATATAGGGTTGCAACTGAATGTGAAACAGCAGGTAGTCATCAAGGAGATTTATGTGAAACCAAATCAATCAGAAACTGCAGGCCCCGGGAAAAGGCTTCTTTTCATGCAGGGCCAGATCCTTCTCTGACGTAAATCTCAGGGAATTATCCCACATATGGAAATTATCCCCATGGAGTTGTGTGGGATAGAAACATGAGGAACAGTTGAGGGAACTGGGGATGTTTAGCCTGGAGAAGAGAAGACTTGGGGGTGGGGGAGAGGCACATGATGGCTGTCATGGGGAAGGGGGATTCAGGATTCAATTTATTCCATGGTACTCTGGGAGATACAACTTGGTCCTTGAAGGAAGTCAAGGAATCTGAGAGGAAGAAGTGAGGTAGAGTTTGTTCTTTAGAAATCCTGTTCTGGACCAAAGGGAAAAGAGAAAATTGGCAAAAGAGAACAATTAGTTTGTTAGTTATCAGGGCAATGTTTAAGATAAGAACTTCAATTAATCAAAAACCCAAATGGTCCTTGAACAATGGTCCTGATGAGTCCTTCCAAGTTCATCTGGCTACTTCTTCCTAGCTTATGCATGATAACAAATGGTAGTTAACATCTGAGGTCATTTTCTTTTGCACCTGGTCCTCTTCCAAATCTCTCAGATCTTTGCTTCTAAGACTCATATAAACAGTTTAAAATCCATTATCACACTGCCAGATTTGGGCTCAATCAATGGAGGAAAGAAATCCCTATTAGCTAACATTTAGTGCTTTAAGGTTTATAAAGCATTTTCCATATCTTTTCATTTGGTTCTCTAAAAATCCCTGTGAGGTAGGTGCTATTATTTCTCCCCATTTTGTTAATGAATAAACTGAGGCAGGCAAGTGATTTGCTCAGGGCCACCCAGTCAGTAGTGTCAGAGGAAGGTCTAAGTCCAACGTTCTTACTCATTTAGCTATTTAACTGACTATAATCAGTCTAATAATTAGCACTGTCTGGAAAGTAAAATAAGACTCCTTTCAAGGTAATGATTTCCCTATCATTACAAGGGTTCAGGCAGGGACTGGTTGTAAAAATAAAGTGAAATGTGATTTGGGAGTAATAATAATGACTACACCTCTGTACAGTTTACAAAGGATTTTACCCACATTATTTTATTAGATCTTTACAACAGTCATCATCCTTTTATGCAAATGCTATTTTATAGATGAGGAAACTGAGGCTCCTATAAGTTAGATGATTTGCCCAGGGTCTTGCAGTTATTAAATATTTAGGAAGAACTTGAACTCAGGTTCAGTGTCTGACTTCGTCTAATATTATTTTCATGATACTATACTGCTTACAACTGTAGTTAAGTGTGCCTAAAAATAGGGATTTTTAAACTTTGTGTCATGACTCCCTTGAGCAGTCTGGGGTAGCCTTCTCAGAATCATGGTTTTAAATAATTGGAGCAAATGCTAGATTTCAGTTAGAGATCAGTAAAAATAAGGATGCCATCTTTTTCATCAACTAATTTCATGCACCCCTGAAATTCAACCCCTAGTATCCTAAGGGATTCTCAGCATCTGCCATATTGATTGGGAATTCAGTCAATGACAGACATCTCCCATATATCTAAGATTCTTCTTTCACCCTTAAAATTCTTACTTTTCCTCCTTAGAAATCAATACTGTGTATTAATTCCAAGGCAGAAAAATTATAAGGGCTAGGCAATGGGAGTTAAATGACTTGCCCAGGGTCACCCATCCAGGGAGTGTTTGAGGTGCTCCTCCCATGTCTAAGTCTGGCTCTCAGTCCACTAAGTCATCTAGCTGTTGCCCTAGTCTAAGATTCTTAATCTATAAAAATTCACTCTAGTCCCATATGACTATCTATTGTACTCCTCAAGTGTTGAGACAAGGTAGAGATGACCACACTCACTCAATAACTGGCCAAATCACATTACTATCAGGCAACGAATATATAAGGCAGGAACATGTGTGACATCAGCTATAGTGACTTCTGGTGGTCCGAGATTTCTGGACTTCTGAAAATGGATAGGTACTGATGCCGTTAGACCATCAAGCTACTGCCAGGTCCATTTTACAGCCAATGATCTTGGCTGAGAAGACCCAAGAGGTAACCATGAATGGGAATTTCTTATAAAGTAAATAACACAAATAGGCAACATCTAAGCACACAGGCATAAATCCCATACCCAATGGGAATGGTACCCAATGGGTCATGGTGCCCAAGAATGGGACTAATGGGGGAAAATACTTCAGTATGACTAATTCTGGATAATCATTAAGGTTTGGCACACTCCTAAGCCTGCCATTAAAAGTCCATCATAGCTCGGTTTCAATTTCCCTTTTCCAGACTTATTTCCCATAATCCTTCTTTGAGGACCCTTTGTTCCAGCCAAATTGGCTTTTCTGGTTTCTCCAAACTTTGGGTCTGCATCTACCATCATCATCAACCTTTACACAGGCTTTGCCACATAGAAATAGGATTTATGGCTATCTCACTTCCATCTCTTAAAATCCTTGGTGTCCCTTAAGACTCATCTCAGATGCTACCACCCAAGGAAAATCTTCCCAATTTCCCTTTATTTCAATTGCTTCAGTCATGTCCAACTCTTTGTGACTCCATTTGGGATTTTCTTGGCAGATATAGTGGGGGTGATTTGTCATTTGGTTGTTTTTTTTTCTCCAGCTCATTTTACAGATGAGGAAACTGAGACAAACCAGGGTAAGTGACTTAAAAAGGGAGTAAGTAAGCTAGCTGTGAGTCCTTCCTGACTCCAGGCTCAGCACACTATTCACTCTATAACACTATTCTGCCTAGCTGCCCCTGATTTTCCTACATGCTCTCAATTATTATTGTATTATTTACCAATTTGCATGTTGTAGCCTCCCCCTCTAAAAAGAAGGCAGTCTCCATGAGGCATGGGCCACTTTCCATTTTGATTTGGCATCCTCAGAGCCCTGCACAGTGTCTTGCACCTAGTAAATTAGTCAATGAATCCATTAGCATTTAATAAGCTGCCATTTTGGGCCAGCCAATGGGCTGAGCACTGGGACACCAGATAGAATGATGGAACATCTCTCTGTGCAAGTCTCCTTCCAAGAGATTATAAACTCTACATGGAGGGGATTTTATAGTCATGCAGCACAAAGAGATGAAAAATAAATCAATACAAAATGATTAAATGTAGAGCAGTTTGAGGAGGACACAGTTTGAGTTGCTGCCAGGGATGGAGACCGGAAAGGCTTCATGGGAAA
Organism: Monodelphis domestica; assembly: GCF_027887165.1. NCBI lineage: Eukaryota > Metazoa > Chordata > Mammalia > Didelphimorphia > Didelphidae > Monodelphis > Monodelphis domestica. The sequence continues at coordinate 276,338,031 of NC_077231.1, forward strand.
AGTGCTTCTTGAGTTTCATCTTGAAGAAGCTGGATTTGGAGCTGAGCAAGGTACATGGAGGCTCACTCAAGGCAAAGATATGGAGATGGGGGATGGAGAGCATTATGTGGAAGGAACAGAAAGAAAACCAGTTTGGCTTAATAGCAGAGTATTAAGGCAAAATAATGTTCAATGAGTCTGGAAAGGTAGGTTAGGGTCTGGCTAGGAAGAGCTGAACAGATGATCAATATATTTGATCTCTGAGGACATAGAGAGTCACTATTATTAGTGAGGTGGCACGATGGACAGAGCACCATGATTGGAGTCAGGAAGACATCTCCCTGAGTTCAAATCTGGCCTCAGATACTAGCTGGATGATCCTAGGCAAGTCACTTTACCTTGTCTGCCTCATTTTCCTTTTCTGTAAAATTAACTAGAGAAGAAAATGGCAAACCTAGCTGTGTAGCCCTGGCCAAGTCTCTGTACCCTGTCTGCCTCAGTTTCTTTATCTGTAAAATGAGCTGGAGAAGGAAATGGCAAACTACTCCAGTATCTTTGAAGGATTCATGGGTCATGGAGAGTGGGATGTTACTGAACAACAAGGTGCCAGGCATTGTTTTAAGCATTTAACATATGATTTCATTTGATCCTCACAACAATCCCAGGAGGTAGATGCTCTTAGTATACCCATTTTATAGATGAGGATATGGAGGTACACAGAGGCTAAGTGATTTGCCTATGGTCACAGGGCTAGAAGGTCTCTGAAGCTACAAACCCATTGGTCTTCAGGGCCTATGGCAACTAGTTCTCTATTACAAATACAATGGATCCTTGTTAGCAACTGACCCAAGAGAAAAGTGCTTTGATAGAGTATCTGCTTAATAATATTCATCAAATCAATATGTGTCAAAGTAAAAAGGTTTTATTTTGCATCTTTTGAGATACTAGTTTCCTTCAGCTTATGACTAAATTCATGTTTCCATAAGAGGGTCAAATATGAGGGGTATCAGTGGATGGAGGGCCAGGACTAGAGAGGAGGACCTGGGTTCAAATCTAGCCTCAGACACTGCCTAGCTGTGTGACCCTGGGCAAGTCACTTGACTGCCATTGCCTAGCCCTTACTTCTTTTCTACCATGGGATTGATACAAAAGGTGAGGATTAAAAAAAAAGTATCCAAATCTGGTCAAGAAAGAAATATTTCCCCTCAGTCTGTCTCCTGTCTCCTGTCTACCAGCCATGGAATGTGATGGAGATCTAGACAGCAGTCCCACCCTTAGGGAGCCAGGAAGATGGCGCCAAGTGACTCAGAGTGACAGAGTGTTCTGTCCCTCTACATTCTCTGCCCTAGAATCCTGGAAAGTCCTCACCCTTGGAGACCTCCAAATGGTTTCCCCAAGCTCAGAGTCCTGGGTGACTCATGGTAATGCTCCCATTTGCCTATTATGGCATTCCATGGACTACCCTGAGCAGGAGTTGTTAGTGTCTAAACCTAAAGAGAGCAGATAGACTTACCTAATCATGTCTCCTTCGTTGGCCGTGGAGTAGACATGGAGGCATAATTAGTTGCCTTCATCTGCAAAGTTCCTGATTCTGTGACTAACGTTTAAAAAACAACTCAACTACCTTTCTCTCTTTATTGGTCCCATTTGCCCCAGCAATAAATATATTTATGAGCACCTCTGCTAAAAGGAACGCAATGTTCCCTAACCATGATGTGTTCCATACCCGTGAGCACTTAAAGGATGCTTAGCAATTCACACACAGTTAAATTTCATTCTGATACTTCAGGGAAAGTGGACTTGTTTTGAAACTCAAAATTAGGGGCTCCTTGGGCAGGAGGTATGTTTGGTAATTAGAAGCTGTGGCATCATCATTATTATTATTGCCCATAAAAATAATAAGTTCCAGTCTCTCTCATGCACGGGAGAGAGGAGGTTTGCACAAAGCATGCACTGGCCTGTGGGCAAACGTTTACTCAGTGGGAGAGAATGTTTCTTTCTTTTCACTGGTAGCATGCTCTACCTATCTGCACTTCCCTTGCTTGTGTCATGCATGGGGAGCTAAGGAAAAAATGGTGGAAGAAGGAGAGAGGAGACAGAATAAATAGGGAGAGAGCCAATTAGGGCTCTCTTGGTGGCACAAAGGGGAGAGCTCTGAGACTGGAGTCAAGAAGACCTGAGTCTAAATCTTGCCTCAGATATTTACTAGCTGTGTGATATTGGACAAGTCACTTTACCTCTGTATGCCTCCATTTCCACATCTATAAAAGGCTATAGTAATATCTACATCACCCTTGAAGACAGCAACAATGAGAACTAAGCCTCCATCTAGGATTCCCCACAACTGGGGACTGTAGGTGAGAGTCTTTTCAGTGCATGCATATTTCGATTATCTGATCTTTTCATAATCTGTACCAAAAAACTACCACCACTTACATCCCAATAAAGTGACTTGGTACTGATGAAAAAAATGAGGAAATATTTGTGAAGTGCTTATCTCTTGCTTGGTACTATATTAAGAGTTAGCTATCATTACTCCTATATATCATTACTACTACTACTTACTACTACTACTACTTACTACTACTACCACTACTACTACCACTACTACTACCACTACTACTACTACTACTACTACTTACTACTACTACCACTACTACTACCACTACTACTACCACTACTACTACTACTACTACTACTACTACTACTACTACTACTACTACCACTACTACTACTACTACTACTACTACTACTACTACTACTAGTACTTACTACTACTACCACTACTACTACCACTACTACTACCACTACTACTACCACTACTACTACCACTACTACTACTACTACTACTACTACTACTACTACTACTACTTACTACTACTACTACTACCACTACTACTACTACCACTACTACTACTACTACCACTACTACTACCACTACTACTACCACTACTACTACCACTACTACTACCACTACTACTAGTACTTACTACTACTACCACTACTACTACCACTACTACTACCACTACCACAACCACCACTACTACTACTACCACTACTACTACTACTACCACTACTACTACCACTACTACTACCACTACTACTACTACCACTACTACTACTACCACTACTACTACTACTACTACTTACTACTACTACCACTACTACTACCACTACTACTACCACTACTACTACCACTACTACTACTACTACTACTACTTACTACTACTACTACTACTACTACCACTACTACTACTACCACTACTACTACTACTACCACTACTACTACCACTACTACTACCACTACTACTACTACTACTACTACTACTACTACTACTACTACTACTACTACTACTACTACTACTACTACTACTACTACTATTTTAGGGCTTTAGTATGAGACTTGGAAGCACAAGGATGACCATAATTCATTTCATACTTATGTCACCTACTAGCTATGTGAATACAGGCATATATCCTCTGTTTCTGCCTCTTTAAAATGAGAATACCAGCAGAACCAACCTCTAAACGCTGTTGGGAGACTCAAAGGAGATAATGAATATAAAGAACTCTGCAAAATTGAAAACACTATTAGAAATGATAATCACTGTAGCAGATATTCTCCTGTCTTTTGATTGTGACAGTACAGCTCTAGAGATCTACCAGGCAGCCATTCTCTCTTCATGCCTTATGTCCCCGAAGATTTCCTTTTGCTTGAAGCACTTTGTAGATCAGATTATTATATTCCAGCCTTTCTCTGCAGTGCTTCTCATCCATCATTGGCTCAACTCATCCTTTCCCACCATTGACAATTCCCTCTTATGGATCAGGGTGCTTAACATTCACTCCAACATAGATCTAGAGACGGGAGGTCCTAGGTCCAAATCTGGCCTCAGACACTTCCCAGCTGTGTGACCCTGGGCAAGTCACTTAACCCCAATTACCTAGCCCTTATGTCTCTTCTGTCTTGGAACCAATACACAATATTGATTCTAAGGCAGAAAGTAAGGTTTTTATAAAACAAAAACATTCACTCAGACTTCAAGTTAAAATGCAAAGATAAAACAGTTTAATTAGTAAAAGCACAGCCATTACAAGGAAGGAAGGAAGTGGTAAGGAAAGAATTTATTAAGTGTCTACTATGTGCTCAACACTACACTAAGTACTAAATATTATCTCATTAGATAATCTGGTAAAGAAATGGATCAGCAATAAGCACTCCCAAAGCCTGTGACTCAGGCAAATTATTTCCTTTTTTCTTTTTTCTTTTTTTCTTTTTTTCCCTCAGTTGTCCCTTTTGTTTATGTTAATTGTATATTGACTTCACAAGCCCTTCCCAAACAAAATTAATTAAGACTACTTATTGCAACTCTATTGAGAAGTAATATCAAAGGCATACATATGTTTTTAATATTAGGAATTGAAAACTCATTTATTTCATCACACCCCAAGTTAGGAGAAGTTCAGCCACAAATTGACTGTACCTTAGCTAATTTTTTTAGAATTCCAGAACTTGAACATCTTGACTTGAATGACCTCCATCACTGTCTTCTCCGTCCAAATTTTAATCTTAGTTTTTAAGCTATAAATATTTCCTTTTTTTCTAACCCCTGTCAGGACAGATGGTTGGGAATCTAAGGTCTAGCTCATGACTCCTCTCTGTATCCCAGCCCTGTACTCTGAGCCCAGTTTAAAAAAGTGAAACTATTGAGATAGTAAGTTTTCCCTCTTCACATGAACAGCAAGTCTACAAGACATTGACTTGATTCTGGAAATCTATCATTATACAGAGAAGCATTATCTATCTGCCCAAGATCTGGAAAAGTGAGGAATGGATGGAAGAAAGTCACATGAGTCACATGTAAGGCAGATGTCAGCAGAAAAGATGGTGCTGCCATATTATATATTAACCCATGTTAGATCAAGGAAGAAGTAAAAAAAGTCTCAAAGTCTCTAAAATCTTCTGGAAGATGGTGGTGTATGTGGCTGTAGCTATCCCTCTCCCCTTTCAGATTTTCCCAACACATCATGCTTGTTCAAACAGTCAATGGCTCCCAGTTGAAGTGGAAGAAAAACACTGAAATCCCAAAGCACCAGAATGAACCTGCTTACACTGAAGTCGCAATAATTGGACTATTGATTAAGGGGGAAGAAGGCAATGAAAGACAGATCTGGCTGTAGAGAGATATCTTCTCAATTTTTTCTGCTGCTTTTGTGGGACCATGGGTTGGCAGTAATCAAACAATGCCCCAGGATTGGTTAGAGGAAGATGTTCTACAGCCTCAAGAACCCTGATCTAGATGGCTGGAAGAGGAAGCTGAAACTTCTCCTCTTTATGTTTATAAGGATAGTTACCCTGAGAGCCCTGAAAGGAAGAGTTATAGTGTTGTAATGACAATTATTAAACAGTAAACTTCCAAAGAGACCCAAGTTCTTGCCCTAGCTCAAGATGGGTGGAATTGCCCTTTGCAAGTCTGGGCTATGCTGAGTTACCCAGAGGGTCTCTCCATCCAAGACTCTCTCCATTCTTTCATTGAAAGCTCACTTATCCCTACCAATATGGAAGCACCAACTCAGAGCTTGTAGCCTCTCCCTCTTGATTACTTAACCATCTAAGCTCTCCAAGTACAGAGAATTCCCATCCCCTGAACTCTGCCACCTTTTTGCCAACATGAATGATCTACGGTGTCCTAGCTCCAATAATCCTGGCCTCTTTTCCTTCTCCTATCCTCTTCTATATGCTTCAGGCCATACATTTTTGTGTGTGCTTTAATTCAAGTTCATATGCAAAGAGAAAGTTCACAGACATATATTCTCCATCCTCTCTTCAAATAAAGTAATTATTTGGATACATTTTTTTTTCTTCAGAAGTTGAATGTACCTGGGTATCCGGATATAGCAAGTAAATTCCATACTCATCAATTACTCAACAAATTAATCTACCCAGACTTGATTGGCTATAGCATTCCCCACCCCAAGATTACTGACATCTTCTCTAGATCAAAGTGTAATATCCAGCCCTGTCATTTTTCTCTGCAAATTCTTTGTACCATTGTAGCCCATCATTAGCAAAGGGTCTGATGGGAAGTAATATTTTCTTAGCTGGAAAAGAAAGGCCAGGGAGTTTTGAAGGCTAGAGGTGTATATGTAGGCTTTGCTGACTATTCAATTGTAAGAGTAGGGCACTATTATCCTAAATTAAATATAATCATCGGTAGTGGTTGTGGTGTTCAGTCATTTGTTTAGTTGTATCTGACTCTTTGTAACAGGACTTTTCTTGGAAAAGATACTGAAGTGGTTTCCCATTTCCTTCTCTAGTTCATTTTATAGATGAGGAACTGAGGCAAATGGGGTTAAATGACTTGCCCAAAGTCACACAGCTAGTAATAGCTATATTTAGATAAAATTTGAAGTTATGAAGTTGAGTCTTCCTGACTCCAGATCTTTTGTTCTATCCACTAGACCACCTAGCTTCCCCCAGTCATTAGTAGATGGAACTTTGCCTGGCTCATTAACCTGCTTAAAGAATGATTTACCTGGACAGAATTTGCTGTCACACTTGAACCTGAATTTATCCTCCATATCCTGGTGAACTGGCATTACTTGTACTAAGGAATTTCCTGCTCCCTTGAAATCTTTCTTGTTTATTGTCTATCTTTTTATATTGGGTTTGTTTTCAGATAAAAATATGCTGATTTTTGTTTCATTTTGAGTAGATGTTTTCTATAAATAAGAGGGAATAATATGGGGCAAGAAGACAAAGGGCAATCCCTGGATTAATGGCCCTAGACAACTTCAAAACCATATTGAAATTCTCCATCTTTCTGTCTCTCTATATATCCATTTTTGTATGTCTGTGCATCTTCTGTGTGTCGGTCTCTCATCTCCCCCTCCTCGAAGACTGACCTCAACTATATGGCTCCCAAAGGAGCCATATATCTTATGTTCCTTATTTTGAAATCCCGCCAGGCAAACTAGAAGCAACAGCCCAACTTCCCCAACACCCTACCCTCTCCCTGGGGATTCTTAATCTTAGAAAGCATAATAGATCAGTAACTACTATTCTTTACTTCAATAGGGATTCTTGAGTTCAAAGGGTGTTCAAGGACAAGTTAGTCTATTCTCCCCTACAGTGAATCCACAGTCTGGGACCCATCTAGGTCAAGAAGAACAAGGCTTTGAAATCAGTCTCAGATTAATCACTAACTTACTAACTGCTTCTTCCTCCAACCAAGGGGAAAAATAGGGAAAATTTTATCCAAAAGAATCAGAATCACAGAATCCATATTAGTAGCTCCTATCCAAAACCTCTTTGTTATGGGACTCCCTCTTTACTGGAGGAGATGAATGCCCTGCCAAGGTAGCAAGAGATGAGAATTTTAGTTCTCAGCCAGTCCCTTTTGAGAACTTCCAAGCAAGAGTTCCCTTTGAATCCTCCTTTAGGACTCTTTAAGATGAATTCATTCTGGACCCTCTACCATCCTGAGTCTTCCTTCCAGATGCTTCAATCTTTGAGATTTCAAAGTGCTTAGTTGCTGATGGAAGAGGCCAACTCCACTTCAAGTCGCTGAAGGAAAAGACTTTGGGAAGACATGAGAGGAGTTTGGAGTCTCTATGATGTCTCTATACTCAACTTATTACTCTAGAGACTTTGGGGGGTTTCTTTTTCCTTCTCTCATGGTTAAGCTGAATGACCTCTCTCCCAGCAAGAGAGCCCCTTTACTCTGTATTGTCTGGGAGGCACAGTTTGCTAGTCATTCTGTATGTTAATTGTGGAACTGGTATTAGATGGGAAAGGAGTTAAGCTTGAAGTCTCCTTCCTCCCAAGATGACAAAGCAATCAAAAGTTAAATGGAATCCAAAAGAGAGTGTACCAGGCTAAGTACATATAAGTTTTAATGAACGTTCATTTACAGTTCCCTCTTCTATAACAAGCCAAGTCTGTCTTGGCTTGTTTCACAGACATTTTTCTGAAATTCAAATGAAATTATGAATACTATAGCACTTTTGTAAGTCATAAATATATAATCAGAGAAAACTGTGAGCAGCATCATACTTCAGACCACTCAGTGGCTCTAGGGCCCCACACTACTTCTTGGGTTTGGGGTATTCTTTTGGTGTTCTCAGTTATACATATCCTTGGCTCATAAGTGCCCATCAAATAGCCATCCTATTACTAGAACCATTTAAGATATATAAATCCAATCAATTAAAACACAAAGCAATATAAATAAAGTGCATCAGCTTCATAATCCCTTGGAAGAAGTTCATTGGGGCAGCAAGGTAGCGCACTCCATAGAGTATCTGGCCTGAAGTCAAGAAGACCCATCTTTCTGAGTCTATTTGCCTCAGTGTCTTTATTTGTAAAATGAGTTGGATAAAGAAATGGCAAAGAAATGACAATTATGAATATTATTTCCTTTCATCCTATTCCACACACCTCCACTTTATCTTTATCCATATCTCCTTTCACTTTATTTATCCTCAAAAGTGTTTTGCTTCTCAACAACCCTCCATGTAGAAATGTAAACAGTTTAACCCTCTATCAGCTTCCTCCTGTAAACCTTAAAATTTCACAGACTTATAAATGTTAAAAATTTTACTCCACATTGAGGAATCCTCCAATTCCCTACTTGAAATAATTCCCTACCAGATAGTGAGAACTCTACTTGAATGTAAAAACTCCTTGCTATGGGAGTATCCCTACTCCACCCCTACTTAAGACTGCTTTAGGGGAGAAAACTTGTTATGGGAGGACCTCAATTCCACCCATACTTAAGGCTGCTTTAGGGCAGAAAACTCCTTGCTAAAACAATGAAAGTACTTGAAAACCATACTTATAAAGGAAAGGAGTTCTTTGAGCCATGCCTGTTTTTGGAATTGATACAATGGGATGCTAGGTGCCAATAAAGGTGGGGAAACTTGTAAACTACTTAGACCTAAAAGGTGAAAACTTACTCAGAGGTTTTCTCTTAATGAAATTAGTCGACACAGCAGCATTTTTTTCTGACTTACTAAAGAGATTAATCTACTCAGCTGTGAATTCAAAATGGGATGTCTTTTGGAAAACATCTACAGTGATTGGTAGATGGAAGAACTTAGGGGAGGTGACATGGGAGATTTTCCCCTTAAAAATAAGAGCTCAGAGAAGAGCTGGAGGTCATTCTGAAACATTCAGATTGAGGAGAAGTCTTTCTGAAACATTCAGATTGAGGAAGAACTGATTCTGAAACATTCAGATGGAGGAGGGAGCTGGTGAAAGCAGCTGAGATGATGCTGGCCTGGTGTCACTAGAATCCTTGCTTAGGCAGACCTTGTGGTGAGTGTTAAAGACTGACTGACTGATCTCTCTCTCTTAAGACTCAGGTCTAAGCCATGTTGGCTTAAGGCCCTTCATACTTATTTACTTTTTCTCTCTTTCTCTCTTTCTTTGATTACTCATTGTATTATTAATTAAAATCTCTATAAAACCCAGTTGACTTGGGTATTTGAATAATTGGGAATATTTCCCTGGCGACCACCTTATATTTGATTTAAAACCAAGACACTGTAGTGAAACATATTTTCTGCGGTCAAATTTACTCACCCTCTCTTATATCTATCACAATTTATATCTTCCACCATTTTAACTCACTACAGTTTATGGGCATCACTATTTTAAATCTTACACTCCCCACACACTTCTGTTTTCCCCTTCACTTCCTATTTTCCTGTAGGGTAGGATAAATTTCTGTATCCAACTGAGTGTGTGGGTTATTCTCTATTTGAGCTAATTACAATGAGATTAAGGTTCAAATGTATCCCTCTTTGCCTTCCCTGCCTTTTTTTCCACAAAAAATTCTGTGCCTCTTTTATGTGAGATAATTTACTATATCATACCTCTCCCTTCCTCTTTCTCCCAGTTCATTCCTCTTTCTCATTAATTTTATTTTTTAGATATCATTTCATCATATTCAGCTTATACCCATGCTGTCTACCTATGTATACTTCTAACTCTAAGCTCTAATAATGATAACATCCTTAGGAATTACAAGTAATATCTTCCTATGTAGAAATGTAAGCATTTTAATCTTATTGAATCCCTTATGATTTCTCTTTCCTGTTTACCTTTTTATGTTTCTCTTGAGTCCTGTATTTAAAAGTAAATTTTCTATTCAACCCTGGTTTTTTCATCAATAATATTTAAAAGTCATATATTTCATTGAATAACCATTTCCCCCGAAGGATTATATTCAGTTGGAATTCTAGCTCCTTTGACTTCTGAAATATAATATCCCAAATCCTCTGATCCCATAATGTAGAAGCTGGTAAGTTTGGTGTTATTCTGAATGTATTCCACAATATCTGAAATGTTTCTTTTTTGGCTGATGAAATATTTTGTTCTTGACCTGGGGGGTCTTGAATTTGGCTATAATAATCATGGCAGTTTTCATTTTAGGGATCTCTTTCAGGAAGTAATCTGTGAAATTTTTTCAATTTCTATTTTCCCTATGGTTCTAGAGTTTGGGGGAAGTTTTCCTTGATAATTTCTTGAAAGATGATGTCTAGACTCTTTTAAAAATCATTATTTTCAGGGAGTCCAATAATTTTTTAATGATTTTCCCTGATCTACTTTCCAGGTCAGTTGCTTTTCCAATATTTCACATTTTCTTCAATTTTTTCATTTTTTAAAAAATTTGTCTGATTATTTATTGATGTCTCATAGGGACATTCACTTCCACCTGCCCAATTCCAATGTTTAAGGAATTATTTTCTTCATTGAATTTTGTATCTACTTTTCTGTTTCATCAATTCTATTTTTTAAAGAGTTCTCTTCAGAGAATGTATATCTTTGGTCAGTTCTTCTTTTTTAGAAGTTCTTACTTTCAGTAGATTTTTGTGCCTTTTTTACCACTTAGTTTATTTTATGTCTAAGATGTTACTTTCTTCAGTATTTTAATGCTTCATCTACCAAGCTGTCAATTCTTTTTGCATGATTTTCTTGCATTAATCCCATTTCTTTTCTGAAATTTTTCCTCAATCTTTCTTATTTGATTTTTTTTAATTCAAGCTCTTCCAAGAATTGATTTTGAGCCTGAGATCAATTTATATTTTTCTTTGAGGCTTATTCTCTTCTGAGTTTGTGGTTTTATCTCTCTCACCACAGTAACTTTATATGATCAGGTTCCTTTTTTGTTATTTGCTTATCTTTCTAGCCCATTTCTTGACTTTTAACTTTAAAAACTGTTAAAATTGGGCTCTGTTCCTGGGGTTGAATCTTCCAAGATTAGGTTTTTATGTGCAACTGCTTTCAGAGTTCTGGGAGTCTATAAATTTTCAGTTCTTCCAAAGTGATATGATCTAGGGAGAAATGTGTTTACTACTCTTCTGGCCCATGCTTTGGTTTGTGAGGAACCACAAGCACTCTTTTCTGTATTGGAACTGTGACTAGGGTCCTATCTTCCCTACAGTCATAAGCTCTGGTGTGCTAATGTTTTTCCTCACCTTGGAATTGTGATCTGAAACTGTGACCTGGATCTGTGTGTGGGCAATGCAAGAGAATGCTGCACCTGGTACCAGCAAGGGGTCTTTAGTGATGTCTTTCTGGCCAAATGTCTGATCCTGTTATTATCTGTGGACTAAGAGCTCCAGAAGCATTTGCTGCCAATTCAGTTGTCTCCAAGGCCTGCTCTGAACTGTTGAGGAAGGGTCTGCCAGAACATGGCCCGTGCTGGACTGTATTACACTTTCACCTTGGCGCAATAGACCTTTCCTGCTATCCTTCTAAGTTATGTAGAGCTGAAAAATTATTTCACTCTGTAACTTTATGGGCTCTGTTGCTCCTGAATTCATTTTGAGGTATTATTTTAAAGTTGTTTGGAAGGGAATTTGGGAGAGTACAGGCAAACCTCCTTTTATCACCATTTTCTTATTTTTGCCCCTTAAACTCTACACATAGGCTTCTGACAGGTAGAGTTTAAGAGATAAGCATGCAATCTTCTTTACCCATTCTTTTATATTCCTCCCCATCCCTCACAAAAGGGAAACCCTAGTAAATCACGCTAAACATATAAATATGACTGCAAACATATATCATAAACATTCAAAAGTAGGCATACAGTGTAGTTGCAAAATTTTGTTTCATAAAAACCGTATAACACCCCTATTGGAGATGCACTCAGTAGATCAGACACAGAGACCATTTGCAGAAAATAGCATGTAATGTGTGGTATCACATGTAGGCTACAACATCACATCGGTCATGCAGTATCCCCATCCATTATAAATGGCATCATTTGTATGACCTTACTCAAGTCATCTCATTTTTGGTTTTGGGGTTCCCCAGCCATAAAATGAAGGCTACATACTAGTGATCTCTGAGGGTTCTTCCAGCCCTAAATTCATCATCTTTTATATATCAGGGTTTCCTACAGAGTAAACATGGCATATGGTCCTGTATTGAACTACTGTTGCTTTTTTATCTGTTGGACTTGCTTTGCAGTATACTTTCTTTGCTAAGCTGCTTACTGCAATGGCTGGGGTCTTAGATCTGAAAGCCTCAAAGCCTCAGGTAGTTTCAACATTTTTGAGAAGCTAGCTAGTCATCCCAACCAATTAACCAGAAAAGCCCTTGGTCATTTATTTTATGTTCTGAATTCAATTTATTCTGTGTTTTTTTTCCTGCTGCCAAAAGAACTTTTCATTCTCAACTTTCCCTTGTCTAAGAGTGAGACAATTTTTTTCAACTTTCCTTCTAAGGTTTATGTGAGTTTAATGATCATCTGTACTATATACTAATGACTCCTCAGTATATATATATATATATATCCAGTCCTAGTTTCTCTACTGAGAAACTTTGCATCAAAAACTGCTTATTTGACATTTCAAATTGTATGTCCTATATATATCTCAAACTAAACATCTGTAAACATCTCAAACTCAACGTGCCCAAAACTAAACTCATCTTTCCTCCCAAACCTTCTCTTCTGATCTTCTCTATATCAAAATCTTCCAATCATTCATATTCCCCAACCTTACTCTCATTCTTTCCTCTTTATTCTCAGTAACCATAAGTAACATGAAAATAATAACTAAAGAAAAATTTGATTATAAGTAATTTGTTGCCTAGGCAGCTAGAAAGCAATGATTAATGGACTCTTCAGGAAATCCAAAGAGCCCAAATACAGAGTAAAGCAAGTCCCTATACCTAAGAGACAATTAATCAAATAAGCACAAAATTTCAATTATTTATAATAAAAATAAATGACCAATATCAAAATTAGGCAATGTAATTTCTTATTGGAGGATAGTTTAGGGACTTTCAAAGTTGAGAAAGATAATTAGTAGGTTTCAATCCAGTTAGGAGGGGCATGAGTAAATTTTAGGGTCTTCTATTCATAAAATGAAAAGATGTGGATTAATTATATCCAATTGTGTATATGAAATAACAGTTGATTTATACAATCTAGTTTCCCATGGATGAATAACAGCAAAACAGCAAAATGGAAGATGTGGCTACATGTGACTTCACAAGATGGAATATGTGTTTTTAAAAAAAGGATCTGATTGGTACTTCTGATTCTCATATGAAAGGAACTGCATTTTGTGCATGGTCTTTATTTTATCTTACTACACATGTATCTAATTGGTGGTCCTATCTTGTCATTTCTTCCACAACATGTCTTACATTTATCTTCTTCTCAGTATTCTCATATCTACCACCCTAGTTCTGGCCCTCATTGCCTCTTGCCTGGACTATTTTAATAACCTTCCAATTAGTCTTCCTTCCTCAAGCCTCTCTTCCTTTCCAAACCATCCTCTGCACAGTTGCCAAAATGCTTTTCCCTAAGTACAGGTCTTACCATGTCACTTTCTACTCAGGAAACTCCAGTGGTTGACCATTATATCTATGATCAAATTGAAAATCTTCAATATGGCATTTATAACTCTTTCTTCACAATCTGACTCCTTCTTACCTTTCCAACTTTATTACGCATTACTTTTTTATACATGCTGCAGCCTAAACTGTGCTTCTTACTATTCTTGACACATGGAGCTCGATCTCTTATCTCACTGTATCTGCATTCACTGTCCACATAGCTGGAAAATCTTTCCTTCTCACTTCCACCTCTTAGAATCTCTAGTTTTCCTCAAGGTCAAGATAAAGGATTACCTTATACATGAAGCATTTCCTGATATCTCAAGTTGCCAATGTCTTTCCTTCTAAGTTATATTGTATTTGCTTTGCACCTATGTGTATATATTGAAGAATGAAGGCTTCTTGAGAGTGGGGACTCTTTCATTTTTGTCTTTGCCTAATACCATATCTAACACTTAATAGATGTTTATCAGTTGATTGAATTATTTTCTCATCCCATGATGCCAGTTATGCCTCATACAGATCAAAGGGTCATATGGAGAATACAGGAAAGACTTGTGATCTTTCTCCTACTTCTTCCAAATAACCAAAATATTGTTCTCTTTAAACATGTCCTATAAAAGGATAAAACTTGTTCTACTAAATCTTTTGCTCAGTTCCTGTGCTTTCTAACGTGTTCATTACTATGTAATTAAAATTCTTTAGCTATGGATCTCTTTGAGAATGGTAAGATAAAATTCTAAACTCCTATATTCCTACCAAATCCTTCCACCTTTCTTGGGTAGCTGACTCTCAAAATCTCTGTCTTGGTCAAAAATAATCCTATTAGAGAAGTGAAACACTGAGAAATATTTCTTCCACAACACTATTCTGTCAAAACTTCCCAGATTCTAGTTGGATTTCTCTTTGGGGATACCACATGGCATGTTAAGTTATCACCAATATGTGGTTTTTATTCTTCCTTTCTCCTTCCAAAGATGAAAAAGTTTAAAAACAGAATTTCTTTATAGCTTCAAAACTAAACCTTTTGTTGCTATTTATGATCACCAGAATTATCTATAACTTGTCCACTTATTATATGCAATCGCCATATAATTCTAATCACCATTCTCTGACTTCTCTGTCCAAAACATTCATCTTTGTCCACTGTTCTCCTAGATGTGCTGTCTTCTCCTATTACAATGAAAGATCCTTGAGACCAGAGATTGTCTTATATTCATAACCCAAATGCTTAACATGATAGCTGGCTTTTAGTACTTTCTTGTGCCTCCTTTATCTTCCTTCCTTCCTTCCTTTCTCCCTGATAACCTCCATCCCTCCCTCCCTCCCTCCCTCCCTCCCTCCCTCTTTCTTCCTTCCTTCTTTCCTTTCTTCCTTCCTTCCTTCCTTCCTTCCTTTCTTTCTCCCTCCTAACCTCCTTCCCTCTGTTTCTTCCTTCCTTTTTTCCTTTCTTCTTTCCTTCCTTCCTTCTTTCCTTTCTTTCTTCCTCCCATTCTTCCGACATCTCAACAACAATATTTCTTCAAGTCCATAGCAAAACTCCCCTTTATTTTTCTCTGAATTCAAAAATCATTTTTCCTAATATGGGCAGCCTCTCTTTTGGTTCAGTCAATCACTTAGATCAATATTAACTCATCATTACAGTAAAAAATAAAACACAAATCCTGAGCATTTCAACATGGAAAGAAAACTGGAAGTTGGGAGATATAATAGAAGAATAAGAAAACAATTCCTTGGTGATGTCCCTGGAGAAGGTAAGGAAACAATATCTTGTAAACCTCTCAATGGACTAAGTAGAATGAGAAAATTAGGAACAGCAGACCTTGTGGTCAAGGAACAAGAGCTCGGAGTTTTGTTTAGAAATATTAAAACGACTTCCTCTCTATTTATGGTTTGATGTCCTCGAAAGCAAAATAAAGAAAAAAATAAAGCCATTGCCTGGACATTGTGGTCAACAAATCTGATTATGAAAAAAGAAGAAATGGGTTTTGGATCTTTGATTCCTATTTTTCCTTCTTATATTAATTAATAACCATAGGACAGTTATTCAGTTTGCAGCCCTGACTTTGTCTATGTAAACACACAATAGGGGCCATAGTAAATGGAAGAGTCTGATCTGGATTTGCCTGTAGTAGTAGTGATAGTTAAGCCATGTATTATGTATAAAGTTGGATCCCTTCTGAGACCCAATGTCCCTGTTAGGAGATGATGAAGCAAGAGCTTAGGGACCAGAAGGCCTTTGGGGAGTCTTTTCTCCTTTTAAAAGTACCCAAAGTTCAGGTCATACAATTAAACACTAAGCATAATAGCATGTTGCTTCTATAGACCCAATGTCCCTTATATGCCTCATGGGATTTGGGGCCATTACCATAATTTGGTTTAAAAGATTGTTGCTTCAGGAAATTTTGAGTCTGCTTCTTTCTCTACATCTGAGAAAACAGTAGCCTCTACCCTGCCTGAGCAGAGGAAAGTGTCCCCCATCTCTCACTTCCAGAATCTCTGGCTTCTTACTAAAAGGGCATTTGTACCACTTGGATTTAGGCAGAAGGCAGGGAAAGGGTCCTTCTTCTCTCAGGGCTAAGAGAGAGATGTTTATCCAACATGGATGACAGAACCCAAGATTTTGGTTAGTTCTCAAATCCCTCTTATTCTAGATCTTCTTGTAACTCCACTATCAGTGACTTCCAATAAACTACAGAACATGTCCTCCACCTTGGAAGAAGAACATTCCTAAAATGTCTGCACTGAGAAATAATTCACAAGTTTGATGTCAGTCAGCCAAATTCCTGAGATTGTTTTGCAGAGCAATTCTATTCCTTTATTCTAAAACAACAAAATAGATATTTCTAAACAGATGTATCTTGTACTCTTTTTAAAAATAAATTTTATTTTATTTTCAGTTTTGAATTCTCTCCCTCCTACCTTCCTCTCCCACTCATTAAGAAAGCAAGAAAAACAAAACCAGTTTCATACATGTATAGCCAAGCAAAACAAATTCCCACATTAACCATATCCTAAAATAAAGCTTAGCCTCAGTCTGTACCCTGAGTCCATCCCTCTTTCTCTCTGGAGGTAGTATGTTTCATCAAGAGTCCTCAGGAATCGGTATTACACCTTGTATCGATTAGAATTCCTCAGTTTTTCAAAGTTATTTGTTTATATGTCCTGTACCCCTTACAGAATGTGGGCTACAGATAGTACCCACTGTAAGATCCCTCACAAATCCTGATATAAGACATTAGATGAAACCGTATGATTATTGAAAATGCAAATCATCCAGACATTTCTGTGTCTCAAGTCTTGGGTAAATAAATGTTGTGAGAGTCATCAATTATAGCAATAATTAATGAATCATTGTTCAGAAACTTAAATTTCATAAACAGAATCAATAATTCCATTAATGGCATCTCTGTATCTACTCCAGAACTGTACCATCAAGGTCCATATAGTAATTGCAGAGGTTTCTCAGATGACTTGTCACAGGGACATCTTAAACATGGAGTTGGTAATGAAACTCCTAAATAGTTGTTTTTTGGCTAAATCAAGTTTTGTGTTTATTATGGCCCAAGACAAATGTCTTGCCATGAGACTATGTTGCTGAATGCCACAGAGATTCTCTTTCAGCTGCCATTTTCAGTGCCTTCAGCAGGACTTCTTAACCTTTTCTATGCCTGAACTTTTTTTTAGCATTTTGTATTCTCAATTTAATTAAGCTTCTTTTTTTGTAATTGAAAATTGTTATTTAATTAATTAATTTCAGATATTTTCCAATAGTTACATGATTCATGTTCTTTCCCTTCCCTCATCCCTTGCCCCTCCCGTAGCCAACAAGCAGTTCCACTGGGTTTTACATGTGTCATTGATCAAGACCTATTTCCATATTATTAATATTTACATTTAGGGTAATTGCTTAGGGTCTACATCCCCAATTCTATGCCTGAACATACAGGTAGTGTCTGGTGAAGTCTATGTATCTCTTCTCAGAGTAATGTTTTTAAGTGTCTAAAGTAAGATGCAAAGGATTATGAAATAAATCAATTGTACATATAAGCATGTGATTATAAGTTTTATATTTAAGTGTAGTTATCAAAATATCCTTTTTAAAAAGCCAATTTATGGACCCCAAGTTAAGAACCTTTGGCTTAGAGACAATCAATCCCCTGTTGTGTGGGGGAAAGTCCTTGTAAAGTTAGACCTTTCACTAATTTATTAATGACTGATGCTCAGTAATGCTACTGCAATATTTCATCAAAAGAATGGCTCAATGAAGAGCTTTTGGAGTTAGAGAGTCTTCAATTTGGAATGTTTGTTGCCCATGAAATTTTCCAGCATGTCATGCTCTGTTTCTTGGGATTCCAAGAATGCTATCATAATCCATGGAGGATTGTGGTAAAGTGGATAGAGGGGGAAGGAAGGTGGCACAGAGGATAGAGTACTGGTGTGGGTATCAGAATGACTCATCTTCATGAGTTCAAATCCAGCCTTAGACACTTACTACCTGTATGGCCCTGAGCAAGTCACTTAACTCTATTTGTCTATAAAATCTATAAAATGGACTGGAGAAGAAAATGGCAAACTATCCCAGTATCCTTGCCAAGAAGACCCCAAATAGGGTCACAAAGAGTCAGACATGACTGAAATGAATGAATGACAACAAAAAAGGCCATGAATGATGGCTTCAGTTCAATCTTGTCTCCATCATTTACTAGCTTTTTGACCAAGGGAAGCCACTTAAACTTCAGTGAACTTCAGTCTTATTGTTGGTAAAATAGAGATGTTGATATATCTAGTACCCTAACTATGGGGTTCTTATAAGGCAGAAATGGTATCATCTATATTCAAACCCTGGCAAACTATAAAGTGCTTTATAAATGCTGCTTATGCTTTTTGGACATATCCTGCTTGAGGGTCAGCAGAAGATAAACACATAGGGAAACTTCATAATGTTCTACAACAACTATCCAAGTGAAAAAACACAAAAGTAAAATTGGAATCTCCAATGTCACCTTCTTAGGCGATCGAATCACTTTTGCTGTAATTCATACTTTGTTGGCAATTATGTCAAGATAAAATCTGTGCAATCCACAATATACTCAGTGCAAGGGCAAACCAAGGGCGACAAGCTTTCCTGTGACTACATAATTTCCTCTATAGTTTTCTTCTGCTAAAATGGCTTTCCATGTCACTGGACTCTCCAAAGTGAGGACATTTTCTTAAATGCCAAGTAATGACTGTCTGGAGCCCATAATACAGTTAATGGCTTCTATGGGACAGCACTGTACAAAAATGAACAGAGATGCACTTTTAATTCTTAAAGAAATGAAATGTGATCACTAACCCAATAGTTTGTACTGATTCAAGCCTCTGAGTGGACCCTTCTTTAATGAGAGTGCACACTTCGAACTATGTCATCCATTATGTAAGAGTATAGTCTTTTGAGAATAACATATAATTTGCTTTGTCTCCAACCAGACAGAACTGAGGATTTTCAGGACTTTTAATCTATTCCTCTTATTTTGACTATTTCTCGTTGTTTAGTTGTTTCAGTCATATCTGACTGTTCATGAACCAATCTCGGGTTTCTCGGCAGAGATTTTGAAGTGGTTTTACCATTTCTGTCTCCAGCCCATTATATAAATGAGGAAACTGGGCCAAATAGGGTTAAGTGACTTGCTCAGAGCCAGACAACTAGTAAGTTATAAGGTTGGATTTGAACTCATTAAGATGTCTTTCTAATACCCAGACCAGTGTTCTATCCACTGTGTGACCTAGCTTCCCTTTCTATCCACTTTACCATACTCCTTCTCCATGGATTATGGTACCATTCTTGGAATCCCAAGAAACAGTGCATGAGACACAGGAAAATTTCAGGGGCAACAGAAATTCCAAACTGAAGACACTCTAACTCCAAAAGCTCTCCAATGAGTCATTCTTTTTGGATTATTTGGAATATTGGATCATATAGCTAGTGAATGTCTGAGGCCAGATTTGAACTCAGAAAGATGAGCCTCTATTCACTGTGCCACCTCCCTCTCCTGTTTTTGAACTAATAAGAATTAATCTTTATGCAAATTGTTGAGCTAGACTAATGTACTGTCATTATAGCCAATGTTATTTATGTAATGTATTGAGCTTGGATGGGCTTGGGTGGCACCACCATGTTGATCAAATTTGAAGTTGTATTTCCATGGATAATATGACAATTAATCAATCATCCACTTAATCAATAAGCTTTTACTAATAAAGCTCTTACTATATGCCTCTTCTACCCCCTGAGTTAGACACTGAGGACATGGAAGTAGAAATGAAAAAGCTCCTGCCTTTAAAGAGATTGGATTCTACAAGGGGAAAATAGCCCATACATTGCATATGTAGGAATGCTTACAGAGATGTTGCTGCTAATAGAAACCTCCTGATCTTGGACTGCCAATCTTTGTATATGCCTTGCTAATGAAAAACATGAAGGTACATGACATAAAAATACCCTGCATATGAATGAAATAATGCAAATGATTATAATGTTCATTCTTAATGAGCATTCTTAATGAGCACTTAACAATATGATTATGAAATGAAAGTGTTAATAGCGAATAAATGTGTTATGACTTGTTAGAAATGATCTGGCCATTTCTTTAAAATGGTACAAATGGGACTCAGACACGGGGCTTTACATTGCTCAGTGTTGGAGGAATATAAACCTGAATATGACTTGGTAAAGTTACTGGCCAAAAAATAATTCTCTTCAGATGGTGGGTTATCCAGCCTGGCTGTCTATACAAGTCAAATTAACTGGATAATGAGCACATCTCCACTTTATTACAAGATATATACACACAACTGGTGTCAAAACTTTCCCTAGCAAGAGATTAATTGATGTTATCATTAAATCCTTAGGAAAACTCAAGTTACTTCATCTAAATTAAAAAAAAATGTATTTAGCATCTATTAGGTCCAAGACACTATACTAGGCACTGGGATATAAAGATAAAGAATACTCAGATTCAGATGATGGCAAGAATCATATCAATGGATAGTAAAATGATTTAAAGACACAAAATGCTCCCCCAATAGCCTGGTAAGGTTTTAAAAAAAAATTTCCCCAATTATATGTAGATACAATCTTAGATAATCATTTTCTAACATTCTGTTCTTTCCCTCCTTATCTCCTTCAATCTCTCCCTGCTCCCTAAGACAGCAGGTAATCTGATGTAGGTTATACATGTGCTAAAATGCAATCTGTATTTTCATGTTTGTCATGTTGTAAAAGACACATATGCTTCAGATAAGAAAAAAGCTCATGAAGGAAATGAAGCAAAAAGTGGTTTGCTTCAGTCTTCATTCAGACTCCATCAGTTCCTTCTTTTGTGATAGACTTTTTTTTGTCATGATCACCTTGGAGTCATCCTGGACCTTGCTTTGCTGAGAACAGTAAAGCCATTCACAGTTGATCATCACATATTATTGTTGTTACCATGTACAATGTTTTCCTGGTTCTGCTCACTTTGCTTTGCATTCAGGTAAGTCTTTCCAGATCCCCAATAACCTACTGAATTTGTCAAACTTAGAACATAAACTCCTTGTGGTCAAGGCCCAGTTAAAAGGATTTTTTCCCCTTTATTTTATTACAGTAACAAATTTACACATATTTTCCATGGTTACACAATTCATGTTGTCTCTCTTCCCTCTTTCCTCCTCCCTCCCAGAGTTTACAAGTGTGAAGATTGAGTTTAGCTATCTCCTGATTGTAACAATGAAGATACTTAGCTCTTCTTTTATTGTGAAGATTAAATTATAATCCCCTGATTGTAACAATGAAGGTACTTAGCTCTCCCTTTATTGGGAAGATTGAATTGTCATCCACAATCTATTTTTAGATTTTTAATCCCCAAAAGGTGATAACTTAGTATTTTAAGTAGATCTACCCATTTTAACTACGAAAAGGTGTTAAGTAACTACAAAAGGTGAACTAACTACAAAAAGGTGTTAAGTAGCTACAAAAGGTGAACTAACCAAAAAAGGTGTTAAGTAACCCTAAAGATATAATCTAATAAAAAAACATGTGAACTAAAGAGTGGGTAGTCCTGGAGAAAAGTGTCTGCTGTGATTGGTAGATGTGAAATTTAGGAGAGCTGACGCAAGAGAAAAAGATCTTTAAACAGAGGACCAGAGGCCAGAAGAAGATATATTCGATTCGAGATTTGAATTGGATGGAGGATTCTGGACTGGAGGAACTGGACCCCTGGAGGAACTCCTGCAGAAGACTGCCTTTTCTCAGAGGTGAAAAAGGCCCATAGTCTTGAGACTTTTTTCCCCCTGGCTGGGGCTTAGAAATTCTAACTGGTGTCAGTGGAAGCCAGATCTCTCTCTCTCTCTCTCTCTCTCTCTCTCTCTCTCTCTCTCTCTCTCTCTCTCTCTCTCTCTCTCTCTCTCTCTCTCTCTCTCTCTCTCTCTCTCTCTCTCTCTCTCTCTCTCTCTCTCTCTCTCCCTCCCTCCCTCTCTCTCTCTCTCTCTCTCTCTCTCTCTCTCTTTCTCTCTCTCTCCTTTTCTCTCTTCCTTAATATCTTCCCTCTATTGTAAATAAACTACCATAAATTCCATTTACTTTAGTAATTAATTTTGGGATTTAGAAATTAAATCCCTGGAGACCACCTATATAAATATTCAGAGTCCAACCACAATATTAAAATTAACACAAGCAAATCCAATGAGTTATTCATGCATTATTATTCAAAATCTATTTCCATATTACTCATTTTTATAATAGAGTAATCTTTTCCAATAAAACCCCCAAATCATATACCCAAATAAACAAGTGATAAATCATGTTTTCATCTGCATTTCTATTCCAACAGTTCTTTCTCTAGAGGTGGATGGCATTCTTCTTCATAAGTCCCTCAGAATTGTCCTGTATCATTGTATTGCTGATAATAACAAAGTCTATTATATTTGATTGTCCCACAATATTTCAGTTTCTGTGCACAACGTTCTTCTGATTCTTCTCATTTCACTCTGCACCAGTTCATAGAGGTCTTTCCAGTTCACATAGAAATTAAGCAGTTCATCATTCCTTATAGCACAATAGATGACCATATATGACAATTTGTTCAACCATTCCCCAATCAAGGGACATCCCCTCAATTTCCACAAAAAGCAGCTTTAAATGTTTTTGTATAAATAGCTCTTTCCCTGTTTTTCTTTATCTCTTTGGGGTACAAACCTAGTAGTGATGTTGCTGAATTGAAAGGCAGGTATTTTTAAAAGCCCTTTGGGCATAATTCCAAATTGCCTTCCAGAATGGTTGGATCAATTCACAACTCTACCAATTTTGCCACATCCCCTCCAACATTCATTATGTTCCTTTATTGTCATATTGGCCACTTTGCTATGTGCAAGGTGGTACCTTGGAGTTGTTTTGATTTGCATTTCTCTAATGAGGGGGGATTTAGAAAATGTTTTCATATGATTATTGATTTCTTCATTTGAAAACTGCCTATTCATATCCATAGTCAAGGGGTATTTTAAAAAAATTTCCTTTGTCTCTCCAAAAACCTAGATTAAGACCTTAAAATATTGTACAAACTTTGAAAACACCTGCTTAATTTATCCCCCAACTAGGGAGAATGAGAATAAAGTTCTCATGATCTCATAAAATTCTCTATGATAATAAAATTAAGTTCTCCCCTTCTATCCTCCCATCAAATCAATGGAAAAATATTTATTAAATACCTACATTATGCTAGGCACTGCGGATATAACAATATGAGTCTGTTATGCATGCAGAGTATCTTACATAATATCTCCTTGTGGAGGATCCTGGGGAGAAGATGGCATTTCTCCAAGAGAAGAATACCAAAGAACCAGTGGGAGAAACTTAAAACCATGTAAGTAAATCACCCTAGAGAGACAAGATGTGGAACACTTTCAGATATTTAGGACCTAGTCTGATGGACTAATAAAGCATGGAAAAGAGACTGTTGGATTAACTGCAGAGGCATTTAAGAAGTGTTGCTTTACTTCTTTCTCTTCTTGGAAATCTTGGTTATTCCATTGCTCATGACTGTGCTGTGAAGAGAGTGGAATTTCTAACCTTGGGAGGTTTGAAAGGTTGGAAGAGCAAGTAAAAGGTATTTGAATATCAGAGGCCAAGCTCAGTTTCCCAGCAAAAGCAGCAAAGACGCCCTGGGAATCATGGTGTGATCTTAGGGAGGTCCCCTTCCCTATGCAGCTATGAGTAAAATTGGAATTTCCAGTGTCATCTCCTTAGTTGATGGAGTCACTCTTGATGCAATTTATGCTTTGCTGGCATTTATGCCAAGACAAATTCTGAGAGAAACGCAATCAGTGGAGGCTTGAGCTGAAGACAGTAGAGCAGAAGACACCCACAAACAATTTAGGGTTATCTGGAGCCCAGACTGGCTGTCTGCTGTGCTTGTAATATACTTTTTCTTCTTCTTGGTTCCTAGAATCCCTAAGTTCTTTTAAGCACGCAGCTCAAGTTTCACTTTCTGAGTGAGTAGCTTTTAGTGCTTCCCTCAGTTACTTTGTATTACTCATCCCTGTGTGTGGTGTTTCCCTTCACAGAATTCAAGCTCCTTAATGGTAGGGATTGATTGGGTTTTTTCATTGTAGCCCTGACAGCTAACTGGTGCCTGCTACAAAGAGAGTACTTAATAGAAGCTTGCTTAATTGAATGAGTTGAGCTTGTGGAAGATCTGGATGAAAGATAAAATTACACACATAGGGAGAGGAATGGTCTAGAAATGAAGACCACCAGAAATCACAAATATAAAGCCAAAACAAAATACCAAATTAGAAGAGCAAGAGTTCACATAGTGATCCTGTAACTTACTGGGCCAAATGAGCTAGAATTAAGGGAGATGAGGAAAGGTTTCCTTAGAAGATAGGATTTTTTTTTTTAGCTGGGACATGAAGAAATCGAGGAGGTGGCTATGAGGAGGGAGAACATTCTCAGCATAAGGGGGCAGCCAGGCAAAATGCCCAGTCAGGGAATGGAGTGTTTTGTTTAAGGAGGCAGCTACTGAACTGCAGAGTTGGATGGTGGTGATGCTGATGGTGCTAGTGGTAGTAGGGGAAGTTCAAGTTATAAAAAGACTGGAAATGTGCATGGTGGGGGGGGGGGGCGATATTTGAATGACATAGGAAGAGATTTTGAATGGCAAGCAAAGGATTATTACACCTAATGCCAGAGACATCAAGAAAGCCACTGGAATTTGTAGAATGGGGAAGGAGAGGTGATATATTCAGATCTTTGCTTTATGAAAAT
Organism: Monodelphis domestica; assembly: GCF_027887165.1. NCBI lineage: Eukaryota > Metazoa > Chordata > Mammalia > Didelphimorphia > Didelphidae > Monodelphis > Monodelphis domestica. The sequence continues at coordinate 276,363,152 of NC_077231.1, forward strand.
CATTTTTACAGCTGAGACTCATATCAAGGAGATGGGCTAGGAGACTATTGTAAATCCAAGTGTGAGGACTGATACTAGGGTGGTGGCATTATCTGAGAGTGTGTGTGTAAAAAGATGTTAGGAAGAGAAAACTGACATGCTCTCGCTATCTCCGTGACCCTGGATAATTCGCTAGGCCTCAGTTTCCTCATCTGTAAAATGAGAGGTTCAGTCTAGATGATCTATGAGGTCTCTTCCCATTCTATATCTGTGATCTTAGATCCTAAGCCTAAAAAAACAGATTGTCTTACTGGTTTGTTTGAAATTTTCAGCAAAATCACTGTCACATAAGATGATAGATTTACAGTTGGGAAAGACCTTAGAAGCCATGTAATCCTAACCTCTCATTTTATAGATGAGGAAAATTTAGGAAAGTTAAATGAATTGCCCAAGGTCACGGAGATAGTAAGTGGCAGGGCTGGGGATTTGAGCCCTGGTTCTCCAACGCAAAATGTGGTGCTCTTTCTACTGCCCCAGCAATTTACTCATTCATATGTTCACCAGTTCAAATTCTGGTCATTCCAATGACCACATCAGGACAAACGAAGGGAAAAAAATAGCAGAGGAGACACTTACAATAGCCATGATAGTACGAGAAGTGTCCTTGGATTTGTGGACCAGAGTGAAGCAGGAGCAGATGGAATGAGCTGGAAAGCAACCCCCTGAGAACCAGCACAGTCTCATTCATTGCAAAGACATTTTTGCTACAGACGCTTAGAGACTTTGAACTGGGGGCCAGCTGGCAAGCACCCAAGGCTACAGGCATCAGGAGCCAACTTTACATGTCGGGTCAAGGGCCAGTGTCTAAATAGGGAGAAAATGGCTGTGTTTCTTCTGCCCAAAGGAGCCGGGCTAGACTTCCTTATCTGTGTCTGCCAGATAGTTGAGCCCGCTGCTACCTGGGATTTTCAGAAAGAGCCATTCTTTGGGTTCCCAAGGTAGCTCAAAAGAGGAACGACAAATGTGACTTGGTGCCCACAGCACAGAAGTCTCCTAAATGAACTCTCGCAGGGAAAGTGGATTTGGGGGAACTGCTATCTCTTGGCAATGATGTAAATGAGCCTTCTGAGAGATCTTTGTCTGTTTCCCTTTTGTTGGAAATCCCAAGTTACTGAGTGCAATTCAAACCATTTAACTAAAGTTGTCATACAATAGCTAAGGGAAGTTTCCAGGTGAAATATTCTGTCAACGATTAGATCAAGGGAGACTTTGAGTAAATACCCAGAGTATGCTTATCAATGCGGGCACTGAAGTGTAAATGAATGTGAGAGTTGCCTGTTGGTGTCAAAAGCCCTGATGAAATACTTTTGCAAATAATATTGGAATTATTAGGAAATTTGTTAAGCAGAGAGGCATTCTTCATCAGCTGTAAGTATTCTTAATTGGTTTCCAGGGAACACCTGTGTTAGGGTTATGGAATCAAAGGTGATAAACAAGTTAATTATTCTTTCAGGACCATTAGGAGAAAGCATCACTGGTGGTGGAGTTTTCTTTGATGATTTCTTTTGAAATGCAATCTTGCTACTATTGTGTAGCTATTTGTAGTTTATTTTCTAGAGCTTTGAAGACTCCCTTAGAAGAAGATTAATGAAATTAATAACATTTGAACTGGTCAGACACATTTGGGGTTCTGGGTAGATACAGTTTCTTCCTTAGAGAAGCAATAAGCAGAAAGAAAAGATGAACCTTTGGCAAGATGTGGGAAAGAAGGGGAGATTTAGAAAAGAAAAAAAAAAGGATGAGTTTCTGGGGGTGGGAAGCAAGGCAGGAAACTGAGCCTCAGTATATTATTTACATGGCAGAGAGAGGAGTTGAGAAATATCCCTTCACTTTTTCTTTTAAGTTTGAGAGACCATGGCTCAGCCCAGAGGGGCTAGGATATAGCTCCCACTCTTCCTAATGAGAGGGGTCTAAGCTCCCTATTTTCACACTCTGCAGCTTGTGAAACCCCCATCCTGGCATCCTGAGAATGATTCTACTTATGGCACATGTTTGGGGGTTCGCCAAAAAGGGGGAAATGGAAAAGTACTCCATGTATCAAATGAATCAGATATCTAACTTCAAAGGAATGCTAACTGTAAACATGCATTTGACCAAAACAAATGTAAAACAGGATTTACTGAGTTATCTTATAGTTGGTGTTGCAAGGTCCCAAGAGGTTGATATTGAAATCACAGCAGAACATAAACTCTTTAGGACCACTATTGAGGTATTTCCATTTCACCTTGGCTGAACACTGTCCCAAAAAATCCTCATGCATGTATCCTGGTCGAAACAGCCAGATCTGGACAATCCTTTGGTTGGGGGGTCATCCTCTTTAATAGACGCCAGGGACTCTTTTCCTATCCTCACTCAACTCAATGGGAACCAACACTCTTTAAGGTTCTTATACTTCCAAAGTCATCTTCAAGCAGGGCTAGGTAGTAGTTTCCCTAAGATCAGGAAACGACAAACATAAAAGAGGAAGCCAAAGTCCAGCCTGGAGCTTGCCTAAGCAGGGCATGTGCTGTGACTGCCATGAATTCACAGCCACATGGAGGTTGGGGCATGGGGAAGGTGTTCAGGACAAAATGCCTCTCCCTCCGCCCAATGGGAAGCAGTTCAAAATGGTTCTGATCTACTTTGAACCAGAAAGGAAGAGAGAAACAAAAAGGTGGGCTACTCTCTTTTACCTTGTACAATCTAACTCTCCATTCAGCAAGGGGACTCCTTCATCTAGATGTGTAAGCCCTTTAGTCCTGGGTCACATCTGGCTGGAAGCTGGCTCCAAATTTCCCATATAGTCAACTGGACCAGGAATAATAATCCTGAGTATATTCCTGCATTGTCCTACTTGCCTTAGCCAACTATTTTGTGTAAGATAAAGTCTATGGGGAAAGGGAGAGCAGAGAAATAGATGAAGAAAGAAGATAAAATAGTTGGAATAGTAAGATGGAAAGACCCAAGTTCAAATCTTGGTTCTACTACTTTCTATGTATGGAATCTTGGGCAAATAGCTTCAAGATCTCGACCGGATATCTGTAAGGTCCCTTACAGACCTAAATCCTATTACTAAGGGATCTATGTACTCTTGGAAGAGAATAAAAAAGACTGAGAGTTGTAAAATTAGGAGACTGACATTGCTGATGTCTAAGGATCTAAAGCCTTGGGGAAGGGAAAAGGGGGCAGAATTGCAGAAGCATGGGCTAATAGCCGTAATGAACAGCTACTAGTCTCTTCACTAGGGATAAAGAAAGGTTTTGATTGGCCTTTGGCTGTGTCCATTAGCTCAGCTAATGAGAGAGGAAGCTAGGGCAGTAGCCCAAGGGACCCTATATATTAAGAAAATTTAGTTTGACAGAGGAGGTCATGGGGAACTGGGGCTAAGCCCATGAGCCCATGGTTGTGGAGCAACCTTAGAAGAGAAAAGGTCACTACAAAGGGCCAAGCCAACCAGAAAGATCTAGCTAATCCCTGTTGATTGAGACCAGTCAGTTACAAAAGAAAACAGGGTAAAATAAAGTGAACTAAGAGATGAGGAGGATGCAATGGTATTCTCCAGATAATGCAGATATATATATATATATTTATATATATATGTATATATACATATATATATAATTATATGCCCTAAAATCATAATAACACATATTATGATTTTAGGGTAGGTACATGGCTCAGTGATTTGAGCTCCAGGACTGGAGTAAGGAAAAATCATCTTGAGTTCAAATCTGGTCTCAAACACTTACTAGCTGTGGGACTCTGGGCAAGTCACTTGACCGGTTAGGCTCACTTTCCTCATCTGTAAATGATCTGGAGAAGGAAATGGCAAAGCAGCCTAGTATTTCTGCCGAGGAAACCCCAAATAGGATCACAAAGTATCAGATAGGACTGAAAAATAACTCAACAACAACAGCAACATCTGAATCCCAAATGGTGACAGCTTTAGGTTCCATTTTGGGTAGGAATCTTTGTCATCCAGAGTCAAGAAGGGTAGGAGGAATTTTCCTATGAAACAGTCAGTCAGTTTGTACGTGGGAACAGAAAAAAGACCATATAAAGAAAGTATCTTTTGAGGTCCCAGGCTTCCATCCTCATAATTGAGAGCTAGAAAATAAGTGAAGGAGAGGCAGTTCACACTTTCCTGGCTGCTATTCAACAAACATGAGCTCTTTTAATTAAGCAGCATGTTTCCCAAGAGACTTGGAGGCAGTATGATTGCAGGAGAAAGACAGAAGAGGGAAAGGGAAAGGGCAATATACATTTAAGTGTCTACTGTGTGTCAGGCACTGTAATAAGCACTTTACAAACGTTATCTCATTTGAACTTCACAACAATCCTGCAAGCCAGGCACTGTTTTTATCCATATGTTATAGTTGAAGAAACTGAATCAAATACACTTTAGGTGAGTTGCTCAGGGTCATACAGCTAGTGAATTTCTGAATCTAGATTTGAACTCAAGTCTTTTTGACTCCAGGGTCAGAGCTATGTCCACTCTGCCACCTACCTGTCTTTAAGGCAACATGAACCTTTTTTTTAAAATGGTAGATTAGGAGTTAGAAGACCAAGGTTTAACTTCATAATAATAACAATGGCTAACATAGTGGTTTCTAGTTTCCAGGCATTGTGTTAAGTGCTTTATGCTTATTATCGCATTTAATTTTTACAACAACACTAGAAGCTTGTTATTGTCATTTTACAGATGAAGAAACTGAGGCAAATAGAGATGAAGGGATTTATTTACCCAACTTTACAGTCAGGCTTTCCTGACTCCAAGTCTGATATTCTATCCACTGCCATTTAAATTCTATCAACTCACCTTGAATTTAAGCAGTTAACTTCATCAAATGAATAGGTAGGTGCTATCATTATCCCTCTTTTACAAAAGAAGAAACTGAGATAGGCAAAAGTTTAAGATCTGTGAGCACAAGGTGCTTGACTTCCTTTTGTACAGATGAAGTTGGACTAGATGTTCTCAAAGATCCCTTCCAGCACTAAATCAATATTAAAATCAAGACCTAGTAAGAGGTCAGACAGGAAGGAAAAGAGAACAAAAAGAGAGCTATGAAGAGAAACAATAGCTCATATTTTTTAAAGTAATCCATGCTTTATTCTTAATAATGGAGATCGGTAGAGCTGGAATTGATTGTTCCATTTTACAGATGATGAAATTAAGGCTCAGAAAGGTAGTATCTTAACAATAGTCATACAGTACACAAGTATCAGAGTCCAGACAAAGGTCTTTTGATTCATGATCCAGTGTTCTGTCCATTATATTAAGGCAAATGTTATATGGTAACTGGGACTTGAACCATTATTAGTACTTGGTTGAATGTCCTTTTTTTATAACCTGATTTAAAAAAAGGAGCATCATTGATGCAATCCATTCAGCAATGCCCCTATAGAGAACATATATTGAGGAGATAAAATGTCAATTTCCCAATGGTGCTTTGGAATCAGAAATATTGGATTAAAATTTTAAAAATCCCTTTGCTATAAGTACATAAGTATAACTTTTTTCAAATTACTTTCTCAAAAAGGGAATAGGGGAAGGAAGGTGGGAAAGAACTGGGAAATTAAAATAGAAAAAATTTAAAATAAAAATTATTTTACATGTAATTTGAAAAAATAAAATTTTAATTTTTAAAAACCTATTCTAATAAAATATTTGGAACTCAGGTATAGCTAAGCTAAATATTATACTGTCAAATATTAAATCCTAATCATTCTGATTTAAACTGGAAATTAAGTGCTAAGAAAACTTATTGATAATAATAAATAGCATTTTAAGTTCTCAAAGTACTTTACAAATATCTCATTTTCTCCTTACAACAAACCTGTGAGGTTAATGCTATCATAATCCCCCTTTTACAAAGGAAGAACCTGAGGTAGACTCAAGAGTAAGTACTGCCTACACAAAGTTACAGTCAGGTCATATTTGAAGCTGGATTTGAACTCCAAACTTCCTGATTTCACTGTCTACCACATACCTAACTGGTTGATTGATTTTTCCTAAATTTGAGTTAGATCTTTGCTCTATTACCTTCTCCAGTATAAAATAATGGCCTTAGTTAACTCACAGTGCAATCACTCCCACTATGAATTGAAGAGTTCTTTGTTTTCACCTTCTCCTCTTCAGTTTCTCAATTTACAAACTTTAAATTCTTTCTGAATGTTGCTAGAAATCATGAGTTGAAGGGCAAGTGGTCTAAGCTATATTAATTTACATAGAAGAAAAACCTAAAGAATGTTCAGATGCTAGTGATTTCGCATTTGATATGTAGTATATTTTGGCTCCAGGCAGGCATCTAAAGAATCCTAAGCAGTTATCTAAAAACGAAATCTCACAAAAGACTGGGTCTGAATAGCCTTGCACTGTACAGATTCTGACACCTCAGGGGCTCTGCAATGATCTTTCAAATAGATTTTTTAAAGAGTGGGAGAATAGAAACAAACCCCTTCTCTGGTTCTGGTTCCACATTGGTAAAGGGCAGAGAGTTTCCTTACTCTCATTGCTCCTTTGTAAACTGGAAGAGGGCAAAAATGGAGCCATTCTCCATCTTTCTGCTATACCTGGCATAATATTCTTTGCTTTTGCTTCCTTAATAATTCCAGTGTGGTAGTGTCGTATGGAAGATTTGATGCCCCAAATCTCTTGGAGGTCATTGAGGAAAATAAGTAGAATGGAGGTTTTCCAGTGGTAGAATGGGATTGGCTTTTAGGAAACATGGGATTAAATTTTGGTTCAGCTGTTTTCTACCCCATGACCTTGGGCAAATCATTTCTTCCTTTTAAAATCTTAATTTCCTTATCTATAAAATGAAGATGGACTAGATTGAGGATTCTTTTTTTTTTTCATTTAAATTTGGCTTTATTTGTATATAAAGTGTTTTATAATTATGTTCATATAGTTTCAGTATTTTTTTTTGGATGATATTCTTTCTATGCTTAATTTAAATGGGTTATTTCTTACTTAGATTGGGGATTCTTAATCTTGTGTATGTGTGTGTGTATGTTTGTGTATATGATGGATATCCCTGTCAGTATCATGAGGCCTCTGGATTCCTTTTCAGAAAAAAATGTTTTTGAATACATAAAATAAAATATATAGATATACAAGGAAAACCAATTAATATATTGAAATGCAGTTATCAAAATAAATGCATTAGCAGAACTGGGAGGACATTATACACAATAACAACAGTGATATTGGATGATAATTCTCTGTGAAAATTTGGCTACTCTCAACAATGCAGTGATCTGGGACAATCCTGAAAGATTTATGATTGGGAATGCGCTCCACCTCCAGAGAAAGAATTGTTGGAATCATCCTTCACATCATCTTATTTATGGTTTTATTTGCTGGTTTTGGTGATGTATGGCTTTGCTCTTATAACAATAACCAATATGGAAGTGGGTTTTGCATAACAATAAAATTTTTTTAAAATAAGTTGATTAATTAATTAATGAACCCTCAGATTAAGAATCCCTGGACTAGGTGATTTCACCCACTTTGATTCTAGTTTCTGGTTTGAGTCTGACTCGGGTTCCTCCTTTGTAAAAGGAGGATTATGATAGTACTAACCTCACAGGTTTGTTGTAAGGAGAAAATGAGATCTTTGTAAAGTGGTTTTTTTTTTAAACTATATCCCCTGGTTTCTAAGTCAGGAAAACCAAAGTCAAACTCTCAAGAATTATTTGGACTGTGAAAAAAAAATGATATGATATTATAAATCAGTCTTACATATTTGTGACTTGGCCTCTAGGAAGGCAGAAGTCATTCCCTTGTTCTGTCCCTACCCTATATGGGAGATTTTAAATTACCTTTGATCCCAAGTGCAGCCTGAGGCTAACTAGTTAAGTAGGTGACTTTTCTTTTGGAACCCTTCATTCCCCTTTCTGATCCCATTTCTCTCCACCTAGACCAGGGCAGGTCATGTACCGAGTCTATGAAATACATTAGCAATGTTGTAGGAGTTGAGCATGGATGCTCTATCCCAACAGGATCAAATCAGAATCATCTAGCTGGTTGCCAAGTGTGGAAATGAGTTTTAGAAAGGCATTCTCTGTACTTGTACATGGCAAAGAAAGATGCTTTGTTCAAGGATGGCTGGGGCAGTCTATTTTCCAAGCTTACCTCTTCTACTTTGTATATCAAATATCTAAATACCCAGAGAATCTATTACCATTATTCATTCTCTTTCCTTCTCTCCTTTTCTGAGCAACTCACTCTGTCATGCTTTGGTTCTTTTTAAAACCTATCACCCCAGACTTAACCCAATCAAAATTTACTTGTCCCATGACCTATTCCATTAGAGATCTCCTAAAAGGTTAACTAATTCTATTAACAAATCCAAAATAAGATAAAAATGGCGGTTGATGGCTTGGTATATTACCCTTTCAGATAATCCATTGGTCATCAATACCAAAACTCATGAAAATTTTAGTCACTACAAGCCTATGGGGGAATTATTTTGGTGGGAGACTCAATTCTACAATTTAGAATGTCATCACTAGAGGAGACTTTAGAGGTCACCCAATCTAATCTTCCAGTTTATAGATGAAAAGACCAAGACCTCTAGAAGAGCAATGACTTGTCTAAGTTTATACACTTAGTAAAAAAGTTAGTATAAGCCACCTAGACCAACACAGTGTTGCCTTTAGTACTCTTCATTAATTCATTCTGGTATGCAGGTCAAATACCAAATAATTTTGTACCAAATGAATTTTGTAAGGAATAATTAATTTGAATTAATCAGTTCCAGCATCCAGAAAGCCCAGATTTTATAAGACATTATATGCATTAATGGAGTTGCATTTTACTAAATAAACAATAATAATACATAAACACACAAAAATAATTGGATTCAATAAAATAATTTCAACAACTTTACCATATTAAGAGGAGCTCATGGCCTAAGGGGATGGTGGAGAGGAGAAATATTATTGTCTGGAAGAGGAGAGGAGTCCCTTTCCATAATATCTGGAGTTCTTTCTCTTTCTCTTTTCTGTCCCTTATCATCAACAAATCCTGCTTGAAATTCATCAGGTATAAGCTTCACAAGAAATCTATTCAATGATGTTTATTTTTGTCCACATTCCAAAATTCCTCTAAAGTATAAAATGGTTCAGTCATTTAACAAATTTACAATTCTGCTTGTATTATCAATAGCATTATCAGAGTAATATTTTTCAACAAGGTTTTGCATTTCTACCCATTTTGCACACATTTCCTTGATTAATGAAGTGGAGGCATCCTCCATTGTCTCCTCCTTGCCTCAAGAAAACTCCCCAGCTATTCCCTTTGAAGTTATTGCAGTTCCCAGTTTTGAGCTCCTTTTGTGCTCCTGAACTAACACAGGATCCTTTATTTTGGCTGGAGAGGGCATACACTTCCCAAGATTGGGACACCAACAAATTCTAGCAAACATGTTGAGTGCCAAGCAAATAGGCAAATACTGTGACAATTTTTTCTTGTCAAAATGTTTTGGATATCAAATTTGATGAGTTCTGAAATCATCGAGTACCAAGGTTTGACTGTCCTCTATTAGATTATCCTTCTTCCTTCTGGATCAGTAGCTACTAATTTAACATACATATATGGCTGGATCTACTTACCACCACTGGTGCTTCTAATCTCATGTCACCAATATAGAACTAAAGCTAGTGGCAGTCCCAAAAGGGAAAAAGACTAATGTTTTAATACATTTAGCATAGGGATGAAACAAAGCTACAGCATCCTTGAGTGTGTCCACTAAACTCCTTATCAATCATACGTGTTGGAGCCAATAGGAAGGGAAATAACCTTCTGTGAGATTAGAATGGGCTTGCCAGTTTCTGACTATTACACTGGAAGTATGGTGCCCCAGTGCCCCATATACAGAGGTCCTTTGCTAGTATATGGGCACCATATCCTTACATGAAGCTGATTCCATTCAAGGCCGGGTAGACCTGACATTTTCATGGTCAGCTCAAATGCAGTGAACTCATCACTTGAGAATCAAATGTCCAACTAGCTGTGGTTGCACTAGCTGTGGAAAATCTTCCATTTTCCATTAAGGAGGTTTATTTGTCTAATATAAATACAGACCTAAGACTTTCTCTACCCTGGCAACTTCTCAGTGCTGGCTTTAATATGAAACATATTTCTCAAGTGAGTTAATGCCTACTCACCATTTTGTTGAAAAGCATAATTAACATCAATGAGACTTAATTGTTTAATTGCCAAACACAAGAAGAGATAAGTATGTTACAGAAAGAAATATTGTCAATTCTTTGTGTATGTGTGTATTGGGGAATCAATTGGAAAGGTGAATTTTCATTATTTGTAGATATTATTCAAAGGTAATATATGTATTACTACATGCTCCCAATTCCCCATTATTATCTCTAAATCTATAATGGGTTTTGCAAGTATAAAGTTTATAGCATTTTTGTCCATGTTTCTAAATTAGAATCTCTGAAGATATATTTCAAAGTGAAGTGACTTATCTAAACTCACATGACTAGTTAGTAACAGGTAGCTAAAAGATACCTACGAGGAATCTTAGTCCAAACTTTACTTGAAAAAGAATATTCATTCACTAGAGAAAATCCAATAAGCCATTACTCAACCTTTGTTACACAATATGCTTTATCTATCTATATTTCCTCATTGAATAAGTCAGTAAGTAGTCAGTAAACATTAATCAAGCTCCTATTATGTACCAGGTTTTGAGCTAAGTGCTAGGGATAAAAAAAAAAAGGTAAAGGACAGATACTGCCTTTGAGGAGCGCATCATCTAATAAAGGAGTGACAGCATGCAGATGGCTATGTGTAAACAAGCTATATACAGGATAAAACAGAAATAATCAAAAGACAAAAGGCATCTCCAACAAGGGAAACAACTTGAGGCAGCCCATTCCACTTTGGGATGGTTTTAATTACTGGGAAATTTTTCCTTACACCAAGCGTAAATCTTCTCTCAAATGTTCCACTCATCACTTTTAGCTTTCTCTTCTGTGGCAGAAGTATCAGACATGCAACTGCTCAGAATATACCTGAGTATGACTGGAATTGAATTAAAATATACATATACATATTATTATTATTTGTCCTTTGTATTGGAAGAGAACTGATAGCATCCTAGGATGAGGTATTGACTTGTGTGCGAAGTAAATTAAGTGAGGCAGAGTTGTATAAAGTCATTCAACCTCAATCTGTCTTCAGCCTCACTGTCTTTCCAGACTCATTGAAGTCTAGGGACAAAACAAAAGTTAGGATGACTGTTGATGGTCCAGGATACAGTGGATGAACTTGGCATTTTTGATGTCTGACAAGGCTCTAATGTGCTCCACAGTTCTTGCTTCAGTTGCCTTCATGGCTGTTGGAACAAATTGTTCTTTTCTACCCATTCTTCCAGGGGATGTCTTCACATGGTCGGAGTAGACATCTCCCCTCAGCCTGGTTTAACCTGTCTGTCAAGATGGTTTTACCAGGTAGTGGTTGCTGTGAATGCTATAGATTCTTAGAGCCACAGGCAAGAGTATGTTGTCCTATCCTTTTTTCTAATATTTTGATGAATATTTTGAGAATGAAATTAAAGATACTGGTTTATGGTTTTCTTTCTTTGTTTTATCTCTTCCTGGTTTAGGGATCAGGACTTTGTCTCCTCCTTTGCGACAAATAACTTCCTGATCCCTAAACCAAGAAACCATCTTTCCATTTTTTACAAGCCAGTTATGCAATATAGATATTTATTGTCATTCAAAGTTCAGGAAAGACTTCTAGTTAATTGAGGGAATAAAAACCAGAGGTGAAATCACTTGTCTAAGATCAGTTACAGTAAAGAGCAAAAATAGAAATAAAATCTAGGTAGCTCATCTTCCACTGTGGGGCTCTTGTCCTCTTATTAGCTACACATAGAACTATGACATTCTTATAAACTCTTTCATTTACATTTGCCCTTTACCCAAGATACTTTTCTGAGAGCTATGAACCAGACAGAACCTATAACCATACCTGCTTTTATTCATTGTCACAGAGCTGCTTCGTATTCCAGTTCAAATACAGAGGGATAAGGCAACATCGAAGAGCTACAGAATTTGAGATGGAAGGGATCCTAGAAGTTGCCTAGTTGACTTTCTGCCTCTTCCCAATCCCCCAACAATTATAAGTCTCTGCAGTCATTGATGACCATAGTAAATGCTTATAAATGTTCGCTACATTGTTTCGTTGCATTAAAGTGTGACCCCAGGCAAGTCACCTAACCCTTTTGCCTCAGTTTCCTCTTCTGTAAAATAAGTTGGAGAAGAAAGACCATTCTAGAATGTTTACCAAGATAATCCCAAATGGAGCCATAAAGAGTCAGACACAACTGAAATAACTGAATAACAACAATCCTTGAATATTATGGATCTGAGAATAATCAAAAGAAGATATGTAAGGGGGCTTGACTATTACACCCTGAGATTTGGCTAATGGCATTAGTTTAGCATTCCAAAACCCAGAGATAAATTATAGATTCCCCTTTGAGTAGGAATCTCAAAGTGTTCATAGATAGATCTTAGGGGGTCTGTGAACTTAGATGGGAATATATATGTATATATATATATATGTATATATATATATATATATACACACACACACACATATATATATACATTTGTGTATGTCTTTATTTTTGCTAGTCTCTAATTGAGATTTAGCATTTCCTCCAATTATAAATATAGGCCACAACCACAGAAGTATTAGGTTTCATAAGATAGTCAAAGGAGTGTATGAAATGAAAAATGGCTGAGAACCCCTGCCCTAAAGGAAGCTATAAATGCTTATAAAAATAGGAGTAGTTATAATAATAATTTTAAAGTGGTTACTATTCTTATATTTCCTTTCATTATCAGTTAACCATCATATAAGACCAGCTATTATAAAATGAGAAGAATATCATGAAACCCAAAGCAGACTTTTATAACCTTGTCCAAGTCCTTTCAAATCTGAATATCTGAGCATAAGTATATTCTAGATACTTACTTCATTGATAGAAAATACTTTGGGATTTATGCCAACCTTGCCACTGAAGCAAAAGGGGCAAATGTTCTAACCCACTCTCCCTTCCTTTCTTCCTTTTTATCTTCCTTCTTTCCTTCTTTCCCTTCCCCCCAAATTATTTTAACTCTATTGTCCTCTCTCTCGTAATTATTTTCCATTTATCTTGTATATAGCTTGCTTTTTATATGCTTGTTTGTGTGTTGTTTTCCTCATCATTTTGTAGACTCCTTAAAGGCAGAGATTGTCTTTTGCCTCTTTTTATACCTTTGGTGTTTGACACATAGTAGATGCTTAATAAATATTTATTGACTGATTGGTTGAGGCATTTGCTCCAATAGAATTATCATGGTAGACATTTTGGGGTTCATATCTGTATTATAAAGGGGAGGTTAATTTGTATATGAGGGGTTCAAACCTCCCTTCTCAAAGCAGGGTTCAGAGGAGACAGCTGATGTTTAGGGTTGGCTCAGAGAGAGGAGAGGGGGTTTGAAGATTTTTCCCCCTTTTGCCTTCTCTCCTTAGCTAAAACTGTGCTCCCTGATTTGCTTTTGTCTCTCCCCTCCACTACTCTATACCAAAAGGTCTCCCCTTGAACTGTTCACTCACACTCAGCTTGGGGAATAGATAACTTTTAATGTCATCTCAATCAGCTAATACAAAAGGAATAACTAGCATGGAAAGAATGGGAAAGGGCAATAGGGAAAAGAGGTCCCTGTCTCTAAACCCCTTTTCCTCCCTCCTCAAATTTGGGGGGAACTCAGGTTTTGGCAGCCTGAGTCCCCGAGAGAAAGCCAGGTTGACTCACCCTGAATTTGGCCCCTTGGCCACAGTTCAGACTTAGGGCAACAGAAGCTGAAGTAAGTCAGACAGATATCTAAAATGTCTTTCTCAGGCTTCCTCTTCAATAGTCTTTTCAATTAGGAAAAGTTGGGGGTAAGGATTTCCAGTCACCAGCAGGAAAAAGTGGGTAACTCTCAGGAGAAAGTCTTTTTTCCACCCTCTATCTTTGGCTTCTCAAGACTGAGAGCCACCAATTCCTCTACCAGCCAGTCTTCTCCTCAAGATTCCAATCCCCTGGTGCCCCTCCCTCATTGAGGTGATCAGTTTCACACACTCTTCAGCCTGGCTTTTTCTTTAGTGCCAGCCTCTGTCACAAATCCTCCATTTTCTCTGTCACATATCACCTCTAACCTCAAAAGACCCTTGATAAAATATCCTGCAAGTTTTAGCATTAAGGGAAATATGACAACTAACTAATGTTTGGGAAAGTTAAAAAAATAATGTGATTTTACCTTCATTTAGAAACTGGAAGTATGTAGACATTGTCTGAAACATCTTAAATTATCTGGATGGATGGTTTGGATTTTTTGTTTTCTTTTTAAGTCCTCTAAATGATGACAAGAATGTGAATGCTTTTCAATCCTTTAGGATGAGAAATTCTTAACCTGAGGACTGTGAATTGTTTAAAAATATTTTGATGATCTTATTCCAAAAAATTGTTTTCTTTGTAATTTTATGATTTTTATTTTATGATTTTAAAAGCATTATTCTGGGAAGGGATCCACAGACTTTACTAGCCTACCAAAAAGGTTCATGTAGAAAAAAAAAAGTTAACACCTGGTCTAGGACAAAGAGTTTTTTACATATCACTTCTCCTCTAAAAATAATACGTGTGGCATATTTCTCACGGTATTAAAAAAACCCAGAAGATTCTTCCCTTGATTTTATCCAAGAAAGGTTAGATTCTAACAAGTGAGGAATATTGGGAGATGGAATGAAGAAAAGTAAGTGAGGAAACTTGCAGTGTTAATAGAGAGCATAAATGGTAGATGTGAGGTGATAAGCTAGTATTAGCTAGTTCTTTTAAAGACCCTCCTCCATGTCCTGCTTTCCCAAGCTCTGGCATAAAAATGTTCTAAAGAAATGGCCCTTAAATACATGGAAATATAGAAGTAGTGGGTGCCTTAGTTGTGAGGCATTGTCTTCTCTCATTGAGGTTATGGACAAATGCCATATGAACAATCCTTTGAAAGAAAGAATATTCCTTTCTAGCCATCAGATCAAACATCTGTTCCAAGGATGCTACTACACCTCCTGGGTAAACACTGACTCCACCCAGGAGAGGAATTGTCCTTGCTAAGATCACAGGGCTAGCATCCCTTCTTCAAAAGTCAATATTATGATGCCCTCAGGGGATGGGAACATTCACTCTATTGGAAATGTTGGCTTTGGCAGGGGAAGCTTTCAGGGTTGATTGTTCTCATTGCCTTTTGTCTTCATAGATTTGTAGAAGTTTAGAGGTAGAAGGGACCATAGAGTTCGTTTAGTTAGCCCCAACTTCCTTTCATTTCCTTCACCCTTGTCTGCTCAGTTTAAAGATGTGGAAATGGAATCCCATAGAGAGTTTGTAACTTTCAAATCATAGGTAGGTGATATAGAAAATAGAATGCTGGAGTGGCATCACAAAGTCCTCATTTCAAATTCAACTGGCTAGGTAATTCTGGGCAAGTCCCCTAATACCTCTCTGACTCAGTTTCCCCATCTGAAACATGGGACTAATAATAAGCTATACCCAATAGGCTACATTATAGGTTAGGAACAAATGAGATAAATAAATCAAATCTTAAAATTATAGAAAGATAAGTTATTGTTTTTAGCTATTCTTCATCCAAGGTTACTCAACTAGTCAGTGGCAGACCCAGAACTAGGATCCAAGGTTCCTGATCCTAGTCCAGTTCTTTCCAATGAAAGATCATTTCATTTGGAGTCATAGATCCTATTCAGTCATTGTCTGCTTGATCTTAGACAATTCACTCTGTCAAGTAGGTGCCATAGTGGACAGAAGGTGGACTTGGAATCAGGAAGACGTGAGTTCAATCCTACCTTAGATGCTCATTAGCTATGTGACCCTGGGCAAGTTACTTAGCTGCTCCATGCCTTGATTTCCCCATTTATAAAATGAGAGAGGAAGACTTCACAGTTTCTAAGATTCCTCCTGATTCTAAATCTATGATCCTACCATCCTAGCTTTGGCAGGACACAGGGAGGAAGGTTGGGAAAAGAAAAAGAGCAGCCTCATGTACTTGTATATTCCTTCCTTCCTTTCTTCTTTCTTCCTAAAGTAATCTTTTTTTCAAGTTCAACTTTTAAAAAATGTTTTCTTGATGCTTTTTTCATATAATAGTTACTTTCCAATGGGTACCAACCCCAAACCCCTTATAACAAATAAAAGCAGTTCAAACTTTGCCTAACAGATTGTGTGACATTGCATACCTACAGTCCATCACTTTCTCCAGAGAGAAATATGAGGGCCAAGTTGAGTTTAGACCTAAAAGATGGCAAGTTCTTTGACACCTTGGTTTATTTCTGTGTTCCCCTTAGTGTCTAGAGCCATGAGTGTTGTTGTTGTTCAACCATTTTTCAGTTGTGTCCAAGTCTTCATGACCCCATTTGGGATTTCCTTGGCAGAGATATTAGAATGTTTTGTCATTTCCTTCTCTAGCTCATTTTCCAGATGAGAACAATGAGGCAAATGGGGTAAAGTGAGTGGCCAAAGTTAGACAACTTTTAAATGTCTCAGGTCAGACTTGAACTCAGGTCATCCTGACTCTCTGGACCCAGCACTCTATTCACTGTACCACTTGGCTACCATAGTAAGCAGTTAATAAATAGCTGCCTAATGAATGGAAGTTTAAGTTTTGTTTTGTAAGTAGTAGCCTTCAGTTTGCCTTGAATTTATTTAAGTCCTAGATTGGCATGTTGTAGGCTAGGGTACATGGAGTATTCTAAGAGAGAAAGAGAATGAGAGACATAGACAGACAGAAAGACAGACAGACAGAGAGAATATGCCTGTGGAAAGTCACAAGAAAGACAATGGAAGAGTACATGAGACTTGGCTCTTCTGCTAAATTATATTTCAGCATGACCTGATAATAGGCAATATGCCTCTTTCATTTTTTTTTCCATTTGTAGCAGAGATAAGCATTTTAAGCTTTTATTGTCTAGATCCAATTTGCTTATCCATATAATCAATGAGGAGGCAGCTAGGTGGTACAATAGATAGAGTGCCAGGCTCAGAGTCAGGAAGACTCATGTTCTTGAGTTCAAATCTGGCCTCAGACACTTATGAACTATATGACTCTGAGCGAGCCACTTATCCCTATTTGCCTCAGTGTCCCCATTTGTCAGATGAGTTGGCGAAAGAAATGGAAAACCACCCCAGTACCTTTGCCAAGAAAACCCCATAGGGGATCATGAAGAGTCAGACATGATTGAAACAACAACAAAAATTATCATGAAATATGTATCTATGTGTGTATGTATACCTATGGATCTATATCTATACATATAATTTGCCCAGGGTCTCACCTAGCAAATATGTGTTATAGACAAGACTTGAAACCCCTGGACCCAATACGCTATGTAACATTGCCTCTCACTCAGACTACAAAGGGAAATTAAGCAGGACTTTCAATAATCAGAGACTGCTAAACAAAATAAAAATCTGTCTTTTTTAATACAGTATTCTTTTTCTTTCATTAGAGTTTAAACTCCTGGAGGGTAGGACTTTTGTTCTATTCCCAACACTTAATATAGTGCCTAGAACGTACAATAAGTGCTTAACAATTGCATGTTGACTTGGCTTTGGGTAATGCTGCATGGTTTTCATTTATAGGACACCAAAAAAAATCTCCAAAAAAATTTTAACTAAAAGCAAAAAAGATATTCAGGGAAAGGAGAGAATAGAGCAATGGTCTTCGTGTCAAGAAGACATTAGTTCAAATGACTTAGTTCAAAAAAATCTGAAAGACTTCCTAGCTGTGTGACCCTGGGAAAGTCACTTACTTCTCTGAGCCTCAGTTTCATTATTCATTAGCCTGGGCAGGTTGGAATCAATTACTTCTAAGACCCTTCCAGCTCTAAATATAAGATCTTGTACATGAAAAGAAAAAGAGATAGGCAAGAAAAATGAGAGCAAAAGATGATAGACTTCTTATTACCCTTATAGGTAATTAGGGCAAGATCCCCAACATACTGTGGAGATCCCTTATGAAGGACTTGTAAGAGAATATGAATAAGAGTTGCTTAATTGCAAGTAGTGGGGATGAGTTATAATCATGCTATTGGAAGAGTTATCAATGATCAATTATATTGATCAATCAATGATCAATATCAATTATATCAAGGAGAAAATAGATCCATTAAAGTGTTTGAGGAATGGTATAAATAATGAAAAAGAATAAGGAGCTACAGAAATAACAATAGTTATATTTTTATAAAGCTTTAAAAAATAAACAAAGAATTTCAGAGGAATGTGATACAACAATAATTCTATAAATTTGGTAGTTCCCCGCCATTATTATTTCTATTTTACAGATCAGTAAACTGATGCTCCAAGAGGAGAAATACCTTGCTTAAAGTCACATAACTCTTGTTGGACTTGAGATTCAAATGCAGTTTCTAGTTACTCTTTCATTGCACTTTACATTCCTAAAATCTTTCTAAGAAACTACATTTATACACTGGGAAACATGATACGCAGGTAGTATGAGAGGTAGTATCTTATGTTAGAAGGAACACTGAACTTCACTAAATGGCTCTGCGTTTGCTGGCTCTAAAAAACATGGATTTTTTAAAAATTTAATTTAATCTCTATGACAATCAGTTTCCTCATCTATAAAATGCCCAATGAAAAGTTAACACTTTTTATATGTTTTTCAAGTTCCATATAAATGATGCCTATCCTCCTCATCATCATCATTGCCAAACTTTATTCCTTTTCAGCATTTATACAACTCATTGATAACATAGGTGAGAAAATTAAGGATAATTGTGATCAATATTATTACATGTATTCCCCAATTTATGTATCTGAATATTAAGGGGACATCTCAAGCTATATTCTCAAATCCTGTGTTGTGAAGGGGCATCTAGGTAGCTCTATGGATTGAGGCAGAATGAGAGATCCTGGGCTCAAATTTGATCTTGGACATTTCCTGCCTGTGCAACTTCCTGGACAAGGCACTTCACCCCTATTGCTATTGCCTAGCCCTCACTGATCTTCTGCCTTAGAACCAATAGATAGGATTGATTTTAAGATAGAGAGTAAGAATTTAAAATAGACAAACTGGTATTCTTAGTCATCACAGTTCATTGCCCCAAAACTTGATGATGGAGAGTCTATTTTAAAAAAGGGGGAGCAAATGCTTCTAGTCTAAAAGTTATTCAAGTTATCTGAGCAGAGTTCAGAAAATAAATTAAAGTGATCAAGTCTGAGACACCTGTAAGGGGAAATTTAAATTCACACACCAAATATTAATTGAAAGTTGAAAATGTTAAATTTTATGCCTTGTTTATATATATTAATATGCTACAAACATATGATTCTATGTTTTCAGGGCATTAAAACTGCTCTATCAAGAAATATTCTGTTTGGGGAATAACTGAATCGCAGAGAGCAGGAAAGAAGAAACATGTGAAATTTGACCATTTCAAGTTTGATTATGTCACTGGAGGAAATAAATGTCAATATACTATTAAAAACAAAATGTAATGCATAAAGGAAATGGGGAAAGGCCAATGGTAATTAAAGAGTGATTGAAGCCAAAGAAAAATTGATCTCTAGTTGCTGAAGGCCATCCTTGCCATTTAGAATGTTATGCATTGGTAAGAGGGGAAAGAAAGGTTTATGTTGTTTTTGAAATGGAAATGTGTCCCACATTCTTGACCAAAGGCATCGACTCAAAACAGGTATCATATTCTTGGTACCCAATATCTGCTGTCCTCTTAGTGCAAGTAGGTACTCTGATGAAAGTTCAGCAGGACTCGGGGTTTCAAAGCAGTAGAGTATCAAGGGAAGAGAATCACAGATTGCATGATGTCTTCTCATAACACTGGAACCATTTGGGAAGGGAGATCAAGACCTGTGAATTCCTTATTGTAGGAACTTCGCCATTTCTCCTCCCAGCATCTTCTAGGAATATTTAGTCTTTTGGGGTTTAATTGGCTCATGGTGACTGTAATGATCTTCTTGTCCTCTCAGAGATAAGAACTGACTGTAGGAAAACTGCAGCCTTTGGGGTATGTTTTTAAAGCTTACTTTCTAGATTTTTGGAAAATAAGGTTGCTTGTTCTAAGCATCGTTAATATGTTAAATAATTCAGTGAAAGACCCAGAGTGATAGACATGGTCCAGAAAATATAAATGTCTTCTCCAGATCCAGAGATGTTCTCTTATTGGATTGTAAGCTCCTTGAGGGTAGGGTCTAATTATCTTCTGCTTCTTTTTAGTATCCCCAGTACAGAGTAGACACTTAATAAATGTTTATCGATTGATTGATGTACATACACACGTATGCATAATCTGAATTGGGGTTCTTCGTATTTTAGTGTTCTTAAAGTGATTTACTATCCCCAATTAGTTCATGGAAGAATGGGTGAGTAAAAACCAGTTTCTTATTTCTTTTTATCCACTCCCCCTCACCAAGTGAGTGCACACTTCTAGCCAAACTCTCTGGGGCTTCCCTTGGTCAGACAGAACACCATATTGAGTTGGAGCATGGTGGTGTTTCTTCAGAATCTAAGCCTTTTCAAGGCAACAACCATTTGTGCTCAAAGGAATAACAAAGTGGAGGAATTCCATGGGGACTGGAACAGCCTCCAGGAAGTGATGTAGAGTGAAAGGAGCAGAACCAGGAGAACAATACACTGTGGCACAATCAAACTTCTCCATTAGTGGCAATGCAAAGACTCTGAACAACTTGGAGGAACCTACAAGAAAAACCACTATCCACATCCAGAGGAAACACTGTGGGAGTAAAAATACCGAAGAAAAACAACTGTTTGAATACATGGATCAAAGGGATATGGTTGGGGATGTAGATTCTAAATGAACATCCTAGTGTAAACAACAACATGGAAATGGGTTCTGATCAAGGACACAAGTAATACCCAATGAAATTGCGCATTGGCTGTGGGAAGAGTGGGTGGAGGGGAGGGAGGGAAATAATGTGATTATTGTAATCAAGGAATAATGTTCTAAATTGACCAAATAAACTTATTCAAATGGACAAAAAAAATTAAATTAAATTAATTAAATAAAATAAAGTTCGAAGGGCAAAAAAAAAGGCAACAACCATGGCTCTCTCTAATCAATATTCGCCATATCTTCGTCTTTCAGTCAATCAAGGTTCACTCTTTCTCCCTTTATCACCACCTATACATTGGCAACCCCTATGGGGACTGTTGGTAAGGGGACAAATTCACCCCAATTACTATTTGGCAGAAGTACTCTGTTCTAACTGATTCTTCCCCCAGCTGCTGAAGACCAACAAGAGGACCCAGCAGGAGTACTTCTTAATCCACAGGTAGTGAGGAACAGTGACAATAATAGGCGTTCAGTGCTTTTCCTCTCCCCACAAACCACCCTAAATAGGAACTCTGGCTCCTACCACACATCTCTTTGGAGAGCAGTTGTGATCTGAAGAGATGCTTTGCTCATGAAAGAATTCTTTTTTTCCTTCACAGTGGAATACTCTTGAATTTTGCAGATTGTCACACATGAAAAAAAAAAGTTTTATTTTTTATTTTTTTAATAGTTGGGGAAATCAGCCTAAAGAAAATGTGTACCTAATCCTATTAGCTGACTTAATATAGAATTATTAAAAGCCTTGATATACAGGATTTAACACAATCTTTCTAGCAGGGTGTGATGTAATCTGTTTTTGTTCCTCAGCTAGCAGATGGCTTACCTTTAAGTAATTTCCAATATGTTAAGAGATCAAAAAGCCGTCCTCCCGCCACCCGAGCCAGTAATCGTTCTTCTCTGCTGGGGGTTGCTTGGGTACTGTGATGGGGATATGCAAAGGCTTCTGGCATTTCCAAAGATAGAAGGCCGACATTTCTTCAGACTTTGAAGTTAATAATCCTTCAGAAGTTGAGAAAACTGAGGGATTTTTTTCCCAGGGTCCTTTTAATGTTCTATATGCCATGTGCAAAAGTAAATATGTGCAAGTAATCACCGGTGGGAGGGTGGGCATGTGGAAGGGAGGAATACTTGGAAACTCTAGCATGCCCTTGTTGGAGCACTTAGTGGTGAAGTACTGGGTTGGACTGGGCTTCTGTTGGAATAAACTCTTTGGAGAACTTGGATTTCCGAGTTGAACGCCCCAAGAACAAAGCTCTGAACAAATAGGATGGTAATTGTATTTGCTGTTTTGATTCAGTGAAAACTAAGTTCTCTCTGTGGAACTTTTCATTTGGTCCAAATAAAACTACTTTTCCTGATACCTAGAGGGACTCTAGGCTCATAGATTCAGGGCTAGATGGAATATCAGAGTCATGAGGTTCAATCCTAGCATTTTACAAATGAGGAATCTAAGACCCAGAGAAGTACAGTGATTTTTCCAAGATCACAGACATAATAAATGGCAAAGATGAGATTGGAACCCTGGTCCTTTGGTGCCAAATTCAGTTCTCTTTCTAATGTACAATATGTGTTCTTTTCCCTCCCATTGATTATTGGAAGTGATCTTTTAGTAATGGGACAGGGATATTTGTATTTTGTTTCTGTTTAATTTTAAAATTAGAGGGAGAAGTATATATGTATATATTTTATACAAAGAAACATATAAAAGAGAAAACATGTTTATATAAAGAGCAACATATAAAAGGGAAAGAGAGAAACATAAGAGAAATTAGTTAAAAAGAGAAAGAGAGACAATATTCTTCCATTTGTTGCTTAATAGGAACTTGATTGGACTAGAGAAACCAAAATTTTAAAAGAACTGATTAGGACTTTTCATGTCTTAGTCCCTAATGGAACTCCATTAAATTGCCATGTGAGACACATCTAAAATGTGAAATACTCACCTCCCTATTTTCTACAATTACCTTTGACAGATTGGTTTCATTCTCATCTTTAAATAAGTTATTCTCTTGTTCAATTTCTTTTTGTGAGATGGAGTTAAGCATTCTATTTTCTTTTTCTATTAATTTGGACAATTCATTTTTAAAATATATATATATATATATATAATTTTTACTTAGATTGACATTTGTTGACATATGATTGCGTGAAATAACTCCTAGTAATTGCTTTAATTTCCTCTTCATTGGTTGTAAATTTGCCCTTTTCATTTTTGATCCTGGTAGTTTGGTTTTCTTTCTTTTTTAAATCAAGTTAACAATGGCTTATCTATTTTATTGGGGGTTTCCCCACAAAACCAGCTTTTTGTCTTATTAATTAGTTCAATGGTTTTCTTACTTTCAATTTTATTAATCTCTTTTTTGATTTTCAGTATTTCCAACTTTGCATTTAGTGTGGGATTTTTAATTTGTTCTTGTTCTAGTTTTTTTGGTTATATGCCCAGTTCATTTATGGGTTCTTTCCCTAGTTTATTGACATGTGCATTTAGAGATATAAAATTTCCCCCAAGTACTGTTTTGGGTATATCCCATAAATTTTGGTGTGTTGTAAATGAGCTGTTCTCAAACTCATCTTGGTTCACAATTTTTGAAGGAAACCTACACATGATGCTGGTCTATGATTAGGGTGCCTCAGAGAAAGACTTTTAGTTTAAACAATAATCCCTTCTATTTCCTTCCTCTACTTCTTTATCCCTTCTGGGTGTTAAGTTGTTGATGACTGGAACACTAGCAAATAGAAAATGAGTAAGTAAATGCCTTATTTCCAACAGTAGGGGCAATAAATCAACTAACAAATATTTATTTTAAATTTAATGTTATTTTATTTTAAATGAAAGATTTGCTTTCTTTCCTTTCTATCCCTCCCTTTCCTATTAAAAAAAAAAAACAAGAACAACTCCCCCACTTCAGACATGTATCATCAAACAAAACAAAGTCACCCATTGGCTATGTCCACCCCTCTTCCCAAATATGTCTCACTATCACTTCTCTATCAGGAGGTGGGTATCTTATTTCATCATAGGTCCTTGGTAATTGTGAATCAACAATCATTCATTGAGCATTTACTGTGTGTCAGGACTGGCACTGAGGAAACAAAGATAAAAGTGGAATTTACATTCTACAAAGAAAAAGCAACATATCCATAGAAGATAACAATTATATATAAAATAGATAAAAAGTGACTTAGCTGGACTGTGAAGGGGGAAATGCTATCAATTAGTGGAGTGGGGAATCAGAAAAAGGCTTTATAAAGAAAGCAACTTTTGAGCTGAGTCCTGATGAAAACTGGAGAGTCAAAGAGATAAGAGTGAGGAAAGTGTACAAAACAGACAAAGAAAGAAAAAACATGGAATAAGGCACTAGGAACAGATAGCTGGTCTGTTCATCAGGCTTTACTTGGATGGAGGTAGCAAACAGGTAAATGTAATCTTGTTGTAAGAGCAACTTCTTGACATTTAGAACTATCTAAGAGTAGAATGAACTTTCTAAAGATGGGAAGGGGAGGGCGTTGCCTTTCACTGGAGGTCTTCAAGTTGAGACTGGATGATTAATTGTTGGGTGTATTATAAGAGTAATTCTTGGGAGCAATATAGATTGCTCAGGGTATTGTGAGCCAGGCCTAGAGATGGGAATTCCTGGGTTCAAATTCAGCCTCAGGCACTTCCTAGATGTGTGACCCTGGGCAAGTCACTTAACCCCCATTGCCTAGCCCTTACCACTCTTCTGCCTTGGAACCAATACACAATATTGATTCTAAGGTGGAAGATAAGGGTTTTTTGAAAAAGAATCTCACAACAACCCTGGGAGATTGGTGCTATTATTAACCCCCTTTACAGTTGAGATGGATGAGGCAAAGAGAATTTAAGTGGTTCTCACTCTAGGGTCACACAGACATAAATGACTGAGACCATATTTGAACATCCAACTCCAGACCCCATACTCTCTCCACTGTGCCACCTTGCTGAGCTCTCCCTTTCTTCAGACTTTCTAGCTAAGATCCCACAACATTCTAGTATCTTACAATGCTTATAACTGCAACATTCATTCAATACTGAGGAATATTCAACATTCAAGAATAGTCATTCTTCCTAAAGACTCAAATCCAAAAGACTCCTTCTGTAAATTATTAGTTCTTGATTTTCCTGTTCTTGGATCTCACTTAATCTCCTTTCTAATGCTACAAAACTGGCTTCCTTTGGCCTCTCCTTCAGTCTAAATGACCCCAGCTGCTTGGGGAATGGCACAATTTGGGACCTTTTTCCTCATATTCCATATCATAAGAAAATACTCCTGATAGAAAAAGAGAAAACTTTCTTTACCAGGATATTGGTTCAATCAAACACTCAGTGTAGGCAGAGCCTGAGAGTTTAAATACATTGTCTGAAATCTAATTAGAGTGAAATATTCCAGTGAGACTAGAAGCTAAAGATGGCAGGGGATGGTGGTGGAGATATTCCTTTGGACATTAATGTCTTCTTCCTGAGGCAATGTGATGTGGTTGATAGAACCCAGAGAACATAGGTTCAAATCTTGCCTCTAATATAGGCAAATCTCCTAACCAATCTGGACTTCAATTTCCTCAGTTATAAAATGAAGATAATGATAGCTACAGTAACTACGTGAGATTCAATGTGGCATAATGGAGAAAGAGCCAGTTCCAAAGTGAAAACGATCTGACTTCAATTCTTACCTCTGTTATATATCGACTGCATGATTCTTGGTCACTGAGGCTACATGACAGCAAGTAATTTAGCATCTCATTGTCCCTGGGCAACTCTCTAAAACTATACATTGCAGAAAAATTGATCATTTTGGGGTAGGGAGAAGTTTTTTCACCAGGAGTTGTCTATATTAATTACAACAATTAATAATAATAATAATAATGTAAATAAAACAATAATTTTTAAAAAGGTATTTTAGGTTCTTGTGAAATTGAGTGAGGTAATGTTTACAAAATATTTTGCAAACCCTAAAGGACCATCAATCAACAAATATTTATTTGTTGCTTACTATGAATCTGCTAGTGTGCTGGAAACTGAAGATACAAGCCCCACCAGCCCCCAAATTAAATCAGCCCTGCTCTCAAGATGACATCATAGCCAGAGCATTGGGCTTAGAGTCAGAAAGACCTAAGTCTAAACCCTGCCTCAGACACTTTAGAGTTATGTGACCCTGGGAAAGTCACTTAGCCTCCTTTCATTAGCTGGAAAATGAGGGAATTAAACAAAATGGCCTTTAAGGTTCTTTAAATAAGGGATTCTATGAACACTAGGGCTTTAGTACTATAAGATACATAGTTCATTGTTAAGGATTCCAGATTTACTATGCAATGCAGATTTTGCATGGAAATGGTAGCATTGGTAACATTTTCTTGCAGCTTGCAAAAATTTAGAGCCTACCAAACTGTTGGAAAGACCCAGTCAAATAGACAAAATTATACACCCAAAGTTTACTATTTTCATAAACTAACAAATTCTTACCACATTCCAAATAGAAACCTCAAAATGTATTTGAAAATTCCACAATGAAAATGTACTGTCCTGGAAAAAGAACTGTCACATACAATCACCCAAATATTGAGCCACAAACCTTGAAGAACAACTTAAAAAAGAGATGTCATATCGAACACTCATAACCCCCAAACTATATGGGATGGAAAAGCTCTCAAAATATAGAGACCTAGGTTAAGAAATCAAAACCATATGGGAACAAGAGGAAACATATATAATCACCATCATCCTGTCTCCTACTGGAATTGCTATGAAGATGAGCTTACAACCCTAAATTTTCATTCAATTAAAAAAGTTAATTATTTTATTCATGTGTTTAAAAAGAATTGGAAAAGTCAGTTTGATTGGTATGGCCCTAGGCCTCCAAAATGCAATAGTGCTAAGGCTAACAAACCCAGAGATTGGGAATTAATTATCTAACCTCCAAGTTCTTTTTTTTTTAACTTTTAAATTTTTTTCATTTATATTAGGAACAATTTTCGACAATTGTTTTCTGACATTTTGCAATTCAGATTCTCTATCTTCTTCTCTTCTCCTATCCTTCAGGCAGTAAATGGTCTGATACAAGTTATACCAGTGCTTTTATGCAATACCTATTTCCATATTCCTTATGCCATAATAGAAGATCCATATCACACATACAATAAAAAGTAACTCATGTAGGAAATAAAGTGGAAGATAGCATACTTTGATTTGCAATCAGATTCCAACAGTTCCTTCTTTGGCTGTGAATAACATTTTTTATCACTTTTTAATCATTTTTAATCATTTTTTAATCTTGTATTAGAAAAGTATATTACATGGTCTTATTCCACAATGTTTCACTTTCTATGTATAATGTTTTCTTGGTTCTGCTCATTTCACTCTGCATCAGTTCCTGGAGGTTCTTCCAGTTCATATAGAAAGCCTCCAGTTCATCATTCCTTACAACACAATAGTATTCCATCACCAACAGAAACCACAGTTTGTTCAGCCATTCCCCAATCGGAGGACATCCCTCATTTTCCAATCTTTTGCCACCACAAAGAGCACAGCTATAAATATTCTTGTACAGATCTTTTTCCTTATTATCTCTTTAGTCTGCCCTTCATTTCTAACTCCTTATAAGGTTTAGAAAACATCTAGATTTCACTGGTCTCAGCTATACTATTATCTTCCTGGACATATGGCAGGATAGTCTCCTATTGGTGCCAGTCAGACCTTTGTCTAAGATTTTATATGGGTTTGAGACCTGTGGGACTCTGGATCTTTGGAAGACAAAAATTGTTGCATATTCCACATCTAGAAGTCACCGCTCCAAAGTTACTGCTTTTGGACAAAGGCAATAGGAACCATGCCATGAAACTGCCCCCTAATGGCATCTGTTTTCCACCTTCCTTTGCAAGTGGACTTAACATTTTGTTAACGTCAAATCCCCTGTGGTTCTACTGCTTTTTACCCAAGATCTGCACCACAATAGAGGACCAAACATTTAACATAAAAGAATGGCACTATAGCTACTTATCCTGAGACTATCTCTCTCTAAGCATCATCAAACAAAAAAATGAGACGAACAAAATAATAATAATTTTTCATGATGCCTTTTAAAGTTATAAAACACTATATAAATGGTCCAAATATTACTATGTTACTGTTAATGATAAAAATGACTATCATAGCACCTCACATTTATACCCCACTTTCAGGCTTATTGAAGGCTTTCCCCACATCAGACCTCTGAGATTAAGTACAATTACATACCCTTTACAGCCACAGAAGGAAGATATCATGATCCTACAGGGGGAAGAGATGACTTCTCCCTGAACCACATAAATCTGTAATGGCTTGATAACAATCCCAGAATTAGGCTGATAATCTGTCTCCTAAACCCATGCTCTTTCTCCATATTCTGGCTCTCTTTTCAAAAGAAAACTCCCTGCCTATGATGAATGAAGAACTGTAGTGTCAGGAGGCACCCAGTCCATTCCTCTACCCACTCTCCAGCACTACCCACCATCCTTCCCTATCTCAAGCATCCTTGAGCTCGTGGCCTTTCTGGAATGCACAGGAAATGAAGGCTGTATGTCTGTGGCTGTAACACAAAGTTTAAAAAAAAAACCACAGCTCAGCAGTGAGCACACAGCACTCTCTGTATTCCTACTGTGTCCTGGGCAAAGACTTTTTACTTCATACATCATTCACAACTTGCTACAGGGACTCCACAAAGCCAGTACATACCCTTTACACAAAGAAAAAGCAGAAAAGGAGCAGATCCAGGAAAGAAAAGATCCTGAAAGCACATCTGCTGAGTGGGGAACTTATCATCGGGGAAATTAGCAAGGCACAAAGCAGCCAAGGATCTAAATCAATTAAACAAATGGAGTTTCCCATTCTGTTAACACATTTCTAAAAGTCCAGAGGATTTGAGTCTCTATCACTGTGAGGCAAAGTCATTTGCTCCCCAGGCAATGGGGCCATGAGGAACAGTGCTGAAGAAGGTAGAAATATGGAGCCATTTCTTGCCCAATGGAAGAGGGAGACATAGAGTTAGTTGTACTGTCTGGCACGCAAAGAACCAGGAGCCAGGGGATGGGTGGCCACCCCGACATGCTGAAGTTTGCTCCTCTGCAAACTTGAAGCCCCTTCTTTCTGGGCTCATCAAATGAGAAAAGAAGTAGAGAGTTCAGTGAGTCCTTAATAAATGCGAACTATTATCATCATTATTATCTGCAAAATGGGGAGAATAATAG
Organism: Monodelphis domestica; assembly: GCF_027887165.1. Lineage (NCBI taxonomy): Eukaryota > Metazoa > Chordata > Mammalia > Didelphimorphia > Didelphidae > Monodelphis > Monodelphis domestica. Next base: position 276,392,364 of record NC_077231.1, read on the forward strand.
CATCTACCTCCTAGGGCTGTGGTGAGTATCAAATGAAATAAAAAATAAATGCTTAGTGCAATGCCTGGTCAAAGGTAAGCATTATATAAATGTTCTTTGCTATTATTATTATTATTATTATTACTATTATTATCTGCAAAATGGGGATAATCATTGCACCTACCTCTCAGGGTTGTTGTAATGATCAAATAATGGTATAATTGTTTGATATAATAATTGTAAGGCATTTAGCACAGTGTTTGGCACACATAGTAAGTACTGTATAAATGTTAGCTATTAGTTGTTATTGTGCTGAGGAAGTTTCCTATCAAGAGAAAACACACACCAGCAACAGGTACTAGCAGCCAAAATCCTTTGCCTGAGTCCTTAAATCCTTAGGTATTTCTTTCTATTGTTACTTGGATGTTATAGGAAATAAAGCCAAATTAGAATTTTCTCCATTCTAAATTGAAATGATATGATGCTCTTCGATGATTTTTTTTCATTTATTTTTATTTTTTTAATACATTTTATTTGATCATTTCCAAGCATTATTCGTTAAAGACATAGATCATTTTCTTTTCCTCCCCCCCACCCCCCATAGCCGACGCGTAAGTCCACTGGGCATTACATGTTTTCTTGATTTGAACCCATTGCTTTGTTGATAGTATTTGCATTAGAGTGTTCATTTAGAGTCTCTCCTCTGTCATGTCCCCTCAACCTCTGTATTCAGGCAGTTGCTTTTCCTCGGTGTTTCCACTCCCATAGTTTATCCTTTGCTTATGAATGGTGTTTTTTTCTCCTGGATCCCTACAAATTGTTCAGGGACATTACACCGCCACTAATGGAGAAGTCCATTACGTTCGATTATACCACAGTGTATTAGTCTCTGTGTACAATGTTCTCCTGGTTCTGCTCCTCTCGCTCTGCATCACTTCCTGGAGGTTGTTCCAGTCTCCATGGAACTTCTCCACTTTATTATTCCTTTGAGCACAATAGTATTCCATCACCAACATATACCACAGTTTGTTCAGCCATTCCCCAATTGATGGGCATCCCCTCGTTTTCCAGTTTTTGGCCACCACAAAGAGTGCAGCTATGAATATTTTTGTACAAGTCTTTGTATCCATTATCTCTTTGGGGTACAGACCCAGCAGTGCTATGGATGGGTCAAAGGGTAGATATTCTTTTGTCGCCCTTTGGGCATAGTTCCAAATTGCCCTCCAGAATGGTTGGATCAGTTCACAACTCCACCAGCAATGAATTAATGTCCCTACTTTGCCACATCCCCTCCAGCATTCATTACTTTCCTTTGCTGTTATGTTAGCCAATCTGCTAGGTGTGAGGTGATACCTCAGAGTTGTTTTGATTTGCATCTCTCTGATTATAAGAGATTTAGAGCACTTCTTCATGTGCTTGTTAATAGTTTTGATTTCTTTATCTGAGAACTGCCTATCCATGTCCCTTGCCCATTTATCAATTGGAGAATGGCTTGATTTTTTGTACAATTGATTTAGCTCTTTATAAATATGAGTAATTAAACCTTTGTCAGAGGTTTCTATGAAGATTTTTTCCCAATTTGTTGCTTTCCTTCTGATTTTAGTTACATTGGTTTTGTTTGTACAAAAGTTTTTTAGTTTGATGTAGTCAAAATTATTTATTTTACATTTTGTGATTCTTTCTTTGTGATTCTTTGTGATTCTTTTTGTTTGTACAAAAGTTTTTTAGTTTGATGTAGTCAAAATTATTTATTTTACATTTTGTGAGTCTTGCTTGATTTTAAAGCCTTTCCCCTCCCAAAGGTCTGACATGTATACTATTCTGTGTTTACCCAATTTACTTATGGTTTCCTTCTTTATGTTTAAGTCACTCACCCATTTTGAATTTATCTTGGTGTAGGGTGTGAGGTGTTGATCTATTCCTAGTCTCTCCCACACTGTCTTCCAATTTTCCCAGCAGTTTTTATCGAATAGTGGATTTTTGTCCCAAAAGCTGGGATCTTTGGGTTTATCGTATACTGTCTTGCTGAGGTCGCTTTCCCCCAGTCTATTCCACTGATCTTCCTTTCTGTTTCTTTCTTCGATGATTTTTTAAAAACCCTTAACCTTCCATCTTAGAGATAATAGTGTGTTTTGGTTCCAAAGCAGAAGAACAGAAAGGGCTAGGTAATGAGGGTTAAGTGACTTGCCCAGGGTCATCAGATAGGAAGTGTCTGAGGTCAGATTTGAACCCAGGACCTTCCATCTCTAGGTCTGTCTCTCAATCCACTGAACCATCCAGCTTCCCCCTCTTTAATGATTCTTAAAGGATTTCATCACACTCCAAAAAGTAATGTTTCATTGTATTGTAATCTCATGTTTCTTTAGCATCTTGCCTTAAGTAAGTGTTTTACCAGTCTCTTTATAAAGTGTGTATTGGTTCTTGTTAAAGTGAATTTGCACAATTTACCCCATTTTGCCAAGCACCGTGCACTCCCCTTCTAACAGATCTCCAGGACTTCTTCACTGCTTCTCAGACAAAATACAAACTCCACCATCTAGTGCCAACCAACTTTTCCAGACTTAGTTCCCAATGACTCCATCACCCATCCTACAATCTGATTACCATGATTTGCTTCTTCTCCACTGCACATGGCGCATACACTGCTCTCTATCCCTGAAATGGAATTCTCACTTGCCTTCAAGACTTAACATAAATTTCCCTTCCTAAATCAACCCCTTCTTTCTTGAGGTTGTTGTCGTTCAGATAGTTCAGCTGAATCCAACTCTTTGTCATCCCATTTGGGGTTTTCTTGGATTCTTGGACTGGTTTGCCATTTCCTTCTCCAGCTCATTTTACAAATGAGGAAACTGAGGCAAACAAGGTTAAATGACTTGTCTTGGGTCAAACAGCCAGTAAGTTTCTCAAGCTGGATTTGAACTCAGACCTTTCAGACCTGGTACTCCTTAGCCTATTCTAATCCAGAGTTATTAGGGCTTTCCTGCAGTGAAATTACTTTATGTTTATTTAATAAATATTGTGAATAAGCTTTCCTCATACACTCCATATGTAGAATGTAATTTCCTTGAAGCCAGGGATCATTCCATTTTTGTCTTTGCATCCTTAGTTAATCATACATAGTAGATGCTTAATAATAGGGGTATCTAGGGGGCTCAATGGATAGACAGCCAGACCTGGAGACAGGAGGTTGTGGGTACAGATTTGACTTCAGACCTAGCAGTATGACCCTGGGCAAGTCACTTAACTCTAGCCACCTAGCCTTTGCCATTCTTCTGCCTTGGAATCTATATTTGTATTGATAGCCAGTCATTCATTCATTCATAATATACTTACTATAGACAAGGCACTATAGGAGAGGCTATGTGAATATTGAAATGATCTATGATTAGCATTGGGATCTCCTGCTATCAACCAAGGTCCCCCAAGGTCTATTGTTTAGCAGATAAGGTCTAGGCTAAGCCTTCTTAACTTTTTTGGTGTCTGTCCTGGACCCCTTTGGCATACTGGTAAAGCCTACAGATAGATCTGTTCCCAAAATATTATTTTTAAAGGCAAAAAATAAATGAAATACATAGGATTGCAAAGGAAATTAATTGCATTGGAATAAAGTTATCAAATATGTGTCTTTTTAAAGTTCACAGATCCCAGGTTATACCATACTACTGGGCTAGGCACTAGGTTTTCAAAGATGAAAAGTAAGAAAGAATTTGATCAAGTAGCTTACAATCTAATGCAGAGTATAAATGTAAAAAGGAAAGCACAAAGTAGGTTGTTGTCACAAAGCAGAGATTCTGACAAAGATCTAATTTTTTTACTACCTGTGTAGGCTTGGGCAAGTGAACTAACCATCCTGGACCTCAGTTTTCTCTTCTGTAAAATAAGAGACTTGGGCTCAATGGTCTTAAAGATCTTTTCTGCTTTCAATTTATCATCCTTTGAGATGATGTCACTGAAGGTTTTTAAGAAGGCAAGTGACCTGGTTAGCCTTGTGTATTAGGAAGTTTAATTTGACATCCAAAGAAAGGAGAGATTTAATAGGGAGAGATTGAAGACAGGGGAGCTAGATATCTCTTAGATGATAAATAATGAGGGTTAGAACTACAGTAATATCAATTCAAGAGGAAAAGAAGGGACAGGCACGAAAATTGAAGGAGTGGCACTGACTAAACTTGGCAAGTGATTGGATATAGGGGATAAAGGAAAGAGGAGTATTGAAATTAGAACTCATTAATTGGGACAATAGTGGGGTAATCAACAGAAATATATTGGCAAGAGGGCAAGTTAGGAGCAGAAAGAAGTCCATGTACACTGTTAGATTACTTGAAACTAGAGAGTTTGCATACATGTGTATCCCTTATTGGCAAAGGAACTAAAAGAAAGCGTAGTTTCCCCATGAAGAAAGTGAGACAAAATATTATAGGAGGAAGAAGTCATGCAGGATGGAGAAGCCTAGAGACTCATGCTGAGCCAGCAGCCAATTACAAGGGTAGGGTGTTGCTGCTACCCTGACCTAAACAAATAATCACCATCAGTTTGAGCCTCGTCTGGATGACCAACTTGTTTACTATAGTGTCCTGCCTGGATAGAATTGGTTGTTGCCCTGAAATCTGGTGTCTTTATCCCTTCTTTATTTTCTCCTATCTTTGTCTCAAAAGTGCTTGGCATACTGACATCTACTACCTAGAGACAAAATAAGGAATGGAATTAAAGTTTTACTAAAATCTGAAAAGGGAAAAATTAAAAAGCTTCACTTCTGAAACAGTTGATTTAAAAAAAAATCAATGATGCAAATGAATTTGAAAAGGAGTTGGGCTTACTTAGACTGGAATTTCAAAAAGTCTTTCTTTAGTTTGACAGTATACATCCAAGTAACTAACCAATTAAACCAAGACTGTGGTTTTATTTACTACCCATTTTCACCTTTAAAACTCTGATGGACCACAATGAATTGATGCCTTATAACCATCAGCAAACTATAACTTAATTACTGTTATGCCTCCAAAAAGATCCTCTCAGTACATTGATCTGACAAGCAGCTCTCTATTTGGTCATGGCAATAGTCTGTATGTTTCCTCAACATTTTATCTGAGAGGTTCTGTTTCTTTTCAAATTGATTTTTAACCATTTTCCTTAAATAAATATTCTTTTTCCGGCCCCCTTGCAGTAATCAAAATTTCCACATTAGAAAGAGTCTGTCCCTTACATGTGAAAAAGACACAATTATAGGGAGAAAGGTAGAGTATTTGGCATCCATCTGGAAAATTGTTGTCTAAATCAAATATGACTCCAATACAATAGCATCAAGAACCATTGTTTGAAAATGAAACATTCTTCAAGAAGATAGTTTAAGATCATTATAGTTTTGCTTTGCCTTAACTCTAATGTCATCTCTTCTAAATAGGAAAAAGAATGACTTCCAAATAAAATGTTCAATAAAAAATTCTTATTATAAAATTTTTTTCCTGGTTTGTTGCTTCCCTTCTAATCTTGGTTGCACTGATTTTGTTTGTACAAAAATGTTTTAATTTAATATAATCAAAATCATTCATTTTACATCTTATAATGTTCTCTATCTCTTCTTTAGTCATAAATTCTTCTGTTCTCCATAGATCAGACAGGTAAACTATTCTATGTTCCCCTAATTTACTTATAATATCACTCTTTTTTATTTAAATCATATACACATTTTGATTCTAACTTTGTGTGAGATATTGATAAATACCTAATTTTTGCCATACTGTTTTCTGATTTTCACAGCAGTTTTTAACTAATAGTGAGTTGTTATCCCAAAGTCTGGGAACTTTGGGTTCATCAAACTCTAGATTGCTAAGGTCATTTACCTCTAATATATTCCATCTTATTTCCATCCATCCAGATCTAACCTATCTATTTCTTAGCCAGTACCATATTGTTTTGATGATTTACTGCTTTATAGTACAATTTAAGATCTAGTACTGCTAGGCTACCATCCTTCACATTTTTTTCATTAGTTCCCTTGATATTCTTGATCTTTTGTTCTTCCAGATGAATTTTCTTAGTATTTTTTCTAGTTCTATAAAATAGTTTTTTTGGTAGCTTGATTGGTATGGCACCGAATAAGTAAATTACGTTAGAATGAATTGTCATTTTTATTATACTAATGTGGCCTACCCATGAGCAATTAATGTTTTCCCTAATTGTTTAGATCTGACTTTATGTGAAAAGTGTTTTGTAATTGTGTTCATATAATTCCTGTGTTCATCTTGGCAAATAGATTTCCAACTATTTTATATTGTCTAGAGTGATTTTAAATGGAGTTTCTCTTTCTAAAGCTTGCTGCTACACTTTGTTGGAAAATTTCCAACAATATATAGAAATGCTAAAGATTTTTGTGTGTTTAATTTGTATCCTGCAACTTTACTAAAGTTATTGATTATTTCCAGTAGCTTTTAAGTTGATTTTTTCAGATCCTCTAAAGTATATCATAGTATCATCCACAAAGAATGATACGTTTCCTTATTGGCAACTTTAATTACTTCAATTTCTTTTTCCTCTCTAATTGCTAATGCTAGCATTTCTAGTACAATATTAAATTATAGCAGTGATGATGGACATCCTTGCTTCACTCCTGAGTTTATTGGGAAGGTTTCTAACTTATCCCTAATGCAGATGATACTTGCTGATGATTTAAAATAAAAACTGCTCATTATTTTGAGAAATGGCCCCTTTATTACTATACTTTCTAGTGTTTTCAATAGGAATGGGTATTATATTTCATCACAGGCTTTTTCTGAATCTATTGGGATAGTCCTGATTTCTGTCAGATTGATTGTTGAAATGGTCAATTATGTTGATGGTTTTCCCAATATTAAACCAGTCCTGCATTCTTCGTATAAATCCCACATGGTCATAGTGAATAATCCTCATGATTATTGTAAAGGGTGAAATTATGACTGAGACTGAATGTATCATTAATTTAGGTCACCAAGGATTTTATTTATAAAAAACCTTAATAAAAAAACAAGTAATAAAATACCCAAGTCAGCTGCCAAATTTTATGGTGATTTAATTGATATAGTAGAGAAGATTAAGAAGAAGGGAGAAGGAAAAGGTGAAGAATTCTCCCCCTGCCTGGCTGGTACAGAGTGGGAAGATTAAAAGATCTAGAAAGTAAGGGTTTGGAGTGTGAAGGAGGAAGGAATCAACCTCCAAAAAGGGACTTAGCTGAGATGCCTGAACCTGAATCAGGTCAAGGACAAAACTCACCACCAAAACCCAGACAATAACTGCCACCACTCCCAAGATGTTGGAATGCCTAGTACACTGCCAGCCAGAGTCACCTCTCCAGGGAAAGAGGAAGAGGCAGGAAGTGACATGCCTTATATAGATGTTTTTACATCACTTTTCTGTGTCTCATCTGTACCAATGAGGACTTAGCTTGACTTTGGACAGCCCAGAGGTCTGTCCTTTTTTTGCACATGTCTGTTGAAGGCCATCTCCTCAGATAATTAAATCTTGAGTTTGATGCAGACCTTCAAAATCTTGTTAAACTGAGTAGGGTGAAGAATGTAGAGTTTCCAAGACCTGATTCTGTTATTCCAAGTATCTCCGTTGTTACTGATCAGGAAATAGCTAAATCACATCTTCTAAAGAATGGTCTGATTAGGGTGGAATAGTTTTAAAATTCACATTATATTGCTGTAGTCTCATTGCTATTGTTTTATTTAAGATTGTTGCATCAATATTCACTAAGGAAATGGGTCTGTAATTTTCTTTTTGTGTTTTTGGTCTACCTGGCTTAGGTATCAGCACCATATTTGTGTCATAAAAAGAATTTTGTAGGATTACTTCTTTGCTTAGTTTGTCAAATTGTGTATAATATTGAGATTAATTGTTCTTTAAATGTTTGATAGAATTCACTTTTGAATCCATATGACCCTGGGGAGTTGTTCTTAGGGAGTTCATTGATGTTTTGTTCAAATTCTTTTTCTTAAATGGGATTATTTAAGTATTCTATTTCCTCTTTTGTTAATCTAGGCAATTTATATTTTTGCAAATATTCATCCATTTCACCTAGATTAACAAATTTATGGTCATATAATTGGGTAAAGTAGCTCCTAATGATTGTTTTAATTTCCTCTTAATTAGAGGTTAAATCACTCTTTTAATTTTTTAATTTCTTCCATGACCTTTTGATCCTCCTTTCATTTGGTCCTTTCAGCTTTTCACAAAACTCTTTTCTTCATTGGATTTTTGTGCCTCTTTTTCCAGTTGACCAATTTTGCTTCTTGAAGCTGTTATTTTCTTTTTGCATTACTTTCATTTCTTTTTGCATTTTTCTTCCCATTTTTCTTTGATCTGTCTTATTTGATTTTTTTAAAATTCCTTTTTGAGTTATTCCAGCACCCAAGACCAATTCTCATTTTTTTTGAAGTTTTGCATGCAGTTGCTTGGATCTCACCATCCCCTATTGCCTCTGTACCTTGCTCTTTGTCTCCATAGAAATTTTCTATGGTTAGATATTTCTTTTGCTGTTTGCTCATTTTCCTGGCCCTTTTTTGCCAATGGACTGGGAGTTCTGAAAGTAACTGATTCTGTCTCCTCTGCTGATGGCTTTCGGCACTTTCCACTCCTAGCTATTTTTCCCTGAGGCTAAGGACTTCACCACAGAGCAGGCTTTAAAGAGCCAAGTACTATGGACTTCTAGGTCTCTTTGCAGGCTGGTGCCAAGGCCTGAGACATCAAGAAACAGGTCTGGGGTGTGGTGTATTTATTGTTTGTATAGGCAGGGTTCTAAGGATCAAAAAGTTGGCCTATGCCCAGACCTGGAAGCTCCAGCAGTTAGGTGGGTGGGGGGTGTTGGCCAGCATTTCTGTGGGCACAGTTTGACTTCTTTTTCCTCCTTATCCCTTAAAAATAGACTCTACCTACTTTTCAAGGTGTGTTTGGTGGGAAAGCTCCATCATTCTGTTTTACTGTTGGTTTTTGACTCCTGTCATTTTGAGACTCTTTCTAATGATTGGTTTGGAAGGACTATCAGAGAGGTTTTATCTTTTGCTGCTACTAAACTGAAATCTTCCAAAAATTCTTATTAATCATTCAATGTGAACAGATGACATCAAACTAGATTACTCCACCAACAAACTCATTAAATGCTTCTCTCATTTCATGAAATTTTCTCCAATGACAATTAAATGTCAATAAAAAGAACTTGATATGTACAAAATTCCTAATTTTATATAATAATAATAATTGTATATAATATTAATAATAATAAAATTCCTAAAGATTTTGTTTTTGTCTTTGTTTTCCTTGTACCTAGTACTTAACATAGTAAGTAGAACCAATACTAGGGTGGGGTGATTGGTGCTTTGTCCTAGAGAAACAAATTTTACAGGGTGCCTGTAGTACACATAGTCCTTCAGAAACAGGAACAACAGAACTGAGCAAATAATTAAATTAGGAAGCAGACAAATGATGCTCCACTGCTTCAGTCCCACTCATTGCAATCCAATTGAGATAAGCACACCTTGTTAATACTTGCCTTGGGTGTAAAAAAAGTCCAAGTTACAACTCAAATAATGTTTGTTTATTAAATGTCTCTTTCATTGAATTGAATTGGATATTTGTTAGGCATTCCAATACTATTCTCCATCTAAAGAAATGTTATTCCTTGTTCCAAAATGTATGCATGAGTCATGTGAAGATGAGTAGCTTTAGTTTAGTTTGCTCTAGTTGAGCAATCTCGAATAATTGAGCCACATGGGATGCATCATGAGTCCTGAAATGGACTCTTTGCTTTGGTTTGGAAATGAGTCCAGCATGTTTTGAAGTGTCTTGTTGGACCTGGTGAGAGAGAGTATGTTATTGATTAGATATACTGGATATCATCTGCTTGTTATCATTTAGTAATGTGATCTGCCTTTTGTGTTGACTTTGTGACTTTTTATTCCTGAATTCACCACCGTTGCAAAATCAATCAAATGTGAGTAAAAGCCACGGCAACTTGGATGACCTAACACAGAGATTTCAGCTGCCAAAGAAAGCAGTTAAATAATTTTTACGAGCTCTACTGATTGTCAGAAAGATTACCTTGATGAGCCTATTTCAAATAAATTTCTGGGGGAGCTGGAGATATGATCATTGGAATGCAGATCAGGAAAACCTTTCTATTCATTAGTGAGACACACATGTAAAAATCACTATGCAACTGGAAAAACTCAGATGTTACAAAAGATAATATGATAGTATAGACATTTAGGACATGTTGCTTTTATTATTCCAAAGTTGGAATACTTTGAACCATTCCCATTTTTTTTCTCAAGGCCAGACTGTAATCAGGTCTAGTGAAAATGACACTGTAGGCAAAAGTTCTGAGTTCAAATCCTGTTTTCACCACTTATTAGCCAGATGACTATTAGCAAGTCAGAGAATCACAGAATCTCAGAGTTTTGAGGAAATCTGTAGATCTTCTAGTTCATGCATTCTTAATTTTATGTTTTAGAACTTTTAAAAAAACTTTTTTTTTATAAATATACTGTTTAGTATATTTGGTTTTCTTTGTAATTCTCTGTATTTCATTTGATTGATTTAAATATATTATTCCTGGAAGAAGTCCACAGACTTCATCGGACTGCCTAAAGGGTCTATGACACAGAAATGGTTAAAAACTCCTGATCTAATCTGTTACCTGTATAAACATGTCTTCTGCAAGCTGCTGAAACAGTGGTCATTTGGCTTTTCCTTGATGGCTCCCATGAGGAGAAATCCACTGCCTTCCAAAACAACCCATCACATTGTCCTGTTTCTAATTTTTTGGAAGTTTTAATCTAAATCTAAATCTCTTTTTTATCTCTGCTACTTTACTTATCTCTCTGTGTCCTGGACTGTAGAGCTAGATAGAACAAATCTAATATGTCTTCTGAATGACAAATTTTCAAATACTTGAAGGTAACTAAAGACATCCTCTGAGAGTACTTTCTCATACAATTTGAGTCAACACTCCCCACACTCTCCAAGAGCCAAATGCATAAACATAAAACTTTAGAAAGCCCATAAGCAAGACTCTTTGGGGAGTAAGTTCAGAGAATCATCCATACAAAGCTGGACCTTAAAGGTCGCTTTGTCTCACTTTCTCATTTAATAAAGGGGGATACTCAGCCAGAGAAGTCGAATGATTTTAACAGTCATATAAGTAATAAATAGAGCAAGGATTTGCATTTAGGTCTTATGACTTATGTGAGTTCAATCCAATTGTCCTTCTCCCAATCTTGGCCCCTCTTCCAGTGTAGTTAACTGCACCCACAGTCAGAAAGCAGCTACTGTCTCCCCTCTCCAAACTTCCACTCAACTGTTTTTGCTCCAAGTGAAAGAATTCCTAATTAGAGCTCTGTTATTCAACATCTCCTCCAAAACAGAAGACACAAAGCAAACCAGCAAGAGACCAGGCATTTCACCTTCTCAGAATCAGGTAATATCTGGAAGGCAATCAACTTCACAGTCTATGGTCCCAGGGACCAGGACTTGGGTGAGTCCTGATCTCCTTCTTCTGTTCTTGATTTTGATAGCCTTGCTTCCTTTTCATCAGAATGTTGTCTCTCTCCTCCAAGATTTCCATTAAAACACTGTGAGATATTTTAAACTAGGATTCATTATGGATACAAAATGATATGAGCAGAACCAGAAGAACATTATACATGGTGACAGTAATATTTTTTGATGAACTGCAAATGATCTAGTTGACCTAAAATGATCTGAGAATAATTTATCAATACAAGGATTCAAGACAATTCCAGAGACTCATGGTGAAAAATGTCATCCACCTCCAGAGAAAGAACTGATGGAATATGAATACAGATCAAAACATACTATGGTCTTTCTTTCTTTCTTTCTTTCTTTCTTTCTTTCTTTCTTTCTTTCTTTCTTTCTTTCTTTCTTTCTTTCTTTCTTTCTTTCTTTCTTTCTTTCTTTCTTTCTTTCTTTCTTTCTTTCTTTCTTTCTTTCTTTCTTTCTTTCTCCCTTTCTCCCTTTCTTTCTCCCTTCCTTCCTTCCTTCCTCCCTCCCTCCCTCCCTCCCTCCCTCCCTCCCTCCCTTTCTTTCTTTCTTTCTTTCTTTCTTTCTTTCTTTCTTTCTTTCTTTCTTTCTTTCTTTCTTTCTTTCTTTCTTTCTTTCTTTCTTTCTTTCTTTCTTTCTTTCTTTCTTTCTTTCTTTCTTTCTTTCTTTCTTTCTTTCTTCTTCCTTCCTTCCTTCCTTCTTCTTTCTTTCTTTCTTTCTTTCTTTCTTTCTTTCTTTCTTTCTTTCTTTCTTTCTTTCTTTCTTTCTTTCTTTCTTTCTTTCTTCTTTCTTTCTTCTTTCTTTCTTTCTTTCTTTCTTTCTTCTTTCTTTCTTTCTTTCTTTCTTTCTTTCTTTCTTTCTTTCTCTTTCCTTTCTTTCATCCTTTCCTTCTTTTTCCCCTTCCTTTCCTTTCTTCCCTTCCTTTCTCTCCTGTCCCTGTCTCTCCCCTCTGTCCTCCTTTTCTCTTCTTCTTCCTTCTTCTTCTTCTTCTTCCTTCTTCTTCTTCTTCTTCTTCTTCTTCTTCTTCTTCTTCTTCCTTCTTCTTCTTCTTCTTCTTCTTCTTCTTCTTCCTTCTTCTTCTTCTTCTTCTTCCTTCTTCCTTCTTCTTCTTCTTCTTCTTCTTCTTCTTCTTCTTCTTCTTCTTCTTCTTCTTCTTCTTCTTCTTCCTTCTTCTTCCTTCTTCCTTCTTCCTCTTCCTTCTTCCTTCTTCTTCTTCTTCTTCTTCTTCTTCTTCTTCTTCTTCTTCTTCTTCTTCATCCTTCTTCTTCCTTCTTCTTCCTTCTTCTTCTTCTTCTCCTCCTCCTCCTCCTCCTCCTCCTCTTCTTCCTCCTCTTCCTCCTCCTGCTCCTCCTCCTCTTCTTCCTCCTCCTGCTCCTCCTCCTCCTCTTCTTCCTCCTCCTGCTCCTCCTCCTCCTCTTCTTCCTCCTCCTTTTTTTTCTTTTCCTCCCCCTACTCTTCCTTTTCTCTTTTCCCATGGCACAGACACATTCGAGTATTTTTATAGTAGACAACCTGGCAGTATATTCTTGAATTGGCTATTCTACTCAGTGATCTTCTCCTTTTCCTCCTCCTCCTCCTCTTCTTCCTCCTCCCTCTCTTCTTCTTTTCCTCCTCCACCTTTTCTTCCTCATTTCCCTCCTCCTCCTCCTCTTCCTCCTCTAAACAATCCCTTACTTCCCATCTTAGAATCAATACTGTGCATTGCTTCCAGGGCAGAAGAGTGGCAAAGACCAGAGAATGGAGTTGAAGTGACTTTCCTAGGAACACACAAATAGGAAGCATCTGAAATTCACTGAATCCACTAGCTGCCCCCTGCCTCTTTTTAAAAATTTTTGTTTGAGATCTCTTCCACAAAATAACTGCTGATATCAGATTGCTTAGCATCTCATGGGGGGGTAGTATAGTAGAGTCTGAGAGAAGGAAGGTAAGAAGTAAGGAGGGAGAGAATTTATTGTATGATTTCAGAATCCTCTTCTTTCTCTAAGAGGTAGAGAAGCTAATAAAGACAAGCAGATACAAGCAAACAAGATAATCCCTTCCCTCAAGGAGCTTATAGTCTAATGGAGGCAGACAACAAATAAAGGGTCAGAAGCTAGTCTGATTTTTTGAATCTTTCTCTACCTATACACTCTGGGGATCTATCCCTCCCTAGTTCTACCTTCATTGGCTAAGCTGCAATAACAAATATGTCCTCAAACCAAAGGACAAAAGTTATTTCTGCTGGCTTTCATATACTGACTATAACCATTTCCTCAATTTGTGGGGAACTGGGGAACAATTATTAAAGAAAATGCATAGGACAGATAGAAAAATAGACTTTCAGACACCCACTCCCCCATAAGGAGGTAGGATTGGAGACAGCAGCATAGCCCACTGCAGAGTGCTGATGCTAGATTCAAATCTAAGTTCAAATTCCCCCTTCTTTGTGACTGTAGGCAAGTCTACCACCCTGCTATCTCATCTGGAGAATGAGGATTATTCCACTCCCAGCCCTGCTTCTATAACTCTAGGACACTGTGACATACTCCATGCTAGTATGGCTCCAGATGCAACATTGACCTTTTTTCATTTTTCAATTAATTTGTTTCTGGCATAAAAGACAGTACAATCTTAGGAACTCCACATCAGAGCATCCATTTGCCTATTCAACAGCTTGAAGAGGTTGGACAACAGGTGTCTTATTAAAGCAGATGAGAAACTCCCCCTTTCTATGCTTCTCCCCCACCCCAAAGGAGCAACTTAATGAAGATCTATAGGCATTTGACAGAGAGATAATCACATTATAATAGATGTCTGTTATTTAATACCACCGAAGCTATTTCTACCAATGTTAGGACTTGCCTCTGCCCACCAGGATAAAATTCATCTAATCAGTGATCCGTAAATGTGTATGGTTCATTAGGGCCCTGAGAACAGCTGTCAGTGTCTTCTGGAGCTCCAGTTATGGAATCTCATTAATGGGGGGACTCTATTCCCGCTTTGAGTCTTTTGTAAGGACTCTGTCCTATTAGTCCATGTCTCCTTCCATAAGGAGGACCCAAGCCCAAAAGACTGGGTCTACTCACTTCTGTTCAATATCATTTTAATGCATGTCCTAAGGGAAGACAATAAATATAGTGTTCACTGTAAGTGACATTGTAAAGAAAATAAATAACTGCCATAGAATGGTTTCCTGGCTTCTAACTTTAAGTCTTTGGGGAAACTTTTTAGTTACCTTATTTTAGGGACACAGTTTAAATCCAGCTTAATCTCTAACAGTCTATAAAATATGGAGAAATTCATAAAACACCCACAGTATAAACTTTATGGGGATATTTTTTTAGTTTGATTTTGTGACTTATCTGGTCAAATAAAATGGAGTATACCATTATTGAAAGCACATGCCATTCTTCAAAGGCGTGACTTGGAGGAATGTAGTCCATTGATTTCTCACTGAACAAATCCTTTCACTCCATTGAGAGAACAATGCACTGTATGTTGATACGGTGATACTTTGTGGGGGAAATGGGGCACTGTGGGGTACAGTGGCAGAAAAGGGTGGAGGACATAGTTTTGTGTTGAGTTGGAAACTTTCTCCTTGATCAATTTTTCTACATTCACCAGCACAGGTTTTCATGAGTAGCCAAAGGGGATATCTTTAATTGAATCAACATTTCCTTCAGGATATTATTTAGAAGAACGAGATTATAGAAAGAGTAGCTAGGTGGCACAGTGGATAGAGCACCAGGATGGCAGTAAGGAAGTCCTAAATTCAAATCTCACCTCAGACACCTACTAGTAGTGTGATCTTGGACAAGCACTTAATCCTGTTTGCTTCAATTTCCTCTTCTGTAAAATGAGCTGAAGAAGGAAATGGTGCTCCAGTATCTTTGCTTAAAAAACTCTAAATGGAGTCCTTCCTGGCATTTTCTGGAATTTTCTACATCTAGAGTCTTTTAAAAAAGAAAGAAGTGTTTAAATGAAAATTCTCTGGAGCCTAAATATTATTTATAGTTATTTATTAAATAATGAAAGCTGGTTGAAGAGAGAAAATGCACATAATCACATAGCCAGTGTTATGGCTATTATTTGCCTAGCTAACTAGAACTCCCTGCTCACAACCTTTCTCCATTCACTAGGAAAAAGACTGGATATTGCCCTATCAGGAAAGAAAAGAGACCACGCTGCTTCCTTAATCCCTAACATATAAGCCTGGTGGCATCACTTTTTCTGGATCTCCCTGGTTGGACAGACTTGACCTCAGTCTGGGTCAGAGATCAGTCTTCTGGACTCTAAACGTCATGTAGGACAAGAGCTCTTATGAAACACCAGGGAGCCACGACACATCCTCTTTATAGATAAGCCAAAGAGTGAGGGTGAGACCAAAATGGATTTTTTAGTGTGTGTGTGTGTGTGTGTATATATATGTAAATATATATATATATATATATGTATATATATATATATATTTTCCCTGGTAAAAGCTTGCCATAGACTATAAAACAATAATCAAGGCTACAACTGAAAAGGACAAAAATTCCTAGAATTAAAAAGGCCCATTTTGGTTGATGGGGATATGATTAGGGATGTAGATGCTAAACAATCACCCTAGTGCAAATATCAATAATATGGAAATAAGTCTTGATCAATGACACATGTAAAACCTGGTGGAATGGCGTATTGGCTTATGGAAGCAGGGTGGGAGGATGGGAGGGAAAGAACAGGAATCATGTAATCATGGAAAAATTCTCTTAATTAATCAATAAAATTAAATTTTAAAAAGACCCATTTGGCCATAGTTGCTAACAAACCCATGCCTTATAGCCATGAGAGATTCCACCATTCACCATCAAATGTCACACGGGTCTCTAGTGCACTTTGTTGAGTGTCGTTCAAAATTCTTTGAAGCTCATGGATATTTGTAACAATTCACCTGACTTATTTATGTAAAAACAACAAGATTGATTAATAAGAGCATAGGCATCCCCAGAAGCCACCCTAAGCATTGATTTTATGTTTGTCTTTGCCAAGAAATCAATCTCTTCCTGAAGAAAGGAGATACCTTTAGAAGTTCAGGAGATGACTTGAGCTGTATCCTGAGTCATTTTTTCAACTTCAGCAGTCACCAGAACTGTTAAGATTAAAATTCTCTGAAGATAGTATATTAATTTATAATAATTTATTAAATAGAGATCATGGGTTAGAGAGAGAAAAGGCACATAATCACATGACTGGTCACCTAGCTAACTTGAACTTGCCACTTATTTCATCTCCATTTGCTAGAAAAAAAGACAGAATACTGTCTTGCCAGGAAAGAAAAGAGACCACACTGCTTCTTAGATCCCTAACATAACCCCAGTGATGTTACTTTTTCTCGGTCTCCCTGGTTGGACAGACTTGACCTCAATTTGGGTCAGAGACCAATCTTCTGGACACCAGAAATCATGGAGAACAGGAGGTAAGGGTCTTCCAGGATGCCAGGGAGTCATCAGGTATCCTCCTTATACAGAAAATCTTCAAGCCTTGTTTTTAAACTAATCAAAGAGAAGGGTAAGACCAAAATGGATTTTCAAAACTTTTCTTTTAAAAATGAAAAAGTGGTACAGATTTATGTTAAATTCACACACTTCCAAGTTAGAAACTTACTTTTTCCTAGTTTTCTGGTATTTCTTTACCTCTGACCTTTGAGACTGAAGATGGTATGGACTGGACTTGGAATCGGGAAAACCTGGGGCCAAATTTCACCTTAGCTGGATGTCTGAGATTAAGTCATTTAATACCCCGCCCCTCCACTGTCCCCTTCCACCTCAGTTTCTTCATTTGTAAGATGATGGAGTTGGATCAGATCCAGCTTTAAATCTATTAGCCTATAAGTGAGTAACCAATAAAATCTGAGTGGGGTGTACCCTCCTTATAAAACAGCCAAGCTCTCCTGGCTTGTGAACTTTCCTAATGGTTATACCATTATGCACAGAGTGAAGACAGACACAGAAATCTCAATGAGTCCTTGAAAATGTAAGAAGTCTTGGGAATAGCTTCTCACAGGATTAGAGCAAGTCCATCATGGATGAGTTTCTTCCTGCCAAAGCTTGCCAACTAACATGCCTGAGGCTTGCAGGAGTTTTACCAGGTGGTATCATTTCCTTGCCCTTCCTGTCCAACTTTGGAGGAGTCAACTGCTGCCCCAGTATGTGGATAGAAGAAGTGGGGAGCACTGCAGATGAACATTGCCCTATTATTCTGCCTTGTTGCCCCCACTTCCTTTCTCTAGCTCCCCTGGGTGTCTCTGGTTAAAACCCATGACTTCCCCTTAAACACATCAAATGACAGGATCTCTTACTTTAGTTCTTTGTCAAGCTGCTCAATCTCAACACTTGCCTTAAGGAACTCAATATAAGAAAAATGAAAACATAAATGAATCAAAGAATGGCATGATTATTCTTGTTCCTAATAGTTTTCCCTCTTTACAAAAGGTTTTATGGAATCCATTTAACTAGGTATATTTCTCTGGTCTTAAACATTAGTGACAGATCACTAACTACATGGCGTGGGATGGGGGTGCAATAGAAAAGCCATTGCTAGTTAAAGATTATAGCAATGGGAAGTAAAGGTTAGAAGGGATGATTGACAGGGGCTTGAGACAAGAATCTTCCTGAGCCTGGTTGAGTCAGAACTCCTAGGAACAGTTCCCCAACTGTCACTCTGAACCTGGGAGGTAAAGAAGAAAAGGTGTGTGCCTGAGACATCTTGAAACCCATACATCAAGCTACTGGACTTTTGAATATCTTCTGGCTGTGGTGAGAAGTTATCTTCCATCTTCTGCTGGACAGTGCCTGGAGAGCTGAACTTCCTACTTTGATGAGACCATCTGTGGACATCACACCTGGGACTCCAATATCTGACTTACCAAGGACTCTCTATTTGTGAGATTTTGATTCCCTGTTGGACTTGCCCTTAGAAACTTAGGTTTTAGTTTAGTGTGAGTTAGATTGTGTTGATTTAGTAGGTAAAACATTTAGATTTCACCCTCTCCCACTCTCCTTCCCTTCTCTGTTAAATTCAATAATTGTATATGTACTGTTTCCCCACTGTATTACTTTCCTTCCCCCTTTCAAAATTATATACTTTTTAACAAGGTTGATCAGAAATGAAGATATTTCAATAAGAAAATGCAATTTGTAACATAAAAAATCCATTTTCACAACTTTTTGAAAGAAAAATAATATAGATCTCTTTTTAGTGTTTGCAAAACACTTACATTCTCAGAACCCCATCAGCTAAGCACTATAACTATTATTGTTCCCATTTTATAGGAAATTGAAACTCATTGAAGTTCAATGATTTGGTCACATTCACATGCTTTGTTAAGCACCAGACATAGAATTTGAACCCAAGTTTCTCCCGATTCCAAATCCCTTTATATAGACTAGATTTTGAAACTATTTAAATTTGTATGTTACATAGTAAATCTATTAACTTCTGAGTGAATATTTTACATACATTATAAAAATCTTTATAAATGAAAAACACAATTGCAATTGTCTTCCTTCTGTGCCACATTCTATACAATAATACTCTCAAGAATTTTGTTACATGAGCTATACCTGTAAAAAGAGTCCAATGAATACTATTGAAAGGGGAATGATAATGTACTGCCTTAAGGGAATACTCACCAATATCGTGAGTGCCCAGTTCTTAACCTTCTTTGTGTCATGTACCTTTTTGGCAGTCTGGCAAAGACTATGGGCTACTCAGAATATTAAAAAAAAAAACCATAAACTAAAATATATATTAAATGTAAAAAAAAAAGTCTATCATATTGCTATCTCCTGTCTTTCCTGGCTTTCTTTAGACCTTAACTAAAATCTCACCTTCTGCAAGAAGACCTTCTCAATCCCCCTTAATACTAGCATTTCCTCTCTGAATTTATCTCTAGTTTGTTCCCAATATATTTTGTTTCTATGCATAGTCATTAGCCTGTAAGCTCCTTGAGAACAGGGACTATATTTGCTTTTTTATCTCTGAGCTTAGCATGGTTCTGAGCACAAAATAGATGTTTAATTAATGGTAGTTGCCTTGCCTTAAAACAGTAATCATCATCTAGATTTTTTAATGAATTAGAGCTAAAACCCCCACAGACTAGTCCAAGATTCTCTTCCCTGGCCACTGATGGCCCTATTTGGTGTTTCATTCTCCTATTAGAATTTGTGTTTCTTGAGAACCAGAACTGTTCCATGTTTGCATTTGTGGGGTTAATGCCTACTAGTGTAGTATTTGGCATACTTAATGCATGATCCTTGATTATTGAGCTGAAAAAAAAATGCGGTCATTTCTCTTGATGCTTTTGTTCATTTCAGCCTAATCGTTTACTATGGCGACAGAAATGACATGATCCCTCCTTTGTTAGATCTTCTTCCTCTCCATACTTGGGTTGTGGTTGTCTTCTCATTTTCCAAGGCTCAACCAGCTGAAAGTGACCCAACTGCCCAAGTGGGAATTCCAATGCCTGGAAGACGCTCTCATTATTCTATGTTCCAGAGCTGTCCATCAAGGAGAAATGGCTAATCTCTTGCTAAATTTTAGGCAATAGAGCTCCTAGGAAATAACAATAATGGCCAGTCAGAGAGATATCTCAGAGTTCATTGCCTTCTGGTTTGGGTCAAAGCCCTGTACCCAACTCCATTTTTCTCAAGGCTCCCTCGATTCCTTTTTGTGGAGTCTATGTGGCTATGGCCAACCTCAGAGCCTGATCACGAACCTTTTAGCTTTCATTCCCAAACATTAAATTAGGACTTTTTGATGCCCCAACTTGGCTTTTTAAAAAGAAACACTGGAAGCAGTAAGTAGAGATACAGATTTGAGTGCAGGAAACAAGCTGTCGGCACAAGCAAATGGCATAGTTTTTTATGGAAAGTTCAATATCCCCATAATGCATACGCAGGGGGGAAGCCATAAATATAATGTTCACTTTAAATGGGGTGATAAAACATCAAAATTTTCATTTTTTTACCTAAACCTTGCTTTGAGGCAGTTCATTCTATGTTTTCTGCTTTTTTATTATGCTATGTTTATCTTTTTAAGGCTTTTATAGCTAAAATTGTCTTTAAAAAAAGTTAACAGGTTCTTTTATATCATTGCTTTGCCTCTGTCAAGCTGATATCATTAAACAAGGGCATCTGTCTTAAAATAGAGGTCCTACAATCCCAGCTTTGTCTAGCTGTACCCATCATTACCCATCTTTCTACCAGACCTCTTTTTTGCCCATCTCCTAAATAATTTTTAGGGCAGCTACATGGCACAGTAGTTGGAGTGCAAGGCTTGGAGTCAGAAGATTCCTCTTCCTGAATTCAAATCTATTCTCAAATACTTACTAGCTGTGTGACCCTAGGTAAGTCACTGTTTGCCTCAGTTTCCTCATCTGTAAAAATGAATTAGAGAAAGAAAAAACAATCCACTCCAGTATCTCTGCCAAGAAAATGCCAAATGGAGTCACCAAGAGTCTGACATGACTGAAACAACTAAATGACAAAAACAACAAAATAAACTCCCTCTTGTACTCCCCAATTCTTTCCATGATCTCTTCTTTCCATTTTCACATAGATTTCCTCCTTCTCCTTGATCTTGCCCCTTGGACAGTTTTCCTGATTAGTATTCCAGTCTCTGTAGGGGAACTTTGCCAGGGAAAATGGCTCATGGTTCTCAGTGACAGAAAATCCATTCTACCAAACATACATGGGATAGGAAAGGCAGGAAAAGAGAGCTCTTGACTCAGCAAGAGGACTTTGGAAGTAAAAAATATTGGGCTTTGTCTGTCTATGAAATAAACTGTTAGAATACTCTATGAGAAGATGTGGAAGCCAGGTAGTACAATGAATAGAGAGCTGAACTTGGAGTCAAGATAACAAGTTCAGATCCTGCCCTAGCTGCTAACTAGATGTGTGACCTTGGACAAGTCACTTAAACCCTTTCAGGCTCAGTTTCCTTGTATTTAAAAGGAAGCTGGTGATAGCACCTTCTCTGCAAGGCTGGTGTAAAGATCAAGTGAAATAATAGATGTAAAACCTTTTGTACAACTGAAATCACTATGTAGCTGTTAGCTATTAGTATCATTCTATCAGATTGTTATTAACCTTTCCTTTCAAGCTAAAATTACTGCTCTAAATAGTAAGACAAAGAACCTAAGATGTTAGGGATCAACTCTCTACCCAGGAGGAAATATTTCACAGGGGAACAGGGAAGTCACACAAATGACTATCCAATCCATCATCATATAGCATTAAATGAAATATGCAGATAAATAGAACTCTGCGATTGTTAATGAAGGTTATCTTAGAGCAGAGCTCTCACATACGAGCTTTTCTCTAGGAAAAAAAAAAAACTCTAGGACAGTTTGAAGAAGGGCACAAAGACTGGAGGCCAGTTAGGTATTATGAACTAATTCAGTAACTTCAATGTGCAAGGCTTTGTGGATGGTGCTGGCAATGCCAAAAAGAAAGGAAAACTGGTTCCTACCCTCAAGATACTTTCTATTAAGGCATTAAAACCTCGAAATAGATAAGCATATCTCTGATCATTTGAGGAAGGAGGGATCATTAACAGCTAGAGAGAAGAGTAAAAACCTCCTTTCCATTAAAGGACACTCTAGAACTGAGCTTTGGAGAAAGCTAGAAATTCTAAGAAGTATGTAGTTAGGTGGGAGGAGTGCTTTCCAGGCATGGGGAGCCAGTTGTTATATTTTCATTGAACATTTACACCTCAGAAATTAGTTTGTGCTAGAGCCCCATGAACTGCCAAAGGACCCTTCATGGTTACCACTGCTACTAATCATATCAGACATTTATATAGCACTTATTTTGTGCCAGTCATTGTGCTAAGCACTTTTTACAATTATGATCTCATTGAATACTCATGACAACCCTGAAAGGTAGGGGCTATTATTAGCCCAATTTTACAACTGGAGAAATTGAGGCAAATAGAGGTTAAGTAACTTGCTCAGGGTCATATAGCTAGTAAGTGTCTGATGCTGGATTTGAAGTCAGGACCTTCTAACTCCAAGAAAAGAGCTCTATCAACTGTGCCACCTCACTGCTCTAAGATTTTCTAATCTCCTTGAGATCCTTGCTCCACCCCAAAAATTTTTGATTTGAAGACTGATTTGTGGTGCTTGCCCTGAACACCAGAATTGCTAGTACATCTCTGCTGAAGTGTCCTGGTGAATTGGGTCAATCAACCAGCATTTATTAAATCACTGACTCTGTTCCAGGCTGGGATACAAAGACAAAAACAGAGCAGTTTCTACCTCCAAAGGGCTTACATTCTATCTGATGGGAGAGACACATACTTGGCTAAGTACCTGCAGAATTAATACTAGTATATTTGCTCATATATTATAATTACTAGTGTTGGTATATATGCATGGGAAGATGAGGAGAAGCTTCATAAAAGATGGTGCCTGAGTTGAGTCTTGAAGAAAGTGATGTATTCTTTGCCTGAGGCAGAAGGCAGGAAGGAGGGCTTTCCAGGAATTGGGGATGCCAGTGTAATGTATAGAGATGGGGATGCTATGTGTGAGGAGCAGAGGGAGAAGGCCAGTTTAGCTGGACCATAAAGTATGAGAAGGGAAAAGATATAGGATTATACTGAGAACTTAGGTTAGGTCATGTTGTGAAGAATTTTCAAAGGGGAACAGAGACAGAGGGAGAGAAGGAAAGAGGGAGAGAGAGAGAGAGAGAGAGAGAGAGAGAGAGAGAGAGAGAGAGAGAGAGAGAAAGAGAGAGAGAGAGTGAGAGAGAGAGAGAGAGAGAGAGAGAGAGAGAGAGAGAGAGAAGACAAGCAGAAATGAAGACAGAGAAAAAGAAAGAGTGGAAGAAAGACACAGAAAGATACAGAGATGGAGAGGGAGGGACAGAGTCAGAGAGAGAGGAGAGAGACAGACAGAGATACAGAGAAAGAGACAAAGTCAGAGAGAAACAGAAAAACACTGAGAAAGGGAAAGGAGGAGGAGAAAGACAAGAGACAGAGATGAGTGGGAGAAAGGAAAAGTAAGAGAAAGGTACACAGATAGATAGAGAGTCAAAGGTTGCAAGCTTGGAGGGCTGGTACCCTCAAAAGAATTATAGAAATTCAGTAGAGTAGGTCCCTCATATCTCTTAAGACCATAACAGAGAATGCACTTAACTCTGCTCCTGGACCATTGGGCTACTCTCAAAGATATGACTATTGAGGAGATGAAAGGCTAAGGAAGTTCTCTGACTCCTGAGACATTTTCTCCCTCTTGATTTGCCTGGAGCCCTCATCCTTTGTGAAGAGACTTGCCTCACAGGTCCCAGACACTTTTTGAAGGAACATATTTTGGCTCCAGGTTTTCAAGAATTTTGGTTATAACACCTGACGTCTCTCTGAGTCTATTCTATAACATCAACTTAGCAAGAACAGAGCAGATGAACTGAGTTCCCAATGGAAAACTACCTGAAAATATGAGAATGGGCATCAAACTGATCGAGGGAGGTTTGTTTATTGTACTTCCAGAGGGCAGGATGAACTGCAATGTGGATAGAGCCCTGGACTTGGTGTAAGGATGATTTGAGTTCAGATCCTTCTTCAGGCACTTACCATCTATGACCCCTGAGGCAAGTGGCCTTCCTACTTAAAATGGGGATGATAACAGTACATGTATCCCTCCCACATCATGATTTTCTCTACCATGTTTGCAATAAATCACAGGTTGGCAGACAAAATTAGATTGGAAATTTTCAAGACTTTTGTGAAAGCTACAGATGATACACAAAGGATAACACAGAAAAAATTTAGGGACTCCAAAATGCATAAACTATATATATATATTATATATATATGTATATATTATATATAGAAAGAGAGTACAATGCCAATATGTTTTTTCCTTTAATTCCATAAATGTACACTATTTCTTTTTAGTAAAAACAAAGGAATGCAAAAGCCAGCAGCTGACACACAAAGGCTAAACCATAGAGAGAGCTTAAAAAGTTTAGTAACTCATAATGCATATAAGGTACTGTAAACATCCCAAAAAAGAAAAAAGAAAAAATTCAGACTTCTTCTCTGGCACAAAGGAAGAACCAAAACATTTAACACAGATTTTCCAGATCACCAGGGCGTCGCGCCCCTAGCTGCCGCGATGTGGAAGGGATACCTGTACTTTTCTATTAACTGTCCATCCATTACACATCACAGACCAGGCAATTGCCCACATTGTGATGAGAAGATAATCTAAAAATCCATTTAGTCCATGTCCTCTTGACCCCGCCACTACCCCAGACAATGGAGAGTTGATTCAGATTAATCCAGTAATCTGCTGACAGACCAAAGCTAAAAAAGGGTTCTAAATTCTATTTCCCCCAAATTCCCATTTGCCAAAGAAGTTTATTTTGGGACTTTTGTTTTTGCTGGTTCCTCTTTTTCTGGGATGAGAATCAAGCACGAAAATTCACTTCCAGACATTCTTTTTTCTACTTAACCCCTCTGGGCAATGGAAGTAGGGTTAAAGGAGAGCCACACATTGGGAACACATAGTAACGATACAATGAATTCACAGTTGAGTGACTTTTTTTGCAGTTGTGGTCCAAATGGTAGGCATTTCCTAGCCTTGATGGTGGTTCTAACTTAACTGGGAGGAAGTTTACAGTGGGCATCTGGAAAGGAACCATGACCCTTTCATCATATTGATTTAAGTGACAGTAATTACACATGACATGGTCTAGGGGGGATAAAGGGATTTGACAGTTCCTTGCCAAGACTTGCTTCTAGCCACCCCCAGGATCTTTTCCTGGGGACCAGGAAGAGTTAAACCCATCCATCTGAAAGCATCTAAGATGTCTCACTGTCTGGGTAGGTCCATTGATTTATTGACACAAGTGACTCTGCTCAAGGAAACTGACTGGGATCAATGGATGCCTTTGGAATCATGGTTTTTAAGTTCACTGAAAAGATGTCATTCTGCCCTAGGCCTTTTCCAGCAATGGCAAAATTGTATCTACAACTGGGGAAATTGAGGGAATTGAGGGGATTAGAACAGCAAGTGGTTAATTGTGGGAACTGAATGAATGAACCACACTGACTTTATCTTGTGACTCAATTCTGGAGCTAGTTCAGTTCTTTTCTATTCAATTATGGATCTAGTCCAGCTTTTATCTTGTGGGAAAACCTTATTAAATTGTGGAAAGTGGAATAAAACCTTATTATATTGTTTGAACCTAGCTCTGTGGGGTTGAGAAGCTGGACAACTCTACCTATTGCTTAGACTCTTAACTAAGGACGAAGGTTATACAGACCAGAAATCCAGTCAAATCCTTAAATCGATGCAAAGAGTTTTCTCCTAATTGTACATCTCAAGCAACTCCTATGTCTTACCTGAAAACTATTCCCATACTGATCAATCAGTTATTGTTTCCACAGATTGTTTACAGACTCTTGGAAGGAGTGGGACACTTTTTTTAATTCAGGGAATTGCACCTATTCTCTCTCCCTCTCCCAACTTGGAAAGACCCTAATCTTTCCTCCAATTAGAAATCTGATTATCTAGTGTTGTATTACTCCCTTTTAGTTAATTGGCTTGATTTAATTAATTGTGTTTTTTTAATAGGCAACCCATGTTAAGTGACTTGTCAGGGTTTCAGAGTTAGGAAATCTGAGACCAGATTTGAACCTATGTCCTTCTGACTCAATCTACTGAGTTATTTAGCTGCTCCTAATTGTTTTTATAGTATCAATCTTTCTCCCTCTACATTCAGCATCCAGCCCTAAACTGAGGAAGGGCTTGATTCTGATTTTTTAGACAACTGGCCTGCATTCCTCGGTCATCTCATCTTTTACCTGCCACCGAATATGCTGGCGTGAAGTGGAGGCTGAACAAACTTGGCTGACTTTGGTGCTGCCATTAATAAGGCTGCCACCTTTGGCTGCACACCTGAACTTGCAGATGGTTGAAACAGCTACGCTCCC
This sequence comes from Monodelphis domestica, assembly GCF_027887165.1. Classification (NCBI taxonomy): domain Eukaryota; kingdom Metazoa; phylum Chordata; class Mammalia; order Didelphimorphia; family Didelphidae; genus Monodelphis; species Monodelphis domestica. Next base: position 276,418,833 of record NC_077231.1, read on the forward strand.
AGAAAGGCATCAAGATGTGGCATGAGATCTTGGGCATCTCAGGAAGTGCTTTCTTCTTACAGTCTAACTTTACACATTGGAGGGAGAAGACAGAGAATCGAATGAGACTGAAAGGGCCAACTATTTATTTGTCTCTATATCAAGAACAAACATTTAGATGAGGACATAAGGTGATTCCAACAATCCAGGTGGCACTTTTAAGAGACCTCAACAAAGCCAGTATGAAGGAAGAGATCATAAAACTTAGAATTCAAGAATGAAGGGACTATAACATGGTTCTTTTCCTGACCAAGCCACTATGGACTTAAAGAAACAAAACAAAACAAAACAAATCATTCCACACCTTACTATTTTATGTAACTCTTATATACATCCTTCCTGGAGATGCTATTGGTCTTCCACTGGATGTATAAAGACCAGTGTACTTCTTGCACTGTCAGATTAATCACCTTGTATTCTTGAATTTCTATATTTACAAAAAATCATCAAATTGCTTACCATCTCTAGAAAGGGGAGAGGGAAAAGAGAGAATGGGACAACTTGGATCATAGAACTTCAGAAAACTTTATGTAGAAAATTGTCATTATATGTCATTGGTAAAATGCAATCTCTTTTTAAAAGTATGAATAAAATAAAATAAACAATCCCCTGAAGCTTTCCAGAAAGCCATATCCTGATATTCTGTTGGCAGGCAGGTGATCTTGGACTTTTGAATGTTAAGCCAAGTGAAAAGTTATGCCTCATAGGCAGGTCCTTTGTTATTGTTGTTCAATTGTTTCTGGCTCTTTGTAGCCCCATTTTAGGGTTTTCTTGGGAAAAAAAACACTGGAGTAGTTTGCCATTTCCTTCTCTAGTTCATTTTACAGATAAGGGAACTGAGACAAACAGGCTTAAGTGACTTGCTCAGGATCATATATTTCATAAGTGTCTGAGTCCAGATTTGAATTCAGGAAGATGAATTTTTCTGACTCTGTCCAGTCCTGACATTTGATCCTTTGCATTACCTAGCTGCCCGGAGGCAGGGAGTATCAAGCTTGAAAAGCTCTGAATAAGAGCTTTTCAAAAGAGTACCTACTGGGAAAGAACCAGCTTAGCTGAGCAGAAAGACCAGAAGGCTATCCAGTAGATGACAAAATATTTTGGTCACTGTAATCCAAGAAATAGACCAAAATATAAAGGTAGCCTTAATCTCGCATGGCTCTTCATTGTTTTTTACAATGATGATTGTGGAATGATGGAAAAGGAATGAAAAAACTGAGACCTGACTCCAGGTTTAACAAATGTTTAACAAACAACCCTCAAAAATAAAAAGGTACCCACAACAGTTTTAAGTTTATTCTGCATCATTAATATGTTCCATTATTGTCTCGAGCCTGGACATCAACAAAAAATTAAATCAAGCCAGTTTTGTAGTTTTCTCCTGGTTTTTAGTGTGCAAATGCTCACACTAAAATTTTAACAATTAGCTCACTCAAATTGGTTCAATTTGGCCCCAGCACACACCTACCTGGCTGCCTCCTGATAAACCAACTTCCCTAGACACACTTTCCAACACAGTTTGCACATTCACTCATATCTCCCAACTCACTGATCCATGGTGGTAGAGTTGGAATAAATACTCTTTGTTCCTATCTCATCACTCAATAAGAAAGAGGTTAATTGACTGGCCTGTGCCTACAAGGTTAGTAATTGTCAGGGGCTGGTTTTCAAACTCACCAGGTCTAACCTACTTTCAGCTATATGGTAGTATTATTTTTTAGAAGGGTGGAAGGAAAGAACAAGTGTCTTCTTTAGATTCGATTTGCACCTGTCAAGATTTTATATTTACAGAGTGCCTAGCATTGTGCCATAGATTTCATAAAGAGCAAGTCAGTACCTATTATATTTATGGGACAAAGGCTATTAACACTCAATTATCAACTTCCAAAGGAAGTCCTCTTGATTCCCATTCAGATAGATCTAAGAGCCATTAATACTTTTCACCAGTGAAAATATGCATGATAAATTTATGTTGACTTTTCTTGACTAGCCAACGGGAAGGATGATAAGCCCTGCCAAAATCAGCACTAAAACTATTTCTTATGAGTAATAACAATAACATCATTTTCCTTTATAGCACCTTTAATCCAAGAAACCCATGCCTATCTAAACATTAGACCAACAATACACCTTAAATCTTAGTATTTATTTAGCAAAGAAGATATTGACATACAGCTAAGCAGAAGAACTGGAATGGTGGTTCCCTTTGACCTTCATTCAGTTGTCTTGTTAGAATTGTTAGAATTGTTAGAAGCACATCAACAGAGTCAAACTTTATAGAAGGATAAACCACTAAACTTTTCCAGCCCCGATTGATCTTTGTTCCCTCTCCACCCCCATTCAGAGAATAGGGAAATGGGACTGATTATGATTATCTAAATCTCTTGGATCTGCAAAAAGACTTGGCAGTCTTTAAGGAATGAGGTTTGGGGGTTGGGTTTTTTTTTTATTTTAGATTTTCAGCACTTCCTGTTGGATTGGAATGTTGTCAAAACAGTCTTTTTCTTCGTTTTCTTTCCAAATTGAAAGGAGATGAGAAAATCCAGATTCATACACAATGGAGAAACATGGAAATTATAAAATGGCTTCAATGTCCAAAAATATCCTGAGGTCCATTAGGCTATTAAGGAGAGGTTAAGATGGGGCTTATTGGTGCTTAGTCACCCAATTGTATAAAGGAGATAAAAATACAAATTAATTTGACTTCCACCAAGTTAGAACCTATAATGCATTCAACTAGAACCAGGTTGAAACTTATCTGTACACTACTATGATATTTGCCAGGCAAAATAATAGTGTAAACAAGATTTTACTGAATGGGAGATTTTTAACCACATCCATGATATTTAGTTAACATAATTACAAAGAGAAACTCGACTAGACTATGGAGTGTGTAGAGGGAAATAATATATAATAAGGTTAGAAAGGTAAATTAGAATCAGGTAGCAAAAAACTTTCAATGCCAAACAAAAGAGCAAAGTCCTACCAACTTCCCTAGATGCACTTTCCAACACAGTTTGCACAGTCACTCATATCTCCCAACTCACTGGTCATGGTGGTACCCTTGGAATAATTACTCCTTGTTCCTCATGGCCATTTCCAGGCTTTTCCTCTATCTTATCACTCAGTAATAGAGAGGTTAATTGTTTGATCAGGGCTCACAAGCACACTCTTTTGTTTGGCATTTAAAGATTTTTGCCATCTAACTTCAATATATCTTTCTAGCTTTACTATATATTACTCTCCTCTACATATTCTAGAGTCTAGTCAAGCTGCTCTTTTTTTTTTTTGGAAAGACAGTCTGGTAAAATGGAAGAAACCCTGGTTCTGAAGTCAGGAGACAGGTTCAAATCTTACATCTGAAATTTATTACCCATGTAACCTTGGGCAAATTACTTAGCTTACTCCAAGGCTCAGTTTCCCCATCTTTAAAAATGAAATTAGACTCAATGGTCTCTCGGGTCCCTTCTTGCTCTAGATCTATGATCCCAGAGAGACACTGAAGTTTATTGAACAGGTAAATGACACGGCAACGTGTGCTTTAGGGATATTACTTCATCAACTCTGTGGAGAATGAATTGGTAAGAGAAGAATCTTGAGTCAGGAAGACCAAATTAGGAGGCTTTTGCAGTAGTCCAGGCAAGAGGTGCTTGGGAGCTGAGATTCATTGAATATCTTAGAGCAACACTATAAAGCCATTTCAGCCTGGAAATGGAGATAACTGTGGAATTTTCAGTTTCTATGGAGACAGCACAAGGAAATAAAGATAAATGTAGCTCAAAGACTTAAATGTGATTGAATTAATCCCTGTGATTCTGTAAGGGACTCAGGATAGGTATCTTAGAGAAGATTTGGGAGGTGGAAAACCATGGGGTCTGGTTTCTCTATGGCATCCCAAATGAAGTCAATTCTTATTCCAGAATTTGGTATTTGCTTTAATCTGGCTCTAGTTCAAGCTCCCTCTGAGCCAATCAGGAATCTTCCTAATTGCTGATGGACTTTCATGCTCTACCTACAGGACTAAATAACTACTAAACTAACCAGACAGCACTTTTTTCCTCTGTCCAAATATTAACAGTGAGCATTTATATAGATTAAGGTCTGTAAAGTGCTTTATAAATAAGATCTCATTTGATTTTCACAATACACTTGAGAGATGTTCACTTCTTGTTCAGTCCTTTTTCAGTTGTTTCCAACTCTTTGCGACTCCAGCTGGTGTTTTCTTGGCAAAGACAATGGAGTGGTTTGTCATTTCCGTTTCTGGCTGATTTTATAACTGAGGAAACTAAGACAAACAGGGCTAAGCAACTTGCCCAGGGTCTGAGACATTTGAACCCAAGTCTTCCCGACTCCAGATCTGTTGCTTTGTGACAACTCACTACTATTATATCTTATAGGGTTTTCAAAAGAAACCCTGTTCTAGCCCTTGACTTACTGGATTCTTATAGCAACCCTATGAAATAGATAGGGCAGGCATTATCATCCTCATTTTATTTATTAAAATTATAACCCAAAGCCTTGCCAAAAGTTAGTGGCAAAGTGGTTTAGAATGCAGACTTGCTCATTTCTTGTACATTTCTCTATCACAAAGGTATCAAACTCAAAGAGAAATGGGGCCACTAATCCATTAAAAAGAATCCCTTTAGGCTATATATTGTCTCAGATTTAAATTGCAATGTTATCTGTGTTTTGTTATATTTTTAATTTTTGTTAAATATTTCCCAGTTAAATTTTAATCTGAATATGCAGCACTGTGAATTCTGTTTTTGACCCAACAGCTCCAAAACATACTACTTTTCCTCAATACTAACCTCTTGAGTTGCCGGATGACAGAGAAATAGAACCAGAAAAGACCTCAAGAAAGAAAGGACCAATCCATGAACAAGAATATTCTCTCCAACATATTTATTGCTTGAAGACCTTCAAGAAAGGGAACACTTTTGTGGAATCCAGTCATTTCTCCTTTTGGAGGGCTCAAATGATTATAAAGAAGTCTAATAATATGTGAAGCCTAACTTTCCATTGACTTCCATCCATTGTTCCTAACATGACCAGCTAACATTTAATCCTTCCATGTTCCAGACTTTCAGATACATGATAGCTGTCTCCCCTAAGTCCTCTCTTCCCAAGGCTAAACAACTTCACTCAAAAGGGACTTTTGAATTTGTCTGATCCAATGTCTTCATTTCACAGATGAGAAACTGAGTCACAGAGTGGTTGCATGTCAATGATCCAAAGGTTCCCATAGCAGTTGAGGAGGCAAAGCCATGATTCAAACAAAAGTCTTCTGATTTCAAACCAGTGTTTGGTCCAAATGAAATTGGAGTTATCCATATTCAGATCAAGGCAGATCTCTGCTCCATTACCTTTATTTATAAAATGGAGTTTACATTTTTTGTAGCTTCCTCACAGGGTCAGCATAAGGATTAACTGAGACAGAGAAGGTAAAGTACTTTGTAAACTGTAAACGTATTTTTTTAAATGGTAGTTATTGTTTCCTCAGAGAAGGCAAGGGCTGCTTGTATTCATGGTTCTGAATCCCGGTTGACTAGACCAATTCTTGGATCACAGAAGAAACCTGATAAATGCTCGTTTGATTAATATAGACAAAACTTTATCGGATGTTGGAGTTGGATTGGTGTTCGTTATTCACACACCTGCTTTGAACATTCCTTACCTCAGTGAAGGGTTTTGAAAGTAATTCACTTCAATTCAATTTAACAAATATTTATTATTAAGGCCAACTATGTACTAGGCAGGCAGCTAGGTGGCACAATGGATAGAATGTTGGACTCAGGGTCAGAAAGATTCCTCTTTCAGAGTTCAAATCCAGCCTCAGACACTTATTGGCTCTGGGACCATGGATGTCATTTTACCCCAGTTGCCTCAGTTTCCTCTTCTCTAAAATGATCTGGAGAAGAAAATGGCAAACCACTCTAGTATCTTTAACAAGAAATTCCAAACGATGTCATAAAGAGTTGGGCACATCTAAGAAATGACTTGCTTAAATGTACGAGGAACCATGCTAGGCAGTGGGAGATACAAAGATAAAAATGAATAGTGACGGACTTCATGGAGCTTATATTTCCTTCGGTAGGATACTAAAGGAAAAATGTATTGATGTTAGTTCTTTAAAAAAGCAAATTAATTCCAGAACCTAGTTACAGATAAAAGATTGTATTTCTTCAATGTTCTAAAATATGGCTATCATACAAAAATCACACTGGGTCATATTTATGGAGTGAAAGTGTGATATAACATAGTTGGGTTTTTTTTTTACTTGATATTTAGTCTACTCTAAAAATGGTGATTTGAACACCAACAGCTCCTTCAAGTCCCTTCTGGGAAGTCCATTCAGTAAATCTTGAGTCCATCTGATGATGAATGAACCACCCAAAGTTTAGAGGTTCCATTTCAACATTTCTGTACATTTTGATACCAATCTGCAAGGCCAAATTTCACATTTCCTTTGGATCAGCAAAAATTATCCTGTCTAATGGAAATTCTGGCATGTGCTATGGCCAGTTGAGCTGGAATTCCATGTGAACTTCTACAAAATGTTGGCACTTTCCCATCCAGCCCTGCAAAAATTCAAGAAATAACAAAGAAGAAAATATCACCTTTGCCTAATGATGGTTTGATGAGTGCTCTTAGGGTTGGTCCAATTGAGGAAGACTTCATGAAAAAACAAGACTGAAATGTCTCTCCTAACCAGAAAATGCTTACAATGGGTTGTTCATTTTCAATCCAAAGTTCGGGCTTAAATAGCCTAAAAAATGTTCCACACTCAGACTTTAGACATAGGCTGAAGCCAAAAGTGTCAGGTGAAAAGTGAGAAAATCAATTCAATTAATGAGCTGGGATCCCTCTCAACCATCCAAAGCTATAAATAGCAATTTTGGTGCCTGAAGCAAACAGCATGAAATAGACCTCCAAATTAGCTTTGTAACATTTAATGTAAAAATAATAGAACTAGAATCTAAGACAAAAGAGGGGGAACTGATTGGCAAGGGGAATTCAGTAACTATCATGATGGAAAGAATGCACGTTAAATTGTAACACCTTCTAAATTTCATTACCCTCTTGCAAAATTCCATTTCCCCTATGACTTAGATAACTTCCAGCCTATTTGTTCCCACTCCCAACCACTTCCCCCACCCCACCACTAAAAAAAACCCAAAACGTGGCTTGGATTAAATGTTGTTTTATTTGTGTTGGTAAACAATCTATCTGACAAAAACAGGATGCTAGATTATGGAAATGTGGTACCATCCTGTTAAGGCATCCAGGTTTGTTCACAGCTTATGGCTCATCCTCTCCTTGGCAGTGGCCATACTCTGCAAGAGTGCTGGAGTAATAACTTGAACCTCCTCCCCTGCTGCCATTTGACTCCAGCTATATGGAATCTCCAAGTTGAAGCACAATCAACTTAGGATGTGTTTTAGTTCATCTGAGTAAAGAAAGACCCCCAAAGATGCAACCAAATCCAGGTTCAGGTCTGCCTGGCTCAAATATGGGTCTTGGCTGCTATTTGTTTTTGGTTATTGGGAGGAAAGGGTAATTGGTGGGATGTAGAAGACCAAGCCACTCCTTTCCACCTTAGAAAGGTCCTAATAAGCCTGTACTATTTATAGCCAGGAAGGAAGAGTGAGTGAGGGGCTACACCAGCACTTTTAACTCTGCAACCAATAAGAGTTCTCTTCGTCACCTCAAAATGGAAAACCCTCAGCAAGGGGTCACATATACAGCTTGAATCAGCCCCTTACCATCTACCCCCTAAAACTTCCATGTGATTGACTGAAATCAGGAACTCTGACCATGCGCCTTGGAAGGAGATCTTATCTCTTTCTTTTTCTCCCTTTTAAAAATAAGCATTTATTAAGTACCTACTATGTGCTGGGCACTGCAGTAAGTCCTGGGGATACAAATACAAATAAAAACAAAGATGGTTTCTACCCTCAAAGAGCTTTCAAATGAGGGAAGAACACACCAAAAGGAAGCTGAATGTTTCTCAAAATTCTTCCATGCATTGAACCTAAATTGGCCTCTCTTCAGCTTCCATTCATTATGTTCAGTTACGTTCACTGGGAACAAACAACATATTTAATCTCTCCTCTGCATAAATCTTTCAAATGTTTGGAGATTGATATTATGCCTTCTACTACCACTTCTCAGTTTTTCTCTTAGCTAAGCATCCTCAGTTCCTTCAACCAGTCAGCATAAGACCCTATCCAGTACAAGGGAAAGATGCCTGGGTTCAAATCCTGACTTATTTTTTATTATTGGTGTGACTTTGGGCAAATTATCTTACCTCTCTCTGTGCCTCAATTTCCGCAATTTTAAAATGAGAAGGTTGGACTGCATGACCCTGAAGTTGTCTTCTAGCTCTAAATGGATCCTATGGTCTTTCCACCATTCTATTTACTCTCTACTGATTAATCTCCACTCAAATTTCAAATTGAGGCAATATGTTTTTATTTTACCAAACAAAATACTTATTATACAATCCTAACAGCAATGAAATGAGTTTCCTGATGCTCTAGTTAAAAACAAAATGCTTTGGGACTTTCCTTTCCATGTTTCCTGCAGTTAGATACTATAAGATTAGAGTGATTCTAAACTTTTACCCTATTTCTTTAAATACTTCTAACATGGAAGTGCACTATCAGTGAAAAGACAATGAAAAAGTAATTATTAAGAACTTCCTATATACAAGGCATTGTGTAAATAAGGAAAGAATGTGCATAGATTACTTTCCACTAATAATTTTTTGGCCCCAAAATCTCGATAAGAAGAAATGAGGAAAAAGGAAATAGAGGTTATTTAAAGTCAGATAAACAATCCATGCCATTTTAACATCCCGTAGTACAACTATTTCATGATGAAGGCTTTCAGAGAACTTTTGAAATCAGAAACACAAGCGGCAACTTTGATGTCATTGATTTATGGTAGGGCAAGTTACGTCCTAGTTTAGAAAGTAAACATACCCTACCATTAAAAGACCCTGTTTGGGGTGAGTGATTGCTGCATTACTAACTGTATTTAGGTTCAGCTTTTCAGGAAGATGGATCCTCAGGGAGAAAAGGAGGCTATTTATTTTATTACATTCAAAGAACTCAAGAACAGTCCACATTGCCTTGTCAGTGGTAATTGATTTGCATTTCTAGTTTTGGGGGAATCCAGTTGCCTTAGAATTAGCAATGAGGATAAAAAGGTGAAGGGAGGAGTGGTGCTTGGGTTTCTGTTTAGCTGTAGTAGGTGGGGCTTTATTTACAACAGAATCAACTAACTCAAAGTCATCAGTAATTATGGCGCCATTAAAAAATAAGGCGCCATTAATACCTAAGAGGAACTTGTATACCTCTACAAAATATCTTATTTCAGAAGTAGGAAAAGCAATGGTGCCAGCTTTATATGGAAGAAGCCATGAATGAGTGATACACACCCTCACAATAATGAGGGGGTGAAGTAATGCAAATACATTATAGGTAAAGAGCATCAGTGAAAAATATCCATGAGAAAGAAAGATTTGCCTGACTCATTTACTCCCCCTCATCAAACCACTGAGTGTAAATCTGTTCATTTAGTCTTATGGTATAATCCAGCTTTATTCAGGCAAGGTATGGTGCCATGACAGAAAGACAAGCAAGGAAGATGGCCTCTCTAGGCTCTGGAGTTAGAGGACCTGGGTTCAAATCCCATCTCTGGTCCTTATTCACCTTAAGACCTTAGAGAAGTCACTTAACAACCCTAAGCCTTAGTTTGCTCATTAATAGAATCAGAGGATAGGTTGCTTAGCCACTGAAATTCCCCTTAAGTTCTAGAGTTTTGTAATCCTAAATAGAAACTTCCATCTTATTCCTGGGTTCCTGGTGAACACCCAAGAATCTATACCTTTTGAATTGAATGTCACTGGAGAAAGGTATCTCATTACAATGAAATGGAATACAACCAATGACTGTTGTCCATTACCAGCCAATTTCGCCATAAGGTTCATCAGGACAAAGACTGAGCCTTAAGTCTCTTTGCATCTTCTTCCTAAGATCCATCAAAATTAAATGTTTACTAAGTGGTTGCTGGATTAATCAATGAATTCATTTGATAAGATATAAAAAGATTTGCTAATAGATACTTTAAAAACTTAAACTCTCCATATTAAAAAAGACCAATATGCCCCTTTTCCAGGGGCAACTGGATGGCTTGGAATCAAAGAGACTCATCTCTCCCTGGGATTAAATCTATCCTCAGACACTTCCTGTCTGTGTGATCCTGGTTAAAGTTAACTTTGCCTCAGTTTCCTCATCTGTAAAATGAGGAAAGAACAAGGAAATGACAAAACACTCCAGTGTCTTTGCCAAGAAAACCCCAAGTGGGGTCATGAGTAGTTGGACATCATTGAATAACAACTGAAAAACACCAACATAATTACATTATTCCTGTACCCGGCTGAAAGTTGATCTTTGTTGCCTACCTTGAGTTAAGATTTAAGCAATATAAAATTATTGACTATAATAATAATGACTTATTGATTAGTCAATAATATAGTACACTATATAATATGATTTTATATGATTTTATAACTAGATAATATATGACATAGTATAAACTATAATATTGATTGACTATAATAATAATAACATTAGTAGTACCCCAGGCACTTTTCTAGCCCAGTATTCCTATTATTCACAGCTTTATGGAATAATGAAAAATCACCAGCTAGAGAACCTGGCTAGGAGTCTCATCTCTGATCCTTAGTTCCTATGTGATATTTGGCAAGTCACTTAATCTCCTGGGGCCTCTGTTTCTTCATCTGTAAAACCAGAGGGGTATGTTGGAAAGATTAGATGGCCTTTGAGGTTCCTTTCATTTCTGGATATATGCTTCTCTTTGCATACTTTATTATTATGTGTTGCCTCTCTTACTGTTCTTCAATTTAGAATCTGTAAAGAAAACCCATTTGTTACATATATGTGAACTGTACACTCCATTTATCTGAGAAAGACTGATTTCAGTATATTAAATGTTAATGAAGTTCCTTCTAAAGGCTTTTAGGTAGTCAGATAAGCTGGTGGGAAAGACACTTATGGACACAAAACACAGTGGCTTTGAAGAGCATGAAAATACAAGAGCAGGGATTAAATAGTTAAGGGAGAAAGGCTTCTGGGTTTCATTTAGGTACATTGAGAAAATGGTCAATTCAAAGAGGAGTTTCAGCCTTAACCAGTGGATACCAAAGAGGAAGCAGATTTTGGGAGAAGCCAGATAGAGTAAGTCCTGAATTGGAAAGATCTTAGCTGGGAAAAACCAATGGAACTAAAAGAATCTAGAGAAAGGGAAATCTTTATATAAAACTTTTTTCTTGAGCTAAATAAAGAAAACTGGATTCTAGTCATTTCACACACACACACACACACACACACACACACACACACAAACACACAGGTATTCCTAACTCATCATGGAGGTAAGGGGCACAGCACCAATCTGGAAAACCCATGTAAAATATTTTGACCCTTCTTAGACCAAAGAAGTCTGACCTTTTTCCTTTTCTTTTATGGAAAATTTACACTACCTTATTATAAAATCAGGGTTAAGTATTTGGTCATAGACTATATAGTTTCTAAATTTTTTCTGTGTCTACTGCTGACTTTCATGTGTCATCTGTGACTTCCACCAAACTCTTCCAAAATTCTCATTTAGTTTCTTATGTTGACACACAATATATTGAAGTTGCAATGGGAAAAGTTGTGATGTAGTAGAGATAGTCATAGTTTCTTTTTTTTTTAAATCCTTACTTTCTATCTTAGAATCAATGCTGTGTCTTGGTTCCAAGGCAGAAAAATGGTAAAGATTAGGCCATGATGGTTAAGTGACTTGCTCAGGGTCACACAACTAGGAAATGTCTGAAGACAGATTTGAACCCAGAAGTTCCTGTCTCTAGACCTGGCTTTCAATCCACTGAGCCACCCAGCTACCCTTTAACCATAGTTTCTTTATGCCATACAAGCGTACTCTGCTTGACATCATTCACTGGTTCTATAAAAGCACAAGGTTAATACACTAGGACATGATGCGACAGGCAGCAAGGGAAGAAGATTATTAATGGACTGCCCATCCAATAATGATACAGAGAGGTTGTAGCTTTGTGGTAGATCTGGTTACAAGGTATTAACAATGGCATTTAAAGGTGATGCCTGCTGGGAAGCTCTTTGTGGCCCATTCCTATAGCAATCTCTTATTTTTTCCAAAGTTTCAATGAAGGTCATATTTTGATATTTTGATATGCAGGTTTTGGGGGGTTGGAATGCAAGACAAGACAGTGTGGTTTTTCCACTGGACTCACTTATTTTCTGTATACAATATGAGGCTTAGGAGAGACTAGAGGAGAAAGGTCTTAAGTTCTTTCTTTCAACTCAGACTCAATTTGTTTTTGAAACCAAATCCAACCAGGTAGTGACTAAACTTTTGGAAGTCTCAGTCAGGTAGGAGTAAGGCACAAGATGGAGCTTGAAACTGAAGGTGAAACCCCTTATCAATATTTGGGTCATATCTGAAGCAAGACTAGCAGAAAAAACATGAAGTCTTCTGTTTGGAAGGCCCCAACTGTTTCATGGTGTTCATGGGACTTAGCCCATTAGACTTTTGGTGCCTCATTGGGATTGGGTTTTATAAAAGATGAAATGAATGAATAGGGAAAAATATGACATTGTGTTAAAGGTTGGGGTATAAGAAGAAAAGACTAAATACTTAGTGAGGGAGTGGGTAATTCAATATGTTCCTTTCATCCCTCCATTAGGATTTCCAATTCCATGCTCCTTGGGTGTGAGCAAGTGTGGGTGGAATAAAGGTATGAAATGTTTGTCCTCAATCCTCATTCCCAGAAGCATTAAGTACCATCCATGCTGCATTTATAAGAATATTAAATTCTATAGTTAAAAAGTACTTACTGAGCAACTATGTTTGTATTGTGCTATTAGTCAATTTTTAATTATAAGTCCTGAGCAGTTTATTAGATGCAGCTTTTGGGGGGTTGGAATGCAAGACAAGACAGTGTGACTTTGCCACTGGACTGACTTATTTTCTGTATATAACCTGAGGCTTAGGAGGGACTAGAGGAGAAAGGTCTTAAGTTTTTTCCTTCAAGTCAGACTCAATTTGTTTTTGAAACCAAATTCAACCATGTAGTGGCTAAACTATTGGGTAGCAACACCTAATTTTACCTCTGACATTTACTAATGGTATGAGCCTGGACAACTTATTTAAACTCTCTGAGTTTCAGGTTCTTTATCTCTAAAATTAAATAATTGTACTGCTATTGTTTATGTAAAATATATCCATTTGTATGTTAGTGCAAATGTAAGAATAAATTAGGATGGCAAAAAAAGCCTCATACCCCAATATAAACAAAAACAAAACAAAAGAAAACAAAAAGAAAGCACTGAATATGGGAAGAACTGAATAGCATCACCAAAAGAAACTAATTTTATTTTAACAAGCAGTAAATGACTCATTTCTGATATAAGAATCATTACTAAATCTATATACAATCAGACTGACAATTTATTGAAATGAAGCTAAAACCTGAAAGCTAGAATTAATAACAAAAATTAGTAATAAATGTGTAAGTCCCATTTTTATTCAAAAAGTTATTAAATTATAAAATTTGTGATTTGGATAGAAGAAAGGATATAGAGATAGAAAACAATCATTTCACATGAAAATTTAATTGATTTTTTAATTTACAGTTGCCAATAATAGAGACCAGGAAAAAGCCTAAAATATGCTTTATTCTGCAAACACTTGATTCATTTACAAAGGGCAGAGATACAGTTATGTATAACATAAACTTATAATATAAACTTGTTTGGAGATTTTCACAAAGAAGAATAATGAAGGATTATGAGACTTGTTGCTTCATAAATCAGAGAAGCAGTGAAGGGTAAAAGAACCATATAAAATCATGAGAATGGCATATGAGGGTAAAAACAGAAGTACTAAATGGAGAAAAATTGGAAAAGATCGGTAATTAAATTTTTTTTCACTACCAAGAACAATAGAATGATCATACTTAATCTAAGACTACCATCTTGGATTACTTAGAGTTAACACTGGCACAATGGAAAATAAAGACTGGGAAAGTAGATCCAGTGGGGTATAGAATTCTAATTTACCCTACAGGGAAGTTGAGAGGGGAAAACCAAAGTGGAAAGAGGGGTGGGGAGCATAAAAACAGAGGTAAAGGGAGTGGGGAGGGAATTTAATAGACCTCAAAGAAAAATAAGAGGGGAATAATAAGAGAGGAGCTGGGAAGGAAAGTCAAATAAAGGTGGGGAATAGGGAAACTGATTAAAAGCATAACACTGATATACAAGGAAATAGTAAACGAGAAAAGGTTAAGACTAGGGGAGGAAATCAAAATGATAGGGAATACACAGGTTATAATCAAATCTCTGAATGTGAATGGGATGAACTCACCCAAAAAAATGGAAGCAGATAGCAGAGTAGATTAGAAACCAAAATCCTATTATATGTTGTCTACAAGAAACACACATGAGGTAGGTAGACACACACAGGGTAAAGGCAAGTGATTAGAGCAAAATCTATTGGGCATCAACTGAGAAAAAGAAGTCAGGATTCACAATCATGATTTCTGACGAAGCCAAAGTAAAAAATATATCTAGTTAAATGAGATAAAGAAGGTAATTGCATCCTGATAAAAGGCAGTATAGACAATGAGGAAATATCAGTACTCAACATGTATGCACCAAAAATTTCTAAAGGATAAACTAGTAGAGCTCAAGGATGAAATAGATAGTAAAACTATACTAGTGGAAAACCTGAACCTTCCTCTCTCAGATCTAGATAAGTCCAACCAAAAAATAATAAGAAAGAGGTAAGAGATGTGAATGAAATCCTAGAAAAATTAGAGTTCATAGACATATGGAGAAAAATAAATGAATTGACCATGTACTAGGGCATAAAAACATTGAAAACAAATACAAAGCAGAAATAATAAATGCAACTTTTTCAGATCATAATGCAAGAAAAATTATAATTAGTAAGGGTACATGCAGAGGCAAATAAAAATTAATTGGAAATTAAATCATATGATTTTCCAAAATTGGTTAGTTAAAGAATTAATCACAAAAACAATTAATAATTTCATTGAAGAGAATGACAATAGAGACATCATATCAAAACATAAGGTATAAAGTCAAAGCAGTAGTCAGGGGAAAATTTATATCCCTGAGTGCATATATCAATAAATCAGATAGGGAAGAGGTCAATGAATTGGGCATATAAATTAAAAAACTAGAAAGAGAACAAATTAAAAATCCCCAGATAAAAACTAAATTGAAAATCCTAAAAATCAAAGGAGAAATTAATAAAATTGAAAGTAAAAGAACTAATGAATGAATAAATAAGCCTGAGAACTGGTACTTTGAAAAAACAAATAAAATAGACAAAGTACTGGTTAACCTAATAAAAAAGGAAATAAGAAAATCAAATTAACAGTAGGAAATATGAAAAGGATGACCTCACCTCTAATGAAGAGGAAATTAAGGTAATTATTAAGAACTATTTTGCCCAATTATATGGCAATAAATACAGCAATCTAGGTGAAATGGTTGAATATTTTGATTAAGTTAGGCAATGAGGAGACCAAACTATCACTCTTTGCAGATGAGATGATGGTCTACTTAAAGAATCCTAGAGAATTAACTAAAAAGTTAGTAGAAATAATCAACAACTTTAGTAAAGTTGTAGGGTGCAAAATAAACCCACATAAGTCATCAGCATTTCTATATATTTACAACACAACCTAGCAGCAAGAATTAGAATGAGAAATGCTGTTTAAAATCATTCTAGACAATATATAGCCCCATTCTTTGTGTAGACAAAAATTGGAAAACGAGGGGGTGTCCTTCCATTGGGGAATGGCTGAACAAATTGTGGTATCTGATGGTGATGGAATACTATTGTGCTAAAAGGAATATTGAACTGGAGGAATTCCATGTGAACTGGAACGACCTCCAGGAACTGATGCTGAGTAAAAGGAACAGAACCAGGAGAACATTGTACAGAGAGACTAATACACTGGGGCACAGTCGAATGTAATGGACTTCTCTACTAGCAGCAATGCAATAATATAGGACAATTCTGAGAAATGAGAAAGAACTGTGGGAATAGAAACACAGAAGAAAGACATTTCCTTGATCACGTGGGTCAATGGGGATATGATTGGGGATGTAGTTTCTAAATGATAACTCTATTGCAAATATTAATAATATGGAAATAGGTCTTGATCAATGATACTTGTAAAACCCAGTTAAATTGCGGATTGGCTATGGGAAGGGGGAGGAAGGAGGGGAGGGAAAGAACATAAATCATGTAACCATGAAAAAATATTCTAAATTAATTAAATAAAAATTGGAAAAAATAAATAAAAGAGTAGGCAAAGAAAAAAAAGAAGATCAAGGGATAGATTCAGAAGGCATATGAAAGAGAAGTATATATATGTGTATATATACATATACATATAATATATATATATATATATAATATGTTATACCAAGGGTATAAGAGGAAAGTCCAATTATTCAGTTTTCAATACCAAAAAAGAAAAGCAATCAAGATAATCTCAACAACTACTAACCTTTATGCTCACTTTCTCATCTATGGAAAAATTATCATAATCACAACTCATGCCTCAAGAACATATAAGCCTGCAATGAGGTCTTTAGTAGGATACAGGGAAATTTTTTTAGTTATATTTCTCAAAGTACATCTTTATCATTATATAATTGACTGAAAGAGGTAGAAAATACTTTACTCCACCATGCTACTTAGATGCGATTGCAAAGACTTTTTCAGTCAAGTAAAATACCATACTAATGTCTATATTCTAACCAAGTGTCTCTCGTCCAGTCATTAAAATTATTTAGGCTTCTTTGAAAGATATACCAACAGAGACAATCTATTTATTGACCATCTGATCATTAATATCAGGTTAGGCATAAAGCAAGATATATGCTCTACAAAAGTGTTTATCTTTAGCATGAAATATATCTCCTCTAGGAAGAGGTATCCTATATGGATGATGAGGTCCTTCAAATGCTTCTGTTTGCTAATGAAATTTTGCTAGGTGCATCAAGCCCAGCTCCACTGCAGAACCTCCTGGAAGAGACCTGTAACCACCAAAAGAGTTTGGACCTGCCAGGCACACAGTAAAAAATAAGTGAATAAAGAATACATATTATTCGTGGCAGCTAGGTGACTTAGTGGATAGAGCACCAAACCTGGGGATGGGAGGTCCTGAGTTCAAATTTGTCCTCAGACACTTCCTAGCTGGGTGACCGGGGAAAATCACTTAATCCCAATTGTCTAGCCCTTACCATTCTTCTGCCTTGAAATGGATATATGTATCTAAGACAGAAGGTAAGAGTTTAAAAAAAGAATGCCTATTATTTATATTATGCCATGCTGTTAGATGGACAGCTTGAAGGGACATATCAATTAGTGTGTGAATACAAACACACACACATAATCATCGAAGAGGCAATATGATAGAGTAGAAAGAGTGCTAGAATTGGAATCTGGAAGACCCGAGTTCAAATCCTGCCTTGACCACTTATTAGCTTTGTGATCATTGATAAATTCCTTAATTTCTTTAATACTCACTTTGTCATTGATAAAATGAAGGAACTGGGTCTATTGACTTCTATGTTTTCCTTCAACTAAATTTATGATGTGTGTGACCATGTGGCCAATATCAGTGTTCTACTCTTCACACCCTTATGATATCATGTAGAAAGTATAGAGACGCCTACCATGCTGGATATGACACAGATGAGTTCCAATGACTGAGAAGATATGGATAAGCAGTGATCTACATTGTTCAAGAGAATATAGTGTTGATGAGATCACAGGTCCATTTGAGTCTCTGAGTATGGAACTACAAGCATATATAATTATATTATATATAATATAATTTCTCTTATTCTGGCAGTGCAAGGAAAAACTCACCAATCCAAATACTGAGTAGAAAATTCATCGTCTCATCTGGATAACTGAAGAGATGAGCTGATTGTTCTGCTAATCACAAGTAAGTCCACCCAACTAGGAGTCCTAGTTGCTTTGATTCTGGGTCTCAAACTTACACTCCCAAACCTAGACTTTCAACCAGAATTTCTTCCTTTGCTTTGGGAGTTGTACTATTTGTATACTGGCTTTTGTTATATCTTCAAATATACACACTCATTCATGCATGCGCACACGCACAACACACACACACACACACACACACACTTAATCTACCACTATGTCATCTTGCCAAATGTTCCCTTCTACAAAATCACAGTCAAAGCTTCTTCCCACTCACACAATGAAAGTAAAAAAAAAAATGTGGATTTCTTATAGTTTTGGATTGCTGCAGGTATCTTTCTTTCCCTTATGACAATGACATAAGTGATCTCTCTAAATAACTCATTGCATCCCAGGGTTGCCATAACTACCGCAGGCCATTGGGCACATCCACGAATTCATCTGTATAATGTGGGCACCAGGCAACATTACCTTGTTGAATAATTCAATTAAATCTGATAATGAGTGCACATTGACATAGTTAAACACTCAGGTGAATAAAAGATTCACTTTGAAGAACACAAATTTCTGGAGTCATCTGTGTGTGTTAACAAGTGATGCTTCTCACTACTGCCTTCTAGGGAAGGAGATGCTCAAGAGAAAGAAAGCAGCAAGTTAAGTTTCAAATGCCTTTTACAGTGTGCATGAAGAAAATGTAGAGAGAGCTTTTGGTTTCAAGCTAGTTGAAAGAGTTGGGAAAACTAATTTAGGAATCACTGTGGTACTCAAGAACTTAACATAGAATACATTGTATTGCTGTACATCTTGCTATTTTTTTTAAAAAATGTATATCCCATTTTATTGAAAGTTCTTGGAGATCAGGACCTATGTTTTAAGCCTGTGTAGTCTTATTACCCCACACATTGTACAAAAATATGTATTTTTTCCCTTTGATCCAACCTGTGATTCCATTGGGGTAGAGTTCCTAGAGTAGAACTTTATCAATACATATACATGTTTTATATAATGTTGTTTATAATTGAAAATATTTTTTGTTAATTATATCTTGACAGAGAGAGCATGGTGATGGGGATAGAGAATTGGAAACAGAATTGGAAAGATCTAAGTTCGAATCCAACAGTCACTGGGAAACTGAGGGAAAACCACTTAGCATTGCAGCATCTTAGGCAGTTCTCTAAGACTAAGCAGCTGCCCATTCATATTGGTAGAGCCAATTCCTATACTGGGAGTTCCAATATATTTCCACATTGGGGGTTCCCTATATCAATGAAATCATAAGTCCAGTCCAAAAGTACCTTAATAGTTAACAATTTATAATGACCTGAGATAAAATAAGGCACTGAGAGGGAGTAATATTAATTCATCATTAGTGGAGATTTAAGGACCAATTAAGTGCCAGTCAGTTGTCTCAAAAATGTCTTGCATCTGTTTCCTCTTCCTATTTATTCTACTATTGGTTTAGTTTTGTCTTTCTTCAACTTCCACCGAGATGATAAGATGAAAACAATAGACAAGAAAAATCTCTAAAACCATGTGCCCATGTCCTAGCTCTGCCTTCTCTGTACAGGTTGGACTATGCTCAAACACCTTGAGGTTCTACCCATTTCCTATGGGACACAACAAAAACATTCATGCCTGGCATCTAAGACCTGTCACAATCTGGCTATAATCTACTTTTTAATCCTTAGTTGATAATTTAATAAATCATGCTCTATATGTACTCTAGGTTTTTGGCCATTTTATAAACTGGTTAGCCATTCTTCTAGTGTTCAAATTCCTCCTGTCTCTATATGTTCATGAAGGCCATTTCTTATGTCTAATATGCCCTCTTCTTTCTCTGGGTCTTTCATGACACAGTTCAGGTGCCCCTTTCCTCTCTAAAGTCATTATAACTTCCATTTTAAAAGCTTCTTTCTCTCCAATTTCATATTGTATTTTATCTTCTTTCCCCTTTTCATGTTCTATTAGTCAACTAACCAATAAGCATTTGTTTTAGACCTACTATGTTCCAGAAACTACACTAGTCTTTGGAAATACAAGGATGTAAATAAAATAGTTCCTGCCTTCCAGATGCTGGTGTTAAACTTTGTATCTTACTTAAATATGTGTGTACAGGTTATATTCCCCTATTTAGTTACAAGACCCTTTAGGCTTGTTTTTTAACTTTTAATTTATATATTTAAGTATTATTTATTTATTAATCATTAATAATATTTATTTTAATTTTTTCCCTTTTTTTGTATCTCTTGTGCCCTAAAATAGTGACTAGCCCAAAGTAGGCACTTTATCAATGCTAGTTGATTGACTGACTAGAGTAAACAGAAATTGTAAATAATGCACTATTTAGAAATGAAAAGCAGTTGAGTGTTACTTCTAAATTGGACATAACAGATGAGCCAGATAGAATTCTGTTTTATTTAGAACTAAAAGAGTCAGGAAGTCAGATCTGGAAGGGTCTTATGAAACCATCCAGTCAAATCCCACAGTTTTATAGATGAGGAAACTAAAGCCCAAGGAATTTAAGATTTGTCCAAAGTCACACAGCCAACTGGGGACAGATCCAGGATTAAATTAAGTTCTCTTGCCCTTTACTCCAGAGATCTTTTGATGAGCCATCATTATAAGAAACACTCAGAGGCATAGGAGTTACAGTTGGAAGGGACCTTAGAGGTCATCCAGACCAAACCCCTCATTTTACAGAGGAGGAGACGAAGAAGTTAATGGCTTTCCCAAAATCATACAGGGAGTCATTAGCAGAGACAAGACTCATTCCCAGGACCTCTGATTAAAAAGCCAGTTCCCATTCCACTCTACCACCTAGGTTCTCATGCTTTCCAAGTTGAAACTTCTATGAAGCATCCTGAAATGAACAAGAAGTAGACATCCTTATGAATTAAGATTTTTCATATCTCTGCTTTCTGAATCCCTTTTTTTTAGTCCAGAGGTTCCTTCAAAGTGAATATTAATTCTACTCTTTATATACATCCCTCAAGTGCCCAGTAAATTCTGTAGATGCTGTATACATTCTTGTTTATTTTTCCTTTGTCCAGTAAAATGAAATTCTCTAAAGCCTCAGCCCCAAGCAATTCAGACCATTTATAATCTTCTTTTGAGATGCAGATCTATAAAAGTGGCTCAAGGAATGTTTCTTTAGAATTGAGATCACATGGCGACTTAAATGACCAACCTGTAAAACTCTGAAATTGGTTGATGCAACCTGGGGGATTTACATGTCATAACTAGTGATGTTCTTTGTGATTTTTAGCCCATTGTTTAACTTCCTCTGTCTTATCATTACAGTATTAAAGAATCTCAGAGCTCAAAGTACCTTTGTGGTTGCCTTGTCCAAGCCATAACTGAATAAACATACCCAAAAATCGTTATCCAATCTTGGATGGAAGGCCTCCAGGGAAGAGAAATCCACTTGCTCCCAAAGCACTCCATTTTGGATTCCCTATTATTAGGAATCTGAGACAACAGGGTTGTGAAGCGAATGTCTGAGACCAGATTTGAAATCAGAAAGATGAGTCTTTCTGACTTCAGGCCCAGCATTCTATCCAATGTGCCACCTAGGTGCCCCTTCAATTATATTCCTCTGGCTTAACATCACAGTATTACAAAAACTCTGAATTGGAAGGAACCTTAGAGGCTGTTTTGTCCAAGCCATATTGAATAAATGCACCTCTAGAATATACCCAATAATGGTTATCTAGTCTTTGCTTTAAGACCTCAGAGAAGGGGAAAGTTCTTGTCCCATAATATCCCATTCTACTTATAAAAAGGTCCTATCATCAGAAAGCTTTTTTTTTTCTGACACTTCCATCCATTATCTACTTCTTCCTTCTAGAGTACAAGCAGACTAGTCCCTTCACTTGAAAGCAGTATGAAATACTTGAAAATAGCTATCATGTCCCCTTATGTCTCCTTAGTCTTGGTGGTCTATTAAAGACTTCTAAAAGTGTCTCAGCAATCACAATTGCACCTTTTTTCAGTAATTAACTGAGCCTGGTGACTTGAACTCATCAAGTGATGTTCTCTCATTATCCCTCTTCTTCTACAAGTATCAACTCTCCATTAGCCCTATTCCAGGATGTTTTTAATACAAAGTTCATTCTCCTTTGCAGAGACAGTAGGAACAAGAGAAAAGTAGAGTTTTGTCTTCTCCCTAAGGTCCATATTTGTCATCCAATCCACTTTGTTCAATGGTGATCATTCTTTGAGCTTCCATTTCCCCACATAGCTTAAAAAAGAAACTTTTCTGTCACCATTAGCTTCCCTTGCCATTCTCATACTATTCTGACTATTAGTCTTCATGGCTCAGTTCCTAGAGGATGATTATCCACTTTCATATTCATCCTCCATCACCCAAAATGATTTCCATATTCTGTGCATGTCCCACCCTGAAACCTATAATGTCCTGCTGATCCCAAGCCTTCCTCAAATTCTACCAAAACAATCTTCTTTATATGTACTATGCCAACACTTATACCCCTTGCCTGCATCTCCATCAGCTGCAGAACTCTAAATCACTCAATACCGATGGTCCTGGCCTGGACTAGCTTTGACCAAGCCACTCAGGGCAAAAGCCCAATACTTGCTTTCTGATTTCTATGGCCTCCTACACTTTCACCAGTACCAGTTACACCTAGAATAGGACTTACCTCTACTTCCCATATACAAGTGCCTTTTCCCATGTAAGTAAGTACCCCTATGCTTTGATAGGAATCCCATTCTACATGATGTGTAGTGAGCCTCCAAGGACCTCACAGAGTGCAAAATTATCACCTGACAAGTTCTTGGATCTCAAGAGAGGATCTTGAAGAGTCTAACTATATGCTTCCCTCAACAGACCTCTCTCTAACCACTGCCACTGAGTTACTGCTAGACTACTCAATTCCTAGCATCTATCTTCCATCCTCATTTCACATGATTCAAGCATTTTCTCCCTGATTATAACTGACTTTTTCCCTTCCACCTACAAAAATGCCCTAATTTCCCCTCATTAAATATCCCTCACTTGACCTTACCATTCTCATTAGTAGTTCCCTATAGCTTTCTTCTTTGCACTTAAACTTTTTAAGAAAGACATCTACATTCAATGCTTACATTTCCTTCTCAGTAGCTTTTAAATCCTTTAAAATATGGCTTTTGACCTCATTTATCTACATCTGCCTTTTCCATGGTTACCAATGATCTTTTAATTGCCAAATCTAATGATCTTTTCTTAAAATTCATCTTTCTTTACATGAATTTAGCATCTGACATTATGAAATACCTCCTCTGAGACACTCTTTCCTATCTGGGTTTTCATGGCACCATCTTGGTTCTCCTCCTATGTCTCTAGCCACTCCTTGTCAGTCTACTTTTCTTGTTCTTCATCCATGTCATTCCCATTTACTGTGAGTGTCTCTCAAGGCTCCTTTCTCTTTTCACTCTATACCACCTCACTTAGTGATCTCATCAACCTCCCATGGATTCAATTATCATCTCTATGCAGATTACTCCCAGATGATAACCTGACCTTGTATCTCTCCTGGATTACAGTCTTGCAAAATTTATGCTGGAAAATTGACTTTGGTACACCTCAAACTCAATTTCACAACATATCCAAAAAAAAAAAAACCCTCTAACTTTCCCAAAAAATCTTCTCTTTATTTGAACTCCCCAATTATTATTGAAGGCACCACTATTATCCCATTTACCCAGGTTGACAGCTTTGCCTCCTCATTCTCAATCATTATACATATACAATAAGTTGCCAAAACTTTTCATTTCTGTTTTCACAATATGTCTCATACGAGCACTCATTACTTCACTCACATAGCCACTGAGTCTTCTAATTTGTCTTCCTGTCTCCAATATCTCTCCACTTCAATCTATCCTTAAACCACCTGGCAAATGTGATTTTTCTAAAGGATTAGTTTGAACGTGTCACCTTTTTACTCAGTAAATTCTGGTAATACCCTATTATCAGTAGGATCAAATATAAAGTTCTCTGATGAGTATTTTAAAGTTACTTTATAACTCAATCTTTTCCCACATTAAACTTTAGTGTCATCCACATATTCTATAATCCAGAAACATTGGCCTACTTATTGTCCCCTGACACATGATGGTCATTTCCTATTTCTTTGCCTTTGTGCATATTGTCTCCTATACTTAGAATACCTTCCCTTCTTATTCTTACTTCTTAGTTTCTCCATCTTCCTTCCAGACTACTCAAATGAAATACCCTTCTGTAGAAATCCTTTCCTGGGCCTCCCAGCTAGTAGTGTTTCCCCTCTCAGATTACCTGTAGACATTTGTATTTACCACATTGTTGACATGTCATCTCTTCCAAGAAAATGCGAAAAGAAAATTCCTTTCTATGGATGCCCCTCCCCAACTCACCCCATGCATGCATATGTATTTATATGGATATATAATGGATATATGCAGTGTGTGTGAATGAAAATGAATGCTCCTTGAGTTTAGGAATTATCTTGCTGTAGCATTTGCTTCTCTAGAGCATAATACTATTTGTGGCACATAATTCATAATAAATATTCTCTCATTCCTTCTGTGGTCAAAGCAGCTCATTCCTTGGTGGTCAGATCTCTAAAGAGGACCATATCTGAATATAAACAGTCCATACATACAGTGTCTAGCAATGGAACCATACTTCAAGTTTCTTCAGGATGATAGGTTCATCTCTCCCACAAAGCTTGCTACTCCTCCATTGACATTACTTTGAGTCTCTGGAACTGCCTCTATGACACTAAGAAGCTTCAGAATAGAGGGTAACCTCTAGGAGCCCTTCTAATGTTAAATCTGGGGTCCTAGGAGCCAAAGATGCCATGATTTTAGTAGAGGGTTATATAAATATAAAACTCTAATATTAAATGTGCATGCTTAGCATTTTACACCGGCCAGCCCCAGGGGACTAAGATGTTAATGTTTCAAGAAGAACAGGAATCAATTGACAGGCATAGTCCATGGGCACCAAGTTCAAAGTCTGGCCAAAAATACTGTGTCAGAGGCTAAATTCCCCAGCACTTCCCATACATACCACAGAACAGCATGCCCAAGGGCCTCCCTCACTGACTCACTACATTTTCTTGGTTAACTTGACCATGTTCACAGTGGGAAGGAAAGGAAGAAAAGTTTCTGAGAAATTCTGCTGATGAAATTCATCAGCTCTACTTTTCTTCTTTCTAGACTCCAAATTTAAGGGATTTTTTAAAAAAATGGCTATATACTGAAACCTAAAGAAACAAAACATGAAGAAAGAGTTTTGGAATAAAGTAATAATAAATAGTCTTCTATCTACATCTCAGATCCAGGGCTTTAGATTCCCAAACCCAGGATTTCGAGCGAGAAAGAACTTTAATAAACATCTACACCAATACCTTCATTTTATAGATGAGAAAACTGAGGTCCAGAGAAGTAAAATAATTTCCTCCCACCAAGGTCACAGATGTAATAAGTATAATAGCACCAAGACTAGAACTCTCCTTTAGACTCCTGACTTGTTTTTTGTTTTTTTCCACAGGTCCCAATTAATATAAATAACAAAGCCCCTGAGGTGGTGGCATTCATATTATTCAAGTTCATATTATTTGAAGCTATAATTGTATGAAATATAGTCCTTGGTTCTAGCTCAATAAAAATATGTAGCCTGAATCTGAATATTAAAAGTACTTCAGAGGCTTTGCTATTCATACTAACCAGGACCTAGTTGTTCACCAAACTGGCTAGTGGGAAAATCAAAATAGAGTTTGGGTGCCATATTAAATGTCTATATATATATGTGTGTGTGTGTGTGTGTGTGTGTGTGTGTGTGTATGTACATATACACACATATACATATATATGATATGTATATATATAAACACATACACATATGTGTGTGTACTCACATACACATCTAAAGTCAAAATGGTGTTTGGGGGGTGATATTCAATGTACAAAGAAAGAATTTTTTAAACTCAAACATTTATTAAAGACCTACTACCCAGACCTTCTTCCAGAAATTCAGTCTATAAGGATGCTACATTCTACAGAAATAAATGTAACACAATGACAGTGTAGTGGAGAACAGGCCAATACCTTCAAAATTGGGAAAGAGAGAGATCATTTCAAATGGAGTGATTATGGAAGACTTTTTGGATGTGATATCTGAGCCCTGAAGGATATCCTTGAAGGATAGGGCAGAGTGTGGATTGAGGGGAATGAACTATTCTCTAAAGTCCCTTCTAGTTCTAAATCTATTTTCCTATGATCCTATGCCCTGGATTTGAATCCCAGTGCTGCTACTTAGTCCTTGAGTATTTCATCTTTCAAGGTCTCAATCTTCTCCTCCATGAAATGAAGACATAGGTCTATTATTGGAAACTAGGACCATCGAGGGTCTCTGACTCCAATTCTGGGATCATATAACTTACTGAGGAGACTCTTCTGAATGAACCTTTCCCCGACTTTCCTTTTAATCCATGACTTTCTTTCTTTCTTTCTTTCTTTTGACAACAGTTCAATCAGCGAAGGTAACTCAAAACAGGAATTTAACACTATTAAATCCACCTATAAGTTGAATGTAGAATCATACCACTGCTCAGAATTTGAAGAAAAAAACAGAATAGGCTAATGGGACTAAGTTATCTTCTTTCAAGTTCCAATCACATGTCAAGTGCAAGTGAGTACACATTTAAGACCCAAACTAAACTGTAAGATAAAGAGTGATGGATGAGGCAAATGTTTCACTGAAAAGAACCACATGTTGGAGCTCATTAATGTGAGTCAGCGAAATACTTAACGCTCTTGTGTTTGTTTTATGAAATACTAGCAAAGGATGCACCATCAGGAACACAACATGTAGCCTCTAACATCTGGGGATTCATCCCTAAGCTGGATTCAATGTGACTCAGCTTCTCATTAGTCTTAGATCCAGATTTGGCCTCCATGTTTTAAGAGGTAGGTGGAGAACCTGGAAAGGGTCCAGAGTAGATTCACCAGGGATAAAAGGGTAAAATGAGAGGACCTTTTAAAAAGGCTGAAGGAATTGTGTTCTTTAGTCTAAAAGGACAGCTGAATATGTTGATTTGTTAAGCTCCATTGCACTTCTTTGTTACAAGGGATGGTTGTATTAGGGAGATGTTGGGAAGTGACAGTGATGTAAAAGAAAGGAATAACAGTAAAAAAAATGAAAACTAAACCAAGTCCAAAAAGACAGAAATTTCTGCTAGGAAAAAAAGAAAAAGATAACACAAAAGATAATAGAATCTCACTTAATTTGGAGTCCATAAATTTGGTTTTATAATATTTTGATAACTTTTTCAATATAACTATTTTCCTTGGCAATCTTGTGTAGCTTTTTTATGCATTAAAATATTTTGAGGAGTCCATAGCATTTACCAGACTGACAAAGGGATTCGTGACCCAAAAAAATTTAAGAGCCCCAGCTTGAACCAGAAGGGACTGTAGATTCCATCCAATCCAATACTCTTATTTCATAGGTAAAGAAATTAAGGCCCAGAAAGATTAAGTCACTTGGTATCATTGAATCATAGTATTTGAGAGATGGAAGGGATTTCAGTGACCATTTCGTGCAAATCATTCACAAAAGAAATCCCCTCTCTAATATATGCACAAGTGGTCATCTGGCCTTCTCTTAAAGATCTCTAAGGAAGAGACACTTGTCACCTCTCTAGGTAGCCTATTCCAATTTCATGTACCTCTAATTTCAAGGAAAGTTTTTCCTTGATCTTTCTCTTTATAATTTCCATTCAAGATTCTTGCTTCTTCCCTATGGAGAAAATAAGTAAAACTAGTCCCTTGCAACTCCCACTTGAAAGCATTTCCAATATTTGAAAACAGTTATGTATCTATGAATCATCATTTTTTCCACTAGACCCATTCCATTCTCCATGACCTGTCAAAAGCCACTACTAGTACCTCAACTATCATAATTATCTATGCATTCAGTACCTTAAGATGCTACTTAGTTAGACTTGATTCTGTCCTCTGCTCCAAACAAAATGTCTAGTCCCTTCTCCACATGACAGCCCTTCAGATAGTTGAAAAAGTTATCATGTATATAAATCAAGTCTTCCCTTTTTGTAGGGTATTCCCATTCTTCCAACTGCTTCTCATAGTGATGGTATGGACCTACAGACCTTCAGCATCCTGGATACCCTCTTCACCAGATTATTAATGTCTTCCTTAAACTGTTGTAGTCAGAGCAGAGCATAGAACTTCAGATGAAGTGTGGATATGGCACAGGGTAATAATCACCTCTCTATTCTTAGAAGTTTTTCCCTTTATAATGTGGCTCAAGATCACCTTGACTTTTTTGGCTGGTATATCCTATTAATGACTGGTATTGAGATTGAAGTCCACTGAAAATTCTTTATCTTTTTCCCTCCCATCTTAAACTTGTAAAGTGGATTGTTTATACTCGATGCAAGACTGAATGAACATTTATCCCTATTGAATTTCATTTTGTGAAAATAATTCCAGTACTTAACACCATGTTAGTGGAGAACATGGAGAGAGATATGTTAGGTAATAATACAATCATATGAATTTGGAATAGATTTCATTCAAAGAATATTTATTAATGGTTCAAAATGGCAGATGGTTGCCAGTGGAGCATCCTCAGGATCCATGCTTGATTTTGTACTGTTAAATATTTTGATTCATGGCTTGGATAAAGATAAAGATTGTATGTTCATAAATTTGCAGACAAGAAGAAGCTGGGAGGGGAAACTAATACGGTGGATTAAATAATCAGAATCCAAAAGAATCCTGAGAGGCCAGAACAGATGTGTCAAACTCTCAGTCATTTGGCTGCTAAGCCACTCTTTTGAAGGGGGCCAAGTTAGACTAAAATCAAATTGGGAAACATTTAACAAGATAAACAAAAATGAAATCCAACATAGTTGTAAATGCTTAATAAATATCTATTGATTGATCTAGCCCAGTAGTGTTGAACTCAGTTAGAAATGGATCTCTGAAATAAGAAGGGAATGAGAGGGGGGGTAGAGAGGGAAATAAAATAAAGGTGGAAATTAGGGGGACTAATTAAAAACAAAACAGCAATATAGAAGGAAATAATGAAAGAAGAAAGGGCAGGAATAGGAGTGGAAATCAAAATGCTGGGAAATACACAGCTGGTAAACATAACTCTGAATATGAATTAAATGAACTCACCCATAAAACGCAAGTGAATAGCAGAGTGTATTAGAAACCAAAACCCTAACATATGCTGTCTACAAGAAACACACATGAGGAAGGTAGACACACATAGAGTAAAAGTAAGAGAATGGAGCCAAAACTATTGGGCATCAACTGAGAAAAAGAAGGCAGGCATCTCAATCATGATATTGGACAAAGCCAAAGTAAGAATAAATGTAGTCAAAAGAGATAGGGAAGGTAATTACATCCTGATAAAAGGCGTATAGACAATGAGGAAATATCAGCACTCAACATGTATGCACCAAATGGCATAGCATCCAAATTTCTAAAGGATAAACTAGTGGAGCAAGGATGCAATAGATAGAAAAACTGTACTAGTGGGATACCTGAAACTTCCTCTATCAGAACTAGATAAATCAAACCAAAAAATAAATAAGAAAGAGGTAAGAGAAGTGAATTAAATCTTAGAAAAATTAGAGTTAGTAGATATGTATAGAAAAATAAATAGGGACAAAAAGGAATACACCTTCTTTTCAGCAGCACAGGATATATTCACAAAGATTGACCATGTACTGGGGCACAAAAATATTGCAAACTAGTGCAAAAGAGCAGAAATAATAAATGCAACCTTATCAGATCACAATGCAATGAAAATAATAATTAGTAAAGTTACATGGAGAGGAAAATCAAAAGTTAAATGGAAATTAAACAATATAATTCTCCAAAATCAGTTAAAGAACCAATCATAGAAACAATTAATAATTTCACTGAAGAAAATGAGAATGATGAGACATCCTTTCAAAATCTATGGGAAGCAGCCAAAGCAGTACTCAGGGGGATATTTATATCCTTGAATTCCTATATTAACAAATTAGGGAGGGCAGAGGTCAATGAATTGGGCATGCAAATTAAAAAACTAGAAAGTGAACAAATTAAAAATCCTCAGATGAAAACTAAATTAGAGATTTTAAAAATCAAAAGAGAAATTAATAAAATTGAAAGCCAAAGAACTATTGATTTAATAAATAAGATGAAAAGCTGGTACTTTGAGAAAACAAATAAAATATACAAAGTACTGGTCAATCTAATTTAAAAAAGGAAAGAGGAAAACCAAGTTGACAGTATCCAAGGTGAAAAAGGGAGACCTTACCTCTAATGAAGAGGAAATTAAGGCAATCATTTAAAACTATTATGCCCAATTATTATGCAATAAATATTACAATATAGGTGATATGGATGACTATTTACAAAAATATAAATTGCCCAGATTAACAGAGGAAGAAATAGAATATCTAAACAACCCCATATCAGAAAAAGAAATTGAACAAGCGATCAAAGAACTCCCTAAGAAAAAATCCCCAGGACGAGATGGATTCACAAATGAATTCTATCAAACATTCAAAGAACAACTAATCCCAATATTATACAAACTATTTGACAGAATAAACAAAGGAGGAGTTCTACCAAATTCCTTTTACAACATTAATATGGTACTGATTCCAAAGACAGGGAGGTCACAAACAGAGAAAGAAAACTACAGACCAATCTTCCTAATGAACATAGATGCAAAAATCTTAAATAGAATACTAGCAAAAAGACTCCAGCAAGTGATCACAAGGACTATTCATTATTACCAGGTAGGATTTATACCAGGAATGCAAGGATGGTTCAATATTGGGAAAACTATCCACATAATTGTCCATATTAACAAGCAAACTGACAAAAATTGCATCATTATTTCAATAGATGCAGAAAAAGCCTTTGACAAAATACAATGCTCATTCCTATTGAAAACACTAGAAAGCATAGGAATAGAAGGGTCTTTCCTAAAAATAACAAACAGTATATATCTATATCTATATCTATATCTATATCTATATCTATACCTATATCTATATCTATATCTATATCAGCAAACATCATCTGCAATGGGGATATACTAGAAGCCTTCCCAATAAGATCAGGAGTGAAACAAGGATGCCCATTATCACCTCTATTATTTAACATTGTACTAGAAACACTAGCAGTAGCAATTAGAGAAGGAAAAGAAATTGATGGTATTAAAATTGGCAATGAGGATATCAAGCAATCACTCTTTGCAGATGATATAATGGTCTACTTAAAGAATCCTAGAGAATCAACTAAAAAGCTAGTCAAAATAATTGACATCTTTAACAAAGTTGCAGGATACAAAATAAACCCACATAAGTCATCAGCATTTTTATATATTTCCAACACATCTCAGCAGCAAGAACTAGAAAGAGAAATTCCATTTAAAATCACCCTAGACAATAGACAATAGACACCTAGACTCCTGGAAAATAGCAGAAAATGACAAATCCGGAATTTGAGCCCATGTTATGTGACTCTAAACTCAATCTCTTTCAGCACTACTGTTAAGTACCTTCAATTATGATATAAAACAGTTGACATGTGGCTTGATTGAATTGTCCCATACCATAGGACAAATGATGTCCTTGTAATTCCAACTAAGCTGGGAACCTTTGTCTCTTTCAATGAGAATGCAAGGTAATCTTAGGGCCACAGACATGGTAATCCATTAAACCAAGTCCTATTTTGTTCTCTTCCCTCTCAGCCAGTGATTCTTCATGCAAGGCTCTGCAAACAGCATTGGAAGAGAGAGTATGTCAGTTTTCCACCAGCAACTTCCACCAAGGCACAAGCACACAAGTTTAAAGAGACCTTTTCATCATCCTTGAAAGAGACAATAAGAGCCTTGTACAACATGATTATTAGCTTATGGTCCAGATGTTCATCCTGTCTCTCAAAACTATGTTGATAAAAGGGCTCCACTATTATGGGTTGCTTTAAGGTCTTCCAGCTGTTTCATCTCTCTAGAGAAGGCAAAGTCAGAAAAAATAGAATGACTTGTCACATTATATATGATTGATAGATAGATAGATAGATAGATAGATAGATAGACAGATAGATAGATAGATAGACAGAGACAGAGAAACAGAGAGAAAGGTAGAGAGATTAGATTGATAGACAGATAGACAGATAGATAGATAGATAGACAGATAGACAGAGACAGAGAAAGAGAGAGAAAGGTAGAGAGATAGATTAGATTGATAGACAGACAGACAGACAGATAGATAGATAGATAGATAGATAGATAGATAGATAGATAGATAGATAGATGGATAGATAGATAGATAGATGGGTAGATGAATGGATGGATGAATGGATGAATAGACAGATGGAAAAATGGATAGATACATAGATACATACATAGATATATAGATACATAGAGAGAGAAAGAGATAGATGAATTATTGAGAGATAATGATACATGAAAGATTGTAAAGAGATAGATGATAGATCAAAAAATAGATAGTAGGTAGATAAATAGATAGAATGAACACTTATTAAGCCCTTAATATGTGTCAGGTACTAAACTAAGCACTAAGAAAACAAGAAGATTCCTATCCTCAAGGAGCTTACGCTCTAGTGACGGAAGACAACAACTAAAGGAGTGCTACAAGGGGTAAGGTAAGGAAGGCAGCTGGGGTAGGGATAGAGAAGCTAGAAGAGGAGACAATTTGAGGGAAGCATGTGAGAGGCAAGAAAAAAAATTCTTCATGTAGAGATTAAATTTTTCCAGAAAGAATTCATAGGTCTTTGAATCTTGAGAAAATCATAAGGAACTCATAAGCTCCTATCTATCTGAGCTTGTATAAACAGAAGCCTGAACAGAGGCAGGGACCTAGATTATATGGTCCTGTGCAGCTCTATACTCAATGGGGCCTATGGACAGAGCTGGAAAACTCCTAGAGAAAGAGATCTTGGTTCAAAAAAAGGTATCCAGTTTTGCATGTTTGTCTTATTTATCTAGTTCAACAACTGGACCCAAGCCATATTACCATTAACAACTAACAAAACCTTTTTTTTTTAAATAATATTTTATTTGATCATATCCAAGCATTATTCATTAAAGACAAAGATCATTTTCTTTTCCTCCCCCCATCAAACCCCATAGCCGACACGTTATTCCACTGGGTATCACATGTGTTTTTGATTCAAACCCATTGTCATGTTGTTAGTATTTGCATTAGAGTGTTCATTTAGAGTCTCTCCTCTGTCATGTCCCCTCAACTTCTGTAGTCAGTCAGTTGCTTTTCCTCGGTGTTTCTACTCCCACAGTTTGTCCTCTGCATATGAATAGTGTTTTTCTCCTAGATCCCTGCAAATTGTTTAGGGACATTACATTGCCACTAATGGAGAAGTCCATTACATTCGATTGTACCACAGTGTATCAGTCTCTGTGTATAATGATTTCCTGGTTCTGCTCCTCTCACTCTGCATCACTTCCTAGAGGTTGTTCCAGTCTCCATGGAATTCCTCTACTTTATTATTCCTTTTAGCACAATTGTATTCCATCACCAACATATACCACAATTTGTTCAGCCATTCCCCAATTGATGGGCATCCCCTCATTTTCCAATTTTTGGCCACCACAAAGAGCGCAACTATGAATATTCTTGTACATGTCTTTTTCCCCATTATCTCTTTGGGGTACAAACCCAGCAGTGCTATGGCTGGATCAAAGGGCAGACTTTCCTTTATCGCCCTTTGGGCATAGTTCCAAATTGCCCTCCAGAATGGTTGGATCAGTTCACAACTCCACCAGCAATGAATTAATGTCCCAGCTTTGCCACATCCCCTCCAACATTCATTACTTTCCTTTGCTATCATGTTAGCCAATCTGCTAGGTGTGAGGTGATACCTCAGAGTTGAACAAAACCTTTTTTAAGAAAATATAAATCACAGAAGTTTGTGTCCTGTGAGCCAGAAAGTTGGAGGGTATCAATTAGTTGCCTGGACATACTTCATTGAAATAATGACACTAAAAAGCTGTACCAGAAATTCTCTGGGTGTCTAAAGCTGATTGGGTGCCTATATCACTCCTGGCTTGTATTACTTTATTTGCCCAAATGTAGAATGGAAAGGGAGGGGAGAAATCATATAGATGTGGAGGTGAAATTCCCCAGGAATACTTTGTTTTGGCAGAAATATGGATTCTAAACATCTTTCAAGTTTGTTTTTAATCTCTGATTGAGACATATTTCTTAACTCGTGTTTTACTGCACTCCACTTTCCTCATACCTAAACTAATGATAATTCAATTTACTGTATCTTTCTGCCTATAGCCCTTCCCCATTATAGTGCTACCATATCTAACAGTTTCCTAGTCATGTCTACTGACTTAGTGCTTAAAGACTGTAGTATGATTTCTGTTTCTCTTACCTTCATTTCAGGCAAAGCAACTCTAAACATTATCATATTGAGATGCATCCACCAGGAACCACTACAATTCAACCTTGCTTCATTCTTCAATTTGTCTTCTTTCTCTTCTCTCTTCACTCTTCTTGTTTTCTGCCAACCCATCCATTCTAATGGTTGAATCCTGGTCCCTTTTAACCCAGGGATTCCAACTGCCTTCTCTTCTACATTCCTTCTTTCTCTTTCTCTCTCATCCAAAGTGATAGCTGCTCTTTTGCCCGTCTAGAACACCCTTCCCTCATTCCAATCCCCATCAGAGGACCATGCTGCTTAATGTCACTGATCAAAGGTAATACAATGATTCAAAGGTAGAGATAGAATTGGAGAAAATAAGCCAGCATCGGGGAGATTTTTATTTTATTAACAGGACATCCTAGGGACTTTGAGACAAAGGGGGGAACTGTTGCTCATGAGATTCCATTTCCAAAAAGTCCAGTCCAGTTCAACTTTACTTTCTAAAAAATTATTGGAAAAGTTTCCAAACTTTCAATCAAATACTCTCTTCCATGGGATGGGAAAGGGGGAGATAAAGAATTTTGTGTACCTGACACCCCCCATTCTAATAGCATCATATTACCCACTCATTATTGACTTATGCAGTTGTTGTTGTAGTTAACCACATGGAAACTCACAGGCAAGAGCCCTTTAGAGTTTGTTGGGGTTTTTTTCAATCAGTGACCTATTATAATATACAGTATAATGAGCAATACAAATGCCCTTTGGAACATCACACCAGAACTCATTAGGAGCCAAAACAGTATCTTTCTTGGGAATCACTGGCCATGGTGTTATGAGATGATGGCCAGGTAAGTAATCACTGGCTTTTGGCTGTCCCCAGTGTAATTGCCCTCCTATCTGGGAGGTCAAGGTGAGATCTTCCATGAAGCTTCTGCAAGAGGAGTTTCAATGGAGGCTAACTGAAGCTTGGCCCCAGAGCAAAACCTCTCACTTTTAATCTCCCAAGTCAGTCATCAACAATCAGCGGGTGAGAAACGCTATTACATCATAGAATCCTAATGTTGGGAGAGACATTAGAGGTACACTTGTTTGGTTGCCACAGGCATAACATCTGAAGGAAATACAGGGGACTGAGCTAGAGAAGAGAAGACTTTGGAGACAAGAATTGGTGTATTTGAAGGCTACCTAAATAATAATCAGAAAATATAACCCTTTTAGACTTTCAAGGCATTTTATAAATATTATCTCATTTTGTCCTCACAAAAACTCAAGGAGGTGGGTGCTATTATCATCCCTATTTTACAAACGAGGAAAGTAAGGCAGGCAGAGGTTAAGTGACTTGCCTGGAGTCACACAGCTAGTTAGCATCAGAGGCAATATTTGAACTCATGTCTTCCTGAATCAGGTTCACCCTTCTATCCATCGTACCACCTAGATGCCACATGAAAGAGGGTCAATATTTGCTTCTCTTGGCTGTGGAAGGAAAAACTAGGTACAGTGACTAAAAGTGGCAAAGATCCAGACGTCAGTGCAATAAAAGGAATATACTAGATAGCCATCAGAACTGTCTGAAAAGACCACATCACCACCTCTACCACCCATTTTCCTTTTCTCCATCACCACCCTTAAGTTGTAGTGGCTCCAGATTACCTCTGTTTGAATGAATGAATGAAACTTTATTTTATTATATATATATAATATTATTATTAAGTGCTTAGCTTACTCTGTGAAAAGCAGTGTGCTAAGTGCTGCAAATGTGAACAGAAAAGTCATATAGATGGTGGTGATTTAACTCATCTCCTTAATAACTTTTTTATCCTTTACCAACTCTACGCCTCTCCAAGCAACAGTGCCCTCTCCACCATCCCAATCATTGGTTTTGCACTGACTTTCCCCATGCCCTGAATGATGACCTCTCATCTCCATCATTTATTTCCTCTGCTTTCCTTCAAGACTCAGCTCAAATTCTACCTTCTGCGGGAGACCTTTCCCAATCCTTCTTTGGAACTGGTTCTGATCTACTCTTTATCTATCTTTAAAAAATCCCTTATCTTCCTTTTTAGAATCAATATTATTTGTTCCAAGGCATGCAATGGGGTTAAGTGCCTTGCTCAGGGTCACACAACTAAGGAGTATCTGATGTCAGATTTGAACCTAGGACCTCCCATATCTAGACCTATTCACCAAGCCACCTAGCTGCTCCCCCTCTGTATATATCTCAAATAGACAAAACAATCTGCACACTGTCTCCTCCATTTGAATGTAAGGTTCTTGCAGTCAAGAACAATGTTTTTGTCTTTATTTGTAGCCTCCTAATGCTTAGCACAGCACCTGGGGCATAGAAAATGCTTCATAAATCTTTGTTGATTCACTGAATCTAGAACTGTAGTAGGTTGTTATGGAAAGTAATAAGTTTTCTTTTACTGGAGCTATACAAGTGGAGACTGTTGACTATTTGTCAAGGATGCTGTGAGCAAGATTTGTATATTGTGGGCCACTAGGTAGAACAATGAAGAAAGTGCCATGCCTGGAGTTGGTAGGACCAAGGTTCAAATTTGGTCAGACATTTCCAAGCTGTGTACCCCTGGGCAAACCACTTAAGCCCAATTGCCTAGCCCTTGCTACTCTTCTGTCTTAGAATCAATGCTGAGAACAATGATAAGGAATTTTTTAAAAAGTATATTGGGTAGGAGCAGAGAGTTGAATGGGATGACCTCTTAGGTCAATCAGGAACTCTAGGTTCTATGATTTGAGGACTTCAGCAGGATTTTTCCCACTTCTGTCATTTAATGAGAGTCTTTGTCATATGTAAGAGAGTTTACAGACTTTCAGTGAATTCAAACAAAAGGATTATGTTGATTAAACTGGCAAAATAACTTCTTGCGCTTGGATTCTTTGGCCTTTCAAAATAGAGAATATATGTACAAAACTAAGATAGTGATGATCCAAACCCTTGGATGAGTGAATAGCATGTGAGTTTAAGGAATGACTTAAACCTTGACGTATGATGTATTTAAGTTTGTCAAACAAACTAAACTCTGTTCAAAAGTTAAATTCAATTTAGAGGCTTTCCAAAATTCAGCTGAAGTTGTGGAAGTAACATGAAAAGCCAACTTCTTCCCATGTCATTTGCAAATTTAATTCCACAATGCATGAAGCTTCTTCCAAATGATTGTGTAACACTGAAATCCAACAAAGTTGAAAATGAGGATACTCTCTGTTGTTGTTTCAACCTAAAGTCATTTCTAGGCAACCTCAGGACAAACTGAAAGTCACTCACTGGAACAAAGGATAATTCTCCTAGTTGTATGGCCTGAACTTTAAGGTCTTCAAAGATTGACACTTATTTGGAATTTTTAAAAAGCAGCTCTGAAAAAATGTTGTAATTCCAAAACACTGCCACATGTCATCCTTACTCAAACATTCAAGGCTCTCCATGATCTCAAATAATTTTCTCAAGGGACTGTTTGACCACTTAACTCCCTTGCTTTGGCATCTTCATTGTTTCTGTTTTCTCTAGTAGAGTTCAGAATCCTCAGCCAGGTATTTGGAGCTTCCTGCCATCTTGTTTCAACTTAGCTTTTAGCCTTGTTTCACACTTTACCCGTCCAAATGCCCAAATGTTCCAGTTAAATTGTTCCCCATACTCCATGTTCCATCTTCCATTTCTGTGTCATTGAACACAATTGTCCTCCATGCCTGAAAAGCTCTCCTTTCTCACCCTTACATCTTAGAATGCTTCCTACAAGAGCTACCTCCTACTGAAATCCCGTTCTAATTACCCTCCTACCCATCCTCAATTCTTAGTGCTTTCTCCCTCCTCCAAATGCCTTGTATTTACCGTGCACAGGCTGTGGGACCTGTCAATTGTTGATGCCTCATAAAGTTCTAATGAATAGACTTGGTACCTAGGAGATTACCCTGTTCAGAACAAAGCATCTCAGACTATATACTCACACAGTTCCCAGAAGGAATTGTAAAGGACAGAAACTTATGTTAGAAGTAGGAATTGTATCCATTTCCCCCTTCATTGTCATGGAAGCCAAGAAAGGGGAGATTTGAAAAGGCAGTGGTCCACAGTGTCAAATGCTTTAGAGAGATTAAAAATTGAGGCTATTGGATCTGGCAAATGGGAGGTCATTAGAAACTTTCCAGACAGCAATTTTACTCAAATTATAGAAGTTGAAACCAGCTTGTAGGAGGGTGTAAATGATGAGGCAATAAATGTAGATATACTATATTTTTAGAAGTTTGGCAGCAAAAAGAGAGACATATAGACACAAAGAAGGAAAGTTAGAGACTTTAGAGGCAGACAGAGAGAGAGAGAGAGAGAGAGAGAGAGAGAGAGAGAGAGAGAGAGAGAGAGAGAGAGGGAGAGAGAGAGAGAGATGCAGAGACAAACAGAGAAATAGAAAGACAGAGATGTAGAGAAAGTCATACAGACAGACAGAGAGATGATGGTAGCTTGGCTCATTATGAGGTCAAAGTGAGGTTTATTTTAGGACAGGAAAGACTTGCATATATTCATAAGAAGAGAAAGGCCAGGAAGAGGGACCAATAAAAGAAGCAACATATAGTCATGTTCACCAGTTAATGTGAAGAAACACAATGCAGAGAGCAAGGGAGGGATTAAAATCTTAGAAAGGAGTCCTTGAAACTGGAAGGTACATAAGTTGGGGGATTTCACTTCTTAGGAATAGCCTTGACTAAGGAAGAGTTGAAGATATTTGCTGAAACAGAAGGGGATGTGATTCAGAAGATGGAGGGAAAGGTTTGGAATAACTACTTTGGGGTATCAACAAGGGAAGAATAAAGGGATTGACAAATTGAAGACCCCACTACAATCTGATAGCTTCAATCAGTTGATCAACAAGCATTTATTAAGCCTTCTATATGCCAAGTACCATACATCATAGCATAATAGAATTCAAGATGAAAGCATCCTTAGGTGCCATTAAGTCCAATTCCTTCATTTTACATATGAAGAAACTGAGACCCATAGAGGTTAAATGCTTTCCTAGGCTCAGTAAGAGTCTATAACAGGATATGAACTAAGGAACTCCAGACTCCAAATCCACCTTATTAGCCACAGTACCACCTACTTGTCTCAGCCACTTCCTAGCAAAACCATAAATGGAATAGTTCCTGCCTTCAAAGAGCTTATCTGTCATGGGGTGGGGAGCAAGTGGAGAGAGTGTACCCATTTAAGTATATGCAAAATAAAGGCACATAAAGAGAGCCGGAAGTTCTTCTGGACCAAATTAGTGCAACTGCAGCAGCATTCAATAGTCATAGGAGTAGAGGAAAAAAGCAGATGGTGGAAGTGACTCCGGATTGGGAATTGTTGAGTCAGAAAGAGCAGAATGTCAAAGGAGTTTTGGGAAAGCTCATGTGAGTATCATTGAAATGGATGACCACAGAGTCTAGACTACTAACTAGAGAAATAGTACAGATTGGAAGAGGTTGATGGCTTTGGGAAAGGTTGGAGGAAAGCAATGAAGGTGCAGGTCAGGTTCAATAAGAGTGAGGGAGAGAGAGAGTACCAGGGATAAGGGGTCATCTTCCAAGGGAAAGCATGGAGGAAAGGCACATCTACCTCTAGATTTCTCTCCAGCAGATTCCTATTCAGTGGGTACTCCTCAACTATGACTCATTAAAGAAATGTTTCAGATTTGTCTAATATATTAGCTAGTGAAAGTACACTTGTCAAACACAACACTGTGGGGAAGAGTTTTTAGGAGCCAGATTACTTTAAAGGGCAAAGATTTTTTTTCATTAAATCAAAAAGAAGAGCTGCATTTGGAGCTAAGTGATTTCCATAAACTACAAGAATAATGAGGAAGGCCCAATAAACAACAGTATTTTGAACACCAAATTACAATGAATAAATAAATGACCTTCCCAAGGGAAATCTGCCTGCTTTGAAATTTTAGCAAATAGAGTTATAATTGCCAGATTTCTTTATTTATGGAAAACTGAGCTTCATTAAAATTGAACTTGCCAGCTATCTACATGGGTAACAGGGATCTTCGTGAATATGGAAATTCAATAATTAGTATGTTAACTATTCATTAAAACCCAGGGACAGCAAAAAAATAATATATCAACTTAGTCCTAAATTATACAAACATAAAAACTATCCATTATTTATTATCAGAGTACTGTCCTCTGGAAGGGCAACAGGACAGTTTGTTATGATATGAGTCCAGGATTGGAAGTTGGAGGTTAATTAATACAAAGTTTTGAGTCTTCTCACAAAGACACTCGCTCTTTCCTCCACCCCCTCCCCAGTCCCTACCTCCCTTGCGTCCCTCCTAAACTTGGATGCAAATTCTTTGTCAGATATGGAAAGAGTCCAAATTCCCTGGAGCCTTCCAGGCAAGGATTGGCCTAAAATGGGGCCAGTTCTTCAAAAAGCCCACACCCAAGGCTGATGGGATGCAGGACTGGACCCAGGTTGAGCATGATGAATAAACGCTCTTCCCAGTGACAAGTATCATAATAATATTATGTCATAATTAAGTGATATAGACAAGAGCCTTCTTATCTGCCAACAATGCAAATGGGGATTTTATACATGCTAATATAATGAGGTAGAGAATCCCCTCCAGAGGCAGGAAGAACTCTGTGGAAGCTTTAAAGGTTGTATAGAGTGAGACAAAGGTTGGGAAAAAGTCCAGTGTCTGATACATAATGGCTGGGTCATTTAGGTAAATCACTTATGACTCAAGTAGCTCTAAAACTTTAAGTTGCAGAGTAAGGACTGACTTTTTTTTGCTCAGGTGGAGTTTCTTTTACCAATTGGAGTTTCCTCTTGGAGCAGCAAGGCGACATAAGTGTAGAGTGCAGAGTCTGAATTCAGGAAGACCTGAGTTCAAATTCAGACTCGGATACTTATTAGCTATGTGAATCTGGGCAAGTCACTTCACCCTGTTTGCTTCAGTTTCCTTATCTGACAAAAGGGCTGGAGAAGGAAATGGCCAACTACTCTTGTCTTTGTCAAGAAAACCCCAAGGAGGGTCAAGAAGAATTGTACATGACTGACTGAACAACAATAGCCAATGCTTCAGTTTCCTCATCCGACAAAAGAGCTGGAGAAGGAAATGCCAAGAAAGCCCCAAAGAGGGTCAGGAAGAATTGTACACGACTGAAATGACTGAACAACAATAGCTATCAGTAAAACTGCAGGTGCAATACCAGCCCCTACCCCCCAAAAATAATTGGGATGAGCCAGAATGAACCAAGAAGAGATAGAACCATGGTGTCAGAGACAACTTGGGATCCCTATGGCTCTGGGATGGAAAGTTGAACCAAGGGTTATAGCAGAAAGCTAGGGAAAGAAAGAAAGGAGAAATTCAATCTTTGGGGCTTAGAGGAGGGCAGAAGGTGGTACTTGTATATGGAATCCAGGGGGGATAAAGCAACTGGCTCAGGTCTTTGGGGAACTCTAGGGAAAAACATTTAAATTTCAGTCTGATGGTTGTGTTTACTAGCAGAAGGAAAAAAAAAACACCCATTGCTTTCTTTTAGGACTAAAAGTCAGAGAAGTAAGGAAATAAACATTTATGAAGCACCTTTTCTGTGCTAGGTACTGTGCTACATGTTTTACAAATATTGTCTCATTTGGTCTTTACAAATAACCTGGTGAGGTAATTGCTATTATCATTCTCATTTTACAGTTGAGAAAAACTGAGGCAGATTTGCCCAGAGATATTCACCTAATAAGTATCTGAGGCCAGATTATACTCAGGACTTCTTGACTCCAGATCCAGTGCTCTATTGCAAGACCAGGCAGAAAGATCAACTGTCTTGTGAGTAGAAGTAAGGAACCAAGATGAGAAGCCAGAAATATATGTTACTCTGAACAAAGGTCTACTCTGAGATGACATCAATCCTGTTTCCTTCCCTATATGATTGGTTGATTGGCTGGTTATCCTTCACACTCAAAGAGTACCAAAATGGCATCACTACGTCAGGGACAATGTACCGTGTGTCAGACTGTTGTTGCCTGCATATGAGGGAAAGCTGGAGTAACAGGAGAATTTCTGGGTTGGTTCAGTGACAATTCAACAAAAATGAATTAAAGGTCTTATTCAATCTACCTGAATCTGTCCTATTCACTGCAGAAATAAACCCAAGTGTGAGTGAGGGGGTGGGAACAGGAAGATATAACATCCTCACAAGTAATTATGTAAGTGAATTATAGAAAGGCAAATTCGTTAACATCTGGGTCAGGCATGAATTCAAGGAAGTCTTCATGGACCTGCCACCTCATTTGAGCATTGAAGGAAGACACATAAATTATGGAGCCAAAAGATGGAGGAAGGCAAGAGAGGAACTGCTCTCCTGAGTCTGATACTGACCAATAAGAAGGAGATGATTGTTGAAGTAGAACTGATGAAACTCTTTGAGGGGAAGAAGCCACTCCATCTTAAATTTGAGAAGCTAAGGATGGACATCTAATAGGTGCTCATTTGGGGCAAATGGATTTCAGAGGTTTCAGAGAAAGTAAAAGTTATGATTAAGGGAAATGGATTTTAGAGGGTTCAAATAAAGGAAAAGTTATGATGACA
The DNA here is from genome assembly GCF_027887165.1 of Monodelphis domestica. NCBI lineage: Eukaryota > Metazoa > Chordata > Mammalia > Didelphimorphia > Didelphidae > Monodelphis > Monodelphis domestica. Next base: position 276,461,984 of record NC_077231.1, read on the forward strand.
TGGACAAAAATTGTACAGAAGAGATCAGTGCAGGAAGGCTAGAAAATCCTTGAGAATAAAATTCTGACATGAACATAAATAAGGAAGGAATATGGAAACCTATTTGGGGACAGCTAGATGCTTCAGTGTCAGTGTGCTGGGACTGGAGTCAGAAAGACACAAATTCAAATCCTGCCTTGAATATTTTCAACCTTTACAATACTGGAGAAGTCATTTCACCTTGGCCAGTTTGTTTGGGTGAAATGATGGAGCTGGACTTAATAGCTTCTCAGGCCTCTTCTAGTTCTGAATCTATGCTTCTGTAATCTAAAAAAGTACACATGTATACATATATGCATATAAAATTCATAAACAAACTTGGATTTTTAAAAGGTGTCTATAGAATATCAAGAACCAGAAATGGGAAACTAGCTCAAAAGTAGGACCCTGAAAGAATAAAGTCAAAAGTAATAAGCCTCAAACAAAACTGAGGTTGGAGACAAATACTAAAGACAACAAAAAGGTTTTCTTTTTTCTTTTTTAAAGCTAGACATTGCTCTTATAGCTTTAAAATTCACTAAGGCTTTTGGGACAATCTGTATTAGGTAAAAGAGAAATGAAAAAGAGGAGGTAACTGTTGATCAGGACAGGGGAACAATGATGAGAAACTATGGAAAGAAGGAAAAAATACTCAGCTTTTGCCTTTTGTTCTCTGTCAAGGAATGGAAAATACAAAACAATAAAAGGATATTAGAGACTTAAAAGATTGTCTGGGGTCACCAGGCCCTGATGAACTCAATCTTAGGATACTCTAGTCAATCAATAATATGTATTACGGAACCTCCTATGTGCCAGGAACTGTACTAAATGCTAGAGATACAAAAGAAGTCAAAACTCCTGTCCTCAAGGAGCTTACAATTTAATGGGGAAGACAATATGCAAACAAATATATACAAAGAAAGCAAAATATAGGATAAATGGGAAATAATTAAGAAAGAGAAGGCACTGGAATTAAGAGGGGAGTTAGGGAAGGTAGGACTTTAGCTGGGATTTAAAGGTAGTGATGGGAGGGGGTTTTGGGGTCCGGGGGGGTCAGTAGTCAGAGTTGGGAAAAAGAGCATTCCAGACATAAAGGACAGCCAGACAATGCCTGGAGCTGAGAGATGGAGTGATTTGTTTGTAGAATAGCCAAGAAGTCATGGACCTGGATCTAAAAATATAGCAATTTGGGATTGCTGAACCACTATCAATGATCCTTGATAGATCATCGTTAAAAAAAAGGACAAGTGGCCCATATGGTCAGGGAGAATGTAAGCTCCCAGAGGGAAGGGTTGTTTTGTTTTGTTTTTTGTTGTTCGTTTTTACATCTCCAGTGCCTAGCAAAGTTCCTGGTGCATAGCAGACCCAAGTTACTCTTTAGTTCTGTGTTGTGTCCCACTCCTGCTCATTCACCTTGCCATTGTCCTCTTTCTAATGCTTATCTTCAGTTCTTCAGAGTCAGTGAGTGGTATTCCAATACAACAATGGTATCAAACACAAATAGAAATATCTCCCAGCCAACCATATATTGCCTTAGAAACCTACAAATTTACATTATCTATCTGTAATGTATATTTACTTATTTTGTTAAATATTTCTCAATTATATTTTAATCTGATCTGAGGAGCTGTGGGCAGGGAGTTTGACACCTATGCCATAAAGCAATACCAATAAAATTGATAGAATTAACCTAGATGTCAATAATATATATCAAATCCTCTACTACTATTCTTTCAGATAAAATGGAGAATTAACTGGGGACTCAAAAATAGTATAATTCACTGAATTCAGAATGGTTAGAAGAGTCAGAATGGAATGATGGTTTAATGAAAACTTGAAAGGTCTTCTCAAGAGAGTGTCCCAGGGATTTGTACAAGACCTTCTACTATTTAACATTCTTCCCAGTGACCAAGGTGAATACATAAATGACATGCTTATCATATTTACAGATGGCCCAAAGTCAAGAAAGGGTACTTTCATGTTGGATCCAAAAAGATCTTGATAGGCTAGGATATTAATCCTTATCTAAAAAGAAAATTTTTAATTGGAAATAAACATAAGCCCTACACTTGAATTCAAAAAGTCAGTTTCACAAGTACAAGATGAGAAAAACATGGCTAAATACCAGGGCCTCTTTTTTAAAATGGGGACTTTAACAGATTCAAAAATCAATATGATTCAACAGAATTGGCAACAACCCAAAAAAAAGCCAACAGCAACTAATGTGGCTGTTGATTATCTGATAATTAATGGTAATCAAGGTCCTATCCATTCATCCATTCAAAAACTTACTCTTATGAATTATATAATATTTTACTAGCTGTATGACCCTAGATAAGTCACTTAACTGCTGTCTTCCTCAGTTTCCTGATCTGTAAATGGGGATAATAATAGTACCTAATTCCTGAAGTAGTTGAGAGAATAAAATGAGATGCTATTTATAAAGCCCTTTGCAAACCTTCTATTATTATTATTATTACTCAAGATTGGAGAAGAGTTTGTCTTGCCTGCTGAAAGACTACCCCACTATGTAGGTAAATAAGCAATTATTAAACATTTGCTATATCAAACACTGTGGAATCAAAGAAAAGCAAAAGATATGGGTGATTTGAATGACTGGGGGCAAGATTATTGTCTACAGAGGAAATTCCCTTTTTATCTTTCATTTAGTGGCAATAGAAGTGACCAGTGAAGGAGATCCTTTTGTCAGAAGGCACCTTTGGGTTTCTTGTCATGGTAGGAACAGGATCTACAGAGATTTCAAGGGCAGAGAAAAAATAAGCATCCTGGCATGTGTTTGGGTTGATTCTCCTAGGTTGGGTTTGCTGAACCCCTAAAAGGATCCTTGAAGGACAATGTTGTTGCCCAACCTCAAAGAAACTCTTCTTCCAAGTTCCAAATATCTAAGGCTATAACTCTTAAATTAGATGCCTGAATCCTTATTCTGAGACATTTGTGCACTCTTAGGTTTCCAGGCTACTCCCTCCAGGTGTTTGCCTACAGTGGGAAGGCAGACCAAGGTCATGTAGCACATCCTGTAGCATCCCCTTACCTTTTTCACAGGGAGATTCCTAAATGCTTCTCATCAACTCAATAAAAAAAAAAGTCCAGAAGGAAGCCAGAATCATTTCTTTCAATGCTAATCAAACCCTTAATCTTTTGTGCAAACAGCTTTATGCAAAGCACTTTCATATGGGCACATTCGCAGGTTATAAAAATAGTGTTGGGAACATGGGAAATATTGTTGAAAAACTGGTTACCACTTTGATGATAACATCTGCCTATCATTCATAGGACTGTCATTGGAAGGACCGGACCAAATCGCCTTGCCATCTGCCCTGCAATGAATCCCTCCTGTATGTATTTATTGTCTTCTAATTTTTGTAATTTTCACAATGCCTTCTCTTTTTATAATCTTTTATAACCTCTTTGAAGGCAGAGGTTGTCTTGACTGTCTCCTTTTAACTATAGTGCTTACCACAATACTTAGAATATAAGAAGTGATTAAGAAATACTTTTTTTACTATTATTTGAAATAATTTAATCCCACAGGAATTTATTAAATAGCTGTGTGTAATGCCTTCCACAAAATGTTCTCCTTGATATCTTACTGTGGTATGGGGGTGATCCTTGGTTCTTGAGAGCTATACCAAGTGACCCCAAGAAGGAATGTTTTTACATTCATTCACTCCAATTCTGAATTTCTTTACAAGACTCCTAACCTAGCTGACTACCCATTCATCCACCCAATGGTGATAAATGCAAGAGAAGTCATAAATGTTAAACTGTCAAACCCACAGCATCTTCTGATGCCTTGGGTTCCACACACTTGGCTTTCTAGGCAAAAGGTAGAACAGTGAACACATCCTTGGAACACCACTAAAAAACAACCCAAAGTCCAACGTTTCACAGCCCAGAGTAACTGCTAACTGAGCCACAGAAGAGATGATTCAGCCTGAAGCTTCCTGGAGCAGAGGATTACACTTCCTTTGTGGTATCCAGCTTCTCTATATTATAAAAAGTTTCCATCGAAAGAGTGACCCCCTGTCGAACATTATAATCCATTCATTTGGCAATGTTGTATCCAACTTACCTGCCCAAACTGAACTGGGTAAGAAGATTAGACAGCCAGCATATGCCAACAGAGCAAATACAGTATGATATAAAAGTCTAATCATAGCAATAATAATAAAATTGTTATTAATTATTAACATATCATTATAGCATTATTAATAAAATTATAGTAACTATATTAATTTAATATTAAATGTGTTTTAATATAGTTATAGTTTTAATATAGTTAATATAGTTTAACATAGTTTAATATAGTTATATTAATTAATTAAAATATATTATTAATTATTAACAGAGTACTTTAAGGTTTGCAAAGTACTTTGCATATATTGCTTCCTTTATTCCTCACAATAACCCTGTGACGTAAGGTTATTATTATCCCTATTTTACAGTTGATAAAAATGAGACTGACATGGATTAAGTGACTTGTCCTGGGTCACACAGCTAGAAAGTGTCTGGGGCTGAACTTGAACTCAGGTTCTCCTAACTCCAAGTCCATCAGAGCACTTAGGTGTCTATAGACATCTATAAAAATTATGATAGGCATGTTTCCAAAAAGTTAGGTTATTTGATGGTTATGGTTAGTTGTAGGTTTGGATTTTTTGTGGGATGGAAATAAAAATTACTTAAGAGATTGCAGTATTTCAGTGTCAAAATGGAACTCAAAAGTCATATAGTATAACCAAACCTGACCCAGAGTCTTCTAGGTATTATATCGCCACAAGCATTCATTCCATTTTCTCTTAGAGACTTCCAGTGTGTAGAAAACCACCACCTTCCAGTTGACCCATTACACTTTGGAGTCACCCTAACTGGAGAACAGAATGGTAAACCACTCTAGTGTCTCTGCCAAGAAAACTCCAGGGATGATCTGGTCCATGGGCTCATGAAGAGTGGGACATGACTAAAAACCAACATACTGTTGAGAAGTTCTCCCTAAATCGGTCTTTGAGTTATCCCCACTCATTGTCCTTAGTTCTTTGCTCAGGGGTTGATCACAGATCACAGATCACAGATCACAGATCACAGATCACAGATCACAGAAAAGTAAAACAATTTTAGAAATGGGCATTTCTGAAGGAGAAATAGTTCCATGTCTTGTCTGAGTACAAAATCAGATAAGTCTCCAACCCTGCTTGGACAAGGCATCATTTGACTAGTTGTCTCGTGTTATGAGTAGGAGCTGAGAATTTCAATAAATGTTCATGTAACTACATGCTAGCTATGAATCCATCAGCATTTGCCTTGGGTCTGATGAGGCTCAGATTCCCTGTTCCTCACTCAGGCACAAAACCAGTACAGGAAGAGGAGGTTGTGACATGAGTGGCATGATTAGACTCCAGGAATAGTTAACATTTTTTTCTATCATGGACTCCTTTGGGCAATGTGGTGATTGAAGCTTGTGGATCCCTTCTCAGAAATGTTTTTTAAATGCATAAAAAGAAAGGATTAAAAGGAAACCACTTTTGTTGAAATACAATAACATGTTTTTGTTAAAAGTTCAAAAATGTTTAGTCAAAAGTTTAAAAATTAAAATATTAAATAATTTTTAATTTAATGAATAATAAATAAGCATAATTAAAAATAAAAATTTAGATAAACAATTTAATTAAAATTCATTTTTTTAAGAAAATAACAATAAATTTCAGGTTAACACTGGTTAACCTTCAATCCTGAGGTAAGAAGCTCTAACTAGAGAGTACCTAAAGGCCCCTTAACTAAAGCTATTTCCCAAGCCAAGAGGTCATTGGTGCCAAATGGAAAGAAGTTCGTCTACAAACACACTAGACTTTAAAACATTTTAAAAACACCTAAGTATATCATATATTTGATTACACTTTGAGTCTTTCTTTCCCTCTGAAGCCAAACAAAGCAGCTGAAACATAAGGGGGGAATATGTTCTAAAGAAATCTTACCATCTCAAAGACAACATAGCACACACTCAAACCTTAAAGGTTATTTCTTTTTTTAAAGTTTATTTATTTAATTAATTGATTTAGAATATTTTTCAGTGGTTACATAAATATGTTCTTTCCTTCCCCTCTCTTAGCCCCTCCCATAGCAATTCCACTGGGTTTTACATGTGTCATTGATCAAGAAGTTAATTTCTTAATATACAGTTGGTGAATTTTCTGTGTGTAGACCAAATTGGATACTACATTGAATGACCTAATAATGAGTAGATGGTATCAAACATCTTAAGATACATGATAAACCATATATGTAGAATTCAACCAATTATTTGTCTATGATGGCTTCTTCAGGCTTCATCAAATATTACATTTTGCTTTTATATGCAGAGGAGATCAAGAGAGATTTCTTCTGGCCAAAAGACAGCACCAAAAAAGACTCGATGGAGAAGACAGAGTTATGACCTTACTGCCTTCATTTACCTTTTCTTCTCATTCAAATTCTTCTGCAAGCTAAGCTAGAAAGGCCCTTGGGAACATCTAACCCTTTGTGAGACAGCTTTCTAGAACAGAAGATTTTCAACTCAGCCCAGGAATACTGGTAGAAAAGACTTCATCTTAGCCTGGGGTGGAGGTGAATACTCTGCCTGGCTTTTGTTAGTGGTTCTAGTGTTGGTCATCATTAAAGATACATCATCCTTCTTCAGGAAAAGGTTCTAGGCATTAAATCCTAGCAAACTGGAATTGAGGTGGCTGGCATGTAGATGGTCCTGAAAAAAATGAAACCCAAGAAGAAAATCTGATAGCAAAGATAATAGCTACAGCAAGACGATCATCTCTCAGGGGTCTAGGTTGTCATGAGATCAGCGGCAGAGTATCCAGCTGAGACTGTTGGTTTGCTTATGAGTTACCACAAGAAGAGTCCAAGAAAGAAAAGTTCCCAATAGAGATACAAACCCAGTGGAGATGACATCACACTACACATTTATCTTTCATTTGTGATTCCTATGCATATCTACTTTGGCTTGGTGATACTGTGCATATTTGTGGGAGAATATACCCTAAATTTGCAGAGAAGATGGGGAAATGTGCTAATGCATGAGTATTTGTGTCAGGGACTCCTTTAGAAGTTTGATGAAGCCTATGGACTCCTCAGAGTGATGATTCTTAATATCATAGCAAAATAGAATATATAGGACTACAGTTAAAACCAATTATACTGAAATGCAATCATCAAAATATTTTTAAATGAATTCCCAAGGGTTAAGTATGTGGTTCATGGCTAGGCTTGGAAACAGGAGGTCCTGGGTTCTAATTTAGACTCTGATACTTCCTAGTTGTATGATCCTGGGCAAGTCATTTAATCCCAAATGCCTAGTCATAACCACTCTTCTTCCTTGGAACTAATACATAATATTGGTTCTAACACAGGAGATGAGTTTTAAAAAGTATTCCCAGATTCTAGGTTAAGAATCCTTGTTCCACTGTGGGAGTAGAAACACAGAAGAAAAACAACTGTTTGATCACATGGGATAATGGGGATATGATTGGGGATGTAGGCTCTAAATGATCATTCTAGTGCAAATATCAATAATATGGAAGTAGGTCTTGATCAATCACACATGTAAAACCCAGTGGAATTGCACATCAGCTATGGGAGGGGGGTAGAGGGAAGGGAGGGAAAAAACATGATTCTTGTAACCATGGAAAAATACTCTAAATTAACTAATTAAATAAAAATTTCAAAAATAATTAAAAATAAAAATAAAAAAGAATCCTTGTTCTATTGTAACTTTTTTTACAATGATTCTTTTATTAAATAACTTTCCTTAAAATTAATTGTATAGACTAGTTGACTAGAGGGGGGAAGTAAATCTATCATTAGGGATTCATGAGCTATGATTTTAGGTGAATTCAGACCCACAAATAACCTTGAACCTAAGATAGCCATTCTAGAGGAACCACTTGTCAGAAGGGATGCCACAAGTGCTCCATGTACCGATTGGGATTTCCAGAATCCATAATGGATTGAGATTTCCCAGCACTTTCCTCACAACAACCCTGTGAAATAATAATAAAAAAGTTTTCTCTTTTTTCCTTGTAGAGAGCCTCTAAATTTCTCCAGCCTATAGGAGTATATGCTCACAAGAGTCTTTGCTTAGGTATGTGCGGTGCCTGTGTTGGGAACCTTTATCTTTCCTTGTGGTGGCTATAAGCAGTCATGGTCTCACCCACTCTATGATGGCTGCTGAGAGATTCTGGTCTTGTGGTAACTGCGGAACTTCAATTTTTGCCACTAGCTTTGGGGTTTCATCTCTTCAGAACTATATGCCAGTTATCTAAATTCTAATCTCCTAGAATTAGTGGCTAGAATCATTTTCTGATGAGGGAAGGATGCCAGCATCATCCCTCCTCTTATTTTCTGGATACTTTAGGAAGCAGCCCTGAGCAATTAGAATACCTAGTCAAGTAGCTCAGGGAAAGATAAGGAGGTGGAGGAACACTGAGGATGGGAGGGAGGGGGGAAAGATAGAATGAAAGTTACATTCTAATCCATTTTAAAAGTTAAAAAGACTTTTTCTGGGCTAGCCTGGGAATTTTGGTATCATGGATGATATTACTTCAAGGTTAACATGCCTTCCAAGTTCAAAACAACTAATCAACTTATCTTACTCTCCCTCCAGTAAGGTATGTTAATGTAGACAAGAGACATACTGCTCAAATGCAGGGTGATGGGAAGCAATAATGGATTATTGGGTTCCATTTACAAGGTACAAAAAAGATAACATTTTTTACTCTTGATCTTAGACAAAGGGGAAGAAGCTAAGGAGTTTGCATTTTTAAAAGAGAAAGGGTATTCACCAAATAAATCTCTAAATGGCAAAATTTTATTCAATATGACAGGGAGAGCAAATTCTTACAGTATATGGGGAAATATTTGGGGGATCGGAGGCCACTATTAGGCCAGAAGTCCTTTCCTGTAGCTTTACCTCATCTAAGATGTACCTACTTTCCAGGAACTGATAGATTACCCCAAACTTTTTTCCTCATTTTTCTATATTCCTCATTTAATATATAGCCTGAACTTCAGGCAAGGTATCTCTAAGTCCTTTCTAACACCTAATTGACTGTATTTATAATGAATTAATTCATTTAGCAAACATTTATTTAACAATTATTGTATACAGAACATTCATTGCATTAGGCACTGGGAAAGACAAAATTTAGATAAGAAACAATCCCTGTGTCCCTATGGAGCTCATATTCTATTAAATTCAGAGTTGTAATTTAGTCCATTTTTAAAATTAAACAGATTATTCTTGGCTCACAAGGGAAATCAATTATATGGAGATATAGTTAACATCATCTTTTTTTTTTAATTCACAGACCTTAAATTTAAAATGTCTTCACTATTAAATGACTTTATTCCCCTTTATTAGATGCCATGATGTTTTTCCTGTGTGGACTTCAATAACTGTTTTTTTTTCTTCATGCCCATTTTGAAGCCTAGATGCTAAATCCTGTGTGTATCCTGATTCTGTCTATATTCTCCTTCCAGCTCTGGATCTCTAGCTACCACCTCCAGCTAAAATGAGTAGCCTACAGCCTTTGACTGTTCCTTCTGTCTTATCATGTTATCCAGGCATTGACTCAGCTTAACATTTTCTTTCTTCAGTGTCCATCTGCCTTCTTTCTGAAATTCCCTAATACACCTCCTTCCAGGAATATCAACTCACCTGCAAGTGAGCAAGATTCTGGAGCTACTGAGACAAATGCAGCAATCCTTTCCATCAAGGAGCCTCCAATCTGTTGGATAAGACAATATGGCGCTGCCATTACATCACCTGCCACATCCTACTGGCTTAGGTCTTACTGCTCTAGGCGCCATTACTCTCCAACTTGACCCCAGCTGCATCTCAAGACAGGAGTACCAAAGAGTGAGTTTCTAAGAACTCATCTGTCAGTTCCTACGGCTAGGAATCTAAGTACATTACATATCAAAAAGTCATGGAAGATGGAGGAGCATTAGTCTTGATTTCTTTGTTAAAGTTTGAGATTTATAGTAAAACCTCATTCATTCCCTTCATTCATATTGATGATAATTTGACTTGTGTGGGCCTAAAGTTTATATTTGTATATCAATGAAGAAAGCATTTACTGAGAATGAATAAAAGAAAGATTTTCAGGGTCAAGATCACTCTTTTTATAGTTATAAAAAGGTTGTTTTGTCTACACATGGGTGCTGCTAATTACATGAGAGTTTTAGGCATTAAAAGCTAAGGTTCATCCCAGAAAACACCTTTTGTTGGAAGGCATAGCACTGAAAACAACAAAATGACCTATTTCTTCAAAATCATCTTGAGTTGAAACATGCCACTCATTCAGATTGCCTCCCCACCTTGAATTAGTCAAAATTCATGAAGTTTTCCTGCCAATTAATTTTTCAATGTACCTTTGGAAGTTTTAATAATAGATTGATATGTTGTTTTAGTACCATGGCCTCTTCAATATTTGGAGGCTTAAATGAGATCATTAAATTAAGATATTTCTTTAAGATTTAAAAACGTTTTCTTGATAATCTTGGAAGGTAGGTCATGCTAGTTTTTTACAGATCCCTATTTTACAGATAAAGAAATTGAGACTCAGAGAGGCTAATTTTCTTATCCCAAGGTTCTAAGACTTATAAGTCTCGAGACTAAAGTATCCAATAAATGTGAGCAGCCATTTCTGAATTTTAGAATCGAGGATATTGTTAAAATATTTAGTCATCTTTTGGAGTTCAAAGAAAGCACAAATCACTCAGGGCAATATGGTACTTTGAGAGAAGACACCCAAGGCCTTAAATAAAGATTAATCACTATGACCTAAAGGTCAGATAGTTACTTCTTTGACTTTAGAAGAGAATTAAACTAGAATCTGGTTTCTGATACTCACTATTTATGAGGCTATGAGAAAGTCAGCTGTGTGACTTTGGCCACGTCATTTAATCATCTCCCATCCATTTCTAAGCCATGCTGCCTTATCATGGCCATTCCCCTCACTCCCTTCCCACTGGAACTATCTTGTTCTGACTCTGTCCCTGGGATGCTGGGCTTTGATAGGTGACCTTTCACTTCATCTTGGCCAGAACCAAGCTTCCATGATGCTGTTTGCCCATCCCTACTCTATGCCATGCTTTCATACCCAGGTATTGTAGTTTCCCTTTATGTGCTTCCTCAACCAACAGAAAGCTATCTGCTCAGGGCAGAGATTGTCCTGTTTGCCTATTTCTTGTAACTGATGTACTTAGCACAGTACCCCATGGAAAGCTTAGGAAATCAGTCAGGCAGTCAAGAAGCATTGAGGCACTGTGCAAAGCCCCCGGGACCCCAAAAAGGAAAATGCATGTTTTATTTTTCCTTTTTGTCTTCTTTTCTTCAAGTATGAAATGGGGATAATAAATAAGACACACTGTCTCTCTGCCCTCATTGGGGAGCTGAGAGGAACAGATGAGATTATGTATGTAAAACTTCCATACAAATGTCAGCGAGGATTATTCATCACTTCAGCTTTAGACACAGCTCCTATTTATTGGTCAAATTGTGGGTAAATGTATACTTAGACCTTTCAGCCAGCTCTTTAGTTTTAATCTAGCTGCATGAATTATCTTTTCACCATCAATAACCTTCTACAAAGGTAATGTCATCACACCAGCCATTTGATGCTTTGAACTACTTAGGCAGGAACCAGCCAGGACATTTAGCTGGAGCTGTACTTTAGACAAACAAATGTGCATAATTAATTTCATGGCAAGACTGTGCTTGGAATCAAGTTTGAGATCCTGGCTCTGATGGGCCCTGGTGCTTATCAATTTTTAATTTTCCAATTACAGTCATGACCAGAACTAAAATAGAAACCATAATATTGGTCTATGTTGGTTTATTTCCTCTCCACATCTGTTCAGTCACTGATGGAAATCAGAAAGAAAAAAAAGGACAGAAGTTTAAATTAAACATAGGAGAGAAACAGCCCTTCCTTATTTTGGGAAAAGGTAAATATTTTCTCACTCTGTGATTCCCAGGGGAAGTAGGGTGAGATGGAGATGGGGACAGCGGAGGCAAAAGGGATGTAGAAGAGACATATATGAACTATGTACCTTTGTCTACGTAAAATGGAAACTCCTACCCCAGTTGGTTGGGATTTGATTGGTTTTTGAATAAATTAAAACATTTGAGAAAAAAGAGAGCTCCCAATTAAAAATGACTTTGCCAGAATACAATGTTTGAAATTTTTCAAAGTCATCAAGGTCTTACTAAATTCTTAATAACAGCCAGAAAAAGAGGAAGAGGTTGGTGTAAGAAATACATTCTGTCCTGCGGTCACAGAGGAAGCTAAATTCTTAAAGAGCTCTTTGAAAACCTGATCAAAATGCACAGAGGCCCTTATAACCTGGTTAACAAGGTATGAAGCCATATTCTTAGCATTATGGTTGGAATACATGAAATGATAACTAGTAGGTAAGAAGAGAACACCCAGAGATTCTACTTAGTCACATTCTACAAAAGGGTAAAGCTCAGTGGGTTATGATGATGGCTCTCTATTGGATGAGTTGGAAGAAGGAAAGTGCAGTGCAACAGCTATTATTTCTATCTTTTGGGGTTCTTCAAGACTAAATGGTTAAGTTTTCTCACTGTCATGTCCCTGCCAGTAAGAGCTAAGAAACCATTGCAAAATGAAAGCAAGATGGTGTATAGTTAGAAACCAGTGAAATGTATATTTCATTACTTCCCTGGAAGCTAAAATCTAAGATGATACTGATTTTTTTCTCAAATAAAGGAAAGGCAGATCTGTGCAATGGGAAGTCTGATAGTCGTTCCCTTTCCTCATGTGGGTAAGATGGCTCTCTAAGAGAGCTCCTGACCATCATATCCAGCTCCAGAAGGGAATTTATTAAGCTGAGCTCCAGAAAGTAGAACTATGTTCAATGGTAGGAGTTTAAAAGATACAAGCTCTATACAAAGGAAAACTTCCTAATAATGAGAACCAGCCTAAACTGGGGAGATACTTGCTCATTGGTTTCTAACTATACACCATCTTGCTTTCATTTTGCAATGGTTTATTAGCTCTTACTGGCAGGGTCATGGCAGTGAGTAAACTTAACCCTCTCACTGAAGACAACCAAGTATGAATGGTCAATCAATCAACAAGCATTTATTAGCATGTAGTATGTACCAGGTCCTGTGTTAGATATCAGGAATAAAAAAAGGGAGCTTATATTCTTTCAAGAGAAATCACTTCTAAGTACTGATAAAGAAAATGCCATGTGGCTGAGGGTTTGCTCAGTCAGATAAAGTCTAAACTAGTTGGCCCATAAGGTCCCTTCCAAATCTTCAGACACTATGATATGGAACCAAGTCAGGAGAAGGATGGTGAAGAAAAGTGCAAGGACATTACTATAGGGCTATGGTAAAAAAAAACTGTTCATATTTATATTAGACTATTAAATTTTTAAGAGCAAAGAATGGATTGGGGGGTGCTTTTTTGTTTTGCTTTCATTTGTATACCCACCACTTAGAAAAGGACCTGGCACATGATAGATATTTAATAAATGCTTGTTGACTGGCTGATTGATTCTACTATTCAATCAACCTACTCCAACCTCCACACCTTCAACCTTTCCCTCTAATTTATTATTTTCTCCAGTCTTTATTTATCTCTGGGCCTGCTCATGACTAGAATTCATTCTCCCCATCCCTGCTCCTCAGTCCTCCAAGTATTGCTTTTAAGTGTTGTCTGGGAAAACAAATGAACTAGAAAATAGATTAAAGAGAAAGGACTATTGTAACAAAATTCAAAAACTCCTAGACCAAGGAAAAAGTACTGTAAGCAGCCAGAAAGAAACAATTCAAATACTGTAGAGCCACAGTCAGGATTACACAAGACCTGGCAGTTTCTACATTAAAGAACTAGAAGGTATGGAATATGATATTCCAAAAAGGAAAGGATCTAGGCCTGAAATCAAGAATCACATGCCCAGTGAAACTACATGTTATCTTTGCAGGAAAAATAAGTGATTTTTAGTGGGAAAAAAAGAGGACTTCCAGGCATTTCTGACAAAAAAAAAACAGAGCTAAAAAGAAAATTCAATGAGTAAATTCACGACTCAGGAGAAACATAAAAAAGTAAACAAAACTGAAAACTTAAGGGTTTCAGTAAGATTGAATTCAGTAAATTCATACCTTGGAAGGCGATAATTAAGATACCTATGATACTTGAGATACTTAAGGCACTTTAAGTAATCAAGATTCCTAAGTACTTAAGATATTTTAAAACTATTGTTATTGCTATTAGGACAGTAAGGGGAGAGAGAGAGAGAGAGAGAGAGAGAGAGAGAGAGAGAGAGAGAGAGAGAGAGAGAGAGAACAAAGTGGAAAATGGGTTAATATCCAAAAAAAATCAAGGGATGGGAAAGAGGAACACAGAAGAAGAGAAAAAGAGAGCTAGAAAGGAGTAAATTATCTCACATGAAAAGGTGCCTAACAGTCAATACAATGGAAGAGAAGATAGGGGATGTGGTGGCCAATACTTGAACTCTACTTTCATCAGAATTAGTTCAAAGTGGGAATAATGCCTACCCTCAGCCAGCTATAGAAACCCATCTTCCCATTTAAAGAAGTAGGAGGAAAAGATAAATAAGAGAAGGGTAAACGATGGACAAAAAAAGGAGGGTGAAATGGGGGGAAGCAGTGGTCAGAAGCGAAACATTTGTGATCAGGGAAAGGCCAAAAGAAGAGAAGGGTAAATAGGGGGGGTGGAATTAAGATGAAGAGAGCATACAATTATCAACCATAACTGTGAATGTGAAATAGAAAGATATAATGGAGTTGATTGAAACCAAAATCCCACAATATGCTGTTCACAGGAAACACATTTCAAGCAGGAAGACACACTCAGGGTAAAAGTAAAGACTAAAGCAGAATCTATTATGATTCAGCCAAAGTAAAAAAAAAGGCAGAAATAACAAATATTGATCTTAGACAAATCAAAAGTAAAAACTGATCTAGCCAAAAGAGTTAAGGAAGGAAATTACTTGATAAAAGGTCAAAATACAATGATACAATAACAGTACTAAATATATATGCATCAAATAGTCTAGCATCCAAATTTCCTAAAAGAGAAGTTACATGACTTACAAGAGAAAATAGATGGTAAAAGTATACTAGTGGGAGACTTCAACCTTCCCCTCTCAGAAGTAGATAAATCAAATAAAAAAATAAATAAGAAGGAAGTTAACAAGGTAAATGGAACTTTAGAAAAATTAGATATGATAGACCTCTGGAGAAAACTGAATGAGGATAGAAAGAATATACCTTTTCCTGAGTATCACATGGGACCTTCACAAAATATTGGCCATATGATAGAGCATGAAAACCTCAAAACCAAATGCAGAAAAGCAAAAATAGTAAGTACATCCTTTTCAGACCACAATGCAATAAAAATTACTTTCAACAAAGGGTAGCAGATAGAAAGACTAAAATTTAATTTGAAACTAAATAGTGTTATCCTAAATAATGATTAGGTCAAAGAACAAATCATAAAAACAATTCATAATTTCATTAAAGAATGATGAGGAGACAAAATACCAAAACTTATGGGATGCAGCCAAAGTTGTACTTGGGGAAAATTTTTCTCTTTAAATGCTTACATCAATAAAATAGAGGAAAAGTAGTTCAATGGATTGAGCAAGCAACTTTAAAAAGTAGAAAAAGAACACATTAAAAATCCCCAATTAAACACCAACTTAGAAATCCTATAAACTAAAGGAGAGAGAAATAATATTAAAAGAAGACAATTGAACTAATAAGACAAGGAGCTGGTTTTATTTTAAAAATTAATAAAATAGACAAACTTCTGGTTAAATTGCCAGCATCAAAAATGAAAAAAGTGAAATCACAAACAACAAAGAAATTAAAGCAATCATTGTGAGTTATTTTGCCCTACCATGTGCCAATAAGTCTTATAATCTACATGAAATAGATGAACATTTACAAAAATATAATCTGCCTAAATTAACAAAACAATAAATAGAATAATTACAAAGGGAATCATGATTTTAAAATGATATCAAAAGCCCAAAAAGGAACTGTTGGAATTTGAAAGCAGATCAAAGCATGCCATCTTTCACTTTATGTCCTTCATGAGTTTTTTATTGTAGGTGTGATATGTATCTTCTGTCACAGCTCATAGAATATAGAAATATGTATTGCACAAAGGCACTGGCATAATGATAATGAACTATTTACCACCTTGGGGAGGGAGAGAATCTGAATATCAAAATGTCAAATTTTTTTCTGAAAACTACCTGTTCATATATTTGATCACTTGTCAAATGGATAACTCTTATTTTTATACATTGGCTAAGTTCCCTATATAGTTGAGAAATGAGATCCTTATCAGAGAAACTTGCTGCAAATTTTTCCCTTTTTCCTATTTTCCTTCTAATTTTTGGTTGTATTGGTTTTGTTCATATAAAAGTTTTTAATTTCATGTAACCAGAATTATCTCTTATATTTCCTGTAACTCTCTCATATCTTTTGGTTTTAACCTCTTCCCTTACCCAAAGATATGACAGGTACATTTTTTAATGCTCCTCTAATTTATTTATGACATCACCATTTACATCTAAATCATTTATCCATTTTTGCCTTATCTTGACATATGATGTGAAATGTTAATCTATGCCTAGAGTCTGTCAAACTGCTTTCTAATTTTCCCAACAGCTTTATATGTCCTAATATGTAGTCAGTTTTTGCGAAGGTGCCATATAGAGCTGAAAAAAGGGATACTCCTTTCCATTCACATTTAATTTTCTCCAGATGTCTATCATATGTAACTTTTCTAAGGTTTGTTCATCTTCTTTACTTCTTTGTTATTTATTTTATGGTTAGATTTATCTATCTCTGAGAGGGGAAAATTGAGGTCCCCTATTAACACAATTTTACCATCTGTTTCCTCCTGTAAGTCATTTAATTTTTTCTTTGAGAATTTGGTTGCTATAAAATTTGGTGCATATATATTTTGTACTGATATTATTTCATTGTCTGTGGTTACTTTTAGCAAGATGTCATTTCCTTGCTTATCCCTTTTAATTAGGTCTATTTTTGCTTTTGCTTTGTCTGAGATCATTATTGCCACCCTTCCATCCTATTTCCTTCTGTTTATCCCTTTCTCTCTCTTTTTGTCCTAAGATCCCCCCAGAGTCTGTTTTGCTTCTGAGCACTGTCTTCTTTTATCTGCTCTCTTTTTATCACCTTCCCATCACCTTCCCTCATTCCTTTCCCTCCTATCCCCCTATTGTTTGACAGATTTCAACTACCAATTAAAAAAATGTTTGTTTTCTTCTTTGAACCAATTTTGATTTGAGTGAGGTTCAAGTGTTACCCCCTTCCTTCCCCACATCATCTCCCCATCCATTGTAAAAGCTCTTCCTTTCACTCTGCTTTAATGAGAGATAATTCCCCCTTTTTTCTCTAACCTTCCTCCTTCTCCCATTGCACCGTACTTTCTCACTTATATTTTTTATATCATCCCAACATAATCAACAAACTCCCCTGCTTTCTTTCTATGTAGAATCTTTCTAATTGTCCTCATAATGATAAAGTTCATATGTTACAAGCATCATCTTGTGATATAGAAAGATAAACACTTTAACCTTACTGAGTCCCTTTTGATTTCTCTTTTATATTTACCGTTTTATGTTTCTCTTGAGTCTTGTTTGAATATCTTTTCTACTGTTTCCCCCCTCCCCTTTTTTCTATTTTATTCTTATTATTTTTCATCAGGCATGCTTGAAAGATCTCTATTTCATTAAATATCTATTTTTCCCTTGAAGGATTTTACCAGGTTTTGTTGAACAGATTATTCTTACTTTTAATTCCAGCTCTTTTGCTTTATTGAACATTTTTCAAGTCATCTGTTCCTTTAAATGATATCTGCTAAATCTTGTGTGATCCTGATTATGGCTCCATTGTATTTGAATAATTTCTTTCTGCCTGTTTGCAATATTTTCTCTTTGACCTCATAGATCTGGAATTTGACTATAATAGTCACAGGAGTCTTCATTTTAAGATCTCTTTTAGGTAGTAATCAGTGGATTTTCTCAATGTCTTTTTTACCTTCTGGTTCTAAGTTATTTGGTAGTTTTCTATGATAATGTCTTTTTTAAAAAAATTTGGCTTTAACCTAGTCCAGTAATTTTAAGTGTTTCTCTTCACCATATTTTTCAGGTCAATTATATGACTTGCCTAGGGTCACACAGCTAGGAAGGGGAGGGGTCACATTTGAACCCAGCTCCTCCCATCTCTAAGCCTGGCTTTCTATCCACTGAACCCACCCTCTTAATTGTCTTTACATAAATGTATTCCTTTGCTTTTATTTCTTTATATAATTTCTCTTCTACTATTCTGATTTGATTTTTCATTTTTTATTTCTTCCAAGAATTCTTATTGGGTTTGTATCCTGTTCACTTTTTTTGCCTTTGAGGCTTTGTTTGTGCCTATTTTGACTTAAGTATCTTCTGAGTATATTTTGATCTTCCCTGTCATCATAGTGAATTTTTATGATTAGGTTCTTTTTTGTTGTTTGCTCATTTTACTACCCTATTCTTGATTTTGAACTTTATATTAAAGTCATATTCTATTCTTTGCATGGGGGAAGGGGTGAGGCACTGTGTCAAACATCAAGGTTTTGGGGTTTTTTCACTGCCATTTTCAGAAATAGTTATGAGGATTTTGAAGTTTCTAGTGCTTCCAAAGTGGTATGATCTTGAGAAAAATGTGGCCACTGTTCTCCTGGTCTGTGCTATAGTCCTTATCCCAGAGGAGTCCCTGATCCCTTGGAATTGCAATTAATACTGTTCCTCAGGGTTCCTTATCCTTTGTGACCAAAAGCAATATTGCTCCATAGGATTCTCATTCCTTTCTGATAAAAAAAAATGCTCCTCTACACCTTTGAATCAAAAGTGGATATAGAGAATGAATTTTCCAAACGAATTCTAATCTTGCATCCAGTGCCAGAAGAAAGATACCCTATAATCTCTTTCTGACCAGTTGTCAGGTCCCTTAAAGTCTCCAGTCTAAGAGTTTTTGAAGCTTCTGGTGCTTGTCACTACCACCTGGTCACACCATTGAGGTTTCATCTAAGTGGGCGTTGGGCTAGCTTCTGCCCTAACATCATAGATCTCTCTTTCTGACCTCCCAAGTTGTCTTGGGCAGGAAAAATGCCTCATACTGATCTTTTGCTGGCTTTGCCATTCCAGGGAGTGGCATTTGATTTGAGGCATTATTTTAAAGTCATTTGAAGAGAAATACTGAAAGAACTCAACTGAAAGCTACCTGTACTTTGTCCTCTTGGCTCTTCCCCAAAAAGTTCACATTTTTTAAATGCATAAAATAAAAAATGGGATTATAAAGGAAATGTATATTGAAATAGCTAACAAAATTATCTTTACAGAGTTTGTGGCTTCTAGATAAAAAATTTTTGCTTTAGATTATGAGTAAGGTAAGGAAGAGTGAGGAATAAAGGGTAAGGGCAGGTTATAGAATTGTGAGATTGTAAAGATGGCAGTATCTTTGACAGAAACTGGGCATTTTGGAAGAGGAGTGAGTTTGGGGGAAAGAGACTATGAGTTCTATTTTAGATGTGCTGACTTTGAGATATCTCTGGGATATTCAGTTTGAAATATCCAATAGGTAACTGAACCCAAGTCCATAAGTCTCTGAAGATGGCGAGACTCATAGATCATACTACTAAAGTCCTCTCTCTTCATCCTTCTTCCCAGTTTCATTTAGTCACACTATGTGTCTGACTTCAAAGATTAAAAAATAGCCCCAAATACTCACCCCTAACTTGGCCATTTTTGAAGATGGCCTCTTAAACACTGCAATCTCTGCATTCCCTCCTTATTCTTCAGTCCTGAGCCAAAAGACCAAAGTCATCTGTGTAAGCTAAGCAGGAAATAGCTAGCAGCTGACTTCATTAGTTCAGTACAGTCAGACTTGATGCAGAGAAACAAGTTTCAAGTGTTATCTTGTGTTTTAACCATGTGATTTTTATAATCGAAAGGAGAAACCCACTAAAGTCTGACATTGCTACTCGCCTGTGATCAAAAATATACATGAAACAGAGTTTCTTAGGCAGTTTTCATGAACTAAATTCCCTGGATCTGAAAGTCTTGCAACTCAGCAGCCCACCCTGACCTATATAATTTAGCAATCTAGCTGATGTGACAGCTATATTCCAAATGCACTTTTCTCTTTGCATACTAACAGCTCTTTGGTAGTAACTTATGCACAGAAGGTAGATTTGCTATTTCACACCTGACATCCCGAATGACTGCCTGAGTTAAAGGGACAGGATCACCCAGAGGGCTGAATACTCAACCCGGCAGCAGGAGACCACAGTTCAGTTCCCGTCTCTGTCGACTTGCCTTCTGACTTCTGGAAGGTTGCTTAACTTCTTCTGGGTCTTGGCTTCTCTGTAGGGAACTCAGAGATAATACTGGTTGAGGCCACCTGACTGTTCCAGAGGATTAAAGATAAAATTGGTCAAACTCTTTAAGCCATTTAAAACTAAACTGCAGGGGAAGAACAAAGTATCATTTTATTTTGGTCTATTTCTATAGGATTATTGAAATAACCTACAATAATAATAATAAAAGTAGCTCACGTTTATGGAGCATCACAGATTCAGAGCTCAGAAGAACCTCAGAGATCACTTTTAGTCCAACCCCTCTTTACAGATGAGGGAAATGAGACTCACAGAGGTTAATTTTTTTAAACCCTTACCTTCTGTCTTAGAATCAATATTGGGTATGGGTTCCAAAGCAGAAGAATTGGTAAAGTCAAGGCAGTTGAATTTAAGTGATTTGCCCAGGGTCACACAGCTGAAAAAGTGTCTGAGACCATATTTGATTCAGGGACTTTCATTGACCTCCCCATGGTTGTTCAGGTGGGAACTATACTTAGGTCGTTCTACGTCTGAGTTTAGCTCTCTTTACTAGACCATACTGACTCTGAGCTTAAAGTTTATGAGACATTTTATGTAGATTCCTAGGATTGCTTTAGTTTAATCACCTTCAAAGTAATCAAATCTAAATCCCCCATTTTATAAATGAGGAAACTGAGGACTGCAGAGGAGAAGCCACTTTCCCAAGGTCCCATACTTAGAAAATGGCAGAAGTAGGTCCTCTGAACCATAGAGCAGGTACTTATGTGTTCCCTCCTGTCTTCCCAGTCCTATATTGAGGCTCCAAGAATCAAGGAGTGACCTTTGGGATTCCCAATGTTAGCTAGGAAGAAGAGTCTTATCCAGCAATAAAATTATGTTTGGATTTGAATTGGATGGGACCAATGCTATATAGAAACTGCATTAAGTCTAAGCCTCACTTTTCCAGGGACCAAAGTAGCAAAGGAGAGAGTGGGGACGTCAGGCACTGGGAGGGAAATATTTGTACTTCTTGCTATATCTTCTAAGTAATTTTCCATTTGTAAAAACTAACTGATGTCTATTGGTTAAATGGAACTAGTGGATAACAAGATGTGGAAATGAACATACTGGAATAGGGGCTTGAGCAGACAGCATTAAATGAAGATGCCACCAACCCCTCAGGGATGCTCCTAGAACCTTGAGAGGGAGACAGCCAACCTCCCTCTGGAGAGTGGGGCTAAAGATCAATAAGAAGTGGTCTTTGATAGAGGGATTAAGTAACTTTCCCTTGGGGTGGGCAAATGGGGGTCATGCAGCTAGTTGATACCAGAGGCAGAATTTGAACCTTCCTGACAATGAGTCCATCCGTCCATCCACTGTTCCAGGCTATCATCAAATCACTTCCAGGAAGAAACTTGGTTCAGGAAGAAAGTATTACAGAAATAGAGTTTTCTCATCTAACCAGCCAGTGAGTCTAGACAGCTATGTGATTGTCTTTCTTCCCCCTGCTTGTGACAGAGAGTTTGGTGCCTCCAGGGCCAGTCTTACTGGCAGAGATGAGGCTGTTTCAAGCCTTCTGGGGACATTGTGTATGTACTGTCATCTTGAACAGGGAGAGTTCATTACTGAAAAGTGTATTCTTTGGGTGGGAAATAAAAACAACAGGCCCCAAATAGCCTACAGCCAAATTCATTACCTGTGGATTCAGTGCTAATGATTTGGGGAGATCTCTACTGTTTAATATTTCATCAGTTTAGCTACAGTGTGGAGAGAAAGCCCTCTAAAGTGGGCTCTCTGAGAGCAGAGTTTCTGAGGTTTCTCTATTGTGAGACACTGAACTGGGCTGTGGGGAAGGATGATTATCCATTGGCTGATGACATTCTTGAAATAAAGCCCAGGTCTTTCAGAGTCAACCCTCTCTTCTGCATGGAAGCAGCCGCCCATGTCAGATTAAAGTGGGAGAGGGAGATACATCAAGGGGAATTTGTGTTGGTGCCTGTCTGAAGGCAGATCCCCCACTTCACAAGTCACTGACTCTTTGTCCCTGCCCTCCAGGTCCAAGGGAGCTGGGACCTGGGAACTGGGATTGGGGAGTGTGGTTTTGTCACAGATCCCACTTTCATTCTTCAAACATAAAAGATCCACTGTTTTCATTGACAAAGGGTTGGGGAGATGAAAAGAACCTGAGATTTGATTATTGACTCTTTGGAGGTTATTATTCATATTTTTTGAAGTTGCAATAAACTTCAATGGTTTTATGATAGTGAAAGTACAAGAATGAAACAGACAGACTGTATATTTCTAGGTAATCCCTGTGTTAATTAGACCATGGTTCCCAATAATGATGGATCCAGGTACAATTTGGGAAAGGGGTGGCTCTTACAAATGCTCCTTGACCAAGGCTGGAAATGTTAGTATTTGGCTCAATTTGTGCTCCCCAAGAAGGCTCTTTCTCAGTGTCATCCTCCCTCAACCCTTGCAAGTCTTAGGTTGAAAAGACTCTAAATAGGACAGGTTTTATTTAACCTGACCACTGAGTAGAGCTCCTCAACAGTCATTCAGTGAACAAATTTTCATTTTCCTTTCCTTTCTAGAGAATATCAATCATTTCTTCCCTTAGGACCTGCTCAGTTTACATGCTACAGAATAGAAATAAGATAGGCACAGTTGTGGCTCTCCATTATTAGTAAAGGCAAATTCAAAAGATTTGTTCTTGCTCATTAGGGTTCTGTCTCAGATAATTGAGGAAATTATCTAGAATAATCCAAGACAACAAAGAAAGCCCTTTTACCTGAAATATCCAGATCATTGAAGCTTAATTTGGAATTTTCTTGAGTTGCATTGATAATAATTCAATTCTCTACTGTGTATTGCATGGGAAAGTTCAAGAACAAAATGTTTCTATTTTCTTCTCAAACCTTATAAAAATGAAATAAATGCAAGATGAACAAGAATGAATGAATGAATGAAAATGTACTAATTAGGGAGCAGCTAGGTGGCTCAGTGTATTTAGAGCTAGGCTTAAAGTCAGGAGGTCCTGGGTTCAAATCTAACCTCAGACACTTCCTGGAAAAGTCATTTAACCCCCATTGCCTAGGCTTCACCACTCTTCTGCCTTGGAACCAACACACAGTATTGATTCTAAGTCAGAAGATAAGGGTTTAAAAAAAGGGAAAAGGAAATGTACTCATTGAATGATTACATTGGGTCAAGAACTATGCTAATTTCTGCAGATACAAATATAATACTGACATAGTCCCTGCCTTTGAGGAGGTAACATTCTGGTAGAGAGAAAAACAATACATTTTTAGGGTTCATCGTTAGGATGGATGACAAGGACCAGAAGATGACCATCAGGCAACCCTGGCCTTCTGCTGCAACAGGACCTCACCAAGCAACAGACCAACATATTCCCCTTTGAGTTGCCACAGTAGCACCATTTAATGGCCTAAATAGTTTTTCTCCAGGCAACAGTAGTGGTTCAGATGATAATAATAGTTTGCTGAAGTCGAAGCATCTGTCTCATAGTCCTGGCAGCCCACCTACAACTGCCCCCTAGTAAAATTAGGAGGAAAAAAGCAGAGTATAAATACTTTACTCAAGATTTTCACTGGCCAACTCCTAATCTCATTGCCAAGAACATAGCAGCTGCCAAAAAGAATAGCCCTGCCATCTTGGTTTAAAGAAAAATTCTATTTGCTTTTAAATTAGCATAAGCCTTAATTTTCAGCTATATGCATTGGATACTAGCTCTGGAAATCATCTCATTCAACCACCTTATTTTACAGTTAAGCAAACTGAGGCCTGTGAAAACTGAGATGCTTACCCCAATTATGGGGGAATTGAAAATAAAATTGAGACATTTATTAAGCATTTGCTATGATCCAGGAATGATTAGAGACAGCATGAAAAGGGGAAAACAACTCATTTTCCTAGTTATTATTTTTTATTCTCTCATCCCTCTACAGGTAAGTATCAAAAGCAGATTTAAGCCCAAGTCCTCTGGCTCTAGAATCAGTGTTCTCTTCACTGTACTTCTTCTTTTTACTTTTCTCTTCCCTCAGGAAAATGGTATAGTTCCCACATTGAGATATCCTGAATATGTGATCGCCTTTTCAGTTCTTTCATTTTAGGAAGACCTACAACCACAGTTGGCAGTCACACAACTAAGCCTTTAGATGATGTGATGATCCTTCTAGATGCATAAAATAAAATACAAAATATTTCTAAGGAAAACAATGATGATGAAATGCAGATCTCAACCCCCCCCCAAAAAAAACCCAACCCATTCACAGCCCTCAAACCAAGAACAAGGGATGAAAGAATGAAGAATGACTGTGAAAGTAAGATGTTTTCCCCTCTTTAGGTTGTCTCTCATTACTGGCACCAAGTTAGCATTTAATACTTTACTTTATCTTGCTTTTCAATTAATTCTTTATTTTCCTTCTGAAGCCCCAATTCAAAATGACTCAATAAATCAATAAGCATTTCAAAGAACAGTACTAAAAAACAAGAAGAGATCCCAAGGTTCTATCAAATGAGCAATTTCACTTTTTGAGCACACAATGATCACACTCGTGGTACCATGACACAATGAGAGTTTTTCTGAAAAAATGAGACACACGGATTAATGATTCTTGTCTCTTTTTCCTTCTTCCTTTCCTCGGTTCCCTTCTTTCCTTAGCCTCCACCTCAGTGAATTTGTGACTTGCTAGCCAAGTTGAAGAACAGGTTGCAGGCAGTTTTTGTCACTTACATTCAGAATATTCACCAATTCTTCTTAACTAAAGATTCCATAAATTGGCCCCAGGCAAAAGATTGGATAATTCTGCTGGTGAATGTTGTATTCTGCCTTCATGGTGAGCATTCCTGGCTACCTGCAAAGAATAACTGCAAATGGGACCCAGCATCATCCCAGTCTTCAGGTGGACTTCATCAGCTATAGGCATCTTATCAGCTAAGAGCAGACTCTCCTAATGGCATGATAAATATTCTGGAATCCAAGCATCAGTTATCAAGAGATTCCAATCGTGGCCAATGCTTAGAGCAGCTATTACAGCCTTAATGCCAGTAACTCTTTGTACTTATCTCTCTAACCAGAGACATTGAATGGTTGGGGGTTTTTTATGTCTCCTCTCCTGGTCACTAAGAGCTGAATTCATACAGAATGTCTTCATGCCTAAGGAGCTCACAATCCGGATGTGAAAGCTGGAAGAAGAGATTTGTGTATGTGAGTAAAATAAAATGTGTTTCTTCTAACATCTGATTCTATTTAGTCCACAGAGAGGGAAGCAATTTGTCTCATTTGGTAAGGAAGGGGACCCTCAGAAAGCAAACCTAGCTACCTCCTAGATTAGTTCAACGTAAAACAAAATATCTTCACTGTTACACGACTTTCCTTTGCCTCTTTGTCCTATGAAATTTATTTCCAAGTTCTCCAATCTCGTGGCATTCTTACTGAAGTTCTGACTTTCACAAACCAGGTTCAGACTTATGACTATTCAGTAGTAATATTTTTGACTCAGACTCTCACAATTAGTTTTCCCTGGAAGAATCATAATTATTTTTCATAACTTATTTCTAACTCTCTCCTAAGGTTATTCAATACTTCTGCAAGTATCAAGTTAACAAAGCACAGAACATAGAATGGATTTATTTCACACAACAAAAAATACAGAAGAGCCCTTATTCTGGAACTTAAAGAAAATTCCCCTTCTGGGGAACTCCATCTTCCCCAGGAAGCCATACAGTCACTCCAAGCTTATAGGATCACACTGAGTTCATAACTCAGGGTTGCTAAAGTTGATTCCAAGGGTGTGCTAGGAAATATATCAACTCTCTTGGGGGGGGTGGATATCATAAGACACAAGTTTTAAGTTTTCATTTAGTTTGAGTTATTAACATTTTCTCTATACTTTCAATAATCAAGCCCTAATTTGTAATATTTGCCAATTTCTGAGTTACAAATACTGAAACTGAAATTTTAATAATAGTTTCTCCAAAGTTTATTCATACTGGCTCCAGCACAGTTTACTCCTTTCTCCCAAAAATGCAATTTCTCCATCTGACTCAAGAGACTCTTCAAGACTCTTCAAGAATCACTCCTTCACAAAATAGATTTGTATTATTTTGCTCTTTGGTTCTAGTTACTCCTCTGATTCTTGGGTCTGAGGTTCCCTGTGCTACTGATTTCTCTTCCCCTCTCAGTGCCCTATCATCCGACTATCAATGCCTCCAAGTCATCATTCTTTCTCTGGCCCATGTGACTCAATGTTTCCCTAGCCTCTCATTCATCTGGAAGCTGGAAGATGCTCTTGCCTCATAGAACTGCCATAACTGCTTCTTCTGTCTTCACTTTCTGTCTGCCATCCCTTTATCTTCCCTCAGGAAAGTGTTATAGTTCCCACATTGAGATATCCTGAATATGTGATCATCTTTTCAGTTCTTTCATTTTAGGAAGACCTATAGCCACAGTTGGCAGTCACACAACTAAGCCTTTAGATGATGTGATGAACCTCCCGACTCACCTGCCTCAAATAACATCCCCCAATATATTTTCCCAATCTAAGTTAGAGCAACTGAATTCTATTTGCCTGTTCCCCTTGCCTCAGGATCCAAGTGGTGTGCATACCACATGATTAAAATCTTCTTGAAGCTGGGAGAGAAAAAAGAACCAATACACATCAATTTGCCATTCTGATTACTGACAGATCCTTCTCTTCCTCCTCATCTACATCCCTACCTCCACCACTACTGTGATAGAATCAGGTCAGGTACTATTACCCTAAGTCTCAGAAAAGCTTAAAGAAAGTACTAGAACCTTAGAGTGGAAAAAGGAGGAGGAGAGAAAGAAAAATGGCAGTCAGAAATGAAGGAAGGAAGGAAGGAAGGAAGGAAGGAAGGAAGGAAGGAAGGAAGGAAGGAAGGAAGGAAGGAAGGAAGGAAGGAAGGAAGGAAGGAAGGAAGGAAGGAAGGAAGGAAGGAAGGAAGGAAGGAAAGGATAATTATAAAGATTATTTTTCCCATTATACTTTTTACATTGGACTTGAGCCAAGGAGATTGGATCTCAAATTTCCTTTGGTATACTTAGCCATTCAGCTGACTCTAGATAAGTTGCATCACCTAATTCAGTTTCTCTATCTTTAAAATGGAGATAGTAATAGCAACTACTCACCTCCTAGGTGAAATAACACATCTAAAGCGACTTTTAAACCTTAAAGTACCATGTATATGCTAGCTATCATTTCGATTATTCAATTTAATAAGTATTCATCCATAAAGGCTCACTTTCTCATTAGACTATTTAATTCAATAAGTGTTCATTAGCTGGGATTACAAAAACAAAAAATTAAAATAGTACCTGTCTTCAAGGAGTGTATGCTTGTCATTTAGAAACCTATGTCCATAGGAATATAAGTACCTGTTTCTGCTTACTCGCTCCATCTTATAACCTTTGACAAAGACAATTGTGAAATCATGTTGGCTGGCAGGAAGTGGTGGAAACTGAATGAAACAACTATGTGCCTCTTGATGGAAACTGGCAAACATATGTGATTGCAACATTAGGTGAGGGGGGAAATAATTTCTTGTGAAAAAAATCTCATTGGCTTGTAGATTTAGAGCTGAAAGGGGTCTGAGAGGTTGTGTAGTCCAACTCCATATTTTACAGAAAAGGAAACTGAGTCCCAGAGAGATAGAGTAGTTCATCCAGGTCCAGGATACTGGTGGAACTAGGAAGGCATGAGCTAACCCACAACATCAGCTAGGACTGTACAAGCAAGGAAGTTGGGATACAGGTCTGGAGATTTGGGGTTAAAGTTGCCCCTCTCCCAGGTAGACTGATAAGGGACTCATCTGTGAGCAAGAGGAGTATAAAAGTAGCTTTTAGTTCTTTGATGACGAGCTCATGAGGCTCCAGGAAGCCCCCTTGCCAACTGCTTTGAACTTTCTTGCCATCGGTTTTTATTCTCTTCTAACTTCCTGAACTATCTGAGGGTATCAGACTATGATTTGAGTAAAAGGATTATTGGTTTGAGTCCTCTGCTCTGGATGATCCACTGCCCCAAATAAGAAAAAGCAATTCTGTTTCCAGGGTCACAGAAATAGTAAAGGGTAGAGTCAAGATTCCAAACGAGGTTCTTAGACACCAAAGTTGTCTTTCCACTGAACCATCCTGTGGCTGACAGTGTGAAATGGAATTACAGAATCAAGGAAGCACCTCCAGATACAAAGAGGTGACCCAAATGGGTGGTTCCAGGTTTCCTAGCCAGTTTGTGCTGGAAAGACCCTAGACATCAACTCCAAACCTATCATTTTGCTGATGAGGAAAGTAAAGGCCAATGAGGTAAAATAATTTTTCCCCAGTCTCACACAGGTAATGAGTGGCCAAGACAGGAATGGAAAGCAGGTCTCCTGACATGGAAAATGAGTATGCTTTCCAGGCTGCTGTGTTTTCTCTAGTTTACAGAAAGGAATTTGCACACTCAGACATTGTTGTTGTTTGATCTGCCCTTGTGTGTGTCACCCTCAACTTAATCAATTCCAGGAAAGTTGAGAATCTCTTTTTTGAGATTTTGAAAGAGCAGCTTTTCTTGACCTTTATTTTAATAACAATAAAATTTAAGACACTTGGGGAGCCTAAGAATACCTCTCTAGCAAATGGCTTGAACCTTGATGCAGTGCAGCAAGGGAGGAGACAGCTTTCTCTTTGCCTTGATACATGGCAGAGTGCCTGCCACTTGCCCATGATGTGCCTACTTCCAGGGACTGCATGCACCGACAAGACTTTTCTTTCCATCTCTCATCCTCCTCCTCTCCCAGGAAAAGGAAACAAAACCCTTCTCTAGCATGCAGTGCTAAAAATCATACATTTAAACAAAAGCCATCCAACTTTCATATAATTTTAAAACATATCCCTTTGTACCTTTCTTTTTTTTCTTTTCTGGGGTCATAGTGTTGCCACAGCATAGAACATTATTCCCTTGATGTTTGTGTTGATGTCTAAGGACAACCTTCTCTCTGAAATTTCTAGTTTCTGCCAGCCTGTGTTCAATCTTTAATGGAACCTCTAGTTGAGTGGAATAAGGTAAGACTAGAGGTATAGTTTGCAGACTTTGGAGGGGGGCTCCATTCTCACCTTATTTTCTGGGTTTGAAACTAGACAAGTCACTAAAAACTCTCCCTGAGTTAATTTATTCTCTCTGATTAGAGATGAGAATACAGGGTGCCACGCTCCCTCTTCTTTCTGATGAAAAAACTGAGGGGTACAGAATATCTCTCTATCACCAAAATTGTACTTTACTACAATTACCAATGGGAGACAGCCTTGATCTATGACAGGAGACTATCACTTGCCCTACTTCAAATGATATGTAAAAATTAATGAAGAAAAATGGCTGTCTACTATACATTCTGCAAATTGTAAATCCAAAGACGAACCATGTGCCCAAGAGCCAGAAGCAAAAGATGGAAGTTACAAAGTGATAGCTTCAGCTTGATGTTAGGAAAAAGCATCCTAACCATGAGAGCTGCTCAAAGGTAGAATGGGTGACCTCCAGAAGGAGTGGGTCCCCCATTGGTGGAAGTCTTCACACAGAGGCTGAATGAGTTTAGTTGGGATTCACTATGGGATATGGTTTGAGCAAAGTTGTCCACTGAGGTCCAGCCCAACTCTGAGATTCTGTAACTCTATGCAAGGGTGTTTGAAGATAGTCACTCATGGTTACAGAGCTACAACAATCACATTAAATGTTTTTAACCTGATTTAAATGTGATATTTGTAAGGCTTTTGGAAAAGGAGATTTACTTTGCCTCAAGTCAGCAAAGATGTGCCATTATGATACAGAGATATGTCTTTAACCTTGGTAGACTCTTACCTCCTTTTGGGAACTTATCCAATCAGCTGACCATCAGGGCAGGATATGGTGACTCAAGTGTCTCAGGTACCCACCAAGTCTGCCAGCCTTAAATTCAACACAGCTGGGACTTTTTATGCCCTGAGGTGATCAGGAAGGCATCAGGGAATTGAGGGTCAATCAGATTCTGTGGATGACTTTATCTCCTCAGAGAAAGCTAATCTCTGCCCTAAGAAGGAAGGAGGAAAGGCTAGTGCCTATCAAATGCTGGGGAATGGGAGGTAAAGGAATATTGTCAAGGAAAGCATAGACCAATAGGGTCTAGAAAGCTTTGTTTCTTTTTAGGAAAAGCTAATCCCTGACCCAAGAGTAAAAGAGGAGACCTCAACCTAATCTATGTTTGGAGGTTAGGGGAGACATGAGACTAAAAGGCTGTAGGGAAATGTTGGTAGATATTACTCCTATCATACCTAGTTAGGTATTTTTACAATAATTTGCGACAAAAAAAGAAGAGATAACTTGTCATGTTACTGAACTATTTGCAGCATGAGACTTTTTATCTGCCTTTCAAACCCTTTTCACTTGGAGGTTTTCTGAGGGCACAAAGACAGACACAGATGCCCTTCACCAACTTCACCTTTCTCCCAGAGCTAGAAGAATATAATAAATGGCAGTTTCTCCTTTTTATTCAGAGAGAGATCAAATTGTCAGATAATGTTGCACTGAAGGGCAGCATTCCAGGTCCTTCCAAGGCCATTTAGAAGAGTTTCATCATCCAGGCTGTTGCTGGAGGTTTTAATCTTGATCTATCCCTCAACCCCATCAACAAGCTGGGACCTGCTCCCTTTCCCTCTGAAGATTGTGCCTTAAAACAGACCAGGAATCTCATCTCCTTTAACACATTTGGGAGCTAGTGAAAGGATGTGATTTGACTCAGTAAACAGATATTTTCCCCCTTTCTTTAAGATTCAGGTCCTGGTCCCCCACTGAAAACTTACCATAAACTTGTTATTTCCTAATTTCAAGGACCCCTTGAATGGGTCCATCATCCTCTTCTTTTCTTTATCCTAAGCTGCTATCAGAGGATCAACACCCAGCAGAAATGTCTAAGGGGACATCTGGCAGTTATTTTTTAAACTCTCTTGCTCTCCCTTCTGAGCTCAATTCTTGAGTTTACTTCTAGCATTGAATGACAAAAGGTGTTGCTGGCAGACAGACTTATAAATACATCTTACCTGGTTTTCTCCTCCAAACTACAAAATTGCCTCCATGGAGCTATCTCACACTGAAAAACACCAAGGAAGACAAGATATGTCAGTCACATACAGACCTTCACAAAGCCAGTAATTCTCTGACTCAAGCTTGAAATATTCCTAGTCACTGGTGCATGGAAAATGTACAGGATTCAGAGAATAACTTTAAAAACAGCAGCAATCACCTGGGTAACTGGGAAAACAAAAATTCAAGTCAAAAAGGGTTTTTTTTTTTCAAACAAAAACCAATGCCACCCACCTGTGAAAAAAAGAGGCTAAAGGCCCGCAGCATCTAAAAGCATGTTTTTGAGCTAGTGGAAAAGACAAAGGAAATTCAAGGGTGGGAAACCGTTACCCTGATGCTCATGGAAGTAACTTTGACATCTTTGGCTCTGATGGCATTTGTGAAAATAATCCCTTTGCTTTTATCTGGATGGATTTTCCACCTGGTGCTTGATTTTTTCACCTTTACAACATACTTACTGTGTAACATTGCAAGTTATAGTTGCCTTGGTTTGTTGTCCTCTCCTTCCTAAAGGAGTTGGGACAATGTAAAAGAGTGTAAACTCCTTGAGGGACAGAGACTGTATATTGTAAAAATTTTATTCCTTCTTCAGGACCTAGTAGAGTGTTCTGCATATTGCAGGAACTTATCAAGTGTTTGTTGCAGGGCATTACTTTGTGGAACAAGTCAGACAGAGGAAGAGCCAACCCAAAGGCTTTCTAGAATTTAAGCAAAGCCTTGAAAGGAACTGTGAGAGTCAAAAGTTACTGGAGATGGCCATGAGGTCCTTTATTTTTGAAGAGGACCAGTGATGTCATGGGGTGATATCTTGACTTATGCATGAATTGGATTTAAGCACAAAGTCATCAGCCTCACTCTCTCTCTCTCTCTCAGTCATCCAAACCCAGTGGTAAGCCAAAAGACAAGACAACCGTCAATGGCTAATGAATCAATGGAAGCCTGGCTTCTTCCATGTCTAACCAAGCTCTAAGCACTCCACAGCACCTGCTTAGGCTACCCAGGCTTCATCTAGAAGGCATTCTTGAAATACTGACTTGAGACAAAGGACTCAGAGACTCTCCTCAGCTGTCCTCTCTGAAATCACCATCCAGCTGATCTAAATCTGTCTCGTATGTATCTCTTTATTTCTATTTGGTCTCCCTCATTGAATGTAAGCTCCGTGAGGGCAGGGACTCATTGCCTAGCTCGTAATAAGTACGTAATAAATACTGATTGATAGATTTTATTAAGTCATGATCTTTGAAGCATTAAAGAGGACTTTTGAAATGCATAGTAGAGACCACTTCACAGAGCTGTTGTGAGGTTCCGATGAGCATTTGGTGAGCTGAGTGGTGATTTTGTGCTCTTTAAACCTGAACATTCTCTACAGAGATTGACCAAGTATTAGGACATAAAAACATCACAGTCAAATGCAGAAGAGCAGAAACAATGAGCTCTAACATTCTCCGGTGCATTTAGGTGAAATGGCATTGCCTGTGCCTTGTGAAAGAAGCTGGGTTAGAGGTGAGAGCTCAGAGAGAAGGGGGGTGTCTCCCCTCCTCCTGGGGTAATTAAGCAGCCAAAGCAGCTGACACCTTCCTCTTCTGCTCACCTGTCATGAACTCTCTTTTCAGGTAAGAAATGAGCCCTGTCTTAAGTCGTTTCTGCTCATCCTCTATTGCTTTTCTCTGAGATCAGGCAGGCATTGAGTCTTCCCTGAGGTCTCCTACATGTAGAAACTCTTCCTGAAATTCCTATTTTGGCCTTTATAGTGGGAATGTGGACAAGCATGGAGCACTGTATTTAGGTCTGGGTTCCATATTTTAGGAAGGGACTTGACAAACTGAAGAGGGTGGCATAGGGCTCTCAATGCCCTACCTTGTGAGAACCAAATAAAGGGAGTAGAGATGTCCGGTTCAATAATTAAATACTTATGAATGTATTTGAGACTTTGTAGATGAGACATTGGGCAAGCATCAAGGTTACAAGATGGAAATGAAATGGGTCCTGATCTCGGTGAGCTTATATTCTACTTGGGAAATATACAAGATATATGCACACCCACATTTAAGTCTTGTGTTCAATTCATGACCATCAATACTTTGTCTCAATTCAATGATCTGGGACAATTTTGAAGGACCGAGGCCAAAGAATGCTATCCACCTCCAGAGAAAGAACTCTTGGATTTGGGGGCAGATCAAAGCATACTCTCTTTTACATCAGCTTATTTATGGGGTTTTTTTTGAGGGGGGTGAATATGCTCTTACAACAATGACCAATATGGAAGCATGTTTTGCATAATACATGTATGGCCCAGATAAGTGGCTTACCATCTTTGTGTTGGGGGAGGGAAAGCCACAAAAAATATTTAGTTCCAATCTCCTCAACTGCTCCAGATTACATTCCTTCCTATCCATGTTTATCAGTGAGTAGGAAGGGGACCTGGCAACATGGATGCTGAGTGGCCATTCTACAATTGGCTGCTATTTCCCAGCAGAAGTCCTTCAAGGTCAAAAGCCAAGAGAACTTGGGGAACTCTGGGTAGTGCCTGCTACCCTGCAGAGAGATACTCCTGGCTCTCCATGCTTCAGTGGTAAGGGGTCTAGGGGAGATGTCTACACACTGAGATGACAGCTATGTTCATACAAGTAATATGAGGGAGGAGAGCCCTAGACACTAAATGGTGGAGAAGATGGAGATTAGAAAGAGTTTCCTATTGGAGGTGAGATTTAAGTTGAGTCTTGAAGGAAATGAGGATTCTGGGATATAGAGGTGAGGAGGACATGCATCCTAGATATGGAGGACTAATAAGGCAATGCAAAGAAAGCAGAGGTGGGCAATGAAATGCCACAGACCATGTCATTAAGTCTGAGTATGGGGGCAAATACAGCCAGAGGAAGGAAGAACAATTAGAAGATTTGAAGTGGGGTGGTAAAGCATCCAGGGACTGGTGGTCAAGATGACAACAAAAAGAAAGTTTAGTGGTATAGTGATAGAGAATGAAGATTAAAAGGTATATAGAGTGTCTCCAAGATGAAAGCAAGGGTAAGAGGTGCATTAGTTAAGACAAATCCCCTGGCAACCTCTCTTCTTTTGGAAGGCATGATTCTCCCAAGTTTGGGTGCCTCTTACTTCCTTTTTTGTTTCCTATTGTATAGGTATAATATACCCTTGTGTTTATAAATATATTTGGAAGCCACAATGGGGAATCAGCTCTCCATACCCCCTCATTAACATCCATGAAATCCCTGATAATAACAACCTAGCCTTGACGTTGCGAGGAGGAAATGGGATTTGGGTTTAGAATGTTGCCGTTTTAACAGCAAGCATTTAGAAAAATGAAGGAACAAAAGGTCAGAGTTTAGAAAGTATCTTTTAGAAATAAAAGCAAATAGTTCTGGAAAGAACAAGAAGCCAGAACTGGGCCCTGGGCTTTTGGACTGCCAGGCAGAAGGCCAGTTTGTCCTAAGAGCCTACAAGTAAATTACCATCTTGGGTGTGCTCTATTACCTTGTGAGAATATTCATTCCAAGCCCTTTTCAAAATTTGATATCAGCTGTGTGGGTAGCAACTAACTAACTGTTCAAGGACAAGAACTCTTTCTTCTGAACACTAAGAGTCCAAAAATTTCAGAGCTGGCTGTGACCACAAAGACCATCTAGTCCAACCTAGACCTGACCACAAAAAAAAAAAAAAATTCTCTCCAAAATTCCCCCAAGTGTTCCTACAACCAGGGAGAACCCACAGCCCGCTCTACCGTTGAACCATTCTTAATTGTTGGAAAGTGTTTATCTGACATCAAACCTAAATTTGCTTCATTACAATTTCTACCCCTTGGTCCTACTTCTGCTTTCAAGGACAAACAGGACAAAGCTCATGTCTCTTCCACCTGACAGCCCTTCATGTACTTAAACACAGCTATTGTACCCCTTTGAGTTTTCTCTTCTTCCACCCAAAGATTTCCAGTTCCTTCAGCCAGTCCTCATATGGTGTGGACTCAATACCCTCCTCATCCTGGTTGCCCATCTCTGGACGCTCTCCAGTTTAATGATGCCTTTCCAAAAATGATCCCAGCCCCCCAGATGCAGTCAACGAAGACAAAGTACATTGGGACTATTTCTTTCTTACTTCTGGAAGCTCTACCTCTCAGTGAAAGCCAAAATCACATTCATTATCTTTCCATACAACCATCCTCCACACAATTGTGTTCAAACAAAAGCCTTTGTAACAAGACAAAATGTGAGGTCTGACCCATCCCCAAAGTTCCAAGATAGCCATTGGATAGTGCCCTGAAGGGAACTGCTGAACCCTGAAGCCATCAGTCAGCATAAGCTTGCCTCCTCTCCTTGCTTGGATCCTCATACTAGACAAATGATGCCCATAGATTGCTGGGTGTTTTTTTTAATTAAAGAGAAGCCATTCCATTTCCCCATCAGGCATAGTATCGGTTGCCAGGATATGTGGTTCAAGTTTCTATCAAAAAAATATATTTTCTGGAGGAAAGATGTGGAAACCTTGTTTTCTCTTTGTCGAGTTTCTGAGTAACCATTTGGGCTTCTTCTGTGTTTATGGTGTGACATATTCCCCTTATGGTGATATCCAACTCAGAGAAACTGTCCTTCCATTCCAAGTATTGCATGTGTTATCCAAATGAGATTTATCGTTCCAAATCTGATCACTAAGATGAGAATTATAATCATAGCAAGGTTACCTAAGAAGAACATGGAAGTTAGGCTGATTCTTTACAGTTCACAAAGTCCCTCTAAGAGCTAAGAACTCTACTGGTCACATTTGACCATATAATGAAGGAAGGGACTCTAAATGATTACCCTAATACAAATATTAATAATATGGAAATAGGTCTTGCTCAATGACACATGTAAAACCCAGTGCAATTAGACATTGGCTACAGTAGAGGGGTGAGAGGAAGGGAGGGGAAGAACATGAATCATGTAACCATGGGAAAATATTCTAAATTACTTAATTAAATAAAAATGTTTAAGACTAAAAAAAAGAAGAAAGGGCGTACTTTTGCAAAGAAGATTTCTCTAAGATAGGAGGAGAAATCAATTCAGTGGAAAATCAAATACTAAAGCTGAAGCTTAAATACTTTTCCCATATGATGAGAAGTTAGGACGCACTGGAAAAGACCCTGATTTGGGGAAAGATCAAAGGCAAAAAGAAAAGGGGATGGGAGATAATGAGATGGAGAGATAGTGTCATGGAAATGGCAAACGTGAATTTGGACCAAGTTGAGACATCACACACACACACACACACACACACACTGCAGTAATAATTACTGGATAGTAACAAAACACAGCCCTTTGGCAGTCCCGAAGGACCTTTTATTTCTGTTTGACAGTGTCAAATTTTGACCTTTATTGTCTCTGTCTCTGGTGCCTGATGGAAGGAAAGGCTGCCATGGGTTAGGGTAGGAGGTGGATTGTTTAGGCTTTGCCTTCTTACTCTTCTCCTTCCCTGATGAACCTGATGGAATCCAAAGTAGATGTGTAAGTATGGTGGGGGCAGAGGGAGTGGGATCTGGAGGTTTCATAGTTAATATCTTGATGCTGTCTCTTTGTACACAAAATGGACCCACCAGGATATACATGTCTGAACTAGCCCAAAATTCTTTTCTCTTCCACAAACTGTGGTTTGCATGTTTTCCATCTGAGTGTTAGATGGCAGGATGCTACTCTCCACCTCTTAAACAAATTGAATTTTCTGATCAGAAGTTATTTACTTAGACTTTCAAATCAAATCCCATAACTTGTCCCAGTTATTCATACTGGTTATATAAATGCAGCAAGCAATGAGAGGGCTTGCGGGTAAGTTCACTCACACAGTGAAACCCCAAACAAGGATGCTTTTAAGTCTAACAATTAGAAGACCTTGAAAAATGTCCCATGGAGGCAGAAAACCACAGCCCCATTCCTTCTTTAGTTACTTCCTATGTTAATAACTACATGTCTTGCTTATAGCTACCAGAATTTATAGGTAATACAGAGGGACAACGTGAATATCCTTTAGACTCCAGAATGAAAAGACCCGAGTTTAAATCCTACTTCTGATAAGGATGATGAAGATGATGGGCAAGTCCCATAATTTCAATGAGCTTCAGGTTCTTCATCTATAAAATGGAGTTGCTACTACTTAAAGTCTCTTCTTCCTTTGTAAGGCTCAAAGGAGAAAGGAAAAGTACTTTTTCAATCATTAAAATGCCCTATACTTGTCAGTTATCATTATAATCTATGCTCTCATAGATGAAAAGATTCCAGCATTACCTTCACTTTATTATGGTATCAGGGTACACAGAAAATGTAATTTCCCTCACTAGTGGCATCATTATAGGAAATGGATTATCCCTTATTAGGCTGCATCTACAAGGAGCCAATTTCCTTCTCAAGTGAATGGAAGCTGCCCAGAAGTAGGTGCCCTGAGGTGCCCAGAGGCAGCCCAGATTAAGGTGGGCTAGATTAGATCTCTTTCATTTTACAGATGATAAAACTGTAATCCAGATAGGTTTGCTAATTTATGGATAGTAAGGGGCAGAGTAAAGATTCAAACAAATTCTCCAACTCAATCACCAACTAAAATGAAAGAGACCCCGTGCCTTCTTGCTATAGAAATGAACTCAGTTGACTCAGGCACTACCAGAACTTCATAAGGCTTAGTTGGCCAGCCTCTTCATTAATTCCTTAATCTCCTTTAATTAATAATTAATTTGATCTTCATTTATATTCACTAACTCATTTCTTCAATAAATATTTGCTAAGCACGTTAGGGAAGTAACTTAAACGTTCTGACCCTCAGTTTCCTCATTTGTAAAATAAGGGGGTTGGATTAGATGCCTCTCAGGTTCCTTCCAACTCTTAAGTCTTTGATCCTAAGAACAAAGGGAAGCATTCCCTGACACTGCATAGCAGTAGAAATAGAGATACTGTGTAGAAGAGGCATCATTTCTCTGAAGTTCGATTACGTGTCTACCAAATATTCTAGCAGTTAATGCTATGGTTTAGAAAACCTCTCCACCCTTTCTTATGAAAGACTATCTCTTCTAGAGACTCTAGTCTCTAGTTTCTAGTACTCCTCTTCTCTACAATCTTCTAAGCCTGAAACCTCCCTTACCCCATGAAACCTCCTCACTCATTGGAATCTTCATGCCTAAAAGGAAATCATCTGCATAAGAACCTGTCCTCCCTAGGAAACCTCTAACTTATCTGAAACACTGAACTTTCCTGGGACAGAGGAAAGGACCCACATGTTCTTGCACCAAACTAGGAAGAGAGATAAAAGCTAGTGTAACCCAGGAACCAGGTTAGGCAAGCGCTCGTTCATAGAACCCTTGTCCTCCCTGCCTGAAATGTATCTCACCTGAGTTCCAGATATCCCTCCTTGGCTATCTGTCCTAGATATATTTTGTCCCTACCAGGGATCAAGGTGTATTCTTTACCCTGAAAAAGGCCTCTTTCTGTGTCCCTATTCATGTTCCCAGATATGTCAAGTTAAACTACAAGCCTTCCTAGGTATGAATGTATGAATTAAATATGTATGCGCTAAAATGCATCTTTAAAAATAAACCTATTGCTTTCAACGTTCCTGGCTGACTTGCCTCTTCTATGAAAATTTTAAAGTCCTTCAGAGCAGCTGGAAAAATCTGAGGCTAATGCTGAGTGCCTGTAGGTAGGTAAAGAACTTGTCAGGGTGTTGCTTTAATTCTAGGTGTCTGCTTCTCAATTGACTAAATATGGGGACTTACTTGCTTGATAAGACCCCTTTGACTATGGAAAACAGCTACAAAAAAATTGAAGCAAAGGAAATCATGGAGTATTGTTGCTGTCTTGCACTCAGTAGTCTTAGAGATCCTTTTTAATTTCATGTAGCCATTGCTAAATTTTAGTGAGTTGATCACTGTCTAGGCTTTTCTTCCATTGAAGGCACATAGAAACCGCATTATCCTCTCTTTTTTCTTTTCCTCCACTCTTTCTTTATCATACAGCCGCTTCAGGATAATAACGATATCCAGTATTTCAGAGGGAAAAGAGGAAGACAGAAAAAAGAGAAACTGAGGGAGTCAGAGATTTACAGAAATGGAAGGAAGGAAGGAAGGAAGGAAAGAAGGAAGGAAGGAAGGAAGGAAGGAAGGAAGGAAGGAAGGAAGGAAGGAAGGAAGGAAGGAAGGAAGGAAGGAAGGAAGGAAGGAAGGAAGGAAGGAAGGAAGGAAGGAAGGAAGGAAGGAAGGAAGGAAGGAAGAAGGAAGAGGGAGGGAGGAAGGGATGGAAGAAGGAAGGAAGGGAGGGAGGAAGGAAGAAAAAGGAAGGAAGGAAAGAAGGAAAAGTAAATGCCTGATTTGGAGCAATTGAGTATTAATGAAGGTCTGGGTTCTGGCAAGATGAGACAAATGCTCACCTATCAGATTTCTGGGAAGCAGAGGTTAAGTCCAAGTTGCAAAGAGAAAAGAGGTAGAGATAATGGCCCAAGTCAGGATATGTAGTTAATGAAGTTAGTTAAGGTAATCCCAGAACTAGGATTTGACCCCAAATGTTCTGACCCCATATCTAGTGTTCCTCCCACCATGTCTTCCTTTATCAGTAGGATTTAAGGAATCCCTGACACTTTTTATTGGCTATGTATCTTATTAATTGATTACCTTTTGCTTAGGTACTTTAGTCTAAACACTTCTGCCTGAATACTGTAACTGGTCATTCTTAGTCATTCTAAAGTATTAAAAATTCAAAGGGAAATCTGGTGCTGAGCAGTGAGCATCTGGGTAGGATGGACATTGTTTTGTGGAACTTGTTTTGTTTTTGTTTTTGAAAGAATCAACTTGATGTGTCCTGTAGACTAATCCAGAGAGGAGGCAAAAGGCATAATTTTTTCTCCTTCTAGAAAACAGAAGTATTGTTGAGGGCATCCAAATAATGTGCCAATAAAGTCCTTGCCATTCATGGTATCATCGTTCATTCACTGGGACCAAATGTTCCCCAAACTCTCACCTTTCTTTTTATGGCACCATGAAGATTCTGCTTGTGGGCCAGGCTGGGATCCCCTATCCAAAAGGCAACATTCCTCCTCTGTGCTTTGCTGTCTGGGCTCTCTGGTCCTACCTCCCCCACTTAGGGCCTCATGAGAGGCACACATCCCATGGCATAGGCCCCACACTGTCTGGTGGAAGATTCCCATCTTCAGGGATTCTCCTGTGCCAAATTTGCATAGGCTTAAACTAAAGTATAACTACCTTTGAACATTCCTGCCAATGGAATTTTTTTCACCCTTGGAGGCATGAGAATCTTCAGAAAATCAACCTGTGTTGAAAAGGCAAGCCTTTGTCTTTGCTGACAATGGGAGGGATGCCTTGGGAAAGTTCATTTTGTCCCCTGGAGGTTTTGTACAATATGCCTTGGAAGGTTCTGGAACACACACATACACACACACACACACACACACACACACACACACACACTATATCACCTCATATCAATATTAGAAGGATCATTTTTATAGCCTGTCAAGTTCTTGAACTCTGTGTGTGTGTCTCTCTCTCTTCTTCTTCTTCTTCTTCTTCTTCTTCTCTCTCTCTCTCTCTCTCTCTCTCTCTCTCTCTCTCTCTCTCTCTCTCTCTCTCTCTCTCTCTCTCTCTCTCTCTCCCTCCCTCCCTCTCCCTCTTCTTCTCCCTCTCTCTCCCTCTCTCTCTCTCCCCTTCTCCCTTTCTCTCTCTCTATTTCTTTCACTCTCTCCTTTTTCTCTCTCTCCCTCTCTCTCCCCTTCTCCCTACCCCCTTTCTCTCTCTCTACCCTTCTCCCTTTCTCTCCCTACTTTCTCTTATCTCACCCCTCTCTCTGTCTCTCCTGTCTCTCTCTTCTCTCTTTCTCTCTGTCTCTCTCTCCCTCCCTCCCTCTCTCCCCCTCTCTCTTTTTCTCTCTCTTCCTCTCTCTCCCCTTCTCCCTACCCCCTTTCTCTCTCTCTACCCTTCTCCCTTTCTCTCCCTCCTTTTCTCTTATCTTCCCCCCTCTCTCTGTCTCTCTCTGTCTCTCTCTGTCTCTCTCTCTCCCTCTCTCTCTCCCCTTCTCCCTTTCTCTCTCTCCATTTCTTTCTCTCTCTCTCCCCCTCTCTCTTTTTCTCTCTCTTCCTCTCTCTCCCCTTCTCCCTACCCCCTTTCTTTCTCTTCCCTTCTCCCTTTCTCTCCCTCCTTTTCTCTTATCTCCCCCTCTCTGTCTCTCTCTGTCTCTCTGTCTCTCTCTCCCCTCTCTCTCTGTCTCTCTCACTATCTATCTATATCTATATCTCTCCATCTCTATTTCTCTTCCATCTAGGGCAAAGATAACCCTGAATTTCTGTCTCAAAAAAATAAAAAGACGGGACTTTCATCGTGTGTTCGCTGCTGGCTGGGTGTTCCCAAGCATTACCTTCTGTCCATTTCTTCTCTGGAGTTTGTTTATCTAGCCTTGTTCCTCCTCCCTCCCAGACTCGCTCGGCTTCAGCTTTGAACTAGAGCCCCAAAGGGCCCAAGCCAGATTCCCTCTGTGAATCCTGTCTCAAACCTTCCCGGGGCTGTGCCAGCAAGGGACAGGCAGCCACAACAAGTGGGACACCCTTGCCACTCTTCTATCCAATTTCCCATCCACCAGAAAGCCTTTTGCCTAGGCTCCTGCCAAGCCCTAACAGCTCAGGAAGCCAAAAGGCCTCATTTGGATTCCTGCACAGGTCTCCCATCCAGAGCTCCGCTGCCAAGCCACGGGGCCAGCATGAGGAATGTGTTTTTAATATTCATTGTTCACTCTGTCTGTTACCCATGTGCACAGCGCAATTATTTTAATTCTTTGCACATGTGTTGTTATGA
The DNA here is from genome assembly GCF_027887165.1 of Monodelphis domestica. Lineage (NCBI taxonomy): Eukaryota > Metazoa > Chordata > Mammalia > Didelphimorphia > Didelphidae > Monodelphis > Monodelphis domestica. Next base: position 276,504,406 of record NC_077231.1, read on the forward strand.
AATGGGTGCCTTTTAAGCCCTGCCAGCTTCTCTCTGAACCCCCAATATATTATTTCTACCTATGTTCCAGTTAGTTTGTCCCACTTCTTTATTTCATTTTCGAGATTAGACCATTCAGCAGAGAAATAATGCCGTATGTATGTACAAAGCAGGGCCGGCCGGCTTTCTTCATGTGAGAACAGTTGCTTTTGATTTGCGCTTGTGTGGTTTGTACATCTCTCCTCCCACCCTTTTCCACCCACGCAGGCAAGCACATATTCAATCATGCACATCATACGTGTGTTTTGCTCAGCCTGGCCATCTGCACATGGAAGGAGCAGGCAGAAAGGGTGCAGAACACACATATGGACCCAGGATCGACTTGGGAAAATGTCTTGGAGGTGAATTCTTTGTCCTTTTCAGAAAAGGCTGTTCACACTCTTTTCCAACATCCCCAGCCGGAGCCAAATTAGACATTTCAGCCTCCAGAAAGCTTAAAATAAGGGATGAGACTCCCCTTCCTTGAAGAAGGCAGTTCTTTTATCAAATGTAATAACGGATCGGAATAAGTAGCCTTTAAGGAAAGCGAGCATTTCTATTTCCTATCAGCTACTGGATTTAGATCACACTGGAAGGTTTTATAAACATTGCCTTATTTGATAATAAGGAAAGGAGAGCGAATCTAAAACAATGTGTGTTTCAAGTTGCTCAGGACAGCGGTAAAACCCAAGGGATTCCGAGCGCTGGTCCCTAGGTCCCTGGAGACCTTGACCTTATTAGCCACATCAATCGCCGAAGGTTCCAAGAAACTGAATTATGAATCCAATGGTGAAAGTGTCAGCATGGGAAACGTCACCAGCAATCCCCAAACACACATTCGGTTCAATGGAGCTTTTCAAGACAGCCTCATATTTTGCCAAGCTGATGAATTTGACACAGTTGCACCCCTGCCTACTAAGTATTTTACTTCCATTGTTTGGTGTCTCCATTTGTCACTGTGAAACATTATTATTTTAAGGTAGCAGGGAAGCTGGATGGCCAGCTACATAATGGTGTGGTGGCTCTAGGAGCCAAGAAGGGATCAAAGAGATGGATGGCTGGATAATGGAAAAGATCATACAGAAAAAGAGAGAGAGAATGAAAAATAAAGAGAGGGGGGAAGAGAGGACAGCCAGGAGTGTCATGAAAAAAATTTGCAAGAATGATAATAAAGGCAGCCAAAGATTTTTGTACAAGCCTGGCTTTCTTTGTCTGCGTCATCTATGTCTCCAGTGAGGGGGCTGGGAAAAGAAGAAAGGGAAAGCTGGGAGGCAGGTACCTTGGAAACATCCTGCCATATGCTGCTGCAGAAAGCTTAGCCATCATTCTCTGTTCCTTACAACCTGCTGCCCATGCAACAGCTCTTTTCAAGAAGGCGCCTGGGGCCAGAGCGCCCAATCTTGCTCTCCCTGGGTCCCAAGAGCAAAAACTAGTTTCACCCAGCTTGCTGGCACAGTTAGACTGTTTCTGCCCAACAGCCCTAGTGAATTTCTTTGGTACCAAACCAATAGATGAATGAATAGCTTAGAGCAGGGCTATGAGACCATCAGACATTATGAATCCTAATACACATTCTGTGTTTGTGTGTGTGCATTCAGGCACAAACCATGTGTTTGGCCATAGGCATGGATGAGCATCACAGAATGTTAGAGCCATTAAAAACTTTAGAGATCATTTCCTAATCCAACACTCTCACCCATCACAATGTCCCTTTTCCCCATCTGTGAAATGGGCATAATAACCCTTGCAAACCTGTTTCACAGGGTTATTATAAAGCATTTTGTAGTCACACTGTAATCACTTAATAAATGCTTGATGATTGATTTATAAATTTTAAAGCAACATGGGAGTTAACATGACTATAATTATTATTCACATTATTTCCAGGATCAAGACCTTGAAAATTTTCTTTGATTCCTTCTCTCCCTTGTTCCCCATGTTTAAATAGTGACCAAGTGCTGTCTATTCTACTTTCATAATATAAACTGCTTTTCCTAAATTCCTTTCCCAGTGTCCCCACCATAGTTCAAATCTTCATTACATATCGCTTAGACAATTAGAATCACTTTCCCAAACCGAATTTCTCCTCCTACTCCCACTCCCATAATCTACCTTATACTGAACTGCCAGATTAATCTTTCTAAGGCATAGCTCAAAATAAAGTGTCCCTTCCACTCAGAAAATTTCAGTGACTCCCTATTGCCTACTCACTTAAGGTCAATTCTTTAATCTGGCATTAAAGACTTTATCTGTTGTAGGATACCATTTCAAGCTTATCTCCTGGTATTCTCTCCTAATGGTATGTACCGGTCAACTGGACTTCATCAAATACATCCCATACTTTTCCACCATGGCATACTTGCTCTGACTCTTCTCTCCCCTCTCTGAAGCTTAATTCAATTCCACCCAGCCTTCAATACCCAATTCAAATTTTGTTCCCTCTATGAAGCTTTTTCCTGATTTGTTTGGATAGAAATTGGGTTTTCCTCTGAACTGCCCCATGTCATGGCAAGAAAGTCCACTGTTTACAACTTAAAATGTTTTAATAATTTTCCAGTCATCTCCAACTCTTTATGACCCCTTTTGGGATTACTGAAGTGATTTGCCATTTCCTTTTTCAGTTCCTTTTAACAGATAAGGAAACTGAATCAATAGGACTAAGTGATTTAAATGCCCAGGGTGACTGACATGGCTAATACTTAACTGAGGCTGGTTTTGAACTCAGGAAGAAGAGTTTTCCCAACTGCATGCCCAGCATTCTATGCATTGCTCTGTGATATTATAGCATTATACATACATATATATATATATTATAGTATGCATATCATTTATACATACACATGTTTCAGAGCTTAGGGACAGGCTGCCCACAATCTGGAAAATCCACATAGAATTTTTGGCCCTCTCTTCCTATCACAGAAGTAGTCTGAATTTTTTTTTTTAATTTTAAGAGGTATTTGCAGTAAAAGAAATTGGGTATGCTTATAGTATTAAAAGATAAAATGTATTGATACTATACAATACAATACATGTACTTTATGTATTTCTAATTTTCTCAATGTTTTCTGTGCTGTTGCATGTCACCTGTGGTTTCCACAAAAACTTCCCCCAAGTTCCCATCTATTTATATTCCCAGTTACGCCAACCTGAGATATATCAAAACCATGATGGGGAAAGTCACGATGTAGAAGGGATAGCTATACTATACAATAGAATGCAAGTTAGTAAAAGGCATTATTCCAAATATTAAGTTAAAGTAAGTTTAAGCATGGAGAAGTGTCAGTTGACCTATAAAGATATTTGAGCAAATGAACTTCTTAAAATAAAGAATTTCCCTATGCCCAAAGGGCACTAAAAGACTGTCTGCCCTTTGATCCAGCCATAGCACTGCTGGGTTTATACCCCCAAAGAGATAATAAGGAAAAAAGACTTGTACAAGAATATTCATAGCTGCACTCTTTGTGGTGGCCAAAAATTGGAAAATGAGGGGATGCCCTTCAATTGGAGAGTGGCTGAACAAATTGTGGTATATGTTGGTGATGGAATACTATAGTGCTAAAAGGAATAATAAAGTGGAGGAATTCCATGTGAACTGGAACAACCTCCAGGAATTGATACAGAATGAGAGGAACAGAACCAAGAGAACATTGTACACAGAGACTGATACACTATGGTACAACCGAATGTAATGAACTTCTCTACTAGCAACAATGCAACGATCCAGGACAATTCTGAGGGACTTATGAGAAAGAATGTTACCCACATCCAGAGAAAGATCTGTGGGAGTTGAAACACAGAAGAAAAACAACTGCCTGAACACATGGATCGATGGGGTTATGATTAGGGACGTAGACTCTAAACAATCACCATAATGCAAATATCAATAATATGGAAATAGATCTTGATCAATGACACATGTAAAACCCAGTGGAATTGTGTGTTGGCTATGGGAAGGGGTTCGGGGGAGGGGGGGAAGAACATGAATCTTGTAACCATGGAAAAATATTCTAAATCATCTTATTAAATAAAATTTTCAAAAAAAAAAAAGATAAACCATTTCCCAGAGATGCTTAAAGTTTGCAGAAAACAGTCGTGGTGGGTCCACAACTGGTCATCCATTTGTTTTGGAGATATCTGAGGATGTGCTACAGGAAAGAGACTTTCTAGCTTAATATTTTGTCATTGGTTTGGGTATAGGATGGTCTGAGATAGGATTGACTTTGCTAGTCTTTTTGGTTAGCTTTGCACTAGAACTGGGCTACAGGAAGTGAATACTTCCAAGTTAGAAGTGACCCATTTACATTTGAAACAGAAAGTTCATCTCTGAGTCCTTCTCTCATCTTCTACCACCCACAGCTCTGTCTTCTTTCCTAATGGCACTTATTTAATGCCTGGTGGTCTATTCCTTTGTTTCAATGTCTTAACTTTCTGTCTCCTCCACTGTAGTTGCATTCAAAACTTCATCATGACATCTAGGTGACTCTAGGTTATGAAAGACCAAAAATTCTGGCAAAATTTGCCAAACTTGAAAAGCTTCCAGGCCTAACTCTTAGCCAAGGTTGAAGGTATAGATCATCACTAGATTAGGCAGAGAATGATAAACTTTGTAAAAAATTTCTAATTTTATTTTTAAAAGGGTTTTGGTAGTTTGATAGGTATAAATTAATTTGGTAGGATTGTCATTTTTATTATGTTAACTTGTCCTACCTATTAGCAATTAATTCCAATTATTTAGATCTAGTTTTATTTGTGGGCATAGAATGAAAAATTTCAGGAGCCAGTGCCATTTTCCAAAACCATATACTAGGTCACACGCAGGTTATTATTTGTATCCATGGAAGAATTACTCACACAGACAAAATTACAGATATTTGAAATAGTAAAGTCTCTTCTCTGCTAGATTGTTAACTCCCTGAGGGCAGGAACTACATTTTAGCTAACTATATATGTCTAATGATGTCTCACACAATGCCTTATACATAATAAAAACTTAATAAATATTTCTTAAACGAATGTATATCATTAGAAAGAGGGATGTCTAGCCAGAAGCTTAGCCAGCTGTTATCATTCCCTATTTCCCCTCTCCTGGAAAGCATGGTCATCCTCAAAAAGTCCCTGGACCAAAGCCAAATGTACTCTGGAAAGAGCAACCTTCTGGTTGTGTTGGCCACCTCCAAAAATACACAGGAGTCAGTCCATCAAAAATAAGTCAGGAGGACATCCAATTCCCCAACTGAATTGGTTTTGCAAGTGAATTTAGGCTGTAACTGTTTCTCTTTTTGAAACAAACCCAAGTTTTAAAATAAATAACATCATCTTAGCTGAATAGCCTAAACATTCCTCTCAAAAGCACCCCATGAGGAAACCTCATTATCTACTACAGCCAAAAATCTACATGCCTACAAAGCACCCTGACTTCTCTTAGAGAACGCCAGGGACAGCTGGTGCCTCTGTGCTTCAGAGAAGGGACTTCAACTCTTTGGGGAGGGATGCAGTCACTTGACAGCAACCAAACAAAGTCTCAAAATAAATGGCCAGAAATCTCAGCCAAATGAATTAACTACATCGGAAAATAACCAAAATGTGTAACTTTTAGTCAATGGAAAGAAGACAAGTCATAATTAAGAGAACTAGGTTTGGAGGTTGTGGAACAATGGAGAGACCATTGGTTCTTGAGTCAGAAAAATCTGTGTTCGAAGTCTACCTTTAATTCCTATTATCTGTATGACTTGGATAAGTTAAGTGGCATAACTTCAGTCAATTTCTTCATCTGAAACGTGAAGGATTGAACTAGATTTTTCTGAAATCTCCTTTAGATCTTGCTCGGGGTTCTTATGATTTCATGAATCATAACTCTGACACCACCTGTGGGACCTGTGGGCAATTCACTTCACCTATGTGTTTTGGTTTCCTCATCTCAAGGAGAAAAAAAAAGTTTCCATGGGATTGCAGAAAATAGTCACTTCACTTTTCTTGGCCTCAGTTTCCCTTGCTTTAAATTAAGGGGGCTGAACTAGAAAATTCTAAACACATTCCCAGATTTAAAGCTATGATCCATGTCCAGAGCTTAAAGGAATGTGAATAATAATCAAATGCCCTCACTTTAAAATCAAATCCAAACCACACATTACAAATTATTATGAAGAGAAAGAAAAAGGAAAAGTACCTAGAAAAAACCAGTGACACAAAAACTCTTGAATGAATGGAGCTTTTTAAAGGATAGAATAAGGAAAGGTATTTAGAAAAACCAATGACACAAAAACTCTTGAATAAATGGAGCTTTTTAAGGGATAGAATAAGGAAAGATATTTAGAAAAACCAATGACACAACTCTTGAATAAATAGAGCTTTTAAGGGATAGAATAAGGAAAGGTGTCTAGAAAAAGCAATGACACAAAATCTCTTGAATGAAACTTTTTAAAGGATAGCATCAAAAAATAGAAGAAAAAAAAGGATACAGAAAGGGAAACATGGAAAGACCCAAAATGAACCAAAGCTTAAGGGAAAATACTAAGAACAGTAAACAATCCTGGAGCAGGTTGGATTTAGAAAGCCATGATTCCTGTCTTAAATGAGTTGAAGAACTTTAGAGAATGGTTGTGCTTATTCTACCATTTTCCAAAGAACAGAGCTAGGATCAATGAATAGAAACTATAAGAAAGTAGATGTTGGTTAGGAATAACCATTCCAAAATGGAGTCGATTAAAGTGGGAGAAGCAGTTGAACCCATGGAGTAGAGCCTTCATACTTGCCTAGCATTGCAGCTCGCTAGGCATCACTCAGCTGAGATTCCAGGGGCTGATGCTACCAATGATACCAAACTTTACTAGGTTCAGCTCTGGGGAATCCTGACTCCCTTCAGTAGGTTCTTCAGGTCACATGTTCATTGGGTTCATCCACTTTACTTTGATTCTCAAAGGACAAATTTACCTTTGGCCCTAGTCTAGGGCTTCCTCCCTCCAAAGGGGAAAGTAAAAGGCCATCATAAACTACATGAATAAAATATAGAAAAAGACCTTTTCTCCCCATACAGAAATGAGAACTATGGAAATTATGGAAGATATTACAGATGATTAGAATCTAATTCAGTAACCTAACTTATTCCTTCTAGTACAGTGAGCTGGAAGGGCAATACTTAAACCTTGTTGGAACACAAGAGAGCTAATAGTGCATTTTACATGTCACCTCTTTACTGGCATTATCCAATCAAATATCCAAATGTGATTTCAGATGGCTACTCTTTCACTTATGATCTGTCTTCTGCTATTGCTGTTACTGCTATATTCCCCCTGTAGTGAGGCTGTGTAGGTACTCACTCCTCCATTCTGTTAGAGTGATTGGAAGAGAGGGAAGACTTCAGCTGCTTTTCAAGATCTCATGTGGCTCTCTAAAAAGGAAAGAAGACAAAGAAATGTGGAGGAAAGAGACCCCATCCCAAGCACCTCTTAGCCAAGGCAGGGCATATGCTCATGATTTGGGACCTGGCAGAGAATGGACAGGACCTCCCTCCCCCTGCTTGGTCTCTAGAATCCTCAGACCAGTCTCACAGAGTGAAGTTGGCGAGAAGAAAAATCCACAGAGTTGTGTTGCCCCTTCCAAGGAGTTCTGACTCAGAAGCCAATTAAAAGATTTTCCCTAAACAATACAACCCTTGAGTCATCATGGCTGACAGGAAGGAGTCAGAGGATATCTGCCTACTCTAAAGAGGGGAGGAAGCCAATTCTGGATCCCGAAATCTAGAGGATTTCCTATATATAAATTAATGACTATATATGAGCTTGTTTTCAGCCTGGAGGGGTGTACCACACCCGAAGTTCTTGGGAATTATAGACACACACCCCTAAAACCTGAGAAGGCTTGAAGTTTAAGCTTGGTATAGATTTTTACAGAGGAAAGAAAAGGCCTTGTCCTTGAGACATAGGGTTCCTCTAGAGCCCTGGATTCCAAAGACATACTAAGCAAGACCCTCACAAGATTAGCTCTAGAGCAGATCAAAACATCTAGACTATACCCCCCCAAAACCCCATAAACTAGTTTACCTAATTAATTATTTCCCCAACCTGAATCTGGCCTAGGCATGAAGCATTATCCTCAAGACAATGGTGAGTTCTTGGAACCCCCACCATTCCCAAGATGGCCCTAGAAGCTTGAGAGGAGTGGTCCAAGGATATATCTTGTCAAAAAAGGGGGTTCTGAACACTTCATTATTTTCTTTTTACATCCATTTCAGAATGGATAAGCAGCAACATGTCATTAACAAGTCATAAAAATATAGAGATGAGTGGTACCTTGGAGATTAGAGGATCCAAGGACCATAAATTTACAACTGGAAGGACCCTTGGAGGCTATGTAGTACAACACCGAGATGAGTAAACTAAAACCAAAAAGGGGTTTCACCCTCTCTATGTGATTTCATCTCCTGCCTTCCCTAAGCCTCTGGGCCTTCATCTCTCTGGGTCTCAGGTTGTCATCTGTCCATTGAGAAGGTTGAATGGGATGACTTCAAAAATCACCTGTGGAAATAAATCTATAATCCTAGAAATCTATTGTCCTAACCATGCCTAAGATTAAGACCTCCTTTTCCCAATTAGGGTTCTTTCTGTTACCTTATATTCTTTTCATATCCTTAGTGCTTAGAAATGAGGCATATGGTAGGTGCTTACTAAATTTATATAGATTGATTATTGACTGATTGACTATATCATGTGCCTTGCCAAGGCCCACAGTGTCCTATGAGACACCAAATTCTCTTCTATACTTAAAATCAATTGAAGGAGAAACTTTTAGTAGGTGGGAGGAGAGATCCAGACTGTTTCTGAGTAAGAAATTAAACTGGGCATAGTGAGTTCCAGGGATACAGGGTGGGAAGATACTACATTTTTTGTCAGAACTAGATTCAAATCTTGATTTAACCACTTTACCAACTGCAAGACAAGTCATCTACCATCTCTAGGGCTAGCCAGATTTCTGCTCTATCCTCTCCATCTATTCCCTCTTCACCTAGGCCTCCCCAAAATCCAAGCTTCCTAGAAAGCACAATCAAGGGCCCATCTCCCCTATGTGAGCCCTTTCCTGACCACTCCAATGGCTAGAGCTCTCATCCTCTTGCGATTAATTTCTAGTTTGTATTTATTTTAATCCATCTATGCATCATATCCCACATCCCATAACCTACCATTTCTCGTATATTGTAAACTTTTGGAAAGAAAGGAAAGGGAAATGAGGTAGAAAGGAAAGGAGTGGAATGGAGTGGAGTGATATGAAGGGAAGAGTGGAGTACCCTTAGTTCACCTCTAGATGACTGTGTCTGTGTCTGTGACATTCTCAGAGAAGACCTCTAGAGGAGTCTTCTGTGTGCTGTTATTAAAAAAGAAGTAGGCTCTGGCCTCCCCAGAGGCTTCTAGACTTGAACTCACTTGGAGCCCAAGCATCTAAATTTGACCTAAATAAGGACTTCTCTGAAAACTTACCCTGAGCCTGGAGGGGCTACATTTAATTTCTATGGAATTAAGCTGTATGCAGCCCCCTTTGTTTTTTCTACAGAGGTGGGGCCAACCAAGATGCCCAGTCTCCATTTGTGTGCTGCTTATCCATTTCCCTCCACTCCACTACCAAACTCAAGAATTTATGACATGGAAGAAGGCCTTAGAGTGGTGGTTCTTAATCTCAGAGTCATATATTTGTGTGTCGATACTTTGATGCCTATTTCAATACAATTGGTTTCCTTTGTAGTCCTATTTATCATGCTTTATGCATTTAAAGATGATATTCTGAGAAGGAGTCCATAGACTTCCCAGGCTGCCAAGGGGTTCCATGACACAAAGAAGGTTATTAGAGAAGACAGGGTACAGGGAAATTTCAGTGTGAGGTAGTGAAGATCAAAGAAGGGTTTGGGCTGAGGGCAATTTTTAGTTGGAGCTTTCTTAACTGACTCTTAAAGAGAGATCCAGGATCTCCAAGGATCTCTACCAGTACCATTCCTTGGTTTTTAAGCATCTGAAGGAGAACCAGCTCTGGAATCAAAGGATATAGGTTCAAATCCTATCTCTCAGACATACTACTACCTAAGTGACCTTGGGCCAGGCAAATTAACATCCCCTAAACTCAGTTTCTTAGTGTGTAAACTGATGGAATTGGACTATCCTTCTGACTAGAGTTTTCTGATCCAATGATCTTTTCATCTGTTTCCAAAAAGTGACTTTCCTAGAGTTAGTGAGGATAGACAAGATAAGAGTTTCTTATTTCTGGTAGGAATTCTATTCATAGTAACACCCCAAAACTCTAATCTGTGAAGAGAGGATTTTTAGAAATTTAATTTTAGAAAGAAAAAGTAAAGCAGATGGTATTAGATCAAAAGAAATATTGAGAAAACACCTACCTAAAATGATAGCATTTCCTAGTGGTGAGGCAACTGTGGGATGGCAGCATCCAACTTAGACAATTGTGGTTTAACCTTTTCTGTCATCAGATACCTCACTGCCCTTTCAGAATAATATTTGCTTCCACCCTTAGTGGGTTTGTCTAGGTTTAGAGAAAGTGCATTAATCAAAAGAGGGACGCTGCCATTATTGACCTCAATGCTGAAAGGAGAAAAGGAAAGCCAGTTGGTGGCTTCCTAAGGATAGCTATCCTCCAGTTGATTGAACAACTCTGTGGGAAGCCTCCAGCAACTTGAGAGAAGCTGTGGATGGGAACTATGCAAACTTGACCTAGCTTCATTAGGACTTTTTGTGTCTCTTTGGATGTTTGTGGCTGTGACCCCAAATCAGATGAGGCGGACTGGTTTTTGGAGTTAATTTCAGTCAATGCAATTTTTAATGAATGGGTCACGCTACCTGCTACCTTAATGCCAGTGACCTTCATCCTTTTCATTCTTCCTTTAAGAATCATTGATAACCAACTGATGGACAATCTGTAGTGACTTTCAGTTATAGGAACACAGGAAAGTATTAGATAACTGGCCATAGCCCAGCATAGGACCAATGGGTCAGGATTTTGCCCATAAAAACTTTGTGCCATCTAGAAGGTCGCTTACCCTTTGTGGACCTTTTTCCTTATGGAATAATTGACCGCAGCAAGATCCATCTGCCATTCTGGTTCCTTGTTTCTAAGAAATTATTTTGTGCTTTGCAAAATCGATAGATGCCATGGAGAAAATATGGAACTATAGGATCAAACAATTACTTTCATTGGTTTCTTCAAAGTCATCACTAGCTATATTGGCATTTGGGTCATTCAGCCATTCAATGACCACTTACCAACAAAAAGCAATATTAAGGTATAAAATTCACAAAATGCCACATACACATTTATATATAGAATCTTTGTTATAATATGTTTTAAGAACTGTAACCAAGAATGACAATGATAGCTCCCATATATATCGTACTTTAAGGGCTAGCCATTGCTTTCTTCACAACCACCTGGTGAGGGAGATAATATCAGCATTTTGTAGATAATGAAACTTAAACTCAGTGAAGTTATATACCCAGCCTAAGGCCACACAGCTAGCACATACTGGAGCTAAGATTCAAACTTGGGTCTCCATTAGGGCTAAGAACTTCAGAGAAAGGCAGACAGTGGGGAAGATTCATTATTCTTAATGCTAGTGGTTGTCATTATGGCACAAGATCTGACCCCTAGGAGTTTGGGATGGAGAATGCATAGTGATTAAGTAGCTGAAGCGTAATGAATGGCATACAGGGGGTATAGACCACTTGGTGATGCATTTTTTTTTGGTCTTGGAGACTTGAAAACAGAAAAATGTTAAATATCCTTCATCCCTTCTACTTATTCAGAGATAGTGGCAGAGCAGTAAAAAAGGGAAAAGCTATTACAGCAAAAGAATTTCTGTATCAAGGATAGCATCACAGTTGGACCCTAACATCATGGTCCCTAAGGTACTTATAGAGAAAGTAGTTGCTATTCAGTCATTTACCAATTGTATCCAACTCTTCATGACCCCACTTGGGGTTTTATTGGCAGAAATACTGGAGTGGTTTGTCATTTCCTTCTCCATCTCATTTTACAGATGAGGAAACTGAGGCAAACAAGGCTAAGTGACTTGCCCAGGGTCATACAGCTAGGAAGAATCTCAGGACAGGTTTGAATATAGAAAGACAGGTTTTCCTGACTCTAAGCCCAGCACTCTATCCACTATGTCACCTACCTGCTCAGAGACAAAGTAGACATAGAATTAAAAAGAATGAAGATTGAAAGCCAGATAGTATCAAATATATGTTTATGTATATTTGTATATATGTAAATCATTTATAGGGTCATACAATTGTGAGGGCACTTAGGGTCTGGTTTTCAGGTACTCTAGAGGTAGGGAAGGTACAGAAGGCACAAAAACACTCGGATTTTGCCGGTACCGAAAAGAAAAATGGAGCTAAGAAAATGTCAGCAATTTTATGCCTACTCTCCATTTATATAAAATCTTTGAAGGTCAGTTATGTATGAAATAAGGAGACTTCAAATGATGGTATTAGTTAAGAATTAGCAGACGTGGGGCAGCCTAGGTGCCTCAGTGGTTTAAAAACCAAGCCTTGAGATGGGAGTTCCTGAGTTCAAATCTATACTCCGATGCCTCCTAGCTGTGTGACCTTGGGCAAGTCACTTAACCCCCACCTCTTAGCCCTTACCTCTCTTCTGCCTTGGACAGAAGGTAAGAGTTTTGAAAAAATAGAATTAGCAAGCTTCTACAAATTATATGCAATAATGAATCACATCTTTAGCACCTAACGACTAAAAGATGGAATAAAAAAGCTGATTGTGCTCATTTTTTGTTGTCATTGGTTGCCCCCAAAAAAGCATTTGAGAAGGTGGAAAAATTTTCTACCTTGCAGGTTCTTTTACATCAAGCTGTGTCCCATCTATATCAATATCATTAAGGATTCTTTTGTAAGATGGAACTGGAATCATGACCTTGTTAAATGATCCTATGATAAATACCAGACAAGGCATAATTCAGGGAGATATGTGCTCACTGAAATAGACAGGGGAGATCTGGCACAAAGACAAGATTGAGGAGGGATCCTTCTAGATGGGGTCCTACCAGATGCTTCTATCTGGGGATGTTATTGTTCTGATTGCACTATGTGTTCTACTGTATGATACTGAAAAACTTCCTGGAGAAGATCTGTAATCATTCAAAGAGTATAACTTGCCCATTCACTAAGGAAAAACCAAGAGGATGAAAAATCTATTGCTAAGATTTCAACATGAATCTGAATGAATATTCCAACTGTGCATTCAGGAAAAACCAAATGGATGACAAATCTCTATTGCCTAGATTTCTACATAAATATGAATGAACTTTGGAGGAGTATGCATATTTGGAACAGATAGAGGGACAAGGAATTGACAAGGTCCAACAGATGAAAGCAATGAGGATATTGGGCTATCATGCCTTTTTACCAATTCTAAAATTCTCATAAAAACTAGGGACTATTTTTTAATAAGATCATTTTGCTGGTCTTTCTATATGGCAACAAGATCTGAAATAGCATTTCCTCCAAAGAACTAAAGATGAACATCACAAACTGAGCAAGAGAAAGGTACGAGGTGGTGTGAGCAGGCTATAACATATAATCAACAAGGAACTCCAATGAGGGATAAGAGTAAAGGCTGTCATTAAGGGATTATATGGTAGAAAAGAAAGATGAGCCAGTCACATGCGAGAGTGAGGGATGATAATAGGATAGCCAAGGTGCTCTACTAACACTCTTGGAGTGTAGTGGCAGCATGGATAAACAAGCCTCTAGCATATTAACTGGACCTCCTGTGATTAACTTTGGATAGGACATGGATATGAATTCATGGATGGGTCGCACTCTGCATTGTTGGATAGAATCCTGTATTGATAAAGTCATAGATCATTTTAATATGTTAAATACTAATTTATAATAAAAGAACTGAAATAGCAGCAAGAAAATACACAAGGGGTAAGGAAAAAGTGAATATTGCAAGGTATAGGGAAAATATTTTCAGCAAAATAGAACAGAGTAGTAACAAACATATTGTACTATTCTTATTCAGGTAAAATCCAGGTTCTAGAGAAAAAGAGACCTCCAGAAATAAAGGAGAGCTCAAAGAGAAAGAAGGCAAAGGAAGAGAAGGAGAAAGTTGGACAGAAAAAGCAAAGGATGATGGAAGAGCTAAAGAGACAGACAGACAGACAGACAGACAGACAGAGAAAGACAGAGACAGACAGAGAGACAGAAATACACAGGAGGGGAGGAGGGGGAGAGGAGGGGAAAGAGAGAGAGAGAGAGAGAGAGAGAGAGAGAGAGAGAGAGAGAGAGAGAGAGAGAGAGAGAGAGAGAGAGAGAGAGAGAAGAGAGAGAGGGAGAGAGAGATCAAAAGAAAGTGTCATTAAAGTGTCTTCTCCAGGCCAATCAGTCCTGTCTTTGTATTTTAATTTTGCATTTTTTTCCAAGCAATAAAGCACTTGGATATTACTGGCATTGCCTGCTTTCCCATGGTAGAAATTCATAGAAGTGTTTTTTGTTCTATTCTATCTCTTTCTGTCTTGGCTTGACTTTGCAAATATTTCTTCATGATCCAGTTAGCTAGAGGCATAAAAGGCTGTTAAGGAGCAATTATATATTTTCCTCAGGGAACAAAAGAACCTTGTGTAGGAGTTCTTTGGGGATTGTTGTCTGCCAGAGTCTGGTCTGAAAGTATAGAATGACCTCATATGGACTTACTGTACTCACTTTCTCCTACTGTTTTCATACTGGGTCATCTAGTTATATTATGTTATATTTCCATGCCAATGAATATGTACATATTTTAATATGTTCTAATAGTCAAACATGCCTATGATCAACCAGGTAGAATCTTCCCCTCTCAAGGGAGGAAAACAACAGAGTCTTCAGATAAGTCTTGCTGCCATCTTTAGGAAACCATGCCTTCAATCTTTCCCATTGCTTCTTGAAATTCACCTGAAAAGAACTCATGTGAATCTCTTAGCGCCATTACTATTGTGACAAAAACCTTGGAAAGTGGTTACTACTTCTCAAACTGGGAAAATATGGATGGCCAACAGCGCCAAAAATAAACCAGGAAATATTATAACATAGAACTTTGACAGGGTTGGCCTTACACATAGGCAACATAAGTGGCTGCCTCTGCCTCACCTTTCCAACTTGTTCCAACTTGAAATTCCTTAAACAGGGAGGAAATAGAGCTCAAACTTAAAACATAAATAACCCTGGATAAGGCAGCATATGTTTTAAATTCATACTAAAGAGTAAATGATTAATAGAAGATCATTTCTTGTGAGCAAGGAAGAGAAGAGGGGGAAAGGAGCATTAGAGGATTGGTTGCCTAAAAGATTAAGCTGGGAGGGAAGTTCCAATGTGGGAAGAAAAGGATAGATAAAGGAAGTTGGGAGTGTGAGAAAAGAATTTTACCTACTTCATACTTTTGCTTAAAGCCAGTCCTGTACTTTAAGTAAGTGTGTAATTGATTACTGAGCTATTCTCAAAAAGTATTAGTGTCAGTTGAATATCACCTTGGGAGATCTTTTGAGTGGCATTCTCTAGAATTGGTCCTGGGACCAATACTATTTAATATACCAATCAGTAATTTAGATAGTACAATAGAGAGTTCACATATTAAGTCTGCCATTAACATCAAGTGGGGTGGGATGGCTTGTCCCCCAGAAAAAAATGGAATCGAACTTAAAATATCCTTGAGCAATGGGAGATGTAGGCAGATAAAATGGGATGAAGTTTAATGAGAAAGTGCAAAGCAACTCCTTCCAGCTATAAATCCTATTATCCTAATTCACTTAAAAGGATTTCTGACTTCCCTGACCCCTTCTGCTGCTACCTCCCTTCTCAGAAATCCTTCAGGATTCCCAGGCTGCACCACACCACTAAGTTCTGTATTGCTAACATTGTATTGTTCTCCAATTGTTTCAAGCCCACTCCCTCAAAATTATAAGGCTCAAGTTGGGGCAAAGGACTAAAAACTTATATTGTTCTTATGTAATTCCAGTTCCTAACACAAAGCTAGGCACAGAGTTGACAATACATTGACTGAGAAGTATGCATAGGAAAGACCTGATAATATGCCAAATATGGCAGACACAGCTATGTTAGACTAGACTTTAAGTATAAGTAAATAGTGTATTATTGTTTTTAGAAGTATGCATGGGGGGGGGCAGCAAGGTGGCTCAATGAATAGAGAGTCAAGCCTAGATATGGGAATTCCTGTATTCAGATCTGGCCTCAGATACTTCCTCACTGTGTGACCCTGGGCAAGTCACTTAACCTCAGTTGCCTAGCCCTTACCACTCTTCTGCCTTGGAACCAATCCTTAGTATTGATTCTAAGATGAAAAGTAAGGATGTTCTGTTATTTTTTTCCAGATTATGTCAACACAATTTTTTAAGGTAAGGTTTTTTTTTTTAATTATGAATGATTTTATAATGGGAATTCATGGGTTAATCTCCTACCATAATCAACATTAGTAGAGAAAGCATTCTCTTTAGGGTTATTTTCTACACTCAAAATACAGCAAAATATGGAAAACTCAGAATCCAAGGAAGAAATGTGAACACAATTAAAGGGCTGGGATATGAACACTATGAAAAAAGGATTAAAAAAATCAGAATTATTGCATCCACACAGTAGCAAGCTAAGAGGAGGATTTAACATCCATCTTCAAAAATGCTAAAAGAGGATATAATGAGTTGATAAGCTGCTTTTCTTCCTTTCCACCAAGGAAAGGATAATTGAGAATAAGTTTAAATTGCACCAGGATGAATGTAGGTTAGGTATTAGGAAGAACTTCCTGACACTGGAATTCATTTGCAAGGGAGACTTTTCATGCAAACATAGACAAATTATGCTGGAAATTGCCATGACATTTTTCAGTCATGATGTCTTTTCTGTCAATGCCATGAGATTTGAAGGGTTGTAATCTGGTAAAATACTCCTCAGATCCTCTGTCTACATTGAGATGGATATCAAAACCAAATCTGTATCTGCCCTAGATTATCACCTGGGCTCCCTCCAGTCTCCACATTTCCAACTGCCTATTAAATATCTCCACCACCATCTCAAACTCAAGGCTGCTAAATCTAGAATATATCATTATCCTCCCAAACCTACCTTTCTTAATATCCCAATTTCTGTTGCCTGTAGCCCCATCTAAATGATCAGGAAGGTAAACTCAAAATTATCTTTGATACGTCTTTGGCACTCTTACCACCCAGATCCAATTAGTGTCGAGTCCTATCAGATAAACCTCTACAATCCTCTTTTATTTATCCCATCTCTTCCACATCTACAATCACTCAAGGTACTGGGCTCTTGTTCTTCTCATTTACCTTTTCACATTGAATGGATATAAATGGAACACACAGGCAATCCATTCCTTCTTGCTACAATAGGGTCACAGAATAATAGATTCAAAGATGAAAAAGATCTTAGAGGTCATGTAATTTAACTCCCTCATTTTTACAGATGAGTAAAGTGAGACCTAGAGATTTTCAGTGACTTGTCCAAATACATATAATAAGTGATGGGCAGGGTTTGAACTCAGATTCTCTGGTGATGTATTGTATGCCTATTTTCCCACACAATTTTTCATTGTTAATATTTTATAATCTACTTAAACATACTATTACTCAAAAGGTAACCTAATATCTTAATTCACCAGAGACAATGGTAATCTGGGACATACAATCATATTAGAATGAATGGCGATGTTAAAAAGATGGACCCTTGTTTGGGGAACAAAATTGTGACCACTAAGGAAAAAGGACAATTTCCCAAAGGCTGTTCAGCCTGCTCTCCTACTCCTGTTTAATTCTGAACAGTTCTCAATGTCTATGTCCAAAATATAAATACTAATGCACCAATCTATGGGCCATCTAATGACACCCAAGCAATAAGCATTTTTCATCCACTTGATTTGTGCTGTGTGGATAGATTGAACTCTTGAGTGTTAATGGATCTCATTTAGGAGTCTTTTCAATATTCTGAGGACATATTATTTGGCAGTAATATATTTCTTTAGTTAAGGTACAACTAGATCCCCTTCATTTGGAATTCTATGCTATATTATATAGTATTACTGTGTAAGAGGTAGAAATGTGAGGGGTTTTTATAAAAGGTTGGACTGGATTATTTAAGAATGGGATCACCAGAAATTTTAATTAATTCCAAGAGATTTATTTAACAATTTATTTACAAAATATAGAAAGAGTGAAGTTAGAAAGTGAACGAGAGGATAGGGTAAGATATCTAACCTATGCACTAAGTATTTTGCTCCAACCTCTGGCTCAAAAATAGGCAGGGAGGGCTTCAGGTCAAGATGGCGGCTTAGAGAAAGCTAAAGTTCAGATCTCCTGAAACCCTTCCTTACCGATCTCAAACCAAATGCTCCTAGGACACCGAAATTCAAAACGATCAACAGCATAGACCCCGGGAGTCCTCCTCCTGGACCTGGACCTGGATCAAAAGGTACGCCCCCCCCCAAAAGCCAGAACCCGAGACCACTCGGACCTAAGGGGCAGGCAGAAGGAAGGTCCTAGGACCCATCCCCCCCAACCCAGAGCGCCGAGTCCTAGGCAGCAGAGGCAACCTCAGAGCCCCACGGCCTGCTATTCTAAAGGCCACATCCTGAAAACAACCTGACCCAGTCGAGGGGGCACCCAGACAGCAGGGAAACAGAGAGACAGGGGAGCTCATAACCCCCTGGCTGGATCCTTCCATCAGAATCTCAGTTCAACCCAGGGAAAGCTAATCTTCTTATCAGGAGCCCTCACCCAGAGCTCCGGGAAGCCACGGCCCCTACCCCTCAGAGAGCAGGGTCTTTGGAAACAACAGTAACCCTCAGGGCTGGCAAAAGGAACCCAGGGCTGGCTATTCTGAAGGCCACACCCTGAAAACAACCTGACCAAGTCGAGGGAGCACCCAGACAGCAGGGAAACAGAGAGACAGGGGGAGCTTATAACCCCCTGGCTGGATCCCTCCATCCCAGTCTCAGGTCCCTGCCTCAGGGCACACTGAATTCAACCCAGGGACACACCAGCAATTCCTGGCTTCCCCAGGAAAACAGAACAACAACTTCATAGAAAGGACAATCTGCCTGGGGCTAAAACCTCTGAACACCAGACAGAGATAAGAAAAGCTAATTCTCCCCACTCAGATAGAGATGGCAAACTACACTGAAGCACAAAAGCCCACAAATTCCAAAATAAACAAGAAGAAGGGGGCAACTTTGGACACATTTTATGGAGCAAAAATACAAAACACAGAGGAGACAAAAGAGGAAACACAAGCAAATGCTCCAAAACCTTCCAAAGGAAATAGAAACTCTCTACAAACCCATGAAGAATTTGAATCAGAAATGATCAAAAAGATGGAAGCCTTCTGGGAGGAAAAGTGGGAAATAATGCAAAAGAAATTCACGCATCTACAAAACCAGTATGACCAAAATGAAAAGGAAAACCAGGCCTTAAAACAAGAACTAATAAAGCAAAACCAAAAGGCCAAGAAATTAGAAGAGAACATAAAATATCTCACTGACAAGGTGACAGATTTGGAAAATAGAGGGAAAAGAGATAATTTAAGAATAATTGGACTTCCAGAAAAGCCAGAAATAAACAGCAAACTCGACATCATAATACAAGATATAATTAAAGAAAATTGCCCAGAGATTCTAGAACAAGGGGGCAATACAGCCACTGACAGAGCTCACAGAACACCCTCTACACTAAACCCCCAAAAGACAACTCCCAGGAATGTAATTGCCAAATTCCAAAGCTCTCAAATAAAAGAAAAAATCCTACAAGAAGCCAGAAAAAGACAATTTAGATATAAAGGAATGCCAATCAGGGTCACACAAGACCTTGCAAGTTCCACTCTGAATGATCGTAAGGCATGGAACATGATTTTCAGAAAGGCAAGACAGCTGGGTCTTCAACCAAGAATCAGCTATCCAGCAAAACTGACTATATACTTCCAAGGGAAAGTATGGGCATTCAACAAAATAAAAGATTTCCAAGTTTTTGCAATGAAAAGACCAGAGCTCTGTGGAAAGTTCGATATCGAAAATCAAAGAGCATGGAATACCATCTTCTTCTTTTACTCAAACTCTCTTCTATAAGGACTACATTTATATCAATCTATGTATACTAGCATGTGGGGAAAATGTAATGTGTAAATAGGGGGAAAAGAAAGACCAAATAGAATAATCTTTCTCACACAAAGATTCACACGGGAAGGGGAGGGAAAGAAATCTCTTATAAGAAGGAGAGGAAGAGAGTTTTTATTTAAACCTTACTCTCAGGGAAATCAACTCTGAGAGGGAAGAACACCAGATCCATTGGGATCTTGAATTCTATCTTACCCAATAAGGGTAGGGAGAAGGGAAAACCAAGGGGGTAGGGGGGAGAGGGAAAACAAAAGGGGAGGGAAAGAGAGGGGGGAGGGGGAGGGAACAAAAAGGGAAACATATCAAGGGAGGGGATAAGGGGGACTGATTTAAAGTAAATCACTGGACTAAAAGGTAGAGCCAAAGAAAAAAAGGTTAGAATTAGGGAAGGTTATCAAAATGCCAGGGAGTCCACAAATGACAGTCATAACTTTGAACGTGAATGGGATTAACTCACCCATAAAATGTAGACGAATAGCAGAATGGATTAGAATCCAAAACCCTACCATATGTTGTCTTCAAGAAACACACATGAGGCGGGTAGACACCCACAAGGTCAGAATTAAAGGATGGAGTAAGAGCTTCTGGGCCTCAACTGACAGAAAGAAGGCAGGAGTGGTAATCATGATATCTGATAAAGCCAAAGCAAAAATAGACCTGATCAAAAGGGATAGGGAAGGTAATTATATTTTGTTAAAAGGGACTTTAGATAATGAGGAAATATCACTAATCAACATGTATGCACCAAATAATATAGCACCCAAATTTCTAATGGAGAAACTAGGAGAATTGAAGGGAGAAATAGACAGTAAAACCATATTAGTAGGAGACTTAAACCAACCATTATCAAATCAAAAAATGAATAAGAAAGAGGTAAAAGAAGTGAATGAAATCTTAGAAAAATTAGAATTAATAGACATGGAGAAAAAGAAATAGGGATTAAAGGGAATACACCTTCTTCTCAGCACCACATGGCACATTCACAAATTGACCATACATTAGGTCACAGAAACATAGCACGCAAATGCAGAAAAGCAGAAATAATAAATGCAGCCTTTTCAGATCACAAGGCAATAAAAATAATGATCAGTAATGGTACATGGAAAACCAAATCAAAAACTAACTGGAAATTAAACAATATGATACTCCAAAATTGTTTAGTTAGAGAAGAAATCATAGAAACAATTAATAATTTCAGCGATGAAAATGACAATGGTGAGACATCCTTTCAAACCTTTTGGGATGCAGACAAAGGGGTAATCAGAGGTAAATTCATATCCCTGAGTGCATATATTAACAAACTAGGGAGAGCAGAGATCAATCAATTGGAAATGCAAATAAAAAAACTCCAAAGGGATCAAATTAAAAATCCCCAGCAGAAAACCAAACTTGAAATCCTAAAAATTACGGGAGAAATTAATAAAATTGAAAATGTTAGAACTAGTGATTTAGTAAATAAGACTAGAAGCTGGTACTTTGAAAAAACAAACAAAATAGACAAAGTACTGGTCAATCTAATTTTAAAAAGGAAGGAAGAAAAGCAAATTAAGAGCATCAAAGATGAAAAGGGGGACATCACCTCCGATGAAGAGGAAATTAAGGCAATCATTAAAAATTACTTTGCCCAACTATATGGCAATAAATACACCAATTTAGGTGATATGGATGAATATATACAAAAATACAAACTGCCTAGACTAACAGAAGAAGAAAAAGAATTCTTAAATAATCCCATATCAGAAAATGAAATCCAACAAGCCATCAAAGAACTTCCTAAGAAAAAATCCCCAGGGCCTGATGGATTCACCAGTGAATTCTATCAAACATTCAGAGAACAGTTAATCCCAATACTATACAAACTATTTGACATAATAAGCAAAGAGGGAATTCTACCAAACTCCTTTTATGACACAAACATGGTACTGATTCCAAAACCAGGCAGGTCAAAAACAGAGAAAGAAAACTATAGACCAATCTCCCTAATGAATATAGATGCAAAAATCTTAAATAGGATACTAGCAAAAAGACTCCAGCAAGTGATCAAAAGGGTCATCCACCATGATCAAGTAGGATTTATCCCAGGGATGCAGGGCTGGTTCAATATTAGGAAAACCATCCACATAATTGACCACATCAACAAGCAAACCAACAAGAACCACATGATTATCTCAATAGATGCAGAAAAAGCATTTGATAAAATACAACACCCATTCCTATTAAAAAACACTAGAAAGCATAGGAATAGAAGGGTCATTCCTAAAAATAATAAACAGTATATATCTAAAACCATCAGCTAATATCATCTTCAATGGGGATAAACTAGATGCATTCCCAATAAGATCAGGAGTGAAACAAGGATGCCCATTATCACCTCTACTATTTGACATTGTACTAGAAACACTAGCAGTAGCAATTAGAGAAGAAAAAGAAATTGAAGGCATCAAAATAGGCAAGGAGGAGACCAAGTTATCACTCTTTGCTGATGACATGATGGTCTACTTAAAGAATCCTAGAGATTCAACCAAAAAGCTAATTGAAATTATCAACAACTTTAGCAAAGTTGCAGGATACAAAATAAACCCAAATAAATCATCAGCTTTTCTATATATCTCCAACACAGCTCAGCAGCAAAAACTAGAAAGAGAAATCCCATTCAAAATCACCTTAGACAAAATAAAATACCTAGGAATCTATCTCCCGAGACAAACACAGGAACTATATGAACACAACTACAAAACTCTCTCCACACAACTAAAACTAGACTTGAGCAATTGGAAAAATATTAACTGCTCATGGATAGGACGAGCCAATATAATAAAAATGACCATCCTACCCAAACTTATTTATCTATTTAGTGCTATACCCATTGAACTACCAAAATATTTCTTTACTGATTTAGAAAAAACCATAACAAAATTCATCTGGAATAACAAAAGATCAAGGATATCCAGGGAAATAATGAAAAAAAACCCATATGATGGGGGCCTTGTAGTCCCAGACCTTAAACTATATTACAAAGCAGCAGTCATCAAAACAATTTGGTACTGGCTAAGAGACAGAAAGGAAGATCAGTGGAATAGACTGGGGGAAAGCGACCTCAGGAAGACAGTATACAATAAACCCAAAGATCCCAGCTTTGGGGACAAAAATCCACTATTCGATAAAAACTGCTGGGAAAACTGGAAGACAGTGTGGGAGAGATTAGGTTTGGATCAACACCTTACACCCTACACCAAGATAAATTCAAAATGGGTGAATGACTTAAACATAAAGAAGGAAACCATAAGTAAATTGGGTAAACACAGAATAGTATACATGTCAGACCTTTGGGAGGGGAAAGGCTTTAAAGCCAAGCAAGACATAGAAAGAATCACAAAATGTAAAATAAATAATTTTGACTACATCAAATTAAAAAGCTTTTGTACAAACAAAACCAATGTAACTAAAATCAGAAGGGAAACAACAAATTGGGAAAAAATCTTCATATAAACCTCTGACAAATGCTTAATTTCTCAAATTTATAAAGAGCTAAATCAATTGTACAAAAAACCAAGCCAATCTCCAATTGATAAATGGGCAAGGGACATGGATAGGCAGTTTTCAGATAAAGAAATCAAAACTATTAATAAGCACATGAAAAAGTGTTCTAAATCTTTTATAATCAGAGAGATGCAAATCAAAACAACTCTGAGGTATCACCTCACACCTAGCAGATTGGCTAACATAACAGCAAAGGAAAGTAATGAATGCTGGAGGGGATGTGGCAAAGTAGGGACATTAATTCATTGCTGGTGGAGTTGTGAACTGATCCAACCATTCTGGAGGGCAATTTGGAACTAGGCACAAATGGCGATAAAAAAATGTCTACCCTTTGATCCAGCCATAGCACTGCTGGGCTTGTACCCCCAAAGAAATAATAAGGAAAAAGACTTGTACAAGAATATTCATAGCTGCACTCTTTGTGGTGGCCAAAAATTGGAAAACGAGGGGATGCCCATCAATTGGGGAATGGCTGAACAAATTGTGGTATATGTTGGTGATGGAATACTATTGTGCTAAAAGGAATAATAAAGTGGAGGAATTCCATGGAGACTGGAACAACCTCCAGGAAGTGATGCAGAGCGAGAGGAGCAGAACCAGGAGAACATTGTACACAGAGACTAATACACTGTGGTATAATCGAATGTAATGGACTTCTCCATTAGGGGCGGTGTAATGTCCCTGAACAATCTGTAGGGATCTAGGAGAAAAAACACTATTCATAAGCAGAGGATAAACTGTGGGAGTAGAAACACCAAGGGAAAGCAATTGCCTGACTACAGCGGTTGAGGGGACATGAGAGAGGAGAGACTCTAAATGAACACTCTAATGCAAATACTAACAACATGGCAATGGGTTCAAATCAAGACATATGTGATACCCAGTGGAATCACGCGTCGGCTACTGGGGATAGGGGGGGGAGGAAAAGAAAATGATCTTTGTCTTTAATGAATAATGCTTGGAAAAGATCAAATAAAATATTATAAATTTTTTTTTAAAATAGGCAGGGAAATTTATTCCTTAGCCAGAGAGGCCTTGGCTTTTAGCTGAGGACCTGAGGGTGCAGGGAGCCTCTCTCAAGAGGTAGGTCTCTCCTGAGGCTAGTCTCTTCAGAAAATCCAGGAAATTATTCACCCGTTTCACTCACCTCATGACAGTCCAAAGGGAGAGATTCAAGGACAGTCTCACCAAGTCTAAGGTCTCAGGTCCAGTCAGCAGATTCCTCATTAGCCTCCAACTCAAACTCAGAACTCCAAAGAATGAGAGCACTCAGAAGTCCCAAGTATGAAGAACTTTCTCTCATAGGAAGTTGTAACTCCTTTTAAAGACATTTTCTCTTATGTAATTTCCTGTGTCTTCCCCTAATTTTATGTCTACCAATCATAGTTGACACTTTGTTTTAGGATTGCCCAGGGGGCAGTCAGTCAATTCTGATTCATCACCCACTATGTGACACGTGGGTCACAGACCTCCCCCACTCAATGTGTGAAATGGGGTGTTTACATTTTTGGTGACTAAATCCAAAAATAGGCAATGACTATTAATTTAATCTTCACAACTGCAAAGCCCAATTTAACTTTTTCATTGAATGGCTTGATTGCAAAGAATGGCTTAAGAAGCAAAACAGATTATATAGTTCAAAGTCTTTTACCAGTTCTAAGCTTTCATTGAAGGAATCAATTATCATTTGTTAAGTAGCTATTCTGTGTTGAGCACTGTGCTAGGCATTGGGGACTTAAAGACAAAGAATGAAACAATTCCAATTCACAAAGAGCAAACAATATACTAGGGAAGATGAGTACATGTATAAATATTTGTAGAGAGTAATACAAAGTAAATAAATACAAAGTAATTAGATACAACTAACTTTGAAGGAGGGAAAGGAAACAAAGAATTTTAAAAACACATACTAGTGCCAGACTGTGCTAAATCCTTTATTAAAAAAAAAAATCTTTTGATCCTCACAATAAGCCTGTGAGGTAGTTGCTATTATTATCCCCATTTACAGTTGTAAAATTGAAATTTGAACTCTGGACTTCAATCCCCACAAGTCCTTGCTCCACTTCCCCAAAATGCTTTGTAATCTCACAGAATTCTGAGGTGGGCAAGATCGAGAAGGTATTTAAGCTGATTACAAAGGCTTTTGAGGGCTCTCTCTTGTTTTGGAGCAGATGCAGCTCTTTCCATAATGTAGGTAAGGTCTTGTCTAGGCCTCTGTGGCCTAGGCACCATGTGTTTCTTATCCTGTATTTTCTTTAATCCTTAATCCTTAATAAACCTCTAAAAAATATAATACTCCTTGCAGAGAGAAACTAATTTCTACCTGCCTCAGTCTCCCCTAAATTTTAATCTTTACACAGTTAAGTAAACTGAGGCAGATACAACTAATGAATTTCTGAGGTGGAATTTGATGCATCTTCCTGACTCAAGGTCCAGAATTCTTAGAGGAAGAGCACGGACACAGAGCAGCAAGGTGGCACAGTAAATAGAGTGCCCAGGCTAAAGTTAGGAAGACTTATCTTCATGAGTTCAAATCTGGCACAGACTTATTAGCTATATGACCCTGAGCAAGTCCCTAACCCTATTTGCCTCAGTTCCCTCATCTGTCAAATGAGTTTGAAACAGACATGGCAAACTACTCAAGTATCTTCACCAAGAAAACCTCAAATGGAGTCACAAAAAGTAAAATATGTTAAAATGACTGAACTACAACTACCGCTAAGGACAAAATTACAAGAATCAGAAAAATGAATTATTTTCCTTCTGTATAAACAAATGCCTATTTTTTATTTTTACTGTTCTCTCCTTCATACTTTTTCACTAGAATTTACCTATTCTCATTTCAGTTATCACTTCTGTGCCAAGGCTTCCCAAATCTACATCTCTGATCTTATGCTCCTTCCTAGTCTCTAATCCTATTATCTTTAACTTCTTATTATACATTTTTATTTAGATGACTCACAGTCAAATTTGAAATATCTGAAACAAAATCTGCTTGTACAAGGCCACTATAGTATAGTGGAAACCTGTAAGGCAAAGACAAAGATCTAGTAAGTCAGAAGAAGGTAATATGATGTAATGTTAGAACACTGGCCTTGAATTTGTAAGCCCTACGTTCAAATCCCAATTTCATCATTTTTAAAATTTTGACCTTTAGCCTTAATCTTCCCGAGGCTTGGTTTCCTGATATGTAAATGAACATGATAGTACTTCCCCTATCTAATTCAAGGGTTGACAGAGGAAAAGCATTCTGTGAATCATAAAGTGAGTCATTAATAGAATTACTTACTTCACAGAATGATTTTAAGTAGCAAATAAGACAAAATAGGTAAAAACATCAAATTTACATCATTACCTAAATGTAAACTATCATCATAAATTCCTTGTGTAAAGTCAAAATCCGATAGATCTGCATGCCAAAATAAAAAACAAACGCAAGGTTTAGCATCCATGTACAATTTGGACACTGGTTTCTGAATGTCCAATCAAGGCAGATGTACATTCAAGCTGTACAGGCTCTGGGCCAGCATTCAGTGATCTTGTAAGGGGGAAATGGGGTTAATTTTTTAAAAGGGTTGGACTTATATTTTAAGTGTGGTCACCAGGAATTTAATTAATTCCAAAGAGATTTTATTTTACAATTTATTTATAAAATGTAGAAACAGAGAAGCAAGAAATCAGAGATAGGATAACTAAGTAATATATCTCCAGACTACCCACCCCACCCCACCCCCCAGACCAGGAGAGTTAGTTTCAGCTGGCCTCAGCAATTATGAGGACCTTGGGAAGCCTCTCTCAAGAATCAGTCTTTCCTGAGACCGGTGTCTTCAGGGAAAAATCAGTAGTTAAGAGTCAGCCTTTCACTCACCACATGTCAGTCCAGTCATCAGATTATCAGCCTCACCAGGAAACAGGGTCTCAGGTCCAGTCAGCATTCCAAGGAATGAAGAATTCCCCAGTTTCCACTTCCAAAAAATGAATAACTGACTCACAGGAAGTAACAGGTCCTTTTAAAGACATTTTCTCTTATGTCATTTCCTGTGTCTTCCTCTAATTTTATGTCTACCAATCATAGTTGATGCTTTGTTTTAGGACTGCCCAGAAGGCAGTCAGTCGATTCTGATTCGGTACCCACTATCACACATGTGGGTCACAGACCTCCTCCACTCAATGTGTGAAATGGGGTGTTTGCACATCTAAAAATAGGAAGATCTCCTACCCACCTTTAAGTACCGTGTTCTAAAAATAGGTGGGGATTACAATTTAATCTTCACAATCAGGGGAGAATCAAGTATTTTCCTTGTAATCAGGGGAGTGTTAACTTTAATCTTCACAATCTAAAACAG